>NC_092414.1:41432591-42043831 GCF_040894005.1 Engystomops pustulosus | reverse complement strand
GCCACCGGAGGGTGAGTATATAAGTTTATTATATTTTACGTGTTGTGTTTTAACTTGTGACTCGTGTATAAGCCAAGGGGGTGTTTTTCAGCACATTTTTTGTGCTGAAAGACTCGGCTTATACACGAGTATATACGGTATATGCTTTTATATACTATGGAAATATATTTTCATGTATTCCCCACTTTTAATCTATATCTCTGACAAATAATTTCCCTAAATCTTTTTTTTTTCCCCCTCTCCTCCAGCGTCACTAGCACATAACGTTTTTTTTTCCCCTCTCTTTATTATTCACGCGTCACTAGCACGTAAAGTTTTTTTTTTTTAACCAGGGTCATTATATAAGTCAGACATGTTTTAATGTAATTTTATGCTGTACATAACTGAGGAAGAGCCCGGTACGGGCTCGAAACGCGTATTATTCAGCCTATGAATAAAGACAATACCTAAGCTACTATACGAGTTGTACCGCGTGTACAACCAGAAAAAGTGAGCAGATTACCAATCATATATATATTTTTTTTTTACCAAGCCAGAAACTGCTTTCACACATGTGGCGCTTGTATCACTTTTCTTTCTTCTCTTTCTAATTCTTCTTGAGATTGTGATACCTTTTAATGGCTAACTGAAATATAAGATGTTACAAACAAGCTTTTGGGACAGTTATGATCCCTTCATCAGAGATGGCAAACATGGTACAAAACTTTTTTTCTGGTATAGTGGAGACGGGGCTAGATGCATCACATGATTGGGGGTTTAATATTTAAGGTTTTACACTCTTTCAGAAAGACAGGGCAAATAGGAGAGGAGGTGATGTATGTCTGCATGTATGTCAGAAGAGACTTGAATGTGAATGAGACAATGGTCAATGAAGAGTGTGAAGAGGCTGAAACTTTATGGGTTTAAATTCAAAGCCAGGAGAGCTTTGAGAAAATTATTTTTGATGTAATTTATAGACTGCCCCAATATAGTCTGACAGTCTATACAATATATGGAGGCTGTTCATAGGCTGCAGGGTGACTTGGACAAACTGAGTGTTTGGTCATCCACTTGGCAAATGAGGTTCAATGTGGATAAATGTAATGTTATGCACCTGGGGGTTAATAATCCAAAGGCAAAACATGTCCTTGTGGGAGTAAATCTGGGAGAGTCCCTTGTTGAGAAGGACCTGGGTGTACTAGTAGATCATAAATTAATTAACAGCATGCAATGTAAGTCAGCTGCCTCTAAAGCCAGCAAGATCTTGTCATGTATCAAAAGTGGTATGGACTCTCGTGATAGGGAGGTAGTGTCACCACTGTACAAGGCATTGGTTCAGCCTCACCTGGAAAATGCCATCCAGTTCTGGGCACCTGTCTATAAAAAGGGTGCACTGGAGCTGGAGAGGGTATAACAAAGAGTCACAATAATGATAAGGGATATGGAGGGTCTCAGTTATGAGGAATATTAAAAGATTAAAACAATTAGATTTATTTAATCAGGAGAAGAGACAACTAAGAGGGGACATGATTAATTTATATAAATATATGAATGGTCCATAAAAAAGAAGGGGCACTGTCTCTGTCTGGAGAAAACAAGGTTTAATCACCAGAGGAGACAAGGCTGTTTTATTATGAGAACTGTCAATCTGTGGAATAGCCTCCTTCAGGCGTTGGTCACAGCAGGGGTAACTACTGTCAGTGGACGCCATTACTATAAAGCCTACTGTGGGAGCCCTGTGACTAAACTGGACTATTATGGGGCCATATGAATAAATTGGCTACTGTGGGTGCACTGTTACTATATTGCCTACTGTGGGGGTACTGATACTAGATTGATTGAATGTGGGGTGTAATAGTGAGCAAAAAAACAGCATTAAGTTTGCGAAAAGAAGGTGGAGGAGATGATGGAGTAAGAAACTTAACACTTTTGTGTTGCTAAATCTGCATGAACGTGTTATGGCTGGAAGAAGCTGAGACGCTCAGCCAATGTGGACGCTGCCCCTTTATGTCCCACAAACCATCTTCCCCATTGAGTTTGTGCTTAAGGAGCAGCAAACTCCTCTCAGTGTAAATTACTCATAACAGCATATCCTTTTGTACTGTTCCAAATGATTTATTCAAATGTATTTATTCAGAACAATTTTTTGCTGAGGGAACAGGTTAGTAAATATAGAGTAAAAGCAAACCATTGTTTTGAGGCAGTACATTTTTCAAAAGGTATAGTCATAAGGTAGATATAATGTAATGTGTAGTAAACATAAAGTTGGCAAACATTATCTGACCTTTACCTTAATTTATAGTACAAACTGTTGTTTGCACAGTGTCAGGATTCAGGAACAGTAGATCCTCTGGAAGACCGCAGGAGATGGTACTAGCTGTTACCTGGGACCAGAGTCTAAGTGGCACTTGGTCTTTAACAGAGCCCGCTGCAAAGCTGCATGTTCTTGCTGTGGCAGGGTACCACCAGGTCGTTCCACAGGTGCAACTAGCCCCTGGTGGGAGCCGAGGTGGAGGCAGGAGACAGTCTCGTGGTCAGGTCCAGGCACAGGGTCAGGGCAGGCGGCAGAGATGCAAGGTCAAGTCCAATCCAGGGTCAGCAAGGAGATGTCCAGGCAAATGGGAACGTGAATATTGCAGGGGAGCTTTCACAATGGCGTAGGCACATAAAGATCCAGCGAGGCAGGAAGGGAGATGCCGGATTATAAGGAGAATGTTCATCAAGCGTACCAATCAGCGGGGCCCTGGCCCTTAAAAATTTGCTACAGCCGGCGGACACGTGCGCACGGCATTCCACTGGGGGACCGGAGGCGGAACAGGTAAGTCCGCTGCATCGACCAGAGCGGGGGCACATGGAGGAACATGGGTGCGCCCGCGATCCGACACTGGTGACACACAGTTTACCTCCATTGTAGCATTGTTAAGTGAAATATTGCTCTATATGGACCATTAACACAACCCAGCATACACAGTGGCTAACCTACAGCCACAGCCTGTTGAAAAAATTGAGCAATCTGAAATAGCTGCCAGGTAAACATCAGTTCTTGTAAATCACTTCCCCAATTTTCGAATTTTCATTATTTAATACTAGTAACTATCATCCTTACCATGTAAAGCTTATCTATAGCAAAAAAATTGATGCAGCAAAACAATTTCTGTATATGAAAAATCTAGTGGCATAATTCTAAGTTTGAGGGCAAGTTTTAGACAAAGTATAGCCCTGGGCAAAAAGGTAGGGCCCCCAAATCTTGAAATAGATTACCAGGCACATTCAGCAAATACAGACAGTAGTGTCCAGAGTACTGTTGCAAAGGCCATAAAAGTACATGCACATAGGACATCTCTATTGTTGAACAGAATACTTTCCATTACTATTGCTATTATTACCAATGATAGCTCTATAAAAAGTTGTAAATAATACCATTGTACCATGTCCACTACATATAATCTTACTATACTTATACTCATACTACCGTAGTAGCTTTTGTGATAATTAAAAAATGAGATATTCAACTTTCCTTGTCCACCTTAAGCAGACTGATATTCTTCTTTCTTCTGACATGGCATTTAGGGGCACTGAATCTGTCAGACACAATGGGGCACATTTACTAAGGGCCGTGCTCCAGTTTTATGTTGGACTTTGCACAGGTATTTAAGAAGTGCATGCCACCTATTTGTGCCGCACGTGACCATTTTGTGGCCCGGATGCACTATTCTTCATGTGACACAAATTTCTACACTGAAGGGGCCATTCCGGTGCTCAGTTGGACCGGGCTCTAGATTTAATATGCAAAGTCTAACAGAGGACTTTCGCACTGCCTATGGTAAAGGTGTACCAAAAAAAAGTGATGCACTCTGTCGGAGCAGTGCAGTGGGCACCAGATTCATGAAGAACGGGCGCCATAAATCTTGAATTTGTTCGTATAGGAGTCGTACCGTCCACCTTTAGTTTGTGAAGTAAGGTGCTCTGGATAGGGTCCCAGTCCCATAAGTAATAAAATACAGAATTCACTCACACTGAATTCAGAATTCAAACAGCACTGAATATGAGGAAGTATAGAGGAGTTTAAATAGGAATGTGCGCTGAATCGCATCTCCCTGAGAAACTTCCGGTTTAGACCGGAAGTGCGTCAGAGCTTGCGTTCCTTTGGATTCTGAGGGTAGGAAAGGAGAGTTGGACAACTTGGAATGTCAGATGCAGGAGAAAATAAAATAATGGGTAAAAATGGATATTAAAGGAGGTATGAAAAAATAGAAAATATAGCATTATTGAGTAAGATGGGAACATGCAGGATTGCAGTCAGTAGGCGGTATATGGGAGTTAGAGAAAGGATATAGGATATAGTTAATTGGGGAGCAAGAAAACACCAAGTAAATGACAGTCTGTAGTGTGTGAATCCAGTAGGATTCCCGCTTTTTCAGAATTGATACTCTACGTATAACACTTGGAACTTAAGTTGATTGATAGAATGAATTTTCTCCATAAAACAAGCTGGTACAGGAAGTAATGTATATTTCAATCTTATCGTGGACTTATGTTTTGAGATTCTTTCCTTAACAGCTAGTGTTGTTTCACCAATGTATGCTAGCATTTGATTAAATAAATTACAAAACCTGAATTGCACATAAATAAATCCCTTTAATCCAGTTTGAGGGGGTGTGAATGTATCACCTTTTAACATTACCACATTGTGAGCATGAGATGCACAGGAAAGCTTTCAGGAATGATTGTTTGGGGAGTCCCATGCTTGAGCCAATGTCGGCTTTGACTAACTTGTCAAGTAAGCTGTCAGGATGTTTAAAACAAGATAAGAATGGTTCGTTAAATTCTGGAATGTATGGGTGTTCTTTCTTAAGAATTGGCCAGTGTCGGCATATGATTTTGTGTATTTTAAATGCAAAAGGGTGGTAATTATGGACAAAAGGTATTTGGGTCATAGGGTGTTTTGAGGGTATCCCCTTTGGGAAAATTTGTTTTGCATTTCTTATCATTTCTATTTCTAGTTGTCAGAATTTAAGGTTTACTTATTATTCTTTCCAGTCTCTTATATTGAGAGTTTGGAAGTGAGTTTGTGGATCTAAGATGGTAGCTAGTAAAGTGAAGTAAATTATTACATTCAGTTGGTTTGGTATATAAATCTGACCACAGAGTGCCATCAGATTCCTTAATGATCAGGGTATCCAAAAGATGAATTTCCTTATCATCACTATGAAGTGTAAACTGTAGGTCTGGCCAAATAGACTCATGTAGGGAGTCCAATGTAGGGAATCCAATGTGCCCTCCCATTTGAAGAACAAATCAATGTATTGTTTCCAGATGCGACAATGAGTAGAAAACAGTATATTAGGGTAAACATAGGTTTCCTCGAAATATGCCATATACGTGTTTGCATATGGAATGCTACAATGGACCCCATAGCAGTACCTTGTCTTTTGATAGAAGGAATCCTGGAACATGAGATAATTTTTAGTTAATACAATCTCTAGTAGTTCGAGACACAGGCTAGTCACATTGGTGGGATATGTAGTTTGTTGAAGTAGTTTCTGAAGGGCACTAAGATCATGGTAAGTCTTTATGATCAATTTTCTTTGTGTCTTTGACGAGGTCAAGGAAAGTGCTCTGGTCTAGAAGGAAGGGTTTTGTGGAATGCACTAATGGGGTCAAGATTTTTTTCTAATGGATTCAGTGGATGAAACTAATTGGCACCTGGTAGTTTGGTAAGATTCTTGTGTATTTTTTATTTTTTTAGATTCTTGAGTAGAGGACTGGAGCTTTTTTTTTCTTGAGGAAGGTATATGTTTGGGAATCAATTGTTTCAAGTGATGTTTGTGCAGTGCGGTTTGATACCCTATACCACAGTTTTTCCCCTATGCCAGTGATGGTGAACCTTTTAGAGACAGAGTGCCCATACTACAACCAAAATCCACTTATTTACCATGAAGTGCCAACATGAAATTTTAAGCAGTAACTTATTGCTACCTGTTCTTCCACATCTTTCAATTGTATTGGCGGCCTGAGGCCATCAGTTCAAATAAGGAGGGAAAATTCAGACTATCATTATAGCTTCTCTCCAGGGTCTCTCTGTAGAGAAATAATGGTGGATCCAGCAGGAAGACCTCCAAAGATAATGCAGTTCTGTCAAAACCTTCTCACTTTTCCCGCAGTTCCAAACAGCCAACGAAGTGTCGAATAGCACTGAGAGCACCATCTCTTAAGTTGCCTGGGACTGCAAGAAGATTCAGTGTTTGGTGAACTCTGTCCTGGGGTCATGGCATGAGTGCCCATAGAAAGGGCTTTGAGTGCCACCTCTGGCACCCGTGCCATAGGTTCGCCACCACTGCCCTATGCAATCAATGGCCATGTAATGTTACTGCATGTTATTTTGCTATTTCCTTACTCAACTGTATATTTGCATGCTCTACTGTAAATATATATAGAGCTCAGTGCCCTATTAATGTATTTCAAATGCTCCCTAATATTCCCAAAAACCCTATACCTCTGACATTCTTTTGTTTTCCATGCACTATATTTCTCTATATTGCAGTGTCTGATGAAGGTCAGTGATTGAGCGAAATGTCAATATTTGTTTGCTCAATAAATTTTCACTTCTGGAAAGTCAAACTCAGTGGGGCAGATTTATTAAGTGTCTGAAAGTCAGAATATTTCCAGTTGCCCATGGCAACCAATCACAGCTCCACTTTAAAATATTCATGAGCACTGCTAAAATGAAAGCTGAGCTGTGATTGGTTGCCATGGGCAACTAGAAATATTCTGACTTTCAGACAGCTTGATAAATCTCCCCCAGTGTGACTGGATTCCGTATTTTATTAGAAATCCTGAATCTGGCGCCCTCTGAACTATACACAGGCAAACTGCACATAGTGTGCCCCAAAGGCGACATTACATCATGCTTGGTGGCCTTGGTCCCACACAGCAGAGACTAGATGGTGATGTGGGGAGCCGACAGCCTGTCTTAATCCAAGACATTTAGAAGGTATGCTGTATGTTAAAATTCGTAGAATAAAACAGAGCAGGAATCATTGAATCTTCATACTCAGGGTTCCATTGTAGGAAAAATGCTTGGATAAAAATCGGTATATTAGAGCTCTCCTTAAAAGAAATTAGACACTGTGCAGTCCAGTTAATCCTAAACGTTTGTTTCTTCAAATCGCTGCCCAATTCCAGTTCCACCTGAAATACATGTAGTGAGTCAATCTAGAGCAGTTGCTAAACCATCTAGCCCAGACCAGTTAAGTGTAAAAACCTTCTGTGTATGAGATATGCTAAATGAGACAACTGCCATTTCAAGCCTTGTTTCGTTCGTTTTAGATCCCATTGGAGATTCATCATTAGACCTTGTGCACACGACAATGTGCATTTTTTTTCACCAACAAATTATCCTCTCACAGACACATATATGTCCATCACTATAGAAAACTCTATACCATGTTTTTTGTCCTCCTGACTGCACCTACTCAGAAACAACACTGGATGGCTGTAGAGTACTAAAAGATCCAATTTTTATTCAAACTTTAAATACAATACATCTTATTAAATCATTTTATGATGATGCCCTTCTCTTATATGGAGAAAAGTATAGGTAGGTACATGCAATTATTATTAAAAACAAGAGGAAGAAAAAGAAAGAAAAATATTAAAAGCTATGCACAGGGCGGAAGGGGATCCTGGCTAGAGAATGGGAGTAGTGGATATTGCACCATTGTTTACCCGGCCATAATGATCAGTCTTTGATATGACTCAAGAATTTCAGTGTTTTTGATACATAACCCTTGTCTTAAGAAACTATAATGTTAAAGACATGTTACTACCTTATTTGTAGGGACAAGAGTTTGTGCTGGTCACCAGTAAGGGCCCTCCGCCCGGAGATCACCTCGACGCGCGTTTCGCCAAACGGCTTTGTCAGGAGGAATGATCAGCCTTGAGCGACCCACATAAACTTCGGTTAACTCAGGGCTGAATTGCCTTCTATTGGACACATTCATGGTACGGTGAGGCACATGCACTATGCCGCAAATTATTGACCCGACTCTAATCCTGGCCAGCCTATCTTTGTTTATTGACATTGGCAAGCTGTACTCTGTAGCTGTAGCTGTACATGTTGATAGGGATAGGTCATATCCTTCTCTGATGGCAACCGAGTTTGTCCCATTTTGGGGAGTCAAGGGATGGTTCCTATTGGTATAATAAGGGGTTAGTCAGTATTTTGCATCCACTTGTTGAGGCTCGGGAGATGCTTACAGTGGAAGGGATTGGTAGGGCCTTTGACATACTCAATAGGGATGTGTTTAAATTTCTTCAAATACCTCACACCTCCCTTGCCCAGCTCCCTCCATTTGTTATATATTTTATATATAACTATCTCTCTCTCTGACTGTCGGGTGTAATTTGGAAAGCAGGACCTGAAAATTGAGCACAGCCCTTTAGAAACCAATGCTAGAACTAAAGAACATGCAAATCATATCTTTACCTTCTGTGAACATTTGATGGACACCCAGCCTTCACCCTTTGAGAGAAGCTTTCACATGTCGAAAAAGGGATATCCCCAACTTAGAGGGCCATCATGTTGTCACTAAATAGTGCATGCTAATTCGTAAATTCAAAAAATTCTGTCCAGGGCCTGGCTGTACCGGCCCCCGTAGCGACCAGGGATATGTGTATGGGTGCCGCCATCTTGCCGCGGATCGTCGCTCCCTGTGACGCCATTGGGGAACGGCGATCCATCGCCATGACAGCCTCGGGTCTTCCGAAGACCTTAGGCTGTCTTGTTTTAACCCATTTATTACAATGTGCTATCAGCACATTGTAGTGAATGAGGAGGAAAATCCCCATATACTCCCATACTGTAGTATGGCAGTATATGATAGGATCGATCATACAACCCAGTGTTAAAGTCTGAAAAATAGTAAAAGTAAAACTAAAAAAAAGTTTTAAAAAATAATTAAAAAACCCTAAAAATTCAAATCACCCCCCTTTCCCTAGAACTGAAATAAATATTAATAAACAGTAAAAATCATAAACACATTAAGTATCGCCGCGTCCGAAAATGCACAGTCCTAAAAATTATAGCAATGAAAACGCCATCAAAAGACGCAAAAAAAGACACCACCCACAGCTCCGTACACCAAGTTAAAAAGTTATTGGCGCCAGAATATGGAAAAATAAAAATTAATTTTTGTAAATTTATGAAAACATTATAAAACCTATATAAATTTGTTATCCCCGTAATTGTACCAACCCAAAGAATAAAGTAGACCTGTCATTTGGGGCTCACAGTGAAAGCTGTAAAATCCAAGCCTACAAGAAAACGTTCCAAATGCAGTTTTCCACCATTTTCACGGCATTTGGAATTTTTTCCCGCTTCCCAGTACATGGTATGGAATATTAAATACTGTCACTATGAAGTGCAATTTGTTATGTAAAAATAAGCCATCACAGAGCTCTTTATGTGAAAAAATTGAAAAGTTATAGATTTTTGAAGGTGGTGAGTGAAAAATGGAAGTGAAAAAACTAAAAAAGGGCCAGGTCGTTAAGGGGTTAAAGAGATCCTTGTACTGTCCATTCCGGTATTTGTACATAGTAATGAGGTCTCACCTCAGGCATCTTTTTTCTAAACTTAATAGCCCCAAATTTTGTAATCTGTCCTTGTACTCTAGTCCTACCATTTCCTTAATAATCTTGGTTTCTCTCCTATGTCCTTTTTATACACTGGTGCCCAAAACTGTACACAATATTCCTTGTGTGGTCTGACCCGTGATTTGTATAAGGGCAAAACTATGGTGGATATTTTTCATATGCCGACGCTTGTGCGTGATAGTCCTGCCGCTGCATTCACGCAGCGTGCGACAGGGCCAGGCGTAGAAATAAACGCAGCCGGCGACTTTTCACATGTGAAAAGTCACTGGCAGCAGAAGGTGCGCCACCACAGGGACTGTAACACCCCGCGCCGACCCACTCCCAGCCAGCAGGGCCCTCTGCTTGGCCAGACTCAACTCCCCTTCATGCCCCTGTACGCCCCACTGGTGTGAAGGTGGCGGTTTGGGCAAATAATCGCAAGTACTATCAAAAATAACTGATGTGGCGCAGAGGTCCTGATATATATGCCCCTATGTCCTTATCATAAGGATCTATTCCTCTCTTGATACATGCCATAATTGTTTTTGCTTTAACGGCAGCTGCCTGGCTTTGGTGACTAAAATTAAGTTTACCATCTACCAATACAAAAGCACCCCTATGGAGACGACCTAGTTCAGATATATACACTAATATATATACACTAATATTTCTAATATTACCTTTTACTTATTTGCCAGGAAATACAAAAACAGACTTGAAGGTTCTGAGCCCCAGTGGAAAATGTTTACAAGGGGATCCGACCTGGCACTTACACTTTATAATGCAGAATATGATGTATTCTATCATAGCCACTTGCTAAAAGCTACTGTGACAGAGTATCATGCTATACATATTATGCCCAAAATATTGCTTTTCTTGTTTTGAAGAACCTCTGCTCTTCTATCATGTAAAAGTATTTGTTTTCAACAAATATCATCCATTGTTTTGTCTTAGCCAGTTAAGACCGGCAATTTCAGACACTGGGTGAATTTTAAGGCTACATCTGTTTAGTGTAAACATCAGGCTCTGCTTCTCTGTATATAAAGTCAATTTGTCATTTTTTTTACCTCAGTGCTCAATGGATAGTTTTTAACAGCTTTGTCTTGGTAATTTCTAAAATGAAACTAGAAGAAAATAGTAGATTTCTAGATTACAGAGACAGTGAGTTGCAGCACCTTCAAAATGGGAATATTAGACACACTGGTGGCCTGAGAAGTCGGAGTTCTATCATCCTGTCTCAAGAACCAAGTCGCAGTATATTTCATTGTAGGGCACCTCCAACAGCAGAAGAGACTGAGGTTAAATTTCATGTAGGTGAACAAGACGAGGAGGATGCAGACAGAAATCTTCTTTTTACACAACTCAATGAACTTGTCACAGTGCATGAAGATCCGATATGGAAGGAAACGGCAAGGTAATGTTGGTTCTTTTTGTATTACAGTTGTAGTTATATACTAAAAAAATCCATATGTACATTACAATTTCTTTTATTCATTCATATGAGTTGTGATCTCATATTGTTATACACTCTGGGTTTCATGCTCCCTTGTGGGTATCCATTCAAGGCAAGATGTAAATCCAGTGATAACTAAACAGACTTTACTTTAAGTGTCCTATACATACTTTTTTGCCTGATAAACTGCATGTAAAATACACACCTGTGTCACAGAGGACACCCGTGTCACAGAGGACACCCGTGTCACAGAGGACACCCGTGTCCTGGAGAAAAAGAAGCGTGGGAGCAAAGAGGAGGCTTCAGGGAGGGGGGATATATGTTAGGGGCATGTACTGGGCTGCCAACCTATTGCTGGTAGGCCTAATAGTAGATGATGCATGTCAGTTTGCCTAATTCTGCAGCATTTTTTGCTACAGTTTTACAGAGGGACCTAAATTTCAGACCTGTGCTAAATTTTAGTTATATTAATTATGGTGGGCTTGGATGGGCACACCCTGGCCCTCCTCATATAACCGTCCAAGAGCCATAACTTTTTTTTGTATTTTTCTTAAGATTTTACCTGTTTTCTACTGAATAATTAATATTTTAAACTATATTTATCCCTTATAGTATAGCACATGAATGGACGTGTATGGATAGTGTATAGTGCATTGTATATGTATAGACATCATAGTGCATTATAGCACGTGTATAGACATCATGACAGCGTCCCACTTCAGATGGTTACAACATCCCCTTTTATCCATTATGGTGGATATCTTTATGTGGCACGTAGACATAAACTGCTGTTGGAAAAGTAGACGGAGCTTGGAGGAAGCTGTAACTCAACCTGGGAAAGGATGACAAATTGACACTTTGCGCCATTTTTCTGTCGGACTTAACCCCTTAATAATGCGTGACGTAATAGTACATCACACATCGGCTTTGGGTGAATGGAGAGGGCTGAGTCCTCTCCATAGTCGGTAAGTGTTTGCTGCACATCACAGCAAACACTTATCGGTAACATCTGCAAAAGGTGCCAGTACCGATCGCGGGTGTTAACCCGTCGATTGCCGCTGGCAAAGCTTGGTGTAGATTGTTGCTCCCGAGGCTGTCTTGTTTTAACCTATGTGAATGTGTGATTCCCATGTGCGAATCGCACATTGTAATGAATGAGGAGAAAAATTCCCATATATTGCCATAGTGTAGTATGGCAATAAACAGTAGGATCAATCAGACAACCTAGGGTTAAAGCCGTAAGGGCAAACATTTACAAAAATTTAAACCTCTTGTACAAATAAAAAAATTAATCATTTTGCCATCTTCTGGCGTTAATAACCTTTTCATACTTCAGTGTATGGAGCTGTGTGTGATATAATTTTTTGCGACTTTTGGTGAGGTTTTCAATGCTACAATTGTAAGGACTGTGTGGCCTTATGATCACTTTTAATAGAATTTCATTTTCGTCTTTGGGCGCTATTTTCGATTACAGGCTTAAAAGCCGGGTATAACCATTGTAAACATACATATGAAAACATTTTTTGAAAAGTATATAAATTTGGTATCCCCATTATCGCATAAAAGCAAAAGAATAAGGTAGACATGTCATTCGAGGCACACAGTGAAAGCCATAAATTACAAGCACACAAGAAAATGGCACAAATGCATTTTTTTTTTACAAATTTCACTGCATTTAGAGATTTTTTTCCGCTTCCCAGTACACGGCATTGAATATTAAATACCGTCACTATGAAGTGCAATTTGTTATTACACAGAAAACAAGCCATCACAGAGCTCTTTACATGGAAAAATAAAAAAGTTGTGGCGGAGTAAAAAATTGAAACACAAAAATGAAAAAGGGCCTTGGCGTTAAGGGTTTAAAAGTTCTACGCTGCTCTCTTGATATGTGAAGTTAAGCCTCTTGTCTTTTACCTCATCAGGAGGTTTAACACCCAAATGTTGCATCCAGCCATGGAATAAACATAAACAATTTTTCATTTAATTTATTGAGTGCGGCCCCTTCTGTGGACTTAGATTATTAGATAGAGATTAATAAAGATAGATATTAATAGATACACTCCAGTCACACCCAGAGCTGCAATCTTATTCTTGCAATTATATACTCCAGTCACATCCAGAGCTGCAATCATCTATCTACTAGCAGGGGCAATGCCGTGGACTACCACTAGTATCAATAAAGTGTTGAGCTTTCATTACATACTGTCAGGGTTCTGGATCAGTGGACCCTCTGGACCACCACGCAAGGTGGTACTAGCCGACACCTGGGACCGGAATCTATGTGGCACCTGGTCTTGATCAGAGCCCGCCGCAAAGCGGGATGGACTTGTTGCGGAAGGGTGCCACCAGGTTATTCCACAGGTGCGACTAGCCCGCGGTGGCAGCCAAGGTCGACAGTCTAGTGGAAAGTTCAGGCACGGCATTAGGGCAGGCGGCAGAGATGCAAGTCAAAGTCCAATCCAGAGTCAGCAGTGGGCGATCAAAGCAGAGGGAAAGAGGAACACGGAACACAGGAACACGGGAGCTAAAGCACAGGAACACTGGAACGGGAACGAAGGAACACTGAAGGGCTTGCACGTCACATAAAATGGCTTGAAGATCCTTGAAGGGAATCCTGGGAAAAGTTGGCCTTTAAGGAAACCCGGAAGTGCCAGCAGCAAACAGCAGTGCCATGGCCCTTTAAATCTTCGAGGAAAGTGGAGAGGTGAGTTATACGCGAGGAACGGGGCAGCGCCATGGAGAGGGCCACAGGAGTGCCCGCATTCCGTGACATGGATCGTGGGGGCACCCGTGACACATACATTATGAATTTTTTAAAACGTCAATGATATATTATAATTTCAGAATATCTGCCTACTATTTCTACAGGTGGATTAAATTTGAAGAGAAAACTGAAGATGGAGGAGAAAGATGGAGTAGACCCCATGTTACCACACTTACCTTGCACAGTTTATTTGAGCTAAGAATGTGCTTTGAAAGAGGGATTATCTCACTTGATGCAGAAAACACCACATTTAAAGGACTTGTGGGTGAGTAACAGAAAATAAATCAATTAATTAGAATAAGAACTAAGGCACATATAAAAAATAACACCTGATTTATGTTAGAATAAGTGAAATAGAAAAGTACAGTGGGTAAAATGTATCACTAGATGTGCCCTAGAATTGTGTGTTGCTTATTAGCTAGCCTCCACAATAACTTTTGAACCGCAAGAGATATTTTGAAATCTGATTTTAATTTACTGTTAAAGTGTACAGGCAGTCCCCGGGTTACATACAAGATAGGGTCCGGAGGTTTGTTCTTAAGTTGAATTTGTATGTAAGTCGAAACTGTATATTTTATAATTGAAGTTGCAGACAAATTTCTTTCTTTTGTCCCAGTGACAATTGGAGTTTCAAAATTTTTGCTGTAATTGGACCTAGGATTATCAATAAAGCTTCATTACAGACACCTTACAGCTGATCATTGCAGCCTGGGACTATAGTAAAGCATCCAGAGAGCTTTACCAGAGGTCACAGGGGGCAGAGGGGTCCGTCTGTAACTATGAGTTGTCTGTAAGTCGGGTGTCCTTAAGTAGGGGACCGCCTGTACCTCCAATTTTGTGATGATGTTTTGGTTATATCTAATTCCCCCTTTCAAAACTAACATAATAATTTACATATTGGGGCTCATTTATTAAGGGTCCGAACTCCGCACTTTCGTAGGGTTTCCCGAATATTTCCGTTTTGTGCCGAATTGCCCTGGGTTTGTGGCGCTTCGGCGTCGGCTTGCACGCGACAGAAATCGGGGGCGTGGCCGTCGGACAACCCGACGGATTCGGGAAAACCGCGAAATTTAAAAAACTAATTGTGTCGCAAGATCAAGCACTCACATGCAGCAGGAAGAAGAAGGTGACACCTGCAGGAACTCAAACGCATGAATCGCGCGGACCCAAATCCTTGTCGGACAACGCACCGCGGGATCGCGACAGGACCAGGTAATTAAATGTGCCCCAACGTGTTTGTCACCTTTTTCTCACATTCTTTATGGCTGACATCAGAAAGACATCCCATTTCTGCCTGGTGACTGCTGCAACTAGCCACAAACCTCATCACCGATCTGCTGTCTGTGCCAGGTTCCCCACTGAAACCTTTAAAATGCTATTCTCATCTGAGCGATCATATTTCATTTAATTAATCTGCCATGTACATTTCTTCAATTGGGTGTTGTTAAAAATGTTCCTGTTTGAAGTTAATTTCCCATACATCTAGTTATATGATTGTTTAGAATCGGAATTGTTGTCCTTGGATATTACTACCTCTGCTGGCAAAATTGCACAAAGAAACAAATAGTTTTGCTTTTTGAAATGGCCGGGGGTTACCATATGTGAATGTGGTCTTATCCAAGGACTGCTATCTCATTTCTAAGGGGCAACGTGGCTACTTTTATTGGAAATTATCTTCACACAGGTAGATTTTTTTAACAACATGCAAAAGAAATCCATATATTCCTATGCTCAGGAATCGATGGCAGCCATTATCTGGCACAATGTTAGCAGCTATGTCTGAATAGAGTAGCAGGCAGAGGTGACTACCTCAATACAGCAGACCTAAAATTTTTAAATAAAAGTTGGATTCACCCTTTCATGTGTGGTTGAACACAGGACTGCAGGTCATATCTGCAACGATACTATGTGGTAATCTGTTACAGGTTCCGTGTAATAAGATTTTTTTTTTTACAGTATCTACGTAGCAACATTGGTGCTAATACCTTATCTTTGTAGTTCTTGAATGGTATGTATGTAGTAAGCTTTGTTTGAGTACTGTCTCTTAGTAGTAAGCGTGGTTTTGCTATCTAATAAACTAAGTTCTTGTTATGTTTTTATGTAGTAAGTTTTGTTCTGTTGTTGTATCCATTCTGGTACATTTTTAGCATAGTAAGTTTGCTTTTTGGTACAGTATCTATATAGCAATGCACGTTCTAGTACTGTATCTACAGTATATATTTTTGACCCCCCCAGAAGAAGGCTTAGATATCTCTGTATGGTTATGCTGCTGTAGATGGATAACAAAGCATTTTGACCAATAGAAAGGATTAGGAAGGAAGTTGTTCCACTTACTAAAATTGCTAATGATAAAATGTTCCCAAACTCTGTCGTTTTAATTGTAAATGTTGTTGCTGTGACTCGATGAATTAAGCTTAATGAAAGTTGTAAGTAAAGTTGTCCTACATGACAAGAGCCTTTGATTTGTGAAAAATACTGGAAGAATGCTTTAAATGAACTAAGGATTTTCTTCCAGCACTCCTAAATAATCTCCTAATTCTACCACATAGGATCTACATAAGCCCTCTCCAAACCACATCTTTTACAAAAACTGCTATATCTATAACTTATTTTATGCAACTTACCTGGAGTGCAATCGAATCTTAGTACTTCAAAAATGGTTTCTTATAATTCTGTAATAGGGCGTTACATAGATCCACCTCCGAAAATAATAGTCCCTTAACTTCTTTGTGCATTGTATCTTTCATATCTTTCCAGAGCACATTCTAAAACAAAGGATTTCCAGTGTTAGTGCAACTGCTGAAGAAAATGAAAACATATTACACACCCTTCTTCAAGGACATGTACATCACATAAAAAAAACTTACAGAAAAGTGATTAAAGATGTTTTTAAATTATCAGGTAAGTTATTTTAATGTGAAATTATATTGTTAACTACAGTGTATGTAAATTGGGGATACCTTTTGAGAAATTGAGAAATTAAAAGGAAATCTACCATAAAAGTCAAGCATAATAGACCATGGGCACTTGCTTATAGATCCAAGCACAGTGACTGGGGTAATCTTCTGATATTTGTTATCCATGGTCTCCTTTGTTCCTTAATGAACTTTTAAAATTATGCTAATAAGCCTGAAGGGCTCTGAGAGGTGTCACCAGAGGACTTCCATTCTGTAGCTTGACTGGCTGTTACACTGTGCAGGAGCACACCCCTCTACTATAATCCCACAGAGTGCTTGATTTTGATGGTAGATTTCCTTTAAAGAGAACCTTCCACATCCTGATAAATGTGGAGGTAAACATAATGTGCTGTAGGTTCTGCCACATAGTTTCACAGGCACTTCGAACTTTCATGGCTGCTAAGATAACAAAGCCCCTATATGCTGCAGATTCACAGGCTGTTACAGTGTGCAAGTGTACTCTTTGCTGTAGAGAGATTACATCAGGCAGAAGGAGCGGGAAGTGCTCAAGGATCAGGGGAAAGAAAGATAATCTAACAGTTCGTGAAGTTGCACCACAGAGGTGCACTGATAACACCCCCAAGAGCCCTTAAAGGGAACGTTTTTTCTTTCAAACTATAACTTGTATAAAACTTTACCTGGCTCCCTGTCTGCTTGTCCTCTGGGTCAACGTATAGACAAGGGGGTAGTTGTGAATAGGGCCCTCTACCTGTCAGGATCCATCTGATGAGCCTGCGCAACTCACCCAAGGGATAATGCAGGTAATCTGCAGCTGAAATCCCTGCCTGGAAAGGCAGTAGTTAAATGGGTGTAGGATATTATTCAATTATGTGGCTGTATTGTAAACTGGAGTGTGATTGGAGAGGTGCTACCACCTGACCAAGGGAAGTATTAAACCCCTGTGCAGGGGGAGCACATGGTCCAGTCTGCAGGGTATTTTGAGCACATGGACAGAGTGAACAGTGTTCAGCACACCTTTAGTGCTGTCACAAACCAATCCCAGGAACTGAGTTAGGAGACACAGTTCCATCTCAATATTCCCAGCCTGCATATACCATCAGGCTGGTGCATTATTCCTGCGGACCACTCTCCACGACCACTCCTATATCAGAATCCAAATCTGCTGTTTGACTGTTTTGGCCTGTTGCCTGCTACCTGAGTTGATTTGCACAATGTTGCCTCTGTCTGATCCCTGGATACGGCTGTCTACCACCACGGGCTTCCCCATCCAATACCCAGGGACCTTTCTTAAAGACACTTAGGGGTTGCCCCAGGGAGAACCAGTACTTCAGCCTCTACTTCCATATTTCCTGCCCTCCAGTAGGACAGCCCTCCGGTCCCTATACCATGCATTGTTACATCAGTGTGCCCTAGGCCGCAAAAACCAACCAGTCCAGTATTCTGGGCTTACGGCTGTCTCCAGGCTCCAAGAAAAGGCTAGGTCCCGGTGGGGGATGTTGAATATGCCTCCTCCACAAACAGCTCGTCCTCCTTGATTTCCTCTCGCGAACCTGTTCATGAAACTAGCTGCAATCTTATGCTGACAGCGTAAGCGCTAAAATGGCTTGCTCGGTCAGCGAGAAATGCAGGGAGGCGGAGTCAAGGAGCAATATAGCTGAGGGAGGTGGGAGGGTTTTTATAAATAAAAATTATGGAGGACAAGCTATATGTGGAGGAGGAATTCTTACTCTGAGCAAGAATGATTGAGCAGAATTAAAGCAATGGAAACTCCTTTTAACCGCTTTCATCATACTTTTTATGACCTGTGCACAAAATCATATTTTTTATACTGCAGAGAAGAAGGCATCTCCAAAAACCACACTTCTGGAAATACCTGAAAAGCCTTCACGTGAACAGGTGAGAAATGTTACTGCTTTAACCCATAGCTGTATAAGGCATGCTTTTTTGTCTATGTTTTGTGGATCATACATAAATATAATGCAAGGACTTCCTACCTGTCCAGTGAAGAGACTTGCCAGCAGCTGTTCGGCCAGCAGACGGGAAGTCCTTGCATTATATTTGTTTAATGCAGGGAATCCCATCCTCTGCTCTGTTTACAGCAAGTAGGCCAACATACAGTCCCGATTCCACTAGCTTCCACCATGTACGTGTCTTCATCAGTCAACAATTCTAGTCAGGTGCATTGCGAGTGAGTAGACAGCAGTACAGATGTGTGGTTTCCCCAAAACATCTGTAACATTACCACTGCCAGGGGTGTAGATGAAGGCTCATGAGCCCTGTTGCAAGAGTTTAATGTAGTTCAAAGTTACTAAATTTGGTGTTTTGCTTACAAGAAAAAGTAAAAAAAAAAAATTTCTGAGGGTGTAAGTAGATGGAAAATGGAAAGCAGGGTCTGTCAAAAGATATAAAAAAAATGAGCCAGCTTATCAGCGAGGGCGCTTTCGCACAATGCGTTGTGTCACGGTTTTTGATGCATTTTTGACGCATTCCAAAGGCTGCAGCCTTGTTCACATTCTTAGGTTATATTGCGTTTCCACTGCATTTTCTAAAACACAATGTAAACTCAGCATGTGATCAAGGCTGAAGCATTTGGAATGCATCAAAAATGCATCAAAAAACGCGACGCAATGCATCATGTGAAAGTTCCCTTACAGCAGAAGTCCAGCTCCGTTTTCTGTGTAGTGTCCGGCACAGGCAACAGAGCTCCTACTCTATTACTAGTGGATTGTAACAATAATTGGCCAGACAAAACTCTAATAAACTGTATATATTACAGTAGAATATTGGTGAATATTGTGAAAATGGACACAAGGTTATATGTCGGCTCCTTGCATCATACTGATTTTTTTTACTATGTCAACAGTATGCCTTACTATTTCAGTATTACAGTAAGTTATGTTCTCTTTCAGTTAAAAAATAAATTCAGGAAGAAGATTCCTTGTGGAACCGAAGCAGCAAACGTTCTTGTTGGTGAGGTGGACTTTTTGACTCAGCCATTTGCTGCTTTCATTCGATTAAAGGATGCAGCTGTATTTGGCACTTTGACGGAAGTGGCTCTTCCAACTAGGTAATATTGTTGTTGCCTTCAAGACTGGTCACAAGACTTTTGATGTCCCCTAATAACTGGAACTAGGTGTCCTTTTTTACAGACTCTACTTAAAGGAAACCTACCACTTGAAGTGGCAGGTTTCTGATGGAAATACCGGGCACCAGCTCAGGGTGAGCTTGTGCCGGAGCTTATTTTTGTTACCGATACCGCGGTTTAAAACACTTTTTAAACTTTATAGCCGGCGCAGGGAGGTACGCGCTCGGCGCTTACCATGCGCGCGGCTCTCCTTCACTTCCTGCGCCGGCTATAAAGTTTAAAAAGTGTTTTAAACCGCGATACCGTGGTTTAAAACACTAACAAAAATAAGCTCCGGCACCAGCTCACCCTGAGCTGGTGCCCGGTATTTCCATCTGAAACCTGCCACTTCAAGTGGTAGGTTTCCTTTAATGGGATATTTCTTGTGATCCCAAAGTTATAACTTGCTGATCTCTGAACTCCCCCTAGTGGCTACTGCAGGCAAATCATATGACCTTATGGTAAAGTAGGAGTACAGGCAGTCCCTTACTTAAGGACACCTGACTTACAGACGACCCATAGTTAAATATGGACCCCTCTGCCCCCTGTGACCTCTGGTGAAGTTCTCTGGATGCTTTACTTTGGTCCCAGGATGCAAATATCAGCTGTAAGGTGTCTGTAATGAAGCTTTATGGATAATCCTTGGTCCCATTACAGCAAAAAATTTTGAAACTCCAATTGTCACTGGGGCAAAAAAATGTTTTTGTCTGGATCTACAACTATAAAATATACAGTTTCGACTTACATACAAATTTAACTTAAGAACAAACCTATGGCCCATATCTTATATGTAACCCGGGGACTGCCTGTAGTTCAGTACCGGTCTTTCTTATCACAACCTCATAGCAAATAGATTAAATTGTAGATGATATTAAACCAAAATCAATAAAATAAAAAATAAAACACAATAAATGTAACTGGGTGTCCAAAGTAAAGCACATATGCTCTGTTGCTTTATTCACCTCTGTGTCACTGCTGGAGATAGCTGAAAGCAGTACTATACTCATTGCTCTGTTCATTGTTAGGGGGAATTCTGTGAGAGCCATAAACAATGAACGGCCACAGTGAACTAATGCTTCTTTCATTTGGCGGTTTAACAGATTTCTCATGATCGCTTTTGTTCAGTTTGATTTTCTTTCCTGTGGATAGAGGATAATTTGGTGTCACAGGATAATAATTAATAATTCACTTTTAATAACAGGAATATCAGTATATACAGGCAGTCCCCGGGTTACATACAAGATAGGGACTGTAGGTTTGTTCTTAAGTTGAATTTGTATGCAAGTCGAAACTGTATATTTTATCATTGTAGTTCCTGACAATTTTTTTTTTTGCCCCAGTGACAATTGGAGTTTCAAATTTTTTTGCTGTAATAGGACCAAGAATTATCAATAAAGCTTCATTGCAGACAATTTTAAGCTGATTATTGCAGTCTGGGACTATTTTAAAGCATCCAGAGAGCTTCACCAGAGGTCACAGTGGGCAGAGGGGTCTGTCTGTAACTATGGGTTGTCTGTAAGTCGGGTGTCCTTAAGTAGGGGACCGCCTGTATTTGAATATAGAAAATAGAATCATAATGAAACAGAACCCATATTTAAATGTAATATACAAGTGGATATGCTGTATTTTATTATATAAAAAATGTGCTGAAAAACTCAAACTTGGCTTATACTCGAGTCAAAAAATGCACGCTAGGACGGGGGGCGCTGCATGCTGGGACGGGGGTTGGCTATATACTGGGGCAGGGGCTGCAGGCTGTATACTGGGGCAGGGGCTGCTAGCTATATACTGCGGCAGGGGCTGCTGGCTATATACTGGGACAGGGGCTGCTGGCTATATACTGGGGAATGAGCTGCTGGCTATATACTGGGGCAGGGGGCTAGCTATATGGGCTGGTAGGATATATACTGGGGGGAAGGTGCTGGCTATATACTATGGTTCAGGGGCTGGCTGGCTATATACTGGGGAGGCTGTGACCAATGCATTTCCCACCCTCGGCTTATATTCGAATCAATTGGTTTTCACATTTTTTGTGGTAAAATTAGGGGCCTCGGCTTATACTCAGGTCGGCTTATACTCATGTATATATGGTACTTAAATTATTATTACGGTACTAAATTAAATTATCTGCAATATTAAAGTTGCTTTGATTCAACATTATTCAAATTACATTTATTGTTGTTCAGAAAGAACCATAATCGGCTAAGCCAAACTGAATTACTATGGCAGCTTATTTATTGGGATTTATATAAACACTACAGACAATGCAATGACAGAACTCCATGCAGACATTCTGCAGCAATCCAGTCCTTTGTTTCCTATGTGCACCCAGCATAAAATTAAGTCATTAAAGTATAGTTAAACTGAACATGAACTAGGGGAGGCTTTACTTAAACTTTAGCTACAGAAACATTAAAATTTACCCAAACACTATAACTAATATATAAGACACTATGATAATACAAGTACAATATAAGTATAATACATTGTGAGAAAAAAGATAGACCGCACTCACCCGATGTGATCCTTCATTACTTTATTGTAAGCTGGCGGGTGTGCGGGTGGCCATCCACGACTAGGCTACTAGGGCCATTTTGCTCTAAACAAATGGCCGGTAGCCTAGTCGTGGATGGCGTCCTGCTGCTCCAGCTTACAATAAAGTAATAACTTTGTTGCTTTCTGGCTGAGCACCACCGGGGTGCCTGGTCTTGTGAGTGATCTTGCAATATAAGTATAATATAAGAAATATATTCCATCAGAAATGTCTAAATTAGCCACTGTTTATTCTTGCAGATTTATTTTTATTCTTTTGGGTCCAAGAAGAAATACAAAATCTTATCATGAAATTGGAAGAGCCATTGCCACTTTACTCACTGATGAGGTAAATACATATATTTATTGAATAACATGAATATCTTCTTTCAATTTGGTATTACCTACTTTAGTCATATATTTCTGAGATTCTTCTCTGTAGTTGGGTCATATGATCTCATGGTCACCTTCTGAGTTGTCTCAGTGGGATCACCATCTCAGACATCAGGTTCTTGGATGATGCAGAAAACAAAATAATAATGGAGATGGCATTGCAGACTCACTGTATTCTTATGCAGCGTACAGAGAGAAGGATAGTCTGATTGTCCCCCCAGTGGGAAGAGATGATACGATTTCTAAGCGCTGTGCTGAGGTAAAATTGGATTGCTAGTCAAAGCTAGAGAAATCTAATGGTCAAGATGGTGTCCCAGGAGGCTGCATTCTAGGTAAATGAGAGTCTGTTAGACTCTGCATTTGTATTAAAATATTTTGCTGGAGTCCTTCTTCAAAAAAAGAGAATAATGGAAATATAATGCCTACTTGCAAAAATAATATACATTTTCTTTAACTTTATTCATTTAACCCCTTATCCTTGCCGGTTTTCTAATCCCTAACCAGGTCCTATTTTTAGATTCTGACATGCGTCAATATAACTGGCTATAACTTTGGAACGCTGTAAAATATCCAGGTGAATTTTTCGAGTGTTTACAAATTGTACTTCATGTTAGTTTTGAGTTTAATTATGAAAAATGTTGCTAAAATGTTGAAAAATTCCTCATTTGGGTTGCGTCATACCATCCAAATAACTTAATCACACACATTTAAAGGCTCCTTAGGGACCTGTGTTTTAGTTTCCCAAATTGATATTTGTTATTTTTAAGCTATGGTATTAATAAAAACCTTTATGCTTACCTACTCCCTTGCATCTTTTGACAACTGCACGATGTCCGCCCTGTCTTCACTGTGCAAGCGCCGTATTTGAGAAGCCATCATAATAGTAAAACTCTATAAATTACCCCATTGTAGAAAGTTTGCCCCTCAATGTATAAAAAACAATATAAGTAATATATAACTGACAGCCGCAGCTTCTGGTGTTGGCAACCCTTATGAGACAATGTATGGCGGTTTGCAGGAAGGGGCTAGATTTTGCACAGTATATTTGTCATACTTGCCTTACAATTTTAACCCCTTTATGACTGTATAACCTTATAATTAGGAGACAAATTACTAAAAATGTGAAAAAGGGGAATGTGCCTCCTGTTACTGTGGATTGAACCCACCACACCTCTAATGGACAGAGCTGATCCTCCTACATCAGCCCCAGGGTATGACAAGTAATTGTTCAAGCCAAATTGTAAAAAAAACTGTGAATAAAGGGTTTTTAATAAAAACAAATAATTAAATAAACAACACCATTACACATACATATTTGGTAAAGCACAAAATCATGACCCCTCTCCCACACTCACATATTTGGTATGGTCGCCTCCATAACAACCTGTACATTAAATCGGAAACATTCCGATGTACACCTTACAAAAACAAAAAAGTTGCCAAAGGTGTTAATTTTTCAGCAAATCCCTTCACAAAAATGAACTAAAAAGAGACCAAAAATGTTATAAGCACCAAAATGGTACCACTGAAAAGAACAATCTGTCATACAAAAAATAAGCTCTCAACCAGCTCTCTGTCAACCAAAAAATACTAAAGTTATACCTACAAAAAGATGGCAATAGTAAAACAAAAGAGATTTTATCTATATTAGATTTTCTTCAATAGAAAAGAATTATTAAAAACTATATAGGTATAAGTAGGTATCATCATAATTGTTGTGATGCATAGAATTCAAATCACATATTAAGGTATGGTAAATAGTAAATTAAAAATCCTTATCCAGAATTGATGATTTTCTTTTACTCTTATTAAAGAGTCACCTTATATATATTAATATATTAATTTAGCCCAAAAAAATAAAATGTCAAAATTCCACCTGATTTTGTTTTAACCCGTGTGAAACAATTAAAGGATTAACAAACTTCATAAAAGTTGTTTACATACATTGAGGAATGTAGTTTCTATAATGGGGAAATTTGATTAGATCTCTTAGATTCACTCGACTCTAGGTCCCTACAAAGAATGATTTTGCCTTTTTTATGAAAATGTGAAAAACCGCACTTATAAATTGGAAGCCTCAATCTACAAAATTAGGAGAGGCATACAAAACCATTGTAACATAAAGCTCACATTTGGGAAATGTTTGTCATCAAGTTATTTTGCTGTTCCGACAATGTGACAGATTAAAGCAAAACATATGACCCATTTTTTTTTAAACTAAGCTGAAGTCATGAGAAAACAATCTCATCTGGATATGTTAAAAGGTTCCAAAGTTATAACCATAGTGACACGTCAGATTTGAAGTCGTTAAGGGGTTAACACATAATGGTCTCAAAACAGATTGATCTCTGTCTCAAAGTGTTTGACATTTTAGTTCATTTACCTTTCTGTAGAGTTATAGATTTTGCCTCACAACATGTTATTTACTATATGCAGAGCTTTGGCACTCCTTTTAAAAAATTTATACTTTCTCCTTTTTATTTTTATAAAATTATTTGTAGTTGTTCCGGAAAATTGCATACAAGGCTCTGAACAGAGATGAACTAATTGCAGGAATTGATGATTTTTTAGATGAAGTTGCTGTTTTACCCCCTGGCAAATGGGATCCTACAGTGCGTATACAACCTCCTAAATTTGTGCCATCTGTGCATAAAAGGTAAAATGCTCAATATCAGTGGAAGAGATCAATTTTTATATAGTTTAATCACAGTGCAGTGGCTTTGTTATTTGCATTTATTATCACCTTGTTTATTGCTCTATCCGTTTATGGTAAAAGTTTTACCTTAGGCTAAGTTTAACGCCTTAGGGCTCTGCGTCCAATATAATAGTGCACGCCGTGAGTGGAAGTGGTAGTAGTCCAGAGGAGGTAGTAGAGCATGTTGTGTATGGAAGTGGTAGTAGTCCAGAGGAGGTAGTAGAGCACGTCGTGTATGGAAGTGGTAGTAGTCCAGAGGAGCTAGTTGAGCATGCGGTGTATGGAAGTGGTAGTAGTGCATGCCGTTTGTGGAGGAGGTAGTAGTCCAGAGGAGCTGAGGTAGTAGTGCATGCCGTGTGTAAAGGCAGTAGTAGTGCATAAAAAATAGAAAAAAATGTAGGACCCAACACTCATGGTCATGGTAAACAATACTATAAAAACTTAATCTTTAATCAAAAAACCTTAAAAAGGTATCTAAAAAAAAAAAAAAAGCAAAGGGAACATCACTGATGTATCTTAGTAGAATACATGCATAATATGACATATAAGCCAAATAGGAAAGGAGAGGAACAAAGATCGCTTTCTTGTGGTGGGGAACGGGAAAAAGTTTTTGGGAATATTTGGGAAGGGAGCTCTAATGAAAACATCGAAATACCAAACTAAACTCTTGACGGATAGTTTAACTAGGGTTGCCATACACTATTGAAAAAAATCTTCTTTGTTGTTAAATAAACTATGAATTTTATCATTTACCATAATCCACATGAGTTTAGAGAAGCACAGTTCAAGTGGGACAATAGATTTTTTCCATGAGAAGATAAACCGGTTGGATAGCACAGTGGGTACAGAACCCATGCTCGTTACTGTAGTACATTACTGTGATCCTATCACTGTCTTGGTTAGTGGTTTGTGGACCTAAAACCTGATTTTCCTATACACGCGATCCCCCACTTAAGGAAACCTGACTTACAGATGACCTCTACTTACAGACAGTCCTTTTTGTCCACTGTGACCTCTCCCAAAGCTCTCTTTAGTCCCAGATTGCAATGATATGTGTAAGGTGTCTGTAATTTAGCTATATTAAGAATCTTTGTTCACATGACAGCACAAAATATTTTAAAATCCAATTATTAAAGGGATGGAAAAAAATGCCTGTTGTGATACACAATATACCTTTTTGACTTATGAGCTTCGAGTATAAGCCAAGTTTTTCAGCATAAAAATGTGCTGAAAAACTTAAACTCGGCTCATACTAGAGTCTATGGGGAAAAAAACTCTGTACTCACCTTTCCGACCCCCCCCCCCCGGGTCCTTTTCTGTCTTCTGATGCTCCACAGTCGGAGCTTCTGAAGGTGAGTGTACTAGGGGGTAGAGGCTGCCTATATATGAGGGTGCTGATGGCTATATACTAGTGGGCAGGAGCTGGCTATATAATGGAAGACATGGACTGCTGGCTATATACTAGGGGGCATGGGCTGCTGGCAAAATAATGGGGGGCAGGGGCTGGTTGTATACTGGAGACTTGGGCTGCTGGTTATATACTGGGGGCAGGGGCTGCTGGCTATATACTGGGGGGCAGGGGCTTCTGGCAAAATACTGGGGGGCAGGGGCTGCTGGCAAAATACTGGGGGGGTAGGGGCTGCTGGCTATATACTGGATGCATTTCCCTCCTAGGTTTATACTTGAGTCAATAAGTTTTATTATAACTGACTATACACTCACCGGCCACTTTATTAGGTACACCATGCTAGTAACGGGTTGGACCCCCTTTTGCCTTCAGAACTGCCTCAATTCGTCGTGGCATAGATTCAACAAGGTGCTGGAAGCATTCCTCAGAGATTTTGGTCCATATTGACATGATGGCATCACACAGTTGCCGCAGATTTGTCGGCTGCACATCCATGATGCGAATCTCCCGTTCCACCACATCCCAAAGATGCTCTATTGGATTGAGATCTGGTGACTGTGGAGGCCATTTGAGTACAGTGACCACATTGTCATGTTCAAGAAACCAGTGTGACATGATTCCAGCTTTATGACATGGCGCATTATCCTGCTGAAAGTAGCCATCAGATGTTGGGTACATTGTGGTCAAAAAGGGATGGACATGGTCAGCAACAATACTCAGGTAGGCTGTGGCGTTGCAACGATGCTCAATTGGTACCAAGTGGCCCAAAGAGTGCCAAGAAAATATTCCCCACACCATGACACCACCACTACCAGCCTGAACCGTTGATACAAGGCAGGATGGATCCATGCTTTCATGTTGTTGACGCCAAATTCTGACCCTACCATCTGAATGTCGCAGCAGAAATCGATACTCATCAGACCAGGCAACGTTTTTCCAATCTTCTACTGTCCAATTTTCGATGAGCTTGTGCAAATTGTAGCCTCAGTTTCCTGTTCTTAGCTGAAAGGAGTGGCACCCGGTGTGGTCTTCTGCTGCTGTAGCCCATCTGCCTCAAAGTTCGACGTACTGTGCGTTCAGAGATGCTCTTCTGCCTACCTTGGTTGTAACGGGTGGCGATTTGAGTCACTGTTGCCTTTCTATCAGCTCGAACCAGTCTGCCCATTCTCCTCTGACCTCTGGCATCAACAAGGCATTTCCGCCCACCTCACTGGATGTCTTTTCTTTTTCGGACCATTCTCTGTAAACCCTAGAGATGGTTGTGCGTGAAAATCCCAGTAGATCAGCAGTGTCTGAAGTACTCAGACCAGCCCTTCTGGCACCAACAACCATGCCACGTTCAAAGGCACTCAAATCACCTTTCTTCCCCATACTGAGCTCGGTTTTAACTGCAGGAGATTGTTTTGACCATGTCCACATGCCTAAATGCACTGAGTTGCCGCCATGTGATTGGCTGATTAGAAATTAAGTGTTAACGAGCAGTTGGACAGGTGTACCTAATAAAGTGGCCGGTGAGTGTATATGGTAGGTACAAAGTCAACTTAAGCAAAAACCTTATTTTGTACATAACCTGGGGGTGGCCTGATCTTCTAAAGATAAGATTTTTTAAAATTATGTCCTAACATGTTGAATGACAGAATTCAAAGAAGGTGTTTTTTTATTTCTCTCTTAACTGCCATAAACAAAATATCAACATTTCTTTGAGGCCAAAATTGGGCAAAGTTCTTAAAGGACACCTGTCATCAGGTCTCTGTCACTAGTCCTGTCACCACTACATGTTGGAGCAGCTCACAAGGATCCCATCCCAGCCTTTATCGAGTTATTTCATACATTAATCACTGAAAAATAATCTATTCTTTATTATGTAAATTAGGCTGGTCACATGGTCAGAGGCAGTGATGTCACCCCTGTTACACCTGCCCTCTCCTCCCCCTGCTCATGTTTGTGTGTAATGTATAGTAAAGCATTGATATTGTGTGTGTGCTGCATCTCCTGACATGCTGCATCCTCCTAATACACAGAGACACAGACATCAGCTACACAAGTACCTGACATGTTCTCCTATAACAGTGGTGGCGAACCTATGGCATGGGTGCCAGAGGTGGCACTCAGAGCCCTTTCTGTGGGCACTCAGGCCATCACCACAGGACAGAGTACACCAAACAGGACCAAATCTATCAAATCTTCTTGCTGCCCAGGCAACTTGGATAGAAGCTATAATGAAAGTCTGAATTTGCCCTCCTTCATTCAACTGTATTGGTGGCCTCAGGCGGCCAATGCAATTGAAAGAAGTGGAAGAGCAGGTAGCAATTAGTTACTGCTTAAAATGCCATGTTGGCACTTAACGGTAAATAAGTGGATTTTGGTTGTAGTTCGGGCACTCGGTCTCTAAAGGGTTCGCCATCACTGTCCTATAACATGGCTGCCTGGAGCTGTTGTATCTGTCCTATACACACACAGGCTGCAGGGGGCGCCAGCACCAGGAAGCACATCATTATACAGCCTCACATCATTATACAAGCTGTCAGTCAAGCACTGGGGGTGTGGCTGTACCTCCCACTCATTAGCTTGAATATGCTAATGACTCATTGGACATTTCACAGGTCATTTGCATACAGCTTTAGGACCTCATTGCTTAGGTTTACAGGCATGAAGAGGGACAATGAAGGGATAGAGGCAATGCTTTCTAATGGCAGTTTATGAAAATCTATTTAGATTAGGGGGGTTATTTTGCATGACGGGTTCTCTTTAAGTGGTTACATAAAATGCAACTACTTATGATATTTTTAACACGTGTGACTTGGAAAAGTAGAACTTACTGACAGTTTAAAAAAAACCTGCATGTGTGTTCGAAAAATGCTAGTGTGAAAGTGGCATTAGTCCCCCTACCTATCTCTAGATCCATGATCTAGAATTAATTTGATTAAAAAGACTAAAATCTAGAATGTAAAAATAAAAAATCTATATACAATATTTGTGAAATGAAAAATAGATTTTGCAAACTGTTTTTGATGTTTCCTATTATTACATTTTCATTGTATAAGTTAATGCACTTTTAACAGGCAAGCAATGCTTCAAAGAGTATCAAACAATCACTGCAATGGAAAGCACCATGACACCGAGAAATTAGCACATGGCCATTCTCATGTCAGTGAAGAACTACTAAAAACAACCAAGTAAGCATATTATTGGATTTAAATGGATACATGTTTAATCAGTGTTTGTCTCCCTGTATCAAATATTTCAGAGATGCCATTTATGATGATTTTAAGAACCAGGGGTGGGCCAGGAATTTAAGTGGCTCTGGAAAAAACTGCTCCAAAGTACAATAATATAACTAATATGACACAGCTCCTATGCACAAGAATATAACTTCTGTTATACTGTCCCCTATGTACAGAAATGTAACTACTATAATACAGCCCCAATGTACAACCATTTAACTACAATATCACTGGCTCCTATGTGCAAGAATTGAACTACTACCGTGTTTTTCTAAAAATATGACCTACCTCAAGAATATGTTGCAGGGTCTGCTACATAGATTCAGGGGGGCTTTGAATTTTCTTTCTTGCCCCTATGGTCCCATTTGCAGTATCTGAACATTATAATTCTCTGCAGGTGCTTGAAGGGGGAATAATGCTAATTATAATATTATCATAACACATAGACCTACCTCTCTCTCTCTGGAGAGGATTATAAAGGTCAGATATGTTTAATTATAACTCAGCAACTGTTGGGACTAAAAAGAAAATTGTAAGTGCCCCTATACAGCATAATGAAAAGTATACTTTAATAGCACACAAGGATTGTGTTTCTAGGTGGCACAATGAAAAATATCAACTGTTAAATTTACAGTCGGGAGTATATACATATACAGCTCCCACCCCAAATTCAACTTTAAATATTGACATATCTATAGCATCTACAAACACAGTCCATAATACTGCAGCCTGCAGTTTTCTTCTGCTACTGCGCTAATCGTGGGAGAAGGGAAATGTGGTTTATTACAGATTCTCCCTTCTCCACTCCTTACAGCATCACGCTGAAGTAGCAAGGTGAACAGAGGAGGAGAGGTGGCACTGCTGTGGGCAGTACAGACCACCACCATGTCTGTAGGGGTTAATTAGAGCTGCCAGACCCAGTCCAGCTCTGATCCAACATCCAAACCCACAGGGAGTTGTTTCCCACTGTAACTGGGGCTTTCACAGGTGAAAACCAGAATAAAAGTGTGATAATGTCCCCCATGGGTCTTTTATGACCTCATGGGGGACATATAAAGTTAAAATTTTTTTAAAGTTAAAATATACACACACATATTACATATATGGTAAATAAATAATTAAAAATTAATATTAATATTCCCCACTAAAATAAAAAAAATTCCCAGCTGCTCTCTAAAAACCTTGCCATAGTCGCCCCGGTTTTCCCCAGACTGGTACAAGAAATATAACTACTATAATACTGCTCCCTATATACAAGAATATAACTACTATAATACTGCTCCCTATATACAAGAATATAACTACTATAATACTGCCCTTATGTACAAGAATATAACTACTATAATACAGCCCCCTATGTACAAGGATATAACTACTATAATACTGCCCCCTATGTACAAGGATATAAATACTATAATACTGCCCCCTATGTAAAACAATATAACTACTATAATACTGCCCCCTATGTACAAGAATATAACTACTATAATACTGCCCCCTATGTACAAGAATATAACTACTATAATACTGCCCCCTATGTACAAGGATATAACTACTACAATACTGCCCCCTATGTACAAGAATATAACTACTACAATACTGCCCCCTATGTACAAGGATATAACTACTATAATACTGCCCCCTATGTACAAGGATATAAATACTATAATACTGCCCCCTATGTACAAGAATATAACTACTACAATACTGCCCCCTATGTACAAGGCTATAACTACTATAATACTGCTCCCTATGTACAAGGATATAACTACTATAATACTGCCCCCTATGTACAAGGTATATAACTACTATAATACTGCCCCCTATGTACAAGAATATAACTACTACAATACTGCCCCATATGTACAAGGATATAACTACTATAATACTGCCCCCTATGTACAAGAATATAATACTATAATACTGCCCCCTGTGTACAAGAATATAACTACTATAATACTGCCCCCTATGTACAAGGATATAAATACTATAATACTGCCCCCTATGTAAAACAATATAACTACTATAACATTGCTCCCTCCCTCCAAAGACTGCTATTCCCCCAGCCCTCGCCGGGTAACTTAAGTCACACTTGGACACTGAACAAACACTCCCACACTAGCTTTTCTGTTTGCTTTTTAAAGGTTTTGGTGCCAAATAAGCTACTCCTTTCTCTACAACAAAATCTTAAAAATTGAAATATGTACAATAAAGGAAACATAATAATAATAATAACAATAATTCCTTATAATTTATAGCGCTCACAGATTACGCAGCGCTGCACAGAGCTTGCTAAATCAGTCCATAAATAATAAATACATACTTTAACCACTAAAAGTAATAAATTCTATATGGTTCCACACTTAATAGCTCCACATTTTTTCACAAATACAGCTAGGTTCCCATAGAGCCCTATTAACTAACTGATACTCTTCTTCTAACTAAAAATTGTTTCCCTCACATCACCATACTGTATAGTAAACTTTGTAAACTTGCTTTCAATATATACAGATTTAGAGTCAATGGGGCATCCAGCAGCTCCTTCCCATGCCTTCCCAGCATCAGCAATTAATGTCTTCTGACCAGGATGAAATTATCTAAGGTCATTTTGCCTCCTAACATTTGAAAACTGTACCTCATGTATTTATCTGATCACATGAAATCACAGCATACCTTCATGGACTTCTACTCCTCCGCATGCCTCCATGGGGGCATGCTGTGATTTCATGTGATCTTATATATGCATGGGGTAAAATGACCATAGATGATTTCACCCTGGTTAATTGATGATGCCTAGAAGGTATGGGGAGAAGCTGCTGGATTAATCCTGAGGAGGTCATGCCTCCTCAACTCAAGCTAGATCTGGCTATATGCAAGGCAAGATTACAAAGTTGATTTTAGGGGGATATTAGGGAAGCATTTTTTAGCTAAAGGAAGAGTGTCATTTAAGTAATAGGGCTCTATGGGAACCTGCCACTAGCTGTATTTATGAAAAATGGAGAACCATGGAGAATTGTATGGTGGCAGTGTGGTTAAAATAATTTTTTAAGTGAACTTTATTGTTTTGGCATATTTTTGATACTGTGACAACCATGTCCATTTTGTCATTAAGGTGTTTTGGAGGCCTCATTAAAGATGTAAAAAGAAAAGCACCTTGGTATTGGAGTGATTTTTATGATGCCCTGAATCTTCAATGCTTTGCATCAATTTTATTTATCTATCTGGCAACTGCAACAAATGCTATCACTTTTGGTGGTATGCTAGGGGATGCAACAGACAACATGCAGGTAAAGTATTTACCATTCATAAATATTTTCTCGATTTCCCTTTTATGTTTTTTGTTATTTGATTTTGTTTTAATAGCATCTACATTGTAACTAGAGATGAGCGAACACTAAAATGCTCGGGTACTCGTTATTCGAGACGAACTTTTCCCGATGCTCGAGTGCTCGTCTCGAATAACGAACCCCATTGAAGTCAATGGGAGACTCGAGCATTTTTCAAGGGGACCAAGGCTCTGCACAGGGAAGCTTGGCCAAACACCTGGGAACCTCAGAAAAGGATGGAAACACCACGGAAATGGACAGGAAACAGCAGGGGCAGCATGCATGGATGCCTCTGAGGCTGCATAATCGCACCATTATGCCAAAATTATGGGCAACAGCATGGCCATGACAGAGTGACAGAATGAAGCTAGATAGCATCTAAAACATCCAATAATTGACCCTGACACTATAGGGGACGGCATGCAGAGGCAGCGGCGGCAGGCTAGAGAGTGTCATGGCGACATACCCTAAATGGACTCAGGCTTCAAACCAATGGGTGGCAGAGAGGAACCAAAGGAGGTGAGCAAGAAGCGCTCAAATAATATCGGTACATGATAAAAGTTTGCCAGTATATTTTGTGGATTACACAGCAGGGTGGCGACAAAGTTAACATGGAAGCCATGAAAACAACCCAAAATTCTGCCTGACACAGCTCGTTTGATAAGGGGACGATGTATGGAGGCAGTGAACTAGTAGTAGATTAAAGGTGCTGCAGTTAAAACTATGTTAGTTGGATCTTGGCATGGAGCTGGCGCTCCGCTGCCAGGCGAGCTTTCGCCAATCCAAGCCCCTGTCTATAGGCTACTCCCCAAACAGCACTTCTAAGAACCTTTTGTATAAGATCAAGTGTAGTAGCGTTCTTATAAGTTTAGGATATGCCGGGTGAGGGGAATGTAAACAGATGCGCAAGAAGCGCTGAAATAATATCCCTAAATGGTAAAAGTTTGCAAGTATATTTTGGGGATTACACAGCAGGGTGGCGACAAAGTTAACAACTTTGATGTGGAATGCCCTGTAATAGCTCTTGGGCGGTGTGCCTTTTATCGCCTAGGCTCAGCAGTTTCAGCACCGCCTGCTGTCGCTTAGCGACGGCACTGCTGCTGTGCCTAGAGCTACCGACTGATGGCGCCATGCCCACGGATGGTAATTCGGAGGAGGAGGAGGTGGAGGAGGGGTGGGAGGAGGTATAGTAGGCCTTTGAGACCTGGACCGAGGTAGGCCCCGCAATTCTCTGCGTCGGCAGTATATGACCAGCCCCAGGGTCAGACTCGGTCCCAGCCTGCACCAAGTTAAGTGTAGTAGCGTTCTTATAAGTTTGGGATATGGCGGGTGAGGGGAATGTAAACAGATGCGCAAGAAGCGCATGATGCGCATGGAGCTGGCGTTCCGCTGCCAGGCGAGCTTTCGCCAATCCAAGCCCCTGTCTCTAGGCTACTCCCCAAACAGCACTTCTAAGAACCTTTTGTATAAGATCAAGTGTAGTAGCGTTCTTATAAGTTTAGGATATGCCGGGTGAGGGGAATGTAAACAGATGCGCAAGAAGCGCTGAAATAATATCCCTAAATGGTAAAAGTTTGCAAGTATATTTTGGGGATTACACAGCAGGGTGGCGACAAAGTTAACAACTTTGATGTGGAATGCCCTGTAATAGCTCTTGGGCGGTGTGCCTTTTATCGCCTAGGCTCAGCAGTTTCAGCACCGCCTGCTGTCGCTTAGCGACGGCACTGCTGCTGTGCCTAGAGCTACCGACTGATGGCGCCATGCCCACGGATGGTAATTCGGAGGAGGAGGAGGTGGAGGAGGGGTGGGAGGAGGTATAGTAGGCCTTTGAGACCTGGACCGAGGTAGGCCCCGCAATTCTCTGCGTCGGCAGTATATGACCAGCCCCAGGGTCAGACTCGGTCCCAGCCTGCACCAAGTTAAGTGTAGTAGCGTTCTCATAAGTTTGGGATATGGCGGGTGAGGGGAATGTAAACAGATGCGCAAGAAGCGCATGATGCGCATGGAGCTGGCGTTCCGCTGCCAGGCGAGCTTTCGCCAATCCAAGCCCCTGTCTCTAGGCTACTCCCCAAACAGCACTTCTAAGAACCTTTTGTATAAGATCAAGTGTAGTAGCGTTCTTATAAGTTTAGGATATGCCGGGTGAGGGGAATGTAAACAGATGCGCAAGAAGCGCTGAAATAATATCCCTAAATGGTAAAAGTTTGCCAGTATATTTTGTGGATAACACAGCAGGGTGGCGACAAAGTTAACAACTTTGATGTGGAATCCATGAAAACAACCCAAATTTCTGCCTGACACACCTCGTTTGATAAAGGGACGATGTATGGAGGCAGCTATATGGACGACTTTTGGAGGTAGCAATGGAGACAACGTGTGGAGGCTGCTATGGAGACAATTTAATTTGGATAGTGCCTGTATGTGGCAGTCCCAAACATTTTTCAAACCAGAGGAGCAGGTAGGTGGCCCTCCAGTAAAATGGGATAGATTGAGTGCCTGTATGTGGCAGTCCCAAAAATGTTTCAAACCAGAGGAGCAGGTAGGTGGCCCTCCAGTAAAATGGAATAGATTGAGTGCCTGTATGTGGCAGTCCCAAAAATTGTTCAAACCAGAGGAGCAGGTAGGTGGCCCTGCAGTAAAATGGAATAGATTGAGTGCCTGTATGTGGCAGTCCCAAAAATTGTTCAAACCAGAGGAGCAGGTAGGTGGCCCTGCAGTAAAATGGAATAGATTGAGTGCCTGTATGTGGCAGTCCCAAAAATGTTTCAAACCAGAGGAGCAGGTAGGTGGCCCTCCAGTAAAATGGGATAGATTGAGTGCCTGTATGTGGCAGTCCCAAAAATGTTTCAAACCAGAGGAGCAGGTAGGTGGCCCTCCAGTAAAATGGAATAGATTGAGTGCCTGTATGTGGCAGTCCCAAAAATTGTTCAAACCAGAGGAGCAGGTAGGTGGCCCTGCAGTAAAATGGAATAGATTGAGTGCCTGTATGTGGCAGTCCCAAAAATTGTTCAAACCAGAGGAGCAGGTAGGTGGCCCTGCAGTAAAATGGAATAGATTGAGTGCCTGTATGTGGCAGTCCCAAAAATTGTTCAAACCAGAGGAGCAGGTAGGTGGCCCTGCAGTAAAATGGAATAGATTAAGTGCCTGTATGTGGCAGTCCCAAAAATGTTTCAAACCAGAGGAGCAGGTAGGTGGCCCTCCAGTAAAATGGGATAGATTGAGTGCCTGTATGTGGCAGTCCCAAAAATGTTTCAAACCAGAGGAGCAGGTAGGTGGCCCTCCAGTAAAATGGAATAGATTGAGTGCCTGTATGTGGCAGTCCCAAAAATTGTTCAAACCAGAGGAGCAGGTAGGTGGCCCTGCAGTAAAATGGAATAGATTGAGTGCCTGTATGTGGCAGTCCCAAAAATTGTTCAAACCAGAGGAGCAGGTAGGTGGCCCTGCAGTAAAATGGAATAGATTGAGTGCCTGTATGTGGCAGTCCCAAAAATTGTTCAAACCAGAGGAGCAGGTAGGTGGCCCTGCAGTAAAATGGAATAGATTGAGTGCCTGTATGTGGCAGTCCCAAAAATGTTTCAAACCAGAGGAGCAGGTAGGTGGCCCTCCAGTAAAATGGAATAGATTGAGTGCCTGTATGTGGCAGTCCCAAAAATTGTTCAAACCAGAGGAGCAGGTAGGTGGCCCTGCAGTAAAATGGAATAGATTGAGTGCCTGTATGTGGCAGTCCCAAAAATTTTTTAAAACAGAGGACCGGGTAGGTGGCCCTCCAGAAAAATGGAATAGATTGAGTGCCTGTATGTGGCACTCACAAAAATTGTTTCAAACAGAGGACCGGGTAGGTGGCCCTCCAGAAAAATTAAATGCATGAAGTACTATAGCAAGAGCCAGTGGGCCCTGTCAAAAAATAGCCAGTTTCCTCTGCTTTACTGTACAAAGAGGAGGAGAAGGAGGAAAATGAGGAGGAGGAGGAGGAGTGGATCAATTATTCAGGTTGAGCTTCCTTCACCTGGTGGAGATTGGAAATTCTGAGAAATCCAGCCTTTATTCATTTTAATAAGCGTCAGCCTGTCAGCGCTGTCAGTCGACAGGCGTGTACGCTTATCGGTGATGATGCCACCAGCTGCACTGAAAACCCGCTCGGACAAGACGCTAGCGGCAGGGCAGGCAAGAACCTCCAAGGCGTACAGCGCCAGTTCGTGCCACATGTCCAGCTTTGAAACCCAGTAGTTGTAGGGAGCTGTGTGATCATTTAGGACGATGGTATGGTCAGCTACGTACTCCCTCACCATCTTTCTGTAAAGATCAGCCCTACTCTGCCGAGACTGGGGACAGGTGACAGTGTCTTGCTGGGGTGACATAAAGCTGGCAAAAGCCTTGTAAAGCGTACCCTTGCCAGTGCTGGACAAGCTGCCTGCTCGCCTACTCTCCCTCGCTACTTGTCCCGCAGAACTACGCACTCTGCCGCTAGCGCTGTCAGAAGGGAAATACTGTTTCAGCTTGTGCACCAGGGCCTGCTGGTATTCATGCATTCTCACACTCCTTTCCTCTCCAGGGATGAGAGTGGGAAGATTTTGCTTGTACCGTGGGTCCAGGAGAGTGAACACCCAGTAATCGGTGCTGGAATAAATTCTTTGAACGCGAGGGTCACGGGATAGGCAGCCTAGCATGAAATCTGCCATATGCGCCAGAGTACCAACGCGTAAGAATTCACTCCCCTCACTGGCCTGACTGTCCATTTCCTCCTCCTCCAACTCCTCTTCTTCTGCCCATACACGCTGAACAGTGAAGGACTCAACAATGGTCCCCTCTTGTGTCTCGCCAACATTCTCCTCCTCTTCCTCCTCATCCTCCTCCACCTCCACCTCCTCCGATATGCGCTGAGAAACAGACCTCAGGGTGCTTTGGCTATCAACAAGGGAATATTCTTCCCCCGTCTCTTGTGACGAGCGCAAAGCTTCCGACTTCATGCTGACCAGAGAGTTTTTCAACAGGCCAAGCAGCGGGATGGTGAGGCTGATGATGGCGGCATCGCCACTGACCATCTGTGTTGACTCCTCAAAGTTACTCAGCACCTGACAGATATCAGACATCCACGTCCACTCCTCATTGTAGACTTGAGGAAGCTGACTGACCTGACTACCAGTTCTGGTGGAAGTTGACATCTGGCAGTCTACAATCGCTCTGCGCTGCTGGTAAACTCTGGATAACATGGTCAGTGTTGAATTCCACCTCGTGGGCACGTCGCACAACAGTCGGTGAGCGGGCAGTTGGAGGCGGCGCTGCGCTGCCCTGAGAGTGGCAGCATCTGGGCTGGACTTCCTGAAATGCGCACAGATGCGGCGCACCTTCGTGAGCAAATCAGACAGATTGGGGTATGTCTTGAGGAAACACAGAAATCAGATTTAACACATGGGCCAGGCATGGCACATGTGTCAGTCTGCCGAGTTGCAGAGCCGCCACCAGGTTACGGCCGTTGTCACACACAACCATTCCCGGCTTGAGGTTCAGCGGTGCCAGCCACAGATCAGTCTGCACCGTGATGCCCTGTAATAGCTCTTGGGCGGTGTGCCTTTTGTCGCCTAGGCTCAGCAGTTTGAGCACCGCCTGCTGTCGCTTAGCGACGGCACTGCTGCTGTGCCTAGAGCTACCGACTGATGGCGCCGTGCCCACGGATGGTAGTTCGGAGGAGGAGGTGGAGGAGGGGTGGGAGGAGGAGGAGGCATAGTAGGCCTGAAACACCTGGACCGAGGTAGGCCCCGCAATCCTCGGCGTCGGCAGTATATGAGCAGCCCCAGGGTCAGACTCGGTCCCAGCCTCCACCAAGTTAACCCAATGTGCCGTCAGCGATATATAGTGGCCCTGCCCGGCAGCACTCGTCCACGTGTCCGTGGTCAGGTGGACCTTGTCAGAAACGGCGTTGGTCAGGGCACGGATGATGTTGTCTGACACGTGCTGGTGCAGGGCTGGGACGGCACATCGGGAAAAGTAGTGGCGGCTGGGGACCGAATACCGAGGGGCGGCCGCCGCCATGAGGTTGCGAAAGGCCTCGGTCTCTACTAGCCTATAGGGCAGCATCTCCAGGCTAAGCAATCTGGAGATGTGCACATTAAGGGCTTGGGCGTGCGGGTGGGTTGCACTATATTTGCGTTTCCGCTCCAGCGTCTGGGGTATGGAGAGCTGAACGCTGGTGGATGCTGTGGAGGATCGTGGAGGTGACGATGGGGTTTTTGTGCCAGGGTCCTGGGCAGGGGGCTGACTAGCAGCTGACACAGGGGAAGGAGCAGTGGTGTGCACGGCCGGAGGTGAACGGGCTTGTTGCCACTGAGTGGGGTGCTTAGCATTCATATGCCTGCGCATACTGGTGGTAGTTAAGCTAGTAGTGGTGGAACCCCTGCTGAGCCTGGTTTGGCAAATGTTGCACACCACAGTCCGTCGGTCATCCGGTGTTTCCTTAAAGAACCTCCACACTTCTGAAGATCTAGCCCTCGCCGCAAGAGCCCTCACCACGGGAGCTTCACTAGTTGACAGTGGCGCTGATGCACCAGCTCTGGCCCTGCCTCTCCGTCTGGCCCCACCACTGCCTCTTCCAACCTGTTCAGGTCGAGGACTCTCCTCCGTCTCAGAAGCACTGTGTTCACCCGGCCTCTCAACCCAGCTTGGGTCTGTCACCTCATCATCCTCCGATCCCTCAGTCTGCTCCCCCCTCGGACTTCCTGCCCTGACAACAACTTCCCCACTGTCTGACAACCGTGTCTCCTCATCGTCGGACACCTCTTTACACACTTCCACTACGTCAAGAAGGTCATCATCACCCACAGACTGTGACTGGTGGAAAACCTGGGCATCGGAAAATTGCTCAGCAGCAACCGGACAAGTGGTTTGTGACTGTGGGAAGGGTCCAGAAAACAGTTCCTCAGAGTATGCCGGTTCAAATGCCAAATTTTCCTGGGAGGGGGCAGACTGGGGGGGAGGAGGCTGAGGTGCAGGAGCTGGAGGAGTGGCGATTTCGGTGACATGGGTGGACTGCGTGGAAGACTGACTGGTGGTGGACAAATTGCTCGAAGCATTGTCAGCAATCCACGACATCACCTGTTCGCACTGTTCTGGCCTCAACAGTGCTCTACCACGAGTCCCAGTAACTTCAGACATGAACCTAGGGAGTGTAGCTCTGCGGCGTTCCCCTGCTCCCTCATCAGCAGGTGGTGTCTCACCCCGCCCAGGACCACGGCCTCTGACCCCTGCAGTAGTTGGACGCCCACGTCCCCGCCCTCGTCCTCTACCCCTAGCCCTCGGGTTAAACATTTTTAAAATGAGAGTTATAACTTTATTTTTTTTTTTACTTTTTTTTGTTTTTTTTTGTGTTTTTTTTTTTTTTTTGTGTTTTTTGTTTTTTTTTGAGTTTTTAAAACCAAACAATGCTATCCTATTGCTATGGCTATTTTCTAGCCAAGTATCAAAGCACACTACTATGCCAGATGAGATGACACTGAGTTATTGCCTAATAGAAATCCAACCCCTACTGAATTTTGCCACTTCGGCCTTTGCTATGGATATGTGCGCCACTAAGCGCAGAACACAGCGGTCGCAAGTCTCACTACAAATTGCTCAGAATTGGCAAGTACATGCACTGCAGAAACTACAGCCACCAGCAGATCAACCAGAAATCAAATATATAGAACGCTACTGTAGGCTTCAAGAAGCTGTTTGTATTCTCCTATGGCTATTTTCTAGCCAAGTATCAAAGGAAGCACAGTACTATGCCAGATGAGATGACACTGAGTTATTGCCTAATAGAAATCCAACCCCTACTGAATTTTGCCACTTCGGCCTTTGCTATGGATATGTGCGCCACTAAGCGCAGAACACAGCGGTCGCAAGTCTCACTACAAATTGCTCAGAATTGGCAAGTACATGCACTGCAGAAACTACAGCCACCAGCAGATCAACCAGAAATCAAATATATAGAACGCTACTGTAGGCTTCAAGAAGCTGTTTGTATTCTCCTATGGCTATTTTCTAGCCAAGTATCAAAGGAAGCACAGTACTATGCCAGATGAGATGACACTGAGTTATTGCCTAATAGAAATCCAACCCCTACTGAATTTTGCCACTTCGGCCTTTGCTATGGATATGTGCGCCACTAAGCGCAGAACACAGCGGTCGCAAGTCTCACTACAAATTGCTCAGAATTGGCAAGTACATGCACTGCAGAAACTACAGCCACCAGCAGATCAACCAGAAATCAAATATATAGAACGCTACTGTAGGCTTCAAGAAGCTGTTTGTATTCTCCTATGGCTATTTTCTAGCCAAGTATCAAAGGAAGCACACTACTATGCCAGATGAGATGACACTGAGTTATTGCCTAATAGAAATCCAACCCCTACTGAATTTTGCCACTTCGGCCTTTGCTATGGATATGTGCGCCACTAAGCGCAGAACACAGCGGTCGCAAGTCTCACTACAAATTGCTCAGAATTGGCAAGTACATGCACTGCAGAAACTACAGCCACCAGCAGATCAACCAGAAATCAAATATATAGAACGCTACTGTAGGCTTCAAGAAGCTGTTTGTATTCTCCTATGGCTATTTTCTAGCCAAGTATCAAAGGAAGCACAGTACTATGCCAGATGAGATGACACTGAGTTATTGCCTAATAGAAATCCAACCCCTACTGAATTTTGCCACTTCGGCCTTTGCTATGGATATGTGCGCCACTAAGCGCAGAACACAGCGGTCGCAAGTCTCACTACAAATTGCTCAGAATTGGCAAGTACATGCACTGCAGAAACTACAGCCACCAGCAGATCAACCAGAAATCAAATATATAGAACGCTACTGTAGGCTTCAAGAAGCTGTTTGTATTCTCCTATGGCTATTTTCTAGCCAAGTATCAAAGGAAGCACACTACTATGCCAGATGAGATGACACTGAGTTATTGCCTAATAGAAATCCAACCCCTACTGAATTTTGCCACTTCGGCCTTTGCTATGGATATGTGCGCCACTAAGCGCAGAACACAGCGGTCGCAAGTCTCACTACAAATTGCTCAGAATTGGCAAGTACATGCACTGCAGAAACTACAGCCACCAGCAGATCAACCAGAAATCAAATATATAGAACGCTACTGTAGGCTTCAAGAAGCTGTTTGTATTCTCCTATGGCTATTTTCTAGCCAAGTATCAAAGGAAGCACACTACTATGCCAGATGAGATGACACTGAGTTATTGCCTAATAGAAATCCAACCCCTACTGAATTTTCCCACTTCGGTCTTTGCTATGGATATGTGTGCCACTAAGAGCTAAACACAACGGTAGCAAGTCCCCCTGCTAATTCCTCACAAAATGGTAAAAGATGCAAATTAAAATAAAAAAAGTAGAACGTTATTGTAGCCCTAAGAAGGGCTGTTGGGTTCTTTGAGAATCACTCCTGCCTAACAGTAAGCTAATAGAACACCCTAACGCTTTCCCTGACCAGCAGCAGCTCTCTCCCTAGCGGCATCCAGAGACAGAATGATCCGAGCAGCGCGGCCAGCGGCTAGTCTATCCCAGGGTCACCTGATCTGGCCAGCCAACCACTGCTATCGACGTGTAAGGGTACCACGTCATGCTGGGTGGAGTGCAGAGTCTCCTGGCTTGTGATTGGCTCTGTTTCTGGCCGCCAAAAAGCAAAACGGCGGGAGCTGCCATTTTCTCGAGCGGGCGAAGTATTCGTCCGAGTAACGAGCAGTTTCGAGTACCCTAATGCTCGACCGAGCATCAAGCTCGGACGAGCATGTTCGCTCATCTCTAATTGTAACTATTTATTTGCCTTTGGGTTGCGATGAAGGAGACCAGCACTGAACTACTTCTGCTTTATCATAAGGTCATATCATTTGTCTGCAGCAGCCACTAGAGGGAGTTCAGTGCATATAAAATGTAGCTATCACCCTTTATAAAATACTGTCCCTCTGCAGTCATTATTTATTTGACTCTGAGGGTAAGCTGAAATATTGATGCATTAACGCATTAGTAAAAGGAAGCAAGATAGGACCTCCTCTTGTGTGATCTTAGATAACCTGATGATAGATGCTTGCTACTCACCCTGCGACATGAACGGCCGCATTTAGAAGAAAAAAAAGTTTTTTTTTAAAAAAAATATTTAAATGAGACAGATTTGTTCTGCAGATCACCTTTGAGCTTGTCTGTTTTTTAATTTAATCACTGCTCTCGTCTTGCCTCCCAACTCATCCCGGCCACACTAGTACATAGAGACACTAGCTCTCTACAAGGAGTGGGGGGAGACAAGATGAGATCAATAAATAAATTAAAAGAGCTTAAACACTACTCTGCAGAACACCTCAGGCTCATTTGAAGATTTGAAAACTTTTTTCTTCTAGATGCGGCTTTCCAGTGCATACTGAAATCAGATTACTGCAAAGGAGGAGTAAGTAGTGATCTTCTACCATAAAGGATCTCATGGAAATTGTCCTTTAAGAGAATAGGGTTTCAAGGATAAACAAGGTGATTGCATAGTTGACAATTACCTAACTTTGCTGACTCCCCATAGGTGTTTCTGTCAAAACACCCATATATTGTATATATTGTTTAATGATATATACAAAAGACGATGCAAGACTTACCAATTATAGTCTAGGAAGTTTACTGAGCAATACATGAAAGTAAAGCAAGGCAATGAGCTGTTTAAAAAACAAACAGTTAAGAATACAAAAAGAAGGATTCCGGTCATAATAACCAGAACTATTTATATAAATACTATTTATTAGGATACCCTCCTGATATAAATTATAAATCCACCTCTGACATAAACATATACTTAAAGCCCTTTGAACCACAATAAAGAGTGACATATGAATGTGGCATTCACTGATTGGCTAAGCTGGCCTGTCTAGCCATTGAGGAAGTGGAGCAGTAAATTAGCAAGGTTAGTTAGACGTAACAGTACTAGTATAGACTTTACCACCAGAGCTCCTGAATTCCTTTATTAGACACACTCTGCAACAAAATTACCATAAAATGTGCTGAAAACCAAACCTCGGATTATACTCGAGTAAAAAAAATATATATCAAAACTCACCTTTCTGGCTTCCCCAGCTGCTGCCTATGTACTGGGGCAGGAGGCTGGCTATATACTGGGGCAGGGGGCTGACTTTATACTGGGGGATATGGGCTGGCAGGCTATATACTATGGGGCAGGGTCCGGAAGGCTGTATACTGGGGAGGCTGTGACCAATGCATTTCCCACCCTTGGCTTATACTCGAGTCAATAGGTTTTCCCAAGTTTTTGTGGTAAATTTAGGGGCCTCGTCTTATACTTGGGTTGGCTTATACTTGGGTACATACGGTATATTCCCTCAAAGGTATGCTCATATGTTGTTCAGATGTGACATAGATTTTACACCAGAATACAATTCCAAAACATCTGTTTTCAGATTCCACACAAAATTTCTTTTTCAGAGGCCTTCCATTTACTTTAAGGGAAGATAAAGAAAAAAAAATGAAAATAACTGTCCAAAGACCTGTGGTGTCAATACCCTGGAAAATAGGACATGCTCTATATTTTTATACGATTCGCTTACGGTACGGAACGGTGGGCAATACGGCCATGTACATGGATGGCTGTAATGCTCGTTGGACAGCATGGGGCCATATTCCAGCTGTATATATACAGTGGTTTTTTATACGTTCGTGTGCATGGGGCCTTATACTGCTTCAGACTTATCATCCAGCATTTGATAAATCTGAAGCAGCATAAGGTTTCATGCAAACGACTGTATGATCTTTTCTGTTCTGTATATACGGCTGTATTCTGGCAGTAAATACGGGACGTATTGCAACAGTATGGCAAAGTATTGCACCGTATCTGTACTGTTTCCGTATAAAATACAGTGGGCTGGTAAATGATGGATGGCTGACTATTGGATGGCTGATAGAGTGTGGCTCCCGTTGTTTCAGGATATGTAGCACATATTAAGCCCGTATTGCCCATTGGAATGCACGGGGCCGTATTCCGGCTGTATATAAGGGCATTTTTATACGGTCGTGTTCATGGGGCCTTAGGCTGTTTAGTCTAACTTTGCATTGTCTTTGACATATTTATGATAAATCTATCCCAGTTTTTGAAACTATACATTTTGCATTTTTTTAAATAAATGTACTTAAATTTTTGTATGCTAAAATATTATGCAACTTTTCGTTTACTTACTTTTTCAGGGGGTTCTTGAAAACTTTATAGGCACAGCAATTTGTGGTGGAATTTTTTGTTTATTTTCTGGACAGCCACTAACTATTATGAGCAGCACAGGACCTGTCCTTGTGTTTGAGAGGCTATTATACAGTTTTAGCAAGTAAGTATTAATCCATTTTTTTATATATATAAAGAAGAAATGCTTAAAATTAAGCTTATAAAGTTGTTTATACTTATTATTAACTTGGCTTGTACGCCTAAAAACCTACAAACTGTGATTTCCTTGCTATTCCCAGTGCAGAGCGGGAAATTGGGTTTATTTCGCCTACAGGGAGGGTGGTTCTGGGCCAAGCAGTGGGCAAGCATAGGGATGCCCTGTGCTTTATCAATAGCCTGCAAGTTTTCAGTTCTATGCCAGGTAGGATGCACACTTGTGCCCACACTGCCATATTGGCTAGAGCCTTCTGATAGATCTGGTGATAGGTCAGCGTATGATACATCCCTCCAATGATAAAATGTGAAATCACTGGGAGAAATGTATGTTGAGCTTAGTATAACGTGAGCAATGAAAAAAGATTCAAACGATCCAGCACTTTTTTTTTAAAAAATTCTTGCTTCTTTATTAAATCATCCTATAAAATCGATCAGCACATAGTGGTAATCACAAACAGCTACGCGTTTCGAGTAAAAAATTTCAACATTTTTTTAGCTGTTTGTGGATACCACTATGTGCTGATCGATTTTATATGATGATTTAATAAAGAAGCAAGAATTTTTCATAAAAAAAGTGCTGGATCGTTTGAATCTTTTTCATTGTCTGCACAAACCTGCAACCAGAGGGTGTATCCTTTTGCACTTTCAAGAGGGCGGGGAAGATGACCAAATACTCACAGATGTAAGGATTTCCTTCAAAACAAACTTGCCACATGGACTTTTCTTTTGTATTCCATAACGTGAGCGATATTGTACCTGGATTAATTCTACGCACTAGAACCTGCACCATGAACAGGTTATGATGAGGAAAGATTATTATGGTAGCAGTAACCAACGTACCTTAGTAAAACAATAAGATACCATCTCTCAGATACCCTCTTGACAATAGGGTCAATAGGGTCAATAGGTTTCTTTCAGGCTACCTGTTTGATCCTGCCAGTAGCATATGCTTGTCTCAAAGATTAAGATCTAAGTACAAACTATTTGTTACACTAAAACAGCGAATATTCAACCATAATCATAGTGCAGCCGAATTTAATGAATCATACATAAATATGTATATCCCTAAAACACAAACATGCGTCACCAACACAAAAAGGTACGTAGCATATGTAGGTCACTTGTTTTCCTACAACTATAGGCTCATGAGGAGACATACAGGGTGTTAACTGCAAGTGCTGTGGGCAAAGCCACCCTGTGATCCAAGGTCTAGTACAGATTCAATAAATTCACAATACAGTAGTATTGCAAAATAATTGTATGAGTAACCAGATCCCGTATGGTTCAAATAACCTAGGGGTTATCCCAGCTTCACTGCTTATGTGCTGTACCTACGGTGCTTGCACAATGAAGCCGGCATATACTATGCCACTTCCCCTACCCACAACGCACAGGCACTGAAGGATTGAAGACAGAGTATAAAGTTTTTAGGGTTCTTTGGCGCATACTTCAAAAATCAAACAAGGACCTGTAAGTGGTTTAGTGTCCCAAATCGTCCTAACAGGTTCCCTCTAAATTAATGGAGTTGCAATACTAACCATTAGACCCGAAAAGGACTAAAAGCTGTCATATACAGATATCTATTAGTCTATCATATTTAGATATTTTTTAGGCATCTTTTAAATGAATTATGCAATCTTATGTTCAGGTTTAAAAACAGAAAAATGTTTTTTGTCTCTAATATTTTTTTTGGATATGTCAAATTATGAAAAGGAGTAATTCTGTACAACAGACTTATAATAAATAAGTAGAGAACAAAAGATATGATTGTCTTTTTGTTTGTAAAATCTTTGTACCATTAGTGATGTATTGTGCAACTGGTTTACTTATTTGACCTTTCTTATATTTTTCCAGAGACTACAATTTTGAATATTTAGAATTTAGACTTTGGATTGGACTTTGGGTGGCATTTTATTGCATAATTTTAGTGGCTACCAACGCTGCTTATTTGGTACAATACTTCACTCGTTTTACAGAAGAAAGTTTTTGTGCATTAATAAGCTGTATTTTCATTTACGATGCTATGAAAAAGATGCTGAACCTGGCAGATCACTTTCCAGTAAATTGGAAATACAAAATTGATAATATAACCCAGTACAATTGTAAATGCAGTCTAATTGAAATGGGTAAGTAAAAATGAGTTTTTTGTCATCTCCAGACACCAGTTTCCTACATCACCTGTTACTGGGGATAATATATTAAATGGATGCTGTTTGGATTTTGTATAATATGCTATACAGTGCATTAAATAAAAATATGTCATTTTAACCCCTTAAGGACGCAGACACTTTATAGCTTAATGCTCAGCCCCATTTTAAGTATTTTTTCTGACATGCGTCGCTCTATATGGTTATAGCTTTTGAACACTGTTACTTATCGAACGATTCTGAGATTGTTTTTTCCCCATATGTTGTACTTCATTTTAGTGGTAAATGTTGGCTGATAAGTTTTTAGTCTATTTACAAAAAAAAGAAAAAATTATGAATTTTTTTGAAAAATTTGCCATTTTCAAAATTTTAAATATCGTGTTTTCAGGCAGATAGATTTACCACCTAAATAAGTTCATGAATGTAATTTCCCATATGTCTATTTTACATTTTTATAATTTTTGAAATGTCTGGATAATTTATTTTGATGTCACGTGGCTTACAAATCGATTTTCCGTATTTTCCGTAATTCTGTATTTTTGGGATAAATACTCATTTAAATGGAATTTTAAATATTTAGCATAAAAACCACTCTATATAACCAACTCATTTTCAAATCTGCACCCCTCAAACTATCAGAAACAGTTTTTAGGAAGATTGTTAACCCCTTGAGATTCCATAGTAATTGAATCAAAATGGAAGTGCCCCACATGTGGCAGTCACTTGTTTTATGGGCCCACAGCGAGGCACAGAAGGGAAGGAGCGTCCTGCAGCTGCCAGGATTTTAGTTTTATCATTGGCCCCTTTTGTATGCTAGAAAATTTTAGTTTTTTCATTATTGGGGCCATGTGATGGCATTTTTTTGCGGGATGAAATGCTTTTTCCAGTGTTACCATGTTGGGGTTGGTATCCCCTATTGTTGAAAATGTATTAACTTTTTTTGGGGTCAGGGGTAGAAAAGCATAAATAGCCTAATAATCATGTTATCTTTATTCTATAGGTCCATACGATTAAGGGGATACCATACATGAATATTTTTTCTTATGTTTTACTAAATTTGCCAAATAAAACCCTAATGTGGGGAAAAATCTATCATTTTTGCATCACCGTCTTCCAAGTGGCATAACATTTTTACTTTTTTGGCTACAGAGCTGGTTGATGGCTTGTTTTTTGCAGGACATGTTGTACTTTGCAGCAGTATTATTCTGGAATACATATGAACTTTTGATCACTTATTGCATTTTTTTGTGGGATTAAATAAGTAGAAATCATAATTTTTGGCAGGTTTTTTACGTTATTTTTTTACCGCGTTCATCGTACCAGTTTAATAATTATTTTGTTTTATTCTACGGGTTGTTACGGACGTGGTGATACTATATATGTGGGGCTTGTGTTACGATTTAGACTTTTTTGTGCATTATATGTCTCTTTATATTTTTGGGGGCTTTATTGATTTATTAGTGTATTTTTTTATGGAATAACTTTTAAAGAATAAAGAATTTTTAATTTTTTATTGTTTCCACCATGGGACATGAACAAGCAATCATCTTATTGTTCATGATACTCTGGAATACTGATGCATTGCAGGCCATTATCAGGCCATTGTCAGCCTATGCACATACATATGCTGACACTATGCCTTTAAGATGACGGCAAAGATGCCATCTTAATGGCACTGCCTTAAGGTAGCCTTGGGGTCCCAATCGGACCCCAGGACTGCGATAGCAATGATCAGTGCCCCCCGAATACGGAGTGTGGGGCGGGGGCGATCATGGGGGAAAGACCCCCCAAAGGAAATTTAAATGCCGCAGTCACGGGATGTCAATGGTAAAAAATCTACCATCAAAATCCATCATGATAAAGCAGGGGCACTTACTCATAGACCTAACGACAGTGATTCTGGTAATATTCATCTATGGGTTCTCCATGGCCTTCTTTCCTTTAAAATCAACTTTTAACATTATGCTATTGAGCCTAAGCAGAGCAGGTCTCTCCCCTCAATTCCTTCTGCTGCTAGATTACACTGGCAAGGGGGAGGGGAAACCTGCTTTGATCATTGTAACAACCAGTGAAGAGACATCACTGAGGGGCTCTGGAATCACCCCTAGAGCCCATCAGGCTCATTAACATAATTGTATGTTTAATTTATAAGGAAGGAAGCCATGGATAAAAAATAAGATTTCCACAGTATCAGTGTCTGGATCTATTAGTAAGTGCAACTGGTTTATCATGATGGATTTTGATGGTAGATTTCCTGTAACTTCACTTTAGACCAGTTTAATATTAAATAATAGTTTTATTGCCCAATAAAGTATCTGAGATTGTATCAATATATTCATATCATAGCATGTATCATTTCTATTTGGTCATTTATTTATTATAGGAAATGAGTCTTCAAGCAATTTCACATTGTATGATTCTTATTATAATATGGTAAGTTTTAATGTTTTATTTTCTCATACCAAGTGAAAACAATATATTTAAACATTGGGGCATATTTATTGTTTGCACTTGCGATTATTTTGACCCCTCTGCCACCTTCACACCAGTGGGGCGTGAAGGGGCGTGATGGGACGTTAAGGGGGGGGGGGGGCGCTACGCTATGCAGCTCCCCATTCGATACATCAAGAGGCTGTACCCTCTCATGTATCACACTGCGAAAATGCAGCGGCGGGGCTATCATACGCCGGTTTTTAAAAGTAAGTTTAATGTATATGCAATGGTTTGTGTTCTTTTCATTTACTTATGCTTCCTTGTCATTTTAAATTATTTGTATATCTGCTTTTTCTCCCTAGAATATGCAAGAACCTATAAATCTTACACAAGAACAGTGTATTCATTTGGGAGGACATCTAGAGGGAAGCAGCTGTACTTACATACCTGATGTTTTTCTAATGTCTATCATTCTGTTTGTGGGGACATCACTTTGTACTGAATACTTAAAGAGCTTCCAGACAAGCAGATATTTATCTACATCTGTAAGTAGCTAAGAATTTGATATATCCATAAGCTGTTGAAAAGGGTTGGGGGGCTGTTAGGGATTTTTATGCAGGGCCCCAACAGCCCTCTTGACTTTTGTAAGGTGAGTCCTAATTAACCCTTGATTGAACATAGAGACCAAGACATACTTCAATCTCTTAGTCAAGATCTTCTACCGTTTAATAATCAAAATGCATAATATATATCAGACAGAAGAGTCATCAAAGGGGTGTGAATAGTATACTGCAAAGCTATTGGACATCAGCATATTCTGGGAAAAAAAGTGAATTAATTGTGCTCAGTTCTCAGAGACCTTGTACACAGATATTGTTTATACTAATGCTGAGAAGAATATGATAAGTGGCTCCAGAATCATATTATTATGCAGCTTCGAGGACAGACTGGCTTCTCATTAAATGTCAAAGGGTATTAGCTGACAGGCCAGCAACCAGGTTACATAAAATGAAGTTTGAATCATGACATTAACTTGATAATGGTCAGGGAACATGGCTGCTGTATCTAAGATGGCGGACAGTAGTCAAGATGGCGTCCGAAACCAGTGCGACCTCCTTAACAGGGGCTAATTCTGTTGTCTTGCAATTGTACAAAAAAGGATATTTGGAGGATCTTCAAAGACCCTGGAAGGGCTCTCGTATACATTTGTTTTTCAAAGGTGGCTGCCACTTTGTGGTATAAATCAATCAATGTTACATAGACTAATACAATGATGACAAAATTATGTAAAATGTTTTCTCACTTGACCTTTGGTGCACCTCAGCTCCTTTCTGCGTATGTGTGCTACAGCTAGAGCATGATTAAGGTTGGTAGGGTAAAAAATCTAGTGGAGGCCTCACTAAATCTAACCCAGACATGGTATACATTTAACATCCATGTAAAAGACAGGTTCCCCTGCAGTAATCTATGTAGTAGGCAAAGTGTCTCCATAACGTGTAATAGGAAGGGTCCTGTATTAGTAATCCATGTAAAAGGTAGGGTCCCCCTTAGTCAGTAACTCATGTAATTGCCAGGGTCCCCCATTAGTAATCTGTTACTGGCAGTGGTTAACTTTTAGCCGCAATGCAGCTTAAAAAAAATAACAAAATGTACTCTTGTGGATGATGCAGGAGCCACATGGCAGGGGTATGTATTATACCCCACTGTTGCTGCAAACAGCTCATAATGCAGAGCTGGTGATCCAATAATGCCAATGATGATTCAGCCACGCTGTGCATCGTTTCCAGACACAGACAGTTGTCAGCTTTACATAATTTTGTCTTCATTGTATTAGCCTAAATAAAAAAATATTCTGTGATTTTAAATGCTTTAGTTTCAAAAACACAACATTCAAGAGATGTTACACTTAGATACTTTGTTGCTGGAACATCATTAAAGGGTTTATTTCACAAACAAAAGTTAGGGGAAAAGACCCCCCCGAGACCCCCCCACAGATCACAAAAACTAGTGGACCCCTTGTCGCTCTGTCATACTAATGGAGCAGCCGAATGCGCATGACCGTTCTGCTCCATTAATCTCTATGGAGCTGACGGAGATCGCCGAGACCTGCCCTTTTGCTGCAATTTTGTCAGCTCCATGGAGATTATCGGAGGAGAACGGTCATGTGCGGACGTCTGCTCCATTAGTCTGAAGGAGCGACGAGGGGTCCGACAAAGGTACGTGGGACCCCATTGGACCACTCGTTTTTATGATCTGTGGGAGTCTCAGCACTGAGAGCCCCACTGATCAGCAAGTTTAGGCCCTGTCCCGTGGGACATAAAACTGGAGTTTAAGTTGCACAATAAGGGCCATCGGGGGGATGGCCAGAGCTAGCGTCATCACCAGGCATACCTGGGCAAGTGCCGGGGCCCCTACAGCCAAATCTCAGACTCTTATAGCCCGGCAGCGCCTGTTGAGGAAGGGGGGGGGGGCTCTATATATAATAGAACCATGATTGGGCTGTATATAAATAAACACTGCAAAGGGGCCCACTGAGGTTCTGTGAAGTTTAAAGTGCGTTCATGCAATGGGCCATAAACCCATGTGCAATATTGAGTCCCTGTGTCAGTGAATGGAAGGTGGTCATGAATTGAATTCACAGGTTTTTATCTCTGCCCTTCTTAAGGTCACCTTTCAGTGTAAGAACTAAGCCTAATTTTTGTTTTTCTTGGCTAACATGTTCCCTGGTTTTCCATGACTAAAAATATATACTAAAAATAAAGTTAACATTTACTCCAATGTCTGCAACTATGAAAATAAAGAATATTTCCCCTGATATGCAATTCCTTTTTTTTAGTTCTTTGTTTTAATTTTGCAAAAGTATGTGACTGATTTATACCCGATTTCTGTATTTTTCTCCATAGATAAGAAAATTGACTGGCGATTTTTCAGTGATTTTGACCATTGTCATTTTTTGTGTCATCGATGTTATATGTGGACTTGAAACTCCTAAACTTGTTGTTCCAAATGAAATTAAGGTAAAATTTAATACAACAAAGTCTCCATGACAAAACAATCAGTCATTACATATCTGACATATCATAAAAGCATATTTTTATATTATTCTTTCTTATATAGCGATACTGTACTGCCACAACTCAAAAATTGCACATTCATGGCAACAACAGCAATAAAATTAACTATGCAACTGAGGCTGAAAGCACACAACCATGTTCTTGAAATGGGCCGCAAACATCCCCCTTATGCGGCTTACCCCTCACATCTACATAGGTGATGTAGATAGGTGATAGGCCCCACTGCAAATCAGGGCAGGAATAGGACTTATAGTGCTCTATAATTTGCAGTATGGCTGCCCCGCTCAGTCATGGTATGGTGAGACGTGAGGTCTGATTTATTTATAAGGGTCCGTAATTTTTACTAAGGGTCCGTAACGCGCACTTTCGTCGGGTTTCCCGTATATTTCCAATTTGCGCCAAATTGCCCCTGGATTTTGGTGCACGCGATCGGATTGTGGCGCTTCGGCGCCGACTTTCAATAAATAGAAAACGGGGGGCGTGGCCGTCGGACAACCTGACGGATTCGGAAAAACCATGGAATTTAAAAAGCAATTTGTGTCACAAGATCAAGCACTTACATGCATCGGGAAGAAGAAGGTGAACTCTGGCGAACTTCGACGCAGCAGCGACACCTGCTGGATATCAGGTGCACGACCTTAGTGAATGTCGGCAGACCCAAATCCTCGACGGAGAACGCACCGCTGGATCTCGACTGGACTGGGTAAGTTAATGTGCCCCACGGTGTGCTCACTACACCATGACTATGCATAATAGAAGTCAATGTTTTTGCAGCTAACTCACGGCTGCCATTCACAATTGTGTGCATGAGACCTGAGTGAAAAAACATCAGAAAAAGTCTGGAAATCTGGATGTCAGTTTTTCTAATAGCTGACATCCAACTCCTCTTACAGACTCATAATCTTCCACAGAGAGAAATGAGCTGGAAAGTCAGCCATTAGAGGTCACTCTGTGTCCTCAGAGCTGACAGTCTGTGAAAGCAAATAAAGTAATAGTTTTACTGAGTACATGGAAATATATTGGCTGCATTCAGCAGCAGGGAGAATATATCATTATATAAAGACATTAACAGTGAGCTGTATTCCTACTGCATAGTACAGGATGAATACGGGTTTTCAATAGCAAAGGACAAGTAGAGAATAGGGCCAGGGAAGCTTTTAAGCTATATTTTTAATAAAAGCTTATAAAATCCCTGAATACAGTATATTAATATTCCCTACATTATATTTGAAAATAAAGTGAAGAAATAGTTACACTTTTACTTTATACTTACGAAGCCTTTTTGGTTCCTCCTTGACCTCTGAAATGTATTACACTTGGCCAAGTAGGGAGTTATTTATCTTTTGTCAGACTCCCTGTGATACATCTGTAAGTGCCTTTGAGGCTGCCTTATTAAAGGAAATCTACCATCAAAATCAAGCATGATAAACCATGGACCCTCAATCATTGATCCAGGCACCGTGACGGTAGTCATTTTCTTATATTGGTTATCCATGACCTTCCTCCTTCTAAAATCAACTTTTAAAATTATGTTAATGAGTCAGAGGCACTATCCTAGCCCCTCTGTGATCTGACTTTATAAGCTGTTACACTGTCTCCCATTGCAGGGGGAGTGTTAGATAGTGCTGTTAACCCTTTAATAAATCTATGAGCAGTGTCTGATTTTTTTTTTTTAATAATTGAAAAAAGTCACAAGAAGATGCATCAGATACACATACACTGGAGGGGGTGGAGTGACTTAAATTTGGCTTGGCACTGCCAGTGGTTCTACGTTTAAGACACTATTCCTGAGTGGTGGGAAAAGGCTTGCCTTATGAGAAATGTCTCCCATATTGCATATACTGTACATTAAGACCCCAGGTACCACTATACATGGTGGCAGGAAGCTATTTGTTCGAATGGCAGCTAGCATACAGCCACCACAGAAAGAGCATTGTGCATGGCACAGTATGCTAAGTATACACATATGTCAACATACCGTGCCACCAGAAAAAAGATAGAGCAAGTACTATTTTTTGCTGTATGTACAGCCTGGTTGCACAGCTCCCTACGGTAAGGGGTAAGGATCTCTCACTTCAGCCGAACGTATACATCCAGGTCCCGGCTTGGGCATAGCATGCGTGTTACTGCATGGTTCCCTTTGGAGATGGGAGGGCTAAGGAGTTCTGACTTCAGCCAAATGTATGCTACGCCCAGGTCTCGGCCCGAGCATAGCATACATGTGGCTGCTTGGCTCCCTATGGAGAAGGAAGGGGGTAAGGAGTTTGCACTTCAGCCAAATGTATTCTACGCCCAGGTCCTGGCCCTGGCATAGCATACATGTGTGTGTGAAAGCGACCTAAGTAACATAATTGATTTTATTGTTGATTTATTTTTGTTTTTGTATTTATAGCCAACTAATCCAAATAGAGGTTGGTTTGTATATCCCTTTGGAGGAAATCCATGGTGGGTATGCCTTCTGTCTGGCATTCCAGCAATATTGATAACAATCCTTTTATTCATGGATCAGCAAATTACAGCAGTAATCCTTAACCGCAAAGAATACAAGCTAAAGGTAATGGCATCATTGAATAAATTATTTTCTATACTTAATTATGTCTAAAAACACTTTATGTCGCTAACATTAAAGGAAGCAGAGATCTAAAAAGGTTTTGTTCATAAAGGTGAACATTGATCTTCTCCTTCATGTACTCTGCCCCAGTAACATTATGGTACCTTGGAAACAAGCAACTAGCTGCCTCCTTAATTCTTATATTTTGACACCTACCATATTTTTCAGACTATTAAGATACTCCTTAATATAAGACACACCCCACTTCCTCACTGCCTAGCAACTGGCCAGGCAGCACAAAGCATGCACAATGAGAATGGAGACGTCTCAGAGCGCAAGACATAGGGAGTGAACACAAGCGCAGGAAATACTTGATGCGGAGAGCTGACGTCAGCGATGGGAGACAGTGATGAGCCTGTGGGAGGGAGGAGGAGGCACGGGAGCATGGTCAGGAGGGTTTGGCAATATTGGATCTTCCTGACCTTTGGACTATAAGAAACAGGCACCCAAAGTGCGTCTTATAGAAAAATAAAAAAATGCATCAATTTTTGCAGTAATCTCAAACCCTAATATTCAAAAATTCAGGCCTCATATCAAATCCCTAAGAATTCTTCATTTAGAATTGATACTTAACTCCTTGAAGATCAAAAACTCCCCCCTCCCTCAGTTACTAAGATACTGCAGTCTTTCCCAAGAAGGGAAAATACATTTTGGTGCTTTGGTTAAATATAGAATGCTTAAATTAAATGTCAATTTGCAGATGAGAATACCCCTTTAAACATTACAACCAATGGATGCACATCCTGAACACATATAGGGAGATTTATTAGAAGTGTCTAAAAGCAGTACTTTGCCTTTGGCAACCAATCAGAGCTCATCTTTGAATTTTTAAAGCTGTGGAAAAATGAAAGCTGAACTATGATTGGTTTCCATGGGCAATAAGAACAGTTCTGCTCTCAGACACTTTTGATAAATCCCCCTGAATAGACTTCCCTGCAACCTCTGGCTGAGTCTTGGGTTGGCAAGCTGGACAACTCCATCCACACCCACAGTCTAAGAAAAACTCAACAGGAGCAGGACCCAGCACAGTGATTGCAAGATTCTTGCACTCCCCTTAAAGCGGTGTTCCCAAAAATATAAGATTCTCAACTCCTAAGTTACTACCCAGATGGATTTCTACATCTGCCTAGCCTAAGTTCTGCATGGGTCCCCTGTGCAGGGAAGAGCAGTGAAAATGGAGTAAAATTGGAAAGTAATGCAGTTAAAAAATTATCTTTATTGTGTAAACATCAATATTAACTGTAAACCAATATTCAGATTAAATATAGTGCCCAGATTAGTCCCAACCTTAAAACACAGACCAGCAGCAAAAAAGTCCAAACCCTTGATCAGCCTCCACACCTATAATAGCTATAGACCAATAATAATTGCAGACATCAGAGTCAATTCACTTCCAAAACGAATCCAAAGTTATGAAAAATGAAAGCCACTAATACTCAAAATGTGTACAAACTCCATACCTAAAATAAATAAAATATAATAGAAAATGCAGAAAAGTAGAAAAGGACATCAAGTAAGATAACAGAAGAAATGCATTGTCTATCTATACAAATGTTATGTCTTATACAATGCAGCAATTAAAACCTTTTTCACACATAAATATTTGACTACATGTGTTACAGTAAAATTCATTATTTTTCAGAAAGGTGCAGGACTTCATTTGGATTTTTTCTGCATCTCTTTATTGATCATTCTGACATCATTTATGGGTCTTCCATGGTATGTGTCTGCCACGGTAATCTCTCTAGCACACATGAATAGCCTAAAAATGGAGTCTACACTGTCTGCTCCTGGAGAACAGCCACAGTTTCTGGGCATCAGGTCAGATTTCTTTTTTGAAATGTGATGTAAACTTTTGCACTACAAAAAGCTGCAGCTATTTATTAAAATTGACATTACAGTCACCATGCTTCAGATTCCATAATCAAATACATTATTACTATGTGACTAAGTACTCCCTACAGTGATAAATGTGATATTTGATAAATGTACATTACTTTGGTTTACTTTTAATTATGGACTTGAGATGGTGTAAAAATAAAAAAGAAATGATTCTTACCTTAGTCCTTACCCCTGCTCCAGTGTACAGATACCCCATGGTGACATTGCATTGGCATTTCTGGATGTGGTGTAGATTAGAATGTAGCAGTAGTTCTTTGTTTTTTATAACACCTGGTGTATAGTAAAATTAAGAAAACAGACAACCCACGGAGATCAGAACAAAACTAAAGTCACTACAAAAACAATTCAAAGTCTAACCCAAAAATCAACAACTTACTGTATGGACATGATTCAACCCCAATTTTATGAAAGTAGACAGGCTCATGTAGCCCGTTACTGTAGAGTTAGGCTGCATACACGTCGGAGTCGCTGGACAGGAGGAGAGATGAGCGCTGCGCACCCCTGTCCCCTCCATAGAAAATAGAGCTGCATGGTCGTTCTTACGGCCAAACCTTGGTCTCCTTGGCTTATAATTGCCTTATACCTGTATGTACAAGGAGGCTTCAAGAGTAAACAAACTACATAGAGAGCTGCATGTACAGTATTTCTAAAATCAGTAAAAGCTGCACCAGGAAGGGGGGTGTCAAAATGCCCATTTGGCCCCTCTACACAGTTTTAGAAGTGTGTAATTTCCAAAATAAGGTTGGTTTTTCCCAATCTTCTGATATTGGTTATGTTTAATCTTGCCTTAAAAAGCCAAATATTAAATGATCAATCGCAAACTTTTCATTAAAACATATTTTTTTGTTTACAGAGAGCAAAGAGTAACTGGTTTAGCAGTCTTCATCCTTACTGGAATGTCTGTGTTTTTGTCACCAGTCCTTAAGGTATATTTTTATTTCTAATGTTCAAAAATAAATGAAACAAATGAAAGCTTTCTAGGTATATAAATGTGTGTGTGTATATAGACAGTTAGTTATAGATATATTGGTACCGTATTTTTCGGACTATAAGGAGCACTAAAAATCCTTAGATTTTTTAAGAAATCAAAGGTGTGCCTTATAGTCCAGTGCCCCTTATATATGAACCGTACTTACAGACAACAGCTGCCTTGAACTATGCACAGGTCTGCCACCTGCTGTTCATTCACCCTTATAATCAGGTGCGCCTTATACTCTGGTGTGCCTTATATATGAACCTAGATGGTTTAGCAGGCATTTATTGATGTACTCCAGTGCGCCTTATAGTCCGAAAAATACTGTATGTGTAAATATGTATGATTGTAGCACGTGTGAGTATACAAAGATATATGTATATGCTATGAGGTCCTACCTCTCTTAATTACGCTCCTGGCAGGCTCAGGTGGGCTAGAATCTTTCTAGGCAGGTGTAAGTTGCAAGCTGACTCACAAATATAAATTATACATCTATTTATTAGTTCAGTGCTTTGCAAAAAAACTACATCTAAAAAAGTTTCAGCTCATTGTACGTTTGTGCCTGAAAATGCAGACACTGCTATTTTTTTTTTTAACTGCCCAATTTTCCTTCTTCTTCCTTTTTTAGTTTATAAATTGATATTTACTTTATGTTTTCACCTGGAATTGAATGTGCACGTGGCGCTGTGCCAGACTAACCTGTAAAATACAACTGAGTTCCTGAAAGAGGTTCTGAATAGAGGGAACACAAATGTAAGGTCACTTTCACATAGCAGGTCAACATTTTTGTGCATCAGTATTTGTCAGCCAAATCCAGCAATGGGTCAAAAATATAGAGGATAACAATTCTTTAAATTACACTTATTCGTTGTCTTCTCCTGGTTTTGGCTTACAATTAGTATTCACTAGAATACTGCCATATGAGAGGAGAAATACAGATTTACAGGGTAATCCAAATGATATTATATTTCTAAACTGTATTTTATAATTCTAACTTCTTTACTTTGTTTTTAGTATATACCAATGCCTGTGTTATATGGAATCTTTCTTCATATGGGTGTGGCTGCTTTAAGAAGTATTCAGGTAAGTACAGTAATTGCATTTCTAGAGATGAATTTCACTTAACCAAGACCTTATATATGTAATTGAGTTAACAGATAGCTGAGTGTTAGGAGGCAGAGGTTTATCAAACATGGCATGTCCGATCAGAGTAGAATTTAAAAAAAGTGCAGATAATAAGCTTTGTAAATTTATTTAAATTTATTTACCTATTTGTGAAGCCAAATGCCAGAGAAATTGCAAGTGAAGTTTAAACAGTTTTTTTCTAAAATATAAGCATTTATCCGCTATCTGGTGGTTCACAACCATTTATGCAGAACTCTGACCAGCCAATACTAAGTCATACATCAAATTAAGGATAGTATTTGGCTTCCATACAAATATAGGCTGGCATTCGCCCTTGGCAGGGCGAAAATCTAAGTCCCCTACCTAGTCTAATTTTTTTATTAAATGGTTCGACATTTGCTGCCTACATAGAGTACTAGAACCAAGAATCTTGGACATCATGGAACCTTTCCTCTTTACACCAAGTTAAGTTCTTAAAAAGTACACATGTATGAGAATTTCAGGACTTTTGTTCCTCTCTTGAATATCCTTGGATCCCAGGTTTCGGCTCAAAACTCATATAATAATGCACTACAGCAGACACATGGAAAATTGGATTGAATTTTGGGCACCTGTGTTTAACACAGATGTATAGGGACTGAACTAAAACAAGTATGGAGGTGGACAGTGAATGGGTTTATTTAATGTAAAAAATAATAGCTTTTGAGAGTTTAAAACAATGTACAAGTACTTGAATGGACAAAACAGACCATTAACAAGGTAACATCCCTTTGAGCACCATTGTGAACAGCGATATGATGGAACTGCTGCCACAGTATGATGTGCAGTTTTTACATTGTATACCATTTGTGAGGGAAATTTGGATTTTATGGTAACTAGATTCTTTGAATGGGATGTTGATAAAAGGCTTTATTTAGACTTTGGCATAGAAATTCTTAGGCACACCACTTGACAGTTATGAGTCACAGGTCCCACTGCAGTTGGGTGCCAGGACTTTATTATATCCAAGACATACAAAAAGAAAAAAAAAGAAAAACTTAATAAGATTTATGCCAATTAGCTCATTGTGGGGAACATTTCCTTGCTTACTGTATCATGGTAGTCAGAATAAAACCCTGGATAAACGTTCCTTCTATAGGTATTATCCACCAAATTAAATTATCCTCTTAAAGAGAACCCGTCATGCAAAATAACCCCCCTAAACTAAATATATTTTCATAAACTGCCATTAGAGAGCATTGCCTCTATCCCTTTATTGTCCCTCTACATGCCTGTAAACCTAAGCAATGAGGTCCTAAAGCTGTATGCAAATGACCTGTGAAATGTCCAATGAAGCATTAGCATATTCAAGCTGTCCACTCTATTCATGAGTGGGAGGTACAGCCACACCCCCAGTGCATGACTGACAGCCTGTATAATGATGTGAGGCTGTATAATGATGTACTTCCTGGTGCTGGTGGCCACGCCCCCTGCAGCCTGTGTGTGCATGTGTGTGTGTATAGGAGAGATACAGCAGCTCCAGGCAGCCATGTTACAGCAGAACATGTCAGATTCATGTGTAGCTGATGTCTGTGTCTCTGTATATTAGGAGGATGCAGCATGTCAGCAGATGCAGCACAGATACCAGCAATACTTTACTATACATTACACACAGACATGAGCAGGGGGAGGAGAGGGGAGGGGGAACAGGGGTGACATCACTGCCTCTGACCATGTGACCAGCCTCATTTACTTGATAAAAAATATGTGATTTTACAATGAATAATGTATGAAATAACTAGATAAAGGCTGGGATGGGATCCTTGTGAGCTGCTCCAACAGGTAGAGGTGACAGGACAAGTGACACAGACCTGATGACAGGTGTCCTTTAAGGTTATTTGCAGATCCATGCCGGTAAAAAAAAATGTATCTGTGTTTTAAAGACAGATATCATTTATTATGATAGACAGAAAAACTGGACAAGAGAATCTATAAAATGGGCACTATATATAATCAAGAGGGGCACTCTATATAGTTTGTACACAAAAATCTCTTTAAAACTGGGTTTGGACCTCATTTTGTTTTATTACTTTAGTTCACAGAACGGTTGAAACTACTGTTTATTCCACCTAAGCATCAGCCAGACCTCATATACCTCCGCCATGTTCCACTTCGGAAGGTCCATATCTTTACCATAATTCAGCTTACTTGTTTGATCATCTTGTGGATACTGAAGTCAACTGCGGCAGCAATAATCTTCCCATTGATGGTAAATATCCTATATTGTCAATTTAAGTTCACCAAGCCATGCTATCCAGCTCTCCAATGGTCTGGTGGACAACGCACTGGCCCCCTGTGTAAATAATTAGGGGTAGTAGCTTCCTTAGGAGGTACTGGTCAACTTTTTCTTATTCTTTGCAAGGTCCGTCATGCAGAGAAATCGCTTTTTAAAAATATAAGCCAAGCGCCTTCAGGCTCCAGACACTCATCAATTATTAATGCTCCTTGTAATCAAAATTCATATTCTGTCCCTTCCATTGCCAGTGTCTGCAAGTCTCGTGCATGACCTTAAAAGGTAAACCAAGCACACTGACATACTGGTGTGTGCCCCCTCTGACAGGAACCGCTCTAGTTTAAGCTTCCTATGCCCTTGTTTTAAGAAAAGAAGGGTTTTTAAAATCATGCAAATGAGCCTGAGGGCATCCATTTTCCTATGGAACCCAGAGCCCCTCAGGCTTATTTGCATAAATTTAAAAGCTTTTTTTGTTAAAAATAGGGCATAAAAGTACAGCAGAAACTGCTAGAGGGGGTGCACACTAGTTTGTAATTGTGCTTGTTTTACAATCCTTGATCCTGGTGTTAGATGTCCATTAGGGAAGATCAATCGTAAGGAGGGGAATAGGCAAGGGGAAAAGAGTGATCCCTTTCTTAAAAGAAAAAATATCACGTGTTGAGGGAACTACATTTTTTACATATTTGGGCAGATTTACTTACCTGGTCCTGTCGCGATCCCGCGGTGCGTTGTCCGACAAGGATTCGGGTCTGCCGCGATTCACTAAGGTCGTGCACCCGAGTTCCTGCATCACTACTGCGCCGAGGTCGGGAGTTCACCTGCTTCTTCCTGGTGCATGTGAGTGCTTGATCTTGCGACACAAATCCGTTTTAAAATTCCACGGTTTGTCCGAATGCGTCATGTTGTCTGACGGCCACGCCTCCTGATTTCTGTCACATGCAAGCTGGCGCCGATGCGCCACAATCCGATGGCGTGTGCCAAAAACCTGGGGCAATTCGGCGCAAAACGGAAATAATTGCGAAACTCGGCGAAACTGGGCATTCGGACCCTTAGTAAATGTGCCCCATTATGTACCTACTTCTGTCTGATTGGGATCCACATAATGATCATTTGAATCAACAGTGCAACTTATTTTTAATTATACCAAATCTAAAAATGTTTTTTGTCATTTACAGCTGTTGGCTCTTGCTGGCATAAGAAAGGCAATGGAGTATATTTTCTCTTTACATGATCTCAGCTGGCTGGATGATATTTTGCCAGAGAAAATAGTCACTGATATTAAACCTAAGATGGAGGATTCAGATTCAACTGATAGTGAAGATGTAAGTCCACATTTTGTAGCTAAAAGAAAATAATTTATTCACTAAATCTACAAGATGGCCTTGATACTATAATACAATCAAGACATAATTTTATTTATGTGTTTTTTTATTCTAGTCTGAGTTGAAATATCAAGAAAAATCTCCTGAAATTAACATTTCCGTAAATTAGAGCTAAAATTGACAAAAAGAAATGGTAAGACAATAATGGTAGTTGTATAAGTATGTAACAGAATAGTTCAAACTAATGTACATTTTATACTTTCTTATTAAACTTTATGATGATGTATCCTAAGTCTAGAATACAAAAATAAAGTAGGGTTGGCGCAACAAAATGCCCTTTTAAACTACCAGCACCCTCAGGTAAGGTATTACATTTCCTCTCCAGAATTCCTTCTTTTATATGAAATCCAATTAATGTGAAAATGAGCAGAGAAGACTAATTTTACCTGAGCTGAGTCGATTTTAGAAGCTGCAGCGGAAATGTCACTTTAGAAAACCCTATATTCAATTTTATAGTGCCATTTGGTTAAGTTAAAGGTAGGAATCAGATTGCCATTGCCAGAATGCTGAGTAAATTCTGCTTTATATATGATAATAAAAATATAATACCATCAGTGTATGTTTAGAGAGCCTTCAAAGCCATTTTCTACATCATTAGTGTGTCATATGACTCTTCTAATCATTAGCATTAACTGTAAAATTAGTCTGTGCCACCACCTCTTGAAATCTTGTGCGGTACAGTAATTAAAGTATCATTATATAGGAACCCTAGAGTAGGAGATGGTAACACCCTTTAATTCTCAGGGACAACATAAGATCTAATGATCCCAAAATATCTTGGTAGTGCCTTAAACACTGCTTTAGAATAACAAAATGGCTTGTAAAGTCATGCAAGTTAAATATGAAAATCTGTGCCACCACAACTCTTCCCAAAGCGGGCAAACCATCCAATACCCAAGTTGGCTTCAACGATGTGCACATGTCGATTTATAGATTGTGGAGGCACAGTGAACACATTGGGGCACATTTACTTACCCGATCCTGTCACGATTCTGGCGATTCACTAAGGTAGTGCGCCCTATGTTCACTAGCTGTCGCTGCGCTGAAGTCCGCCAGAGTTCACGATCCTATCCTGGGTGCAGGTAAGCGCGTGTCAAAAAAAAATTTGGTGCTTTTTCCAAATCCGTCAGGTTTTCCGACAGCCGCGCCCCCGATTTCCGTTGCATGCATGCCGGTGCCGATGCGCCACAATCTGATCGTGTGCGCCAAATTTTCCCTGAATTCAGCAATTCAGGGAAAAACTGCGCAAATCGGTAATATTCTGGACACCCGAAGAAAAATAGCGATTCAGGCCCTTAGTAAATGACCCCCAGTCTCTGCTCCTTACACTGGATGCGGAGAAGGCGTTTGGCAGAGTCCATTGGGGATTGGCCCTGGAGGCTTTTGGAATGTTGGGTCCCTTTCTCTCAGCTGTAATGGCACTTTATTCTTTCCCCTAAGTCTGGGTCCTCGCATCAGATAATAGAGTATACAAAATTTTGGATCCAGTTTGATGATGGAATTGAAATTTCCAACGTGTTATTATAGTGTCATCCAAAGCATATTACAGGTATCTGGGCAAGAAATCAACACGTTTCAAGTAGCATATTAAAGGGCACCTACCACCACAAATCTACCTATAAAGGTAGATCGGGTGGTAGGTGAATCAATGGGACGTGAGGATAGCCCTTTTAAGGGCTAATCCTCACGTCCCCGCACTGTTTTATAAACTTTTATTACCCTAATATGTTAATTTACTTATGCGGCTACTGGGGCGTGGAGTAGCCGCATCTGAGGTTACACGAGGCGGCTACTCCACGCCCCGGTAGCCACATTACCCCTCCTACTCACCATGTTCGGCGCGCAGCTGCTCGTAGCTGCGCGCCCTCGTCCGCCGATCCTGCCGTCTGCGCATGCGCAGAACAGCAGGCCCGCGCCTGCGCGGTCACTGCTCTGAAGCCGGGGCTGCGCAGGCGCGGGCCTGCTGTTCTGCGCATGCGCAGACGGCAGGATCGGCGGACGAGGGCGCGCAGCTACGAGCAGCTGCGCGCCGAACATGGTGAGTAGGAGGGGTAATGTGGCTACCGGGGCGTGGAGTAGCCGCCTCGTGTAACCTCAGATGCGGCTACTCCACGCCCCAGTAGCCGCATAAGTAAATTAACATATTAGGGTAATAAAAGTTTATAAAACAGTGCGGGGACGTGAGGATTAGCCCTTAAAAGGGCTCTCCTCACGTCCCATTGATTCACCTACCACCCGATCTACCTTTATAGGTAGATTTGTGGTGGTAGGTTTCCTTTAAACATTTAAACATGAGCAAGAGCACACTTGTTGCTTGAAATGAGTTCTGCTACAATTGCCTTAACTACTTCCCTTCAGGTAGAAAAATATTCCTCTCTCTATGGTCCAGCACATTATCCCTGACTTTTATTCTTGGATTAATAAGGGTTTGGTAACCCTAGGTTCACTCCATGACTCCCCCCCCCCCCATACTTCCTTTCAGCAAACTCTCCACCAAATGTAACAAAGAATTCTTTAAATATCTTCAACAATGAACACATATCATGCTCTGATGCCTTCTTTTACGATTCTCTTAAAAAATTAAAAGGCATCTCTGTGATCTATGGTGATTTAAAACTTATACCTGGGAATGCCCCTGACTTTGTGTACAAGTGGAAGTGGAGCTTCATAGACACATCTCAACCTAACAATGGAAGGAGGAGTTCTTCATGAGCTCTAAATCGTATCACTGCATTAATCACTGCATTTCCTAGAGATTTCTAGGAAACTAGTATATAGCCTGACCCTAAACCCGCTCTCCTAATTCTGGCATTCCATTTTTATACTTTAGAAAAAAATTCTCTATCCTCCTCCATGAGGAGAGCTAGTTCTATATCTATACTATCACTCTTAGAGATTGTGCAAGGTGGACAGTGTAATGCAGTCATGGAAAAACTCATTGCTACAAGTACAGTCATATTGTCTTCTTGCAACCGCACATGGGCTAAATGCTACCCCTCTAACCTACCTAAGTGGCTCAGACCTCCTGCTGCTTCTATTATCTCAGTCATGACTCACTAGACATGGTGCTATACACTTTGTCCGACACCTATTTTTCCTCTAATATTCAAAATCGGTATGCCTAACTGATTCACTTGCAGGTGCATTTTAGCGGGGAACATATAACTGTTAATGTTGTTATGTTAAAGAGAACCTTTCACCACATTTGCACATATACAGCCAATGACAGGTTCCTATAGAGCTCTATTCACTGATGGATGCCCTTCTTTTAGCTAAAAATAGTTTCGCTTACATCCACAGAAATCACCTTTTATCTTTTATTACCTGGCATAAGAGGGAGGGGGTGTCCTGCTTAGCCAACCCCTTCCATCTAATCCTCCCCATGCCTTATGCTTCCTTAATGGTCACAGTTCATGTCATGTGACCAGAGTGACATCATCTCAGGTCCTTTAGCCTCTTAATAATAGCAAAGTGTGCCTCATGTATGTATCTGACCACATGAAGTCACAGCTGAATTTCTACTTCTCTCCATACTCCATGGAGGCTGCTGTGACTTCATGTGATCATATATATTGTGTACAGTTTGCTATTGTTAGGAGGCTGATAGACCTGCGATGATGTCACTGATCACGTCATGAATTTAACACAAGGCACCGTGTAAAAAAATTGACACAATATTTCCCATCTGTACATAGAGGTTTATATGTCTGTAGTTGAATATTAGCAGACGGACCTAAGTGCAAGGAGGCAGAGTAGTGATGTAAAGAGACACAGAACTGTCAGTCAGAATAATGGGGCATGGTTCACTAGTATCTCTGACTCTTCTTCTCTCTCAGGTTGCCAGAGATGAGTCAGTAAAGCTAATTTGCATATCAGAAAAATGGCTGTAATTAAGGTACAGGGCCCCACTGGCAGCTAATTTTAGGTGATATAGGGATGGCTTTTAACCCTTTATGGGGGGGGGGGCAAAATCTGGTGACTGGTCCTCTTTAAAGTTACGGCTATTGATATCTGAAATTCTCCTCTGATTTGTACTTCCCTGCCTTCCCCTTTACTTGCCCACTCCTCCTGTCACCCAGCCCCCTCACTTCTTCTTATGTATTACAGCATTTACTGCATCAGTGAACTACAGATACACCAGTAGCTTTTTATTAGTAGCTTATTATTAGTATTGTTTTGATCCCTGGATTATTATAAAATTGTTAAATTCCAATAAAAAATGTATTACAAAAAAATCTTTGCCACCACTAGAGGGAATTTTTCTAAATAAATCAATAGTATTTAAATATGGGGTAAACTCCCAAGCTCAACCTCCCAGTGGAACTTGGATCAATACAGGTTTAGCAACCCTAGGTTCATTCTATGACATCCCCTCAATACTTCCTTTCAGTGAAAATGTAACAAAGAATTCTTTAAATATCTTCAACTCTGGCATTTTTTCAATTCATTCTACTACATTTATTATCCCAACATAAATAACCCAAAAATTACATAGTGGGCATTCACTTAAAGTAGCACTGATATCATTTTAATGTTATGTTACACATGAAAATTACTTATGGATTCACTCTACTCTTTTTTTTTTTCTAGTGGGAGAAGATGGACGCTTTCCACCTCTAATTTAAATTTTCCCCTTCTTTGTATTATAATTTATTGTTACATATATTAAAATGAATAAAAGACAAGCCCATAATTTGTTAGAAAGTATATCATTTTTTAGCAAGTATTTATTCTTTGTATGATCATAATTTTAATATTAATTCTAAATTCTTGTTTTACAATAAAGAAAAAGTGAAACTTGAAGTATTAAATGTTTAAAATATTCAGATTTTGACTACATAGATCTTTGAGAGTTTATACACCGTTTTCCATAAAGGCTTTAAATATTAAACAATAGTGCAGCAGTCCTTCCATTTACCTTCAGTATTTATTTTTTGTTCTACTATTTCATATGCTTAGATCTGAACTGGTCCTTAGAAAAAACAATAATTTCTTTGTTTTCAGGAACAGCTTCTCTTATTTACATGGGTTTTCAGATATACAACACCAGACACATTTTATGGACTTGTCTTGTACTGTTTGTTGAAAGAAAGCAGCCATGTTTTTCCAAAACAGGAAAACCTAGTTAAGGCTATGCAAATAAAGATTTTTCTAGTGACATCTCCTTAAGGATTCATCACTCATAACCTTCAGTCTGCAAGAATAAGGGCTCTTTCACATTGGCATTGGTACTCAGCTTCAGTTGCTCATCCGTTGCATTTTGTCTATGGTGAGTGTACATTGTTTTTCTTTCGTTTTGTCTCCTTAAGAGAGACAAAACTGAAGGGTTAACATTGCTTTGAAAACATCACACAAGTTCTTCAGCCTCATCAGTGAAAAAAATGTATGTTTCATCTGCATTACATTTTTGCAGTTCTATTGTCTTCCGTTATTCGCATCCGTTAAAAAATTAGGAAAATACAAGCCAATGTGAAAACATACAAATCAATGGCTTTGTGAGGCATCTGTGGAAATCACTGAACCGTGGACGTGAAAAACAAAGTCAATGTGAAAGAGCCCTTTATTGAGTGACCTTGAAAGTTAATCTAATGAAGGCTCCATGTTTTAGGCTGATCTAGTTTGTGAGAAAGCATGGGCAGTTCAAAGGAGTTTTCTCACTTAAGACACATAGCCTCCTGGTCTTGTGATAAACTGTGGATAGGAGCTGTCACACCACCTCAGAAGTTTCTTGGCAGTGTGGCTAAGGAATAAGAATTTAGTCGGGGTAACCTATTAATGGTTGACAGGTAACTTCCAATTTGTGTAAAAAGAGAATAGAATAGAAGAAAGAACATCTGGTGTGGGTGATGTCAGTCTGGGTCATGCAATAGCTATAAGCAATAACTATATACAGCTCAGGGTAATCACTATATACAGCCCCCAGCAATAACAATAAACAGCCCCTAGTATTCACTATATACAGCCCCCCAGCAATAACTATATACAGCCCCCACAATAATCACTGTATACATCCCCAGCATTAACTAGATATAACCCCCATCAATAACTATATATAGATCCCAGTATTCACTATATACATCCCCAGTATTCACTGTGTAAACCCCCCAGCAATAAATATATACACCCCCTTGCAATTTATATATACAGCCCCCACAATAATCACTGTATACAGCCCACCAGCAATAACTATATACAGAACCCCAACAAGATCTACAACACTACTGTGGTTTACACTTGTCTTGGACTGCCTCCGCACTGCACTCATATGTCAATGGCAGAGCAAGGAACGTTGTTCCCTTCCTCTGCTATAAACCCAAATCTGCCATTTATTTAGCAAAACCTCTAGTGTTCCATATTCACTACACTATGACTATATCTTATCCACTCTCATATAGGCAAACATTGTGTGCAGTTTTCTGGCCGCTACACAGGATGGCTCAGAAGCATTAAACTCTCTAGTGTCTTGATATGGAATGTATCCTGATTAAATATCTGAGATATGATGGACAGTCACATATTCTTCATTATAAGAAATGTTTTGACACCTGGTAAATTTTGGCCTCTAGTGATATAACCAAGAGGAAATGAATGTAAATCTGGATGAGCATCATCTATGAACTGTGACTAGAAATTATTATATTCTTTGCTATGCCTCTAAAAAAACAAATTTTTGATAATGGTCAATTTTCAGAAAGTGAAAGATAGTCATATGTCAATGGTGCCAGTTCCCAAATCATCCTAGAGTTAAGCTATATATTGTAATTCTTTCAGTACAGACACACATTTAGCTCCCAATATAGTACATTCTAACTTGCACCTTAGCTGTGAATTCTCTTTATATGGAGGAAATGATAAGAATGATATTTATATATAAACGTTTTTTCTGCCCATTTCCGTAATTTTATGATAAACTTTAATCATATAAAAATCTTTAATAATTCTATTAGATACTGTCAGGAACCAGAGGTAGGACCCACTGGACCACTGCGGATGATGACGTAAGCTGACACCTGGGAGCGGAGTCTAAGTGGTACCCTGTTTTCACCGTAACCGCCAACAAGTGGATTGTACTCCAAATCGAAGTACAAAGTCGAATAGCAGAATCATAGTCAGGGACAGGCAGGTGGAGAGGACAGGAAGAGTCAAGAATGTAGCGGAAGGTCAGGACACACAGCACAGTCTATAACGGAACCCGGGTCACAACAGGAATTCACAACACGACCACAGGGCATCAGAAACAAGCTTTCTCTGAGGCTATGAGGCACAAAGATCCGGCATATATCTGGCATGGATATTTAACAGAATTGGAAGCTGGACAGTGCCAATTAGCGGCCTTTAGATTTTACACATGCCGAACTGTTGAACACACCGCTGAAACCCGAAGATGTAAGTGAGGCAGTGAGGTGAGGTGCCCCTGCAACCCGAGACATGGGTCGCAGGGGCACCCGTGAAATATATTTTATTAATCTATTAAAGGGGTTATCCGGGTTTAAATTTTTTTTTATGTCCGGGCTGGGGAAGGCTAGTTAAACATAATAAACATGGACTTACCTCCTCCGGAGCCGCCGTTGTCCCGCGCCGCGGTCCCTTCGATCCGTGCCCCTGTTTGTTTACAGGGGCACGGAAGCAGCGCACAGGGAGCTTCCGGTCCACGATGTGGACGGCTCCTCCCATGCGTCCCTATCTCTCAGCGTTGTAAGCGCTGAGAGATGGTGCGCATGGGAGCTTCCGGCCGTCCGGAAGCTCCCTGTGCCGGTGTAATGAAACCGGCGCACAGAGAAGACGGGCCGCGGCGCAGGACATCGGCAGCACCGGAGGAGGTAAGTACATGTTTATTATGTTTAACTAGCCCTCCCCAGCCCGGACATAAAAAAAATTTAAACCCGGATAACCCCTTTAATATAAAATGTATCTATCCAACACAAATGTTATCAACCCTCAACAACTCTTGTGGTTTGTGATTGCCTGCAACTATCGCAGTTTAGAAAAATGTCCCCATAACTCTTTGCCTGGTCAACAAGATCCAGGTTGTTCAGAAATCCTGTCAACATTATTAGCCTTTGCTTCAGGGCTGCATCTGCCTTGAGACAGGATGGTGTGGGACGGTGGATCATCAATAGTACAGACATGTTAAACTAGCAAGTCAATGCTAGTAGAAAAAAGTATTACATCAGCGTCTTTAAAACACCAATGTAATGGCAAGTACAGCAGTGCAGCACAGACCCATCCATCTGCACTGCTCTGCATGACTCAAGCCGCTGTGACATCATCACATGCGCCCGGGGCTGCCATCATGGGGGAGTCTAGTAGGACTGTGTTGAATGCCCCCCCATTCTCTAATCAAAAGGGTGGCCTGAAAATCTCACAGAACCCACAAACCCCCCAGTCTGTCACCATCAGTCTGAAAAAAAAAAAATCTGTACTCACTTTTTGGCTTTTTCTCCTCTTCTGGCCCGGGCGCATCACTATGACGTTGTGGTGTTGTGGCAGCGCCAAGCAGGACCTTAAACTGTGATGGTATGCGGTGACATGTATGTGCCCTATCTGGTGAAGATGGATATATATATATATATACTGGGTGGGCTTGTGCAGGGGCTATCTATATACTGAGTGAGCACATGCACTGGAGTAGGGTTCTGTCAAATGAGTCTAGCCTGTCATAGCTTAAAAATGTTTTGTGTAAAAAAAAAAAATTGTGTATACAATTTTATGTATCAATGTGGGAATGGACGCCACTGGGAGTGGGGGCCAACAAAAATCTTCCAGCCAGGGGCCCCAAAATTCCTAGTGTAGTTCACTGAAAGTGCATTGTCCGACGATAATGCACTGTGTGTAGAGATGAGCGAGCACTAAAATGCTCGGGTACTCGTTATTCGAGACGAACTTTTCCCGATGCTCGAGTGCTCGTCTCGAATAACGAGCCCCATTGAAGTCAATGGGAGACTCGAGCATTTTTCAAGGGGACCAAGGATCTGCACAGGGAAGCTTGGCCAAGCACCTGGGAACCTCAGAAAAGGATGGAAACACCACGGAAATGGACAGGAAACAGCAGGGGCAGCATGCATGGATGCCTCTGAGGCTGCTTAATCGCACCATTATGCCAAAACTATGGGCAATAGCATGGCAATGACAGAGTGACCGAATGAGGCTAGATAGCATCTAAAACATCCAATAATTGACCCTGACACTATAGGGGACTATGCAGAGGCAGCGGCAGCAGCGGCAGGCTAGAGAGTGTCTTGGCAACATACCCCAAATGGACTCAGGCTTAAAACCAATGGGTGGCAGAGAGGAACCAAAGGAGGTGAGCAAGAAGCGCTCAAATAATATCGGTAAATGATAAAAGTTTGCCAGTATATTTTGTGGATTACACAGCAGGGTGGCGACAAAGTTAACATGTTTGATGAGGAAGCCATGAAAACAACCCAAAATTCTGCCTGACACAGCTCGTTTGATAAGGGGACCATGTACGGAGGCAGTGAACTAGTAGTAGATTAAAGGTGCTGCAGTTAAAACTATGTTAGTTGGATCTTGGGATGGAGCTGGGGCTCCACTGCCAGGCGAGCTTTCGCCAATCCAAGCCCCTGTCTCTAGGCTACTCCCCAAACAGCACTTCTAAGAACCTTTTGTATAAGATCAAGTGTAGTAGCGTTCTTATAAGTTTGGGATATGGCGGTTGAGGAGAATGTAAACAGATGCGCAAGAAGCGCTGAAATAATATCGGTAAATGATAAAAGTTTGCCAGTATATTTTGTGGATTACACAGCAGGGTGGCGACAAAGTTAACAAGTTTGATGTGGAATCCATGAAAACAACCCAAAATTCTGCCTGACAGTTCGTTTGATAAGGAGACAATGTATGGAGGCAGCTATATGGACTACTTTTGGAGGCAGCTATGGCGATGACGTGTGGAGGTAGCAATGGAGACAACGTGTGAAGGCAGCTAAAAAGACGACGTGTGGAGGCTGCTATGGAGACAATTTAATTGGGATAGTGCCTGTATGTGGCAGTCCAAAAAAGTTTTCAAACCAGAGGAGCAGGTAGCTGGTCCTCCAGAAAAATTACATAGATTGAGTGCCTTTATGTGGCAGTCCAAAAAAGTTTTCAAACCAGAGGAGCAGGTAGCTGGTCCTCCAAAAAGATTAAATAAATTGAGTGCCTGTATGTGGCAGTCCAAAAAAGTTTTCAAACCAGAGGAGCAGGTAGCTGGTCCTCCAGAAAAATTACATGTGTATGTGGCACTCCCAAAAATCGTTTAAAACAGAGGACAGGGTAGTTGGCCCTCCAGAAAAATTAAATACATAGAGTACTATAGCCAGAGCCAGTTGGCCCTGGCAAAAAAATAGCCAGTTTCCTCTGCTTTAGTGTACAAAGAGGAGGAGAAGGAGAACAATGAGGAGGAGGAGTGCATACATTATTCAGGTTCAGCTTCTTTCACCTGGTGGAGAATGGAAATGCGGAGAAATCCAGGCTTTATTCATCTTGATAAGCGTCAGCCTGTCAGCGCTGTCAGTCGACAGGCGTGTACGCTTATCGGTGATGATGCCACCAGCTGCACTGAAAACCCGCTCGGACAACACGCTAGCGGCAGGGCAGGCAAGAACCTCCAAGGCGTACAGCGCCAGTTCGTGCCACATGTCCAGCTTTGAAACCCAGTAGTTGTAGGGAGCTGTGTGATCATTTAGGACGATGGTATGGTTAGCTACGTACTCCCTCACCATCTTTCTGTAAAGATCAGCCCTACTCTGCCGAGACTGGGGACAGGTGACAGTGTCTTGCTGGGGTGACATAAAACTGGCAAAGGCCTTGTAAAGCGTACCCCTGCCAGTGCTGGAAAAGCTGCCTGCTCGCCAACTCTCCCTCGCTACTTGTCCCGCAGAAGTACGCCCTCTGCCGCTAGCGCTGTCAGAAGGGAAATACTGTTTCAGCTTGTGCACCAGGGCCTGCTGGTATTCATGCATTCTCACACTCCTTTCCTCTCCAGGGATGAGAGTGGAAAGATTTTGCTTGTACCGTGGGTCCAGGAGAGTGAATACCCAGTAATCGGTGCTGGAATAAATTCTTTGAACGCGAGGGTCACGGGATAGGCAGCTTAGCATGAAATCTGCCATATGCGCCAGAGTCCCAACGTGCAAGAATTCACTCCCCTCACTGGCCTGACTGTCCATTTCCTCCTCCTCCAACTCCTCTTCTTCTGCCCATACACGCTGAACAGTGAAGGACTGAACAATGGTCCCCTCTTCTGTCTCGCCAACATTCTCCTCCTCTTCCTCCTCATCCTCCTCCACCTCCTCCGATATGCGCTGAGAAACAGACCTAAGGGTGCTTTGGCTATCAACAAGGGAATCTTCTTCCCCCGTCTCTTGTGACGAGCGCAAAGCTTCCGACTTCATGCTGACCAGAGAGTTTTTCAACAGGCCAAGCAGCGGGATGGTGAGGCTGATGATGGCGGCATCACCACTGACCATCTGTGTTGACTCCTCAAAGTTACTCAGCACCTGACAGATATCAGACATCCACGTCCACTCCTCATTGTAGACTTGAAGAAGCTGACTGACCTAACTACCAGTTCTGGTGGAAGTTGACATCTGGCAGTCTACAATCGCTCTGCGCTGCTGGCAAACTCTGGATAACATGGTTAGTGTTGAATTCCACCTCGTGGGCACGTCGCACAACAGTCGGTGAGCGGGCAGTTGGAGGCGGCGCTGCGCTGCCCTGAGAGTGGCAGCATCTGTGCTAGACTTCCTGAAATGCGCACAGATGCGGCGCACCTTCGTGAGCAAATCAGACAGATTGGGGTATGTCTTGAGGAAACGCTGAACTATGAGATTTAACACATGGGCCTGGCATGGCACATGTGTCAGTCTGCCGAGTTGCAGAGCTGCCACCAGGTTACGGCCGTTGTCACACACAACCATCTCTGGCTTCAGGTTCAGCGGTGCCAGCCACAGATCAGTCTGTGCCGTGATGCCCTGTAATAACTCTTGGGCGGTGTGCCTTTTATCGCCTAGGCTCAGCAGTTTGAGCACCGCCTGCTGTCGCTTAGCGATGGCACTGCTGCTGTGCCTAGAGCTACCGACTGATGGCGCCATGCCCACGGATAATAATTCAGAGGAGGAGGTGGAGGAGGGGTGGGAGGAGGAGGAGGCATAGTAAGCCTTTGAGACCTGGACCGAGGTAGGCCCCGCAATCCTCGGCGTCGGCAGTATATGACCAGCCCCAGGGTCAGACTCGGTCCCAGCCTCCACCAAGTTAACCCAATGTGCCGTCAGCGATATATAGTGGCCCTGCCCGGCAGCACTCGTCCACGTGTCCGTGGTCAGGTGGACCTTTTCAGAAACGGCGTTGGTCAGGGCATGGAGGATGTTCTCTGACACGTGCTTGCGCAGGGCTGGGACGGCACATCGGGAAAAGTAGTGGCGGCTGGGGACCGAATACCGAGGGGCGGCCGCCGCCATGAGGTTTCGAAAGGCCTCGGTCTCTACCAGCCTATAGGGCAGCATCTCCAGGCTAAGCAACTTGGAGATGTGGACGTTGAGGGCTTGGGCGTGTGGGTTGCGCTATACCTCCTTTTGCGCTCCAGCGTCTGGGGTATGGAGAGCTGAACGCTGGTGGATGCTGTGGAGGATCGTGGAGGCGAAGATGGGGTTTTCGCACGGGAGGTGTTTGGGCCGTGGTCCTGGGCAGGGGGCTGACTAGCAGATGACACAGGGGAAGGAGCAGTGGTATGCCCGGCCGGAGGTGAACGGGCTTGGTGCCATTGAGTGGGGTGTTTAGCATTCAGATGCCTGCGAATACTGGTGGTAATTAAGCTAGTAGTGGTGGAACCCCTGCTGATCCTGGTTTGGCAAAGGTTGCACACCACAGTCCGTCGGTCATCCGGTGTTTCTTTAAAGAACCTCCAGACTTCTGAAAATATAGCCCTCGCCACGGGAGCTTGACTACGGGCAACATTTGGCGCTGATGCACCAGCTCTGGCCCTGCCTCTCCGTCTGGCCCCACCACTGCCTCTTCCAACCTGTTCTGCTATAGGACTCGCCTCGGTCTCAGAAGCACTGTGTTCACCTGGCCTATCAACCCAGCTTGGGTCTGTCACCTCATCATCCTCCGATCCCTCAGTCTGCTCCCCCCTCGGACTTCCTGCCCTGACAACAACTTCACCACTGTCTGACAACTGTGTCTCCTCATCGTCCGACACCTCTTTACACACTTCTTCCACTACGTGAATAATGTCATCATCACCCACAGACTGCGACTGGTGGAAAGCCTGGGCATCGGAAAATAGCTCAGCAGCAGCAGGACAAGTGGGTTGTGACTGTGGGAAGGGTCCAGAAAACAGTCACTCAGAGTATGCCGGTTCAAATGCCAAATTTTGGTGGGAGGGGGCAGACTGGGGGGAAGGAGGCTGAGGTGGAGGAGCTGGAGGAGTGCCGATTTCGGTGACATGGGTGGACTGCGTGGAAGACTGACTGGTGGACAAATGGCTAGAAGCATTGTCCGCAATCCACGATATCACCTCTTCGCACTGTTCTGGCCTCAACAGTGCTCTACCACGAGCCCAGTAACTTGAGACATGATGAACCTAGGGAGTGTAGCTCTGCGGCGTTCCCCTGCTCCCCCATCAGCAGGTGGTGTCTCACCCCGCCCAGGACCACGGCCTCTGACCCCTGCAGTAGTTGGACGCCCACGTCCACGCCCTCGTCCTCTACCCCTAGCCCTCGGGTTAAACATTTTCCAAATTAAAGTGTAAACTTGAAAAAAAAAAATTTTTGTGTTTATTTTTTTTTAGTTTTTTATTTTTCTTAACAAAACGATGCTATCCTATTGCTATGGCTAGTTTCTAACCTACACTGACAGCACACAACTGGATTTTGTGCTTTGCAAGATGAGTTTGAGCTATAAAATGAAATAAAGGTAAAAAAAAAAATAAATCAGCAGACTCTGCCTAATTCTACTCAAACCCCTAATAAATTGTCCCACTTCGGTGTTTGAGGTGGATATGCGTGTCACTAAGAGCTAAACACAACGGTCGCAGGTCTCCCAGCAAATTCCTCACAGTATGGTACTAGCTGCACTACTAGTGCCAGAAAGCCCAGCCACAAGCAAACAAAAAAAAGGAAAATATAACGCTATTGTAGGCCTAAGTAAGCCGTTGGGGTTCTCCTATGGCTATTTTGTAGCCTACAATGAGAGCACACTGCTTTGCAAGATGAGTTTGAACTATAACATGAAATACAGCTAAAAAAAAAAATAAATCAGCAGACTCTGCCTAATTCTACTCAAACCCCTAATAAATTGTCCCACTTCGGTGTTTGAGGTGGATATGCGTGTCACTAAGAGCTAAACACAACGGTCGCAGGTCTCCCAGCAAATTCCTCACAGTATGGTACTAGCTGCACTACTAGTGCCAGCAAGCCCAGCCACAAGCAGACAATAAAAAGGAAAATATAACGCTATTGTAGGCCTAAGTAAGCCGTTGGGGTTCTCCTATGGCTATTTTGTAGCCTACAATGAGAGCACACTGCTTTGCAAGATGAGTTTGAGCTATAACATGAAATACAGCTAAAAAAAAAAAAAATCAGCAGACTCTGCCTAATTCTACTCAAACCCCTAATAAATTGTCCCACTTCAGTGTTTGAGGTGGATATGCGTGTCACTAAGAGCTAAACACAACGGTCGCAGGTCTCCCAGCAAATTCCTCACAGTATGGTACTAGCTGCACTACTAGTGCCAACAAGCCCAGCCACAAGCAAACAAAAAAAAGGAAAATATAACGCTATTGTAGGCCTAAGTAAGCCGTTGGGGTTCTCCTATGGCTATTTTGTAGCCTACAATGAAAGCACACTGCTTTGCAAGATGAGTTTGAGTTTAAAATGAAATAAAGATAAAAAAAAAATATTAAATCTAATCAAACCCCTAATAAATTGTCCCACTTTGGTGTTTGAGGTGGATATGCGTGTCACTAAGAGCTAAACACAACGGTCGCAGGTCTCCCAGCAAATTCCTCACAGTATGGTACTAGCTGCACTACTAGTGCCAGCAAGCCCAGCCACAAGCAAACAAAAAAAAGGAAAATATAACGCTATTGTAGGCCTAAGTAAGCCGTTGGGGTTCTCCTATGGCTATTTTGTAGCCTACAATGAGAGCACACTGCTTTGCAAGATGAGTTTGAGCTATAAAATGAAATAAAGGTAAAAAAAAAATAAATCAGCAGACTTTGCCTAATTCTAATCAAAGCCCTAATAAATTGTCCCACTTTGGTGTTTGAGGTGGATATGTGTGTCACTAAGAGCTAAACACAAAGGTAGCAAGTCCCCCTGCAAATTCCTCACTATATGGTACTAGCTGCACTACTAGTGCCAGCAAGCCCAGCCACAAGCAAATAAAAAAAAAAAAGTATAACGTTATTGTAGCCCTAAGAAGGGCTGTTGGGTTCTTGTAGAATCACTCCTGCCTAACACTATTCTAATAGAACACCCTAACGCTTTCCCTGACCAGCAGCAGCTCTCTCCCTAGCAGCATCCAGACACAGAATGATCCGAGCAGCGCAGGCAGGGGCTAGTCTATTCCAGGGTCACCTGATCTGGCCAGCCAACCACTGCTATCGACGTGTAAGGGTACCACGTCATGCTGGGTGGAGTGCAGAGTCTCCTGGCTTGTGATTGGCTCTGTTTCTGGCCGCCAAAAAGCAAAACAGCGGGAGATGCCATTTTCTCGAGCGGGCGAAGTATTCGTCCGAGCAACGAGCAGTTTCGAGTACGCTAATGCTCGAACGAGCATCAAGCTCGGACGAGTATGTTCGCTCATCTCTAACTGTGTGCGATTCACTTAGATCATGCGCCCGATATCCTGCATGTGTTGCTTCCCCGCTCAGGTTCGATTGAGTTTACTATCTATTCACTGGTGCATGTAAGTGCATGGGCTTGCAACACAATTTGAAAGTTTCATTCCGCGCTCAATCCAGATTTGTTGGATTGTCTGACGACACGTCCCCCAATTTGTGTCACATGGAAGCCAGCACAGCTGCACCAGAAAACAATTGTGTGCTACAAAATCCCAGCGCGAACACCTGTAAAATACCTGTCCAAGCTGTGTAATCCCCGAAAAGGGTGCAAAATCTGATGAAAGGAAAGTGTGCAACCCTTAGTAAATGAGCCCCAGTGTTTGAGTCATGTAGTTCTCTCCTGGTTCATGGATTTGTGCATGACCTTACTCCCTTCTTTCTCCTAGTTACTTCTATAGATTCTCCATCAGATATTAGTAAAAATGTCCTGCCTATGGCCTTAGCTATGTTCCCTACCATGCCCTATTCTTTACTTTGGATTGTCTGTTTTGCTTAAGCAAGGATACGTGTTGCATGCTCTGCCATCATGCCTAAGGGATGTTGGGTGCAAAAAGATAAAATCCACTTGGCTTCCTTCATTTGCAGGGTTCATTTTAACCCTGTCACCACTTCTTTTTGTTGATACTGGTAATAACTTTTAACCCTTTAAGGACCAAGCCACTGTAGGGCTTCCAGAACAAGTCTGATTTTTTAAATCTGCCCTGTGTCACTATAAGTGGTTATGACCTTCAAATGATTTAACATATCCAATTAATTTTGAGACTGTTTTTCAAATTTCACATTGTATTTCAAATTAGTAGAAATATTTGGATGATATATTTTCCGTTTAATTATGAAATAAAATTTAAAAAAAATTCTAAATTCTTTCCTTTTCAAGTAGATAGTAATAGCACCAAAATAACATTTACTGAATGTCTGCTTTATGTTGGCATGGCTTTTTAAGCATACTCTCATTTTTCTAGGTTGTTGTGGGGCTTAGAATTGTGGGTGCAATTTTTCACATTTTTATGAAAATTGCCAACATTTTTATCCATCAGTGTCCGCTTTCAATGGGTCAATAATCCATCAGTATTACTAAAGCCAAAAACAAACAGGAGTTGATACAGAACAGAGATTGAATTCCAACGGGTGGAAACATTGCATATCAGTCTATGTTGAGGTGTGCTTGGCTTTGTAAGAATGGCTGCAGTGCATGCACAGTTTCCTGGCTATTTTTTAGAATGTCTTGCAGATGGGTGGAAGACCCATGCAGGAGATTAGGACCAGTAAAAGGGATATTTGCATGTCCTCTGTGTTCTGTATCCACTCCTGCTTTTTTTTTTTTTTTTTAAAGAAGTTCTTTATTCAGTAATTAACATGTTACATAAAACAACCGTACATTGTGTCTTGAGTTCGTTGTTGAACCAATACTTATACAGAAATATTCATCTTACAGACAATTTGCATTGCATAGCTGTATTTTTACTTATCTTATAAGTCAAAACACTTAAGACGGCATGGTCCCCGATTTATCAACAGCCGAGGACCCTGCCTTGTGCAGCAACAACTCCTCTAACCCCCCCTCAACCTCCCTCCCCACCCTTCAGCAGGAGAAGAGAAGAAAAAAAAAAGAAGAAAAAAAAAAAAGGGAATATTTTCTCATATTGAGCCACTCTTAGTGTTAAATTATACCAAAGAGTTTTGGAAGGAGGTTCTTTAGCTCCCCTTTTGCGAGCTACACAAACTAGTGCTAGATTCATCACCTTTGCTATTAAGTCTTTCTCGACCCTGTCGACCCCCTCGTAGTCAATTAACCCGAGAATAGCAGTTCTGACTGATGGAACACATTGCCAGCCCAAATTAGCGGAGGTGTGTTTAAAAACTTCTAGCCAAAATTCCCTCATCACAGGGCACTCCCAGGCTACATGCAGGAAACTAGCGTCCAGCCCGTTACACTTATAGCAGCATGAGTCTTCACGGACTTTCATTCGATATAATAACGCTGAAGTGTAGTAGAGTCTATGAACCGTGCTGAACTGTATCACCCTAAAATTCCAATTAAGTGAACATCCCTTCATATTCCTATAAATCCTCCCCCATTCAATGCTTTCGAGTGCCCCAGTCTCCTCCTGCCATTTTGCCTTTGACCCGTGAACAAACTTATTTGAGTGCTCCTTCACAACGTGCCTATTAGAGATGAGCGAACACTAAAATGCTCGGGTACTCGTTATTCGAGACGAACTTTTCCCGATGCTCGAGTGCTCGTCTCGAATAACGAACCCCATTGAAGTCAATGGGAGACTCGAGCATTTTTCAAGGGGACCAAGGCTCTGCACAGGGAAGCTTGGCCAAACACCTGGGAACCTCAGAAAAGGATGGAAACACCACGGAAATGGACAGGAAACAGCAGGGGCAGCATGCATGGATGCCTCTGAGGCTGCATAATCGCACCATTATGCCAAAATTATGGGCAACAGCATGGCCATGACAGAGTGACAGAATGAAGCTAGATAGCATCTAAAACATCCAATAATTGACCCTGACACTATAGGGGACGGCATGCAGAGGCAGCGGCAGCAGGCTAGAGAGTGTCATGGCGACATACCCTAAATGGACTCAGGCTTCAAACCAATGGGTGGCAGAGAGGAACCAAAGGAGGTGAGCAAGAAGCGCTCAAATAATATCGGTACATGATAAAAGTTTGCCAGTATATTTTGTGGATTACACAGCAGGGTGGCGACAAAGTTAACATGGAAGCCATGAAAACAACCCAAAATTCTGCCTGACACAGCTCGTTTGATAAGGGGACGATGTATGGAGGCAGTGAACTAGTAGTAGATTAAAGGTGCTGCAGTTAAAACTATGTTAGTTGGATCTTGGCATGGAGCTGGCGCTCCGCTGCCAGGCGAGCTTTCGCCAATCCAAGCCCCTGTCTATAGGCTACTCCCCAAACAGCACTTCTAAGAACCTTTTGTATAAGATCAAGTGTAGTAGCGTTCTTATAAGTTTAGGATATGCCGGGTGAGGGGAATGTAAACAGATGCGCAAGAAGCGCTGAAATAATATCCCTAAATGGTAAAAGTTTGCAAGTATATTTTGGGGATTACACAGCAGGGTGGCGACAAAGTTAACAACTTTGATGTGGAATGCCCTGTAATAGCTCTTGGGCGGTGTGCCTTTTATCGCCTAGGCTCAGCAGTTTCAGCACCGCCTGCTGTCGCTTAGCGACGGCACTGCTGCTGTGCCTAGAGCTACCGACTGATGGCGCCATGCCCACGGATGGTAATTCGGAGGAGGAGGAGGTGGAGGAGGGGTGGGAGGAGGTATAGTAGGCCTTTGAGACCTGGACCGAGGTAGGCCCCGCAATTCTCTGCGTCGGCAGTATATGACCAGCCCCAGGGTCAGACTCGGTCCCAGCCTGCACCAAGTTAAGTGTAGTAGCGTTCTTATAAGTTTGGGATATGGCGGGTGAGGGGAATGTAAACAGATGCGCAAGAAGCGCATGATGCGCATGGAGCTGGCGTTCCGCTGCCAGGCGAGCTTTCGCCAATCCAAGCCCCTGTCTCTAGGCTACTCCCCAAACAGCACTTCTAAGAACCTTTTGTATAAGATCAAGTGTAGTAGCGTTCTTATAAGTTTAGGATATGCCGGGTGAGGGGAATGTAAACAGATGCGCAAGAAGCGCTGAAATAATATCCCTAAATGGTAAAAGTTTGCAAGTATATTTTGGGGATTACACAGCAGGGTGGCGACAAAGTTAACAACTTTGATGTGGAATGCCCTGTAATAGCTCTTGGGCGGTGTGCCTTTTATCGCCTAGGCTCAGCAGTTTCAGCACCGCCTGCTGTCGCTTAGCGACGGCACTGCTGCTGTGCCTAGAGCTACCGACTGATGGCGCCATGCCCACGGATGGTAATTCGGAGGAGGAGGAGGTGGAGGAGGGGTGGGAGGAGGTATAGTAGGCCTTTGAGACCTGGACCGAGGTAGGCCCCGCAATTCTCTGCGTCGGCAGTATATGACCAGCCCCAGGGTCAGACTCGGTCCCAGCCTGCACCAAGTTAAGTGTAGTAGCGTTCTCATAAGTTTGGGATATGGCGGGTGAGGGGAATGTAAACAGATGCGCAAGAAGCGCATGATGCGCATGGAGCTGGCGTTCCGCTGCCAGGCGAGCTTTCGCCAATCCAAGCCCCTGTCTCTAGGCTACTCCCCAAACAGCACTTCTAAGAACCTTTTGTATAAGATCAAGTGTAGTAGCGTTCTTATAAGTTTAGGATATGCCGGGTGAGGGGAATGTAAACAGATGCGCAAGAAGCGCTGAAATAATATCCCTAAATGGTAAAAGTTTGCCAGTATATTTTGTGGATAACACAGCAGGGTGGCGACAAAGTTAACAACTTTGATGTGGAATCCATGAAAACAACCCAAATTTCTGCCTGACACACCTCGTTTGATAAAGGGACGATGTATGGAGGCAGCTATATGGACGACTTTTGGAGGTAGCAATGGAGACAACGTGTGGAGGCTGCTATGGAGACAATTTAATTTGGATAGTGCCTGTATGTGGCAGTCCCAAACATTTTTCAAACCAGAGGAGCAGGTAGGTGGCCCTCCAGTAAAATGGGATAGATTGAGTGCCTGTATGTGGCAGTCCCAAAAATGTTTCAAACCAGAGGAGCAGGTAGGTGGCCCTCCAGTAAAATGGAATAGATTGAGTGCCTGTATGTGGCAGTCCCAAAAATTGTTCAAACCAGAGGAGCAGGTAGGTGGCCCTGCAGTAAAATGGAATAGATTGAGTGCCTGTATGTGGCAGTCCCAAAAATTGTTCAAACCAGAGGAGCAGGTAGGTGGCCCTGCAGTAAAATGGAATAGATTGAGTGCCTGTATGTGGCAGTCCCAAAAATGTTTCAAACCAGAGGAGCAGGTAGGTGGCCCTCCAGTAAAATGGGATAGATTGAGTGCCTGTATGTGGCAGTCCCAAAAATGTTTCAAACCAGAGGAGCAGGTAGGTGGCCCTCCAGTAAAATGGAATAGATTGAGTGCCTGTATGTGGCAGTCCCAAAAATTGTTCAAACCAGAGGAGCAGGTAGGTGGCCCTGCAGTAAAATGGAATAGATTGAGTGCCTGTATGTGGCAGTCCCAAAAATTGTTCAAACCAGAGGAGCAGGTAGGTGGCCCTGCAGTAAAATGGAATAGATTGAGTGCCTGTATGTGGCAGTCCCAAAAATTGTTCAAACCAGAGGAGCAGGTAGGTGGCCCTGCAGTAAAATGGAATAGATTGAGTGCCTGTATGTGGCAGTCCCAAAAATGTTTCAAACCAGAGGAGCAGGTAGGTGGCCCTCCAGTAAAATGGAATAGATTGAGTGCCTGTATGTGGCAGTCCCAAAAATTGTTCAAACCAGAGGAGCAGGTAGGTGGCCCTGCAGTAAAATGGAATAGATTGAGTGCCTGTATGTGGCAGTCCCAAAAATTTTTTAAAACAGAGGACCGGGTAGGTGGCCCTCCAGAAAAATGGAATAGATTGAGTGCCTGTATGTGGCACTCACAAAAATTGTTTCAAACAGAGGACCGGGTAGGTGGCCCTCCAGAAAAATTAAATGCATGAAGTACTATAGCAAGAGCCAGTGGGCCCTGTCAAAAAATAGCCAGTTTCCTCTGCTTTACTGTACAAAGAGGAGGAGAAGGAGGAAAATGAGGAGGAGGAGGAGGAGTGGATCAATTATTCAGGTTGAGCTTCCTTCACCTGGTGGAGATTGGAAATTCTGAGAAATCCAGCCTTTATTCATTTTAATAAGCGTCAGCCTGTCAGCGCTGTCAGTCGACAGGCGTGTACGCTTATCGGTGATGATGCCACCAGCTGCACTGAAAACCCGCTCGGACAAGACGCTAGCGGCAGGGCAGGCAAGAACCTCCAAGGCGTACAGCGCCAGTTCGTGCCACATGTCCAGCTTTGAAACCCAGTAGTTGTAGGGAGCTGTGTGATCATTTAGGACGATGGTATGGTCAGCTACGTACTCCCTCACCATCTTTCTGTAAAGATCAGCCCTACTCTGCCGAGACTGGGGACAGGTGACAGTGTCTTGCTGGGGTGACATAAAGCTGGCAAAAGCCTTGTAAAGCGTACCCTTGCCAGTGCTGGACAAGCTGCCTGCTCGCCTACTCTCCCTCGCTACTTGTCCCGCAGAAGTACGCACTCTGCCGCTAGCGCTGTCAGAAGGGAAATACTGTTTCAGCTTGTGCACCAGGGCCTGCTGGTATTCATGCATTCTCACACTCCTTTCCTCTCCAGGGATGAGAGTGGGAAGATTTTGCTTGTACCGTGGGTCCAGGAGAGTGAACACCCAGTAATCGGTGCTGGAATAAATTCTTTGAACGCGAGGGTCACGGGATAGGCAGCCTAGCATGAAATCTGCCATATGCGCCAGAGTACCAACGCGTAAGAATTCACTCCCCTCACTGGCCTGACTGTCCATTTCCTCCTCCTCCAACTCCTCCAACTCCTCTTCTTCTGCCCATACACGCTGAACAGTGAAGGACTCAACAATGGTCCCCTCTTGTGTCTCGCCAACATTCTCCTCCTCTTCCTCCTCATCCTCCTCCACCTCCACCTCCTCCGATATGCGCTGAGAAACAGACCTCAGGGTGCTTTGGCTATCAACAAGGGAATATTCTTCCCCCGTCTCTTGTGACGAGCGCAAAGCTTCCGACTTCATGCTGACCAGAGAGTTTTTCAACAGGCCAAGCAGCGGGATGGTGAGGCTGATGATGGCGGCATCGCCACTGACCATCTGTGTTGACTCCTCAAAGTTACTCAGCACCTGACAGATATCAGACATCCACGTCCACTCCTCATTGTAGACTTGAGGAAGCTGACTGACCTGACTACCAGTTCTGGTGGAAGTTGACATCTGGCAGTCTACAATCGCTCTGCGCTGCTGGTAAACTCTGGATAACACGGTCAGTGTTGAATTCCACCTCGTGGGCACGTCGCACAACAGTCGGTGAGCGGGCAGTTGGAGGCGGCGCTGCGCTGCCCTGAGAGTGGCAGCATCTGGGCTGGACTTCCTGAAATGCGCACAGATGCGGCGCACCTTCGTGAGCAAATCAGACAGATTGGGGTATGTCTTGAGGAAACGCTGCACTATCAGATTTAACACATGGGCCAGGCATGGCACATGTGTCAGTCTGCCGAGTTGCAGAGCCGCCACCAGGTTACGGCCGTTGTCACACACAACCATTCCCGGCTTGAGGTTCAGCGGTGCCAGCCACAGATCAGTCTGCGCCGTGATGCCCTGTAATAGCTCTTGGGCGGTGTGCCTTTTGTCGCCTAGGCTCAGCAGTTTGAGCACCGCCTGCTGTCGCTTAGCGACGGCACTGCTGCTGTGCCTAGAGCTACCGACTGATGGCGCCGTGCCCACGGATGGTAGTTCGGAGGAGGAGGTGGAGGAGGGGTGGGAGGAGGAGGAGGCATAGTAGGCCTGAAACACCTGGACCGAGGTAGGCCCCGCAATCCTCGGCGTCGGCAGTATATGAGCAGCCCCAGGGTCAGACTCGGTCCCAGCCTCCACCAAGTTAACCCAATGTGCCGTCAGCGATATATAGTGGCCCTGCCCGGCAGCACTCGTCCACGTGTCCGTGGTCAGGTGGACCTTGTCAGAAACGGCGTTGGTCAGGGCACGGATGATGTTGTCTGACACGTGCTGGTGCAGGGCTGGGACGGCACATCGGGAAAAGTAGTGGCGGCTGGGGACCGAATACCGAGGGGCGGCCGCCGCCATGAGGTTGCGAAAGGCCTCGGTCTCTACTAGCCTATAGGGCAGCATCTCCAGGCTAAGCAATCTGGAGATGTGCACATTAAGGGCTTGGGCGTGCGGGTGGGTTGCACTATATTTGCGTTTCCGCTCCAGCGTCTGGGGTATGGAGAGCTGAACGCTGGTGGATGCTGTGGAGGATCGTGGAGGCGACGATGGGGTTTTTGTGCCAGGGTCCTGGGCAGGGGGCTGACTAGCAGCTGACACAGGGGAAGGAGCAGTGGTGTGCACGGCCGGAGGTGAACGGGCTTGTTGCCACTGAGTGGGGTGCTTAGCATTCATATGCCTGCGCATACTGGTGGTAGTTAAGCTAGTAGTGGTGGAACCCCTGCTGAGCCTGGTTTGGCAAATGTTGCACACCACAGTCCGTCGGTCATCCGGTGTTTCCTTAAAGAACCTCCACACTTCTGAAGATCTAGCCCTCGCCGCAAGAGCCCTCACCACGGGAGCTTCACTAGTTGACAGTGGCGCTGATGCACCAGCTCTGGCCCTGCCTCTCCGTCTGGCCCCACCACTGCCTCTTCCAACCTGTTCAGGTCGAGGACTCTCCTCCGTCTCAGAAGCACTGTGTTCACCCGGCCTCTCAACCCAGCTTGGGTCTGTCACCTCATCATCCTCCGATCCCTCAGTCTGCTCCCCCCTCGGACTTCCTGCCCTGACAACAACTTCCCCACTGTCTGACAACCGTGTCTCCTCATCGTCGGACACCTCTTTACACACTTCCACTACGTCAAGAAGGTCATCATCACCCACAGACTGTGACTGGTGGAAAACCTGGGCATCGGAAAATTGCTCAGCAGCAACCGGACAAGTGGTTTGTGACTGTGGGAAGGGTCCAGAAAACAGTTCCTCAGAGTATGCCGGTTCAAATGCCAAATTTTCCTGGGAGGGGGCAGACTGGGGGGGAGGAGGCTGAGGTGCAGGAGCTGGAGGAGTGGCGATTTCGGTGACATGGGTGGACTGCGTGGAAGACTGACTGGTGGTGGACAAATTGCTCGAAGCATTGTCAGCAATCCACGACATCACCTGTTCGCACTGTTCTGGCCTCAACAGTGCTCTACCACGAGTCCCAGTAACTTCAGACATGAACCTAGGGAGTGTAGCTCTGCGGCGTTCCCCTGCTCCCTCATCAGCAGGTGGTGTCTCACCCCGCCCAGGACCACGGCCTCTGACCCCTGCAGTAGTTGGACGCCCACGTCCCCGCCCTCGTCCTCTACCCCTAGCCCTCGGGTTAAACATTTTTAAAATGAGAGTTATAACTTTATTTTTTTTTTTACTTTTTTTTGTTTTTTTTTGTGTTTTTTTTTTTTTTTGTGTTTTTTGTTTTTTTTTGAGTTTTTAAAACCAAACAATGCTATCCTATTGCTATGGCTATTTTCTAGCCAAGTATCAAAGCACACTACTATGCCAGATGAGATGACACTGAGTTATTGCCTAATAGAAATCCAACCCCTACTGAATTTTGCCACTTCGGCCTTTGCTATGGATATGTGCGCCACTAAGCGCAGAACACAGCGGTCGCAAGTCTCACTACAAATTGCTCAGAATTGGCAAGTACATGCACTGCAGAAACTACAGCCACCAGCAGATCAACCAGAAATCAAATATATAGAACGCTACTGTAGGCTTCAAGAAGCTGTTTGTATTCTCCTATGGCTATTTTCTAGCCAAGTATCAAAGGAAGCACAGTACTATGCCAGATGAGATGACACTGAGTTATTGCCTAATAGAAATCCAACCCCTACTGAATTTTGCCACTTCGGCCTTTGCTATGGATATGTGCGCCACTAAGCGCAGAACACAGCGGTCGCAAGTCTCACTACAAATTGCTCAGAATTGGCAAGTACATGCACTGCAGAAACTACAGCCACCAGCAGATCAACCAGAAATCAAATATATAGAACGCTACTGTAGGCTTCAAGAAGCTGTTTGTATTCTCCTATGGCTATTTTCTAGCCAAGTATCAAAGGAAGCACAGTACTATGCCAGATGAGATGACACTGAGTTATTGCCTAATAGAAATCCAACCCCTACTGAATTTTGCCACTTCGGCCTTTGCTATGGATATGTGCGCCACTAAGCGCAGAACACAGCGGTCGCAAGTCTCACTACAAATTGCTCAGAATTGGCAAGTACATGCACTGCAGAAACTACAGCCACCAGCAGATCAACCAGAAATCAAATATATAGAACGCTACTGTAGGCTTCAAGAAGCTGTTTGTATTCTCCTATGGCTATTTTCTAGCCAAGTATCAAAGGAAGCACAGTACTATGCCAGATGAGATGACACTGAGTTATTGCCTAATAGAAATCCAACCCCTACTGAATTTTGCCACTTCGGCCTTTGCTATGGATATGTGCGCCACTAAGCGCAGAACACAGCGGTCGCAAGTCTCACTACAAATTGCTCAGAATTGGCAAGTACATGCACTGCAGAAACTACAGCCACCAGCAGATCAACCAGAAATCAAATATATAGAACGCTACTGTAGGCTTCAAGAAGCTGTTTGTATTCTCCTATGGCTATTTTCTAGCCAAGTATCAAAGGAAGCACAGTACTATGCCAGATGAGATGACACTGAGTTATTGCCTAATAGAAATCCAACCCCTACTGAATTTTGCCACTTCGGCCTTTGCTATGGATATGTGCGCCACTAAGCGCAGAACACAGCGGTCGCAAGTCTCACTACAAATTGCTCAGAATTGGCAAGTACATGCACTGCAGAAACTACAGCCACCAGCAGATCAACCAGAAATCAAATATATAGAACGCTACTGTAGGCTTCAAGAAGCTGTTTGTATTCTCCTATGGCTATTTTCTAGCCAAGTATCAAAGGAAGCACACTACTATGCCAGATGAGATGACACTGAGTTATTGCCTAATAGAAATCCAACCCCTACTGAATTTTCCCACTTCGGTCTTTGCTATGGATATGTGTGCCACTAAGAGCTAAACACAACGGTAGCAAGTCCCCCTGCTAATTCCTCACAAAATGGTAAAAGATGCAAATTAAAATAAAAAAAGTAGAACGTTATTGTAGCCCTAAGAAGGGCTGTTGGGTTCTTTGAGAATCACTCCTGCCTAACAGTAAGCTAATAGAACACCCTAACGCTTTCCCTGACCAGCAGCAGCTCTCTCCCTAGCGGCATCCAGAGACAGAATGATCCGAGCAGCGCGGCCAGCGGCTAGTCTATCCCAGGGTCACCTGATCTGGCCAGCCAACCACTGCTATCGACGTGTAAGGGTACCACGTCATGCTGGGTGGAGTGCAGAGTCTCCTGGCTTGTGATTGGCTCTGTTTCTGGCCGCCAAAAAGCAAAACGGCGGGAGCTGCCATTTTCTCGAGCGGGCGAAGTATTCGTCCGAGTAACGAGCAGTTTCGAGTACCCTAATGCTCGACCGAGCATCAAGCTCGGACGAGCATGTTCGCTCATCTCTAGTGCCTATAAATTTTGGATACTATTTTAGTAGTGCTCGTGGCTGTTCTGATCAGCTCCAAACATTCGTGTGATACTTTCTTTAATTTAATCAGGTGTTTACCCCTCTTCAGTGCATGAGCCAGTTGCATATACCTAAATATATGATTCCCTTGCAACCCGTATTTAATTTTTAATTGTTCAAACGAAATAACCTTATCTTCAGATACTACTTGTGATATGTACTTCACACCTCTTTTAACCCAGAACCCACTACCCGGTAGGGATTTTAGATCAGGCAAATTATCGTTAAGCCACAATGGTGACTCTTCTAGAAAGCCTTGAGTGCCTAGCATCTCCTTTAGTGCTACCCAAGACTTATATAATGAGCAATACAACCAATTCCAAAGTTAGTGTTACGTCACTCCTATTATATGTATGTGTAAGCAGAACCAAGATCAAGGGAGTGGTAATAGTGTCTAAAAACAATATCTTTATTAAATCACATAAAAATGCACCACGAATTAATGCGACAAACAATACAGAAAATTGTTTTTACCTGTCTAATATGGTGTATAAAGACATGTACCAAACGGAATAACATATAAAAAAATAGAGTACATTATCTGATATTAGTGATACCTCGATAAGCCTACCGTGGTTCAGACGTACTCGAATCAATAATGGGAGCGGGAATGGAGTGCAGACCGGTGGGAACTATCCCTATCGGTCCCCAAATAGACTCCCGCTCTAACAAGAGCAGTCCCAAACTGGGAGGGGTGGAACAAGAGGGACGGGAAACCGTTTTTTAGAGAACCCCTACCCCCTGAGGAACAGAAATACAACACCCAATCAAACCGCTCCCCCCAAATAGTAAACCTCTCCAAAAAGACCCTGACAGACGATGAATTGATGATCCTATCAAAAGGACTCTCATTCGTCCCGACATCCGACTTTGACGCCTTCACTTGGACCAGGGACATTCATCTATTCGCGCGTAAGGTAAACTGGAAAAAGTTCTTTAAGAAAAACATTGAGAGAGCAGGTCAAGAATTAGGGATCCCCCCAGATCTTGTGGAAGGGGTGAGATTATTAACGAGCTTGGAAAACTCAGAACCAAAACTCCCTGGGGAAGGACCCTTCACTACCCTTAAGAATCCAAGCAAAAAGATGCCACCACAAGGGGAATGCTCCTATATAGATGTTTTTGTTGAATTGGTCAGTGCAGACTTCAAGGAATTATCAGTCAAAAATCCTACATATAACTGCACGACAGGTGAAATTAAGGCTCTCTGCAACCTAGAGAAGGACAGAGAAATAATGATTAAGCCTTCTGATAAAGGCAGGAATATCGTGATCCTTGACACTAAAGAATATTGGAAACTATGCAAAGAATTATTGAGTGACACAGACGGATACGAAATATTGAAATCCAATCCTCTACGGGAGTATAGGTCTGAATTAGAAAATATATTGAGGACCGCAAGACAGAATAACCTGATCAGTGAAGACGAATTTAAATTTCTACTTCCCACCCATCCTGTAATGGCAACTTTTTATTGCCTCCCTAAAATACACAAGGGAGTCACGCCTCTAAAGGGAAGGCCAATAGTGTCAGGGGTGGGCTCCATCTGCCAAAATATTGGGATCTACATAGACACCATATTACACCCGTTACCGCGCTCCCAAGCTATTTGAGGGACACTTCAGACCTTTTGCGTCATCTAGACGGAGTAATAGTGGACCAACACACCTTACTTGGGAGCATTGATGTGGAGGCCCTCTACTCCTCCATTCCCCACGACAGGGGTCTGGAGGCAGTGGAGTTCTTTCTCTCCACCAGGGGAACGCAGTGTCAAACACATAATAAGTTGATTCATGATCTACTACAATTCTCCTTAACCAGGAATGTCTTTCTCTTCGATGGCCGTATTTACCACCAGCTCAGGGGCACGGCTATGGGGAGCCCCTGTGCTCCCTCCTATGCCAATTTGCTCCTGGGCTGGTGGGAGGCTACACAAGTCTTCTGTGATAATCCACCACCAGGACTGGAACATGTCGAACTATTCTTACGTTTCATCGATGACATATTCATTTTGTGGAAGGGAGATGCGGAGAGCTTTGGGGGTTTTGTTAACCATCTGAACCAAAATCATATAGGTTTACGTTTTACATCAGAAATACATCAAAGAGAATTACCATTTTTGGATGTCATGATAACAAAATCAAAAAGTGGATGTTTGAATACATCCATTTTCAGAAAACCCACGGCCACAAACTCCCTTCTAAAATGGGACAGTCACCATCCTCTCCCACTTAGGAGAGGCATCCCCAGGGGCCAATATCTTTGGGTACGCCGGAACTGCAGCACAGAGGCAGATTTTCGTACCCAGGCTAACGACCTGAGAACCAGGTTCCGAGAACGGGGTTATCCCGACAAGGTCCTCAGGGAGGCCTATCAAAATTGCCTCAAAAAAAATCATAGTGAACTTCTACAAGGCCCTCCAAAAGAATCAAAACGTGGGAGAGAAGACAGTAATACGAGGATTATAGCCACTTATGATAATGGGGCAAACGAAGCTAAACAAATCCTCGAAAAATACTGGCCCGTTTTACTAATGGACAGAGACATTAAAGAGATAATCGGTCCTCGCCCTCTTATCACATATCGTAAAACCAGGTCTGTTAGAGATCGACTGGTTAATAGCCATTTCAGACCCCCTACACCAAAAGGCACATGGCTAGATAGGAGAGTGAAGGGATGCTTCAAATGTGGGGGATGCGTGGCATGCCCTTACATACAAACTGGTAAGACATTCGTGAGTAATGTAACAGGGAGAACACACACGATAAAAGACTACATAAACTGTAGGAGCGTGGGTGTCATCTACAAAGCGACTTGTAGATGTGGGTTGGAATATGTGGGTAAAACCTACAGAGAACTTAGGAGAAGAATTGGAGATCACCTAGGTGATATAACACATAAGAGGGATAAACCCCTCTCCAATCATATCTCCATGTACCACAATGGGGACACCACGGCCCTACGATTTATGGGGATAGACCTGATACCTTACCCAGAGAGAGGCGGGGATTGGGACAGACTCATATTGCAAAAAGAGGTGAGGTGGATTTACACTTTGGACACTGTGGCACCGAAAGGGTTAAATGAGCAGTTCACCTTTGCGCCCTTCCTATAACTGAGGAGAGCCAACGTGTAGAAGGACGTCACCCTTATAAAGGGAATACAATCGTCAGTCCTGTGTGCTAATTAATAACCTCTTTAATAATGTTATACCAGTAATTGTCTTGTTCTCAAATGTAACACAATTGTCAGATTCATCTGTAGATTAATGATTTTTCCTAAATATGTTACTATTTGTTTTGTCTGATGTAACTCCTACCAGACACAAACTTAAGATTAAGCCCTTCTGGGGAACATGCGTCTCCTAGGAGACTCGTCCACACGACTCCCGCAGCAAAAAACGCGCATGCGCACTGTCTCCCGGTCGGTCTTAGGCCGGTTTCCATTCTGGTCCGCAACGCTAGCGGCGCTGACCAATCACAAGCTGGGATGGCACGGACCAATCGGGGGACGTGTGGGCGGAGTCAGGATTTTAAAAAGGCGGAAGCGTATTCTGTCGGCGCCAACCTATTGCCACACCGCTCATGGATACAGTCCCGCGATCCACCACTAGGACGCGGCACTAGCGGCTTCTTAAAGGGCTGGGCATACAGCAAGTCCTGCACGAGTTCAAGCACTTTTATAAATAAGTGCAAACCTTTTTTCTTCATAGCTACCTCAAACGCAAATCCCTCTGAGGATTCCAATGGTGATGAAACGCGTCAGGGAGGCGGATCTGGATGAGGATTAGCGAATAATACAGGGACAGTTTGGTACTGCTCTTGTTAGAGCGGGAGTCTATTTGGGGACCGATAGGGATAGTTCCCACCGGTCTGCACTCCATTCCTGCTCCCATTGTTGATTCGAGTACGTCTGAACCACGGTAGGCTTATCGAGGTATCACTAATATCAGATAATGTACTCTATTTTTTTATATGTTATTCCGTTTGGTACATGCCTTTATACACCATATTAGACAGGTAACCACAATTTTCTGTATTGTTTGTCGCATTAATTTGTGGTGCATTTTTATGTGATTTAATAAAGATATTGGGGGTCATTTACTAAGGGCCCGATTCGCGTTTTCCCGACGTGTTACCCGAATATTTCCGATTTGCGCCGCTTGTACATGAATTGCCCCGGGTTTTTGGCGCACGCGATCGGATTGTGGCGCATCGGGGCCGGCATGCGCGCGACAGAAATCGGGGGGGCGTGGCCGAACGAAAACCCGACGTATTCGGAAAAACCGCCGCATTTAAAAAACGGAAATTTGTCGCTTGGGGAGCGCTCACCTTCACCTTCTATGGGATGGTGCATTCCGGGGCGTTAAGATTATTTTCGGCGCTGCAGCGCCACCTGGTGGACGGCGGAGGAACTACCATCTTAAATCCCAGCCGGACCCGAATCCTGTGCAGAGAACGCGCCGCTGGATCGCGAATGGGCCGGGTAAGTAAATGTGCCCCATTGTTTTTAGACACTACTACCACTCCCTTGATCTTGGTTCTGCTTACACATACCCAAGACTTATAGAAAGAATTACAAATATCCCATTTAGAAAACGGTGCCTCAAGAAACAAAGAGGATTCTAGTAGCTCAAAAATGCTGCCAACTTTACCCTCCGTCTGATCTACCAGATTCACCAAAATTGAATTCATCTCCTATTTGACGAAATTTCCTAACTGGGCTGACAAATAATATCCCTTAAAAAACGGGAGGCCTAAACCCCCTTCTCCTATTGCTTTATATAGATAACACATCTTTATCCTAACTCGCTTTCGGCCCCATATCAGATCATTCAGTATGGCCTCCAGTAACTTAAAAAAACTTTCATCTATCCAAATTGGACAGGCAGATAGTGTAAACAAAATCTTAGGGAGTAGGATCATCTTAATTAAACCTATCTTGTCAGCCTTTGTGAGTGGCATTTTACTCCAGGTCCCTACCTTGCGCCTAACCTCCTGTAGCAAAGGTTTTAAGTTAGTACTCTCAAAATCACTTATTCTTCGAGTAACCATCGTACCCAAGTATTTAAACTGGTCCATGCATAGTAGTAAGTTCTTATTAGAGAAATATTCCTGGACCTCTGGACATAGTGGCAAGAGTATCGACTTCTGCCAGTTGATATCCAACCCTGAATATCTACCAAATTCTTTAATTAACTGAAATACTCTCGGGACAGATTGCAAAGAGTCGCTGAGATACATTACCATATCGTCTGTATATAGACAAATCTTGTCCTTTATGCCACAAGCCCCTCCCCCCTTAATCCCAGGATCCTCCCTAATCATGATTGCCAGGGGTTCTATATTCAAAGCGAACAAGAGTGGGGATAGCGGGCACCCCTGACGGGTGCCCCTAGATAACAAAAAGAAATCAGAAAAAAGGTCTCCCACTTTTATTCTAGCTACCGAACAACAGTACATGCTTTTAACAAAGCCAGAGGAAGCTCCACTCCACCCTGTCAAACGCCTTAACCGCGTCTAAAGACAGGATGGAGCGGAGATCCCCCCGGCCCATCTCTATAGCTGAGTAAATCCTAAGCATACATTCACTGATCCTTCTGTTAGGGATAAACCCCTTCTGGTCAGTATGTACAATGTCCTGGACTACCTTCTGTAGTCTACATGCCAAGGCCTTCGCCAGTATTTTTAGGTCAGTATTTAATAATGATATTGGGCGAAACGACCCCACTTCCAACTCGTCTTTACCCTTCTTGGGAATTAGTATATTATTGGCCTCCGCCATCGTCCCTGATACCGAACCAGAAAGAAACCCTGCCTTAAATGTTTCCAGCAAACGTGGGAGCAGTGCTTTCTCATGTTTCCTATAAAAGCTAAAGGGGAGCCCGTCGGGGCCTGGGGTGGAGTCTCTAATGCATAAATTTAATGCCTCAGAGATCTCCTCCAGCGTTAACTCAGAATCCAAATGGTCCCTCTGGGCTTGAGATATTATTGGAAATGACACCTTCCCCAAAAAGTTATCAATTTCTATCCCTTGTACTACTATCTGTGTCCTATATAAACTGGAATAAAACCTCCTAAACACCTGTGCAATCTGTCGCGAGGCATTCTTTATGGTGCCATCCTGATCCCTGATAGCCGCAATAACTCTGCCACCAGCCCCAGAGGACTGCACCATATTTGCCAATAATTTGCCAGATCTACTGCCCTCCACAAAATATTTTTGGCCCTGAAAGAAAACTTTATGTTGGGCTTTTTGGTCCAAAAACTCCTGTAACTGCGCCCTTGCCTCATTGACCTTTAGTCTATTCACTTCCCCGGGTAAACAAATGACCGCTTGTTCAGCCGCCTCCAAAGCTTCCTTCAATCTTTTTTCCTTAACTCCGAAGATCTTTCTGGCGTAGCTGATCTTATTGCTATATATTCCTCTAATAAATGCTTTGAAAGAGTCCCATAGTACTGTACTGTCCTGCTCTTGAGAGTTCCTGGACCAGAATTCCTGGGTAATATTCTCCATATCTATCTGTTATTCCAGAATCGAGATCCAGTACGGATTCAACCTAAAGCTACGTTCTTTCTTTCCTTCATATGTCTTAACGGAGATCATAACGGGGCTGTGATCCGATATCGGGCAGCTTTCGTAGGACATTTTCAAAATTCTCTTATAGAAACCTGAGTCAAACCTGAGACAAAAGTCAATACGGGATAAAGTGCCATAGGAACGGCTCATACAGGAAAAGGCTCTACGATTACCGTACAAACTGCGCCAAACGTCTATCCATTCCAGCTCTTCACAAAACCGAGCCAGTGGCGCCTTACCCTCGCCCCCGATTGTTAGCTTGCTGTCCAGTGATATCTTATCTCGACCCTTATCCATGATGGCATTAAAATCACCCATGATCATTAGGGCACAGTTTCCCTAGTCTTCAATAAATCCAAGTAGGTCTTTAAGTACATTAAAAGAAAAAGGGGCGGAATATAAATAAATGCCAATGTAACCATACCACCGTAAAGTTTCCCAAACAAAAAAATATATCTACCCTCTTTATCCACCCTTTGCTGATATATGTCAAAATCAATATCCACTCCTGCTTTTGGCTATCATTCCTGAAGCTTTTTTTATTCTTTCTGACAGATGAAATGAAGGGAAAACCAAACATAGTGGCAACGTCATAAAGTGGTGGAGGGTAAAAATATTCTGGAAATCACAGCAGCAGCATGAGTAGGTCGCAGAGTGGCACAATGACAAATAATGGAGGTGGCAGCAACATGGTAGACCTCAGTGTGGCACAATGACACAGTGTGGAGGTGGCGGCGGCAGCAGCAGCAGGAGGTCAGAGAGTGGCACAATGACAGTGTGTGTAGGTGGGCAGCAGCAGTAGCAGCATCAGGAGGTCAGAGAGTGGCACAATGACAGAGTGTGGAGGTGGGTGACAATTCTAGTCCCTGGTAAAGATGGTGGGATGCAGATGGAGCAACTGGTTACAGATGTGTGGTATCAGGCAGGTGGCAGCATCAGAATAGGGGCTGAGACAGGTAGTTAGAATCCATACTCATTTCTCAACATTTGGGAGAAGCGTCATGGCTAATCTAATCTGACACATAAGGCATTGCTGTGTTGAGATCCTGGCTGATCCATGCCCGATTCATTCTGACATAGGTCAGTCTCTCCACATTACGGGTGAACAAGCAGGTTCTCCTTGGGGTAACGATGGGCCCTGCCACACTGAACACCTGTTCTGATGCCACACTACTGGCTGGGCAGGACAGCTGCAAGTTGCTCTCCCTGGGGAGGTAGAATGCTGTCCAAGTAGGCCACCACCTGCTGGTGCAGGGTCTGCTCCACATCCTGCTGCTGCCGCTGGTGGCGGCTACCCTCCTCACTAGTTTGGTGAAGGAAGCTGCTCATTAAGGACTCCAGACTGATGATGGAGCTGCTACTGCTCCTACCCCCACATCTCTCCACAGCAGCCGTGGCAGTAGTACGTGAGCGATGACTGCCAGGAATCCCTTGGTCAGACCTGACAGAGGATTGACAATGGTGCACATAGGCAGTGGCCAACTGTCTACACATTATTTCTCTATAGTACACCAGTTGTTTCTCTCTCTCAGCAGCTGGAAAAAAGGCAACCATTTTGGACTGGTAGCGAGTGTCCAAAAGGGTGGAGAGTCAAAACTCATCCCTATGCCGGATGTTGAATATTCCACTGTCACTAGTTAGGCAAAGAAGCATGCTGCGGGCCATCTGCGCAAGTGACTCTGAGGGACTCCCGGCCTCCAACTCCACTGTATACTGCCATGGTGCTTCTGAGCCATCTGCCTCATCTTCTTCTTCCTCCGGATGCTCCTGCTCCTCCTCTCCGGTCACCTGAGTAGAAAAACCACTAATTTCACCAGACTCTGCTTGTGCTCCAATGTCCTCCTCCTCCAGTTCAGCCACTACTGGACTTTTGTGGCCATGAAATGTAGTCGCCACTTCTCCAGTGCCCTGACCAGACAAATTTTACAGCATCTATTCCAGGACAAGAAGCAGCGGAATGACGTTATTCCTGCCAGTCCTGGTGACTGACAAATAACGTGGTATCTTCAAAGGGCCTGAGTAGAGATGAGCAATCTTACTCGTCCGAGCTTGATGCTCGTTCGAGCATTAGCGTACCCAAAACTGCTCGTTGCTCGGACGAATACTTCGCCCGCTTGAGAAAATGGCATCTCCCGCCGTTGTGATTTTTGGTGGCCAGAAACAGAGCCAATCACAAGCCAGGAGACTCTGCACTCCACCAAGCATGACGTGGTTCCCTTACACGTCGATAGCAGTGGTTGGCTGGCCTGATCAGGTGACCCTGGAATAGACTAGCCCCTGCCCGCGCTGCTCGGATCATTCTCTGTCTGGATGCCGCTAGGGAGAGAGCTGCTGCTTGTCAGGGAAAGCGTTAGGGTGTTCTATTAGAATAGTGTTAGGCAGGAGTGATTCTACAAGAACCCAACAGCCCTTCTTAGGGCTACAATAACGTTTTATTTTCCTTTTTTTTGGTTTGCTTGTGGCTGGGCTTGCTGCCATTAGTAGTGCAGTTAGTACCATATTGTGAGGAATTTGCAGGGAGACTTGCGATCGTTGTGTTTAGCTCTTAGTGACACACATATCCACCTCAAACACCGAAGTGGGACAATTTATTAGGGGTTTGATTTGAATTAGGCACAGTCTGCTGATTTTTTTTTTTTTTTACTTTTATTTCTTTTTAGAACTCAAAGTAATCTGGCAAAGCAGTGTGCTTTCAGTGTAGGCTAGAAAATAGCCATAGGAGAACCCGAACGGCTTATTTAGGCCTACAATAGCATTATATTTTCCTTTTTTTTGGTTTGCTTGTGGCTGGGCTTGCTGCCATTAGTAGTGCAGCTAGTACCATATTGTGAGGAATTTGCAGGGAGACTTGCGACCGTTGTGTTTAGCTCTTAGTGACACACATATCCACCTCAAACACCGAAGTGGGACAATTTATTAGGGGTTTGATTTGAATTAGGCAGAGTCTGCTGATTTCCTCCCTCCTTCCCCCCAGTCTGCCCCCTCCCAGCAAAATTTGGCATTTGAACCGGTATACTCTGAGGAACTGTTGTCTGGACCCTTCCCACAGTCACAAACCACTTGTCCGGTTGCTGCTGAGCTATTTTCCGTTGCCCAGGTTTTCCACCGGTCGCAGTCTGTGGGTGATGATGACATTATTGACGTAGTAGAAGAAGTGTGAAAAGAGGTGTCGGACGATGAGGAGACACGGTTGTCAGACAGTGGTGAAGTTGTTGTCAGGGCAGGAAGTCCGAGGGGGGAGCAGACTGAGGGATCGGAGGATGATGAGGTGACAGACCCAAGCTGGGTTGATAGGCCTGGTGAACACAGTGCTTGGAAGAGGCAGTGGTGGGGCCAGACGGAGAGGCAGGGCCAGAGCTGGTGCATCAGCGCAAATTGTTTCACGTAGTCAAGCTCCCGTGGCAAGGGCTAGATTTTCAGAAGTCTGGAGGTTCTTCAAAGAAACACCGGATGACCGACGGACTGTGGTGTGCAACCTGTGCCAAACCAGGATCAGCAGGGGTTCCACCACTACCAGCTTAACTACCACCAGTATGCGCAGGCATATGAATGCTAAACACCCCACTCAATGGCACCAAGCCCGTTCACCTCCGGCCGGGCACACCACTGCTCCTTCCCCTGTGTCATCTGCTAGTCAGCCCCCTGCCCAGGACCCCGGCCCAAACACCTCCCGTGCGAAAACCCCATCTTCGCCTCCGCGATCCTCCACAGCATCCACCGGCGTTCAGCTCTCCATACCCCAGACGCTGGAGCGCAAAAGGAAGTATAGTGCAACCCACCCACACGCCCAAGCCCTCAACGTCCACATCTCCAAACTGCTTAGCCTGGAGATGCTGCCCTATAGGCTGGTAGAGACCGAGGCCTTTCGAAACCTCATGGCGGCGGCTGCCCCTCGGTATTCGGTCCCCAGCCGCCACTACATTTCCCAATGTGCCGTCCCAGCCCTACACAAGCACATGTCAGACAACATCATCCGTGCCCTGACCAACGCCGTTTCTGACAAGGTCCACCTGACCACGGACACATGGACGAGTGCTGCTGGGCAGGGCCACTATATATCGCTGGCGGCACATTGGGTTAACTTGGTGGAGACTGGGACCGAGTCTGACCCTGGGGCTGGTCATATACTGCTGACGCCGAGGATTGCGGGGCCTACCTCGGTCCAGGTCTCAAAGGCCTACTATGCCTCCTCCTCCTCCCACCCCTCCTCCACCTCCTCCTCCGAATTACCATCCGTGGGCATGGTGCCATCAGACATACCCCAATCTGTCCGATTTGCTCACAAAGTTGCGCCGCATCTGTGCGCATTTCAGGAAGTCCAGCACAGATGCTGCCACTCTCAGGGCAGCGCAGCACCGCCTCCAACTGCCCGCTCACCGACTGTTGTGCGACGTGCCCACGAGGTGGAATTCAACATTAACCATGTTATCCAGAATTTACCAGCAGCGCAGAGCGATTGTCCACTGCCAGATGTCAACTTCCACCAGAACTGGTAGTCAGGTCAGTCAGCTTCTTCAAGTCTACAATGAGGAGTGGACGTGGATGTCTGATATCTGTCAGGTGCTGAGTAACTTTGAGGAGTCAACACAGATGGTCAGTGGCGATGCCGCCATCATCAGTCTCACCATCCCGCTGCTTGGCCTGTTGAAAAACTCTCTGGTCATCATGAAGTCGGAAGCTTTGCGCTCGTCACAAGAGACGGGGGAAGAAGATTCCCTTGTTGATAGCCAAAGCACCCTCAGGTCTGTTTCTCAGCGCATATCGGAGGAGGTGGAGGAGGATGAGGAGGAAGAGGAGGAGAATGTTGGCGAGACAGAAGAGGGGACCATTGTTCAGTCCTTCACTGTGCAGCGTGTATGGGCAGAAGAAGAGGAGTTGGAGGAGTTGGAGCAGGAGGAAATGGGCAGTCAGGCCAGTGAGGGGAGTGAATTCTTGTGCTTTGGGACTCTGGCGCATATGGCAGATTTCATGCTAGGCTGCCTATCTCGTGACCCTCGCGTTCAAAGAATTTATTCCAGCACCGATTACTGGGTATTCACTCTCCTGGACCCACGGTACAAGCAAAATCTTTCCACTCTCATCCCTGGAGAGGAAAGGAGTGTGAGAATGCATGAATACCAGCAGGCCCTGGTGCACAAGCTGAAACAGTATTTCCCTTCTGACATCGCTAGCGGCAGAGGGCGTACTTCTGTGGGACAAGTAGCGAGGGAGAGTAGGCGAGCAGGCAGCTTTTCCAGCACTGGCAGGGGTACGCTTTACAAGGCCTTTGCCAGTTTTATGTCACCCCAGCAAGACACTGTCACCTGTCCCCAGTCTCGGCAGAGTAGGGCTGATCTTTACAGAAAGATGGTGAGGGAGTACGTAGTTGACCATACCATCGTCCTAAATGATCACACAGCTCCCTACAACTTCTGGGTTTCAAAGCTGGACAGGTGGCACGATCTGGCGCTGTACGCCTTGGAGGTTCTTGCCTGCCCTGCCGCTAGCGTTTTGTCCGAGCGGGTTTTCAGTGCAGCTGGTGGCATCATCACCGATAAGCGTACACGCCTGTCGACTGACAGCGCTGACAGGCTGACGCTTATGAAGATGAATAAAGCCTGGATTTCTCAGGATTTCCATTCTCCACCAGGTGAAAGAAGCTCAACCTGAATAATGTATGCACTCCTCCTCATTGTCCTCCTTCTCCTCCTCTTTGTACACTAAAGCAGAGGAAACTGGCTATTTTTTTCCAGGGCCAACTGGCTCTAGCTATAGTACAATATGTATTTAATTTTTATGGAGGACCACCTACCTGCTCCTCTGGTTTGAAAACTTTTTTGGACTGCCACATACAGGCACTCAATTTATTTAATTTTTCTGGAGGACCACCTACCTGCTCCTCTGGTTTGAAAACTTTTTTGGACTGCCACATACAGGCACTATCCAAATTAAATTGTCTCCATAGCAGCCTCCACACGTCGTCTTTTTAGCTGCCTCCATACATGGTCCCCTTATCAAACGAGCTGTGTCAGGCAGAATTTTGGGTTGTTTTCATGGCTTCCACATCAAACTTGTTAACTTTGTCGCCACCCTGCTGTGTAAACCACAAAATATACTGGCAAACTTTTATCATTTACCAATATTATTTCAGCGCTTCTTGCGCATCTGTTTACATTCCCCTCACCTGCCTTAACCCAAACTTATAAGAACACTACTACACTTGATCTTATACAAAAGGTTCTTAGAGGTGCTGTTTGGGGAGGAGCCAAGAGACAGGGGCTTGGATTGGCGAAAGCTCGCCTGGCAGCGGAGCGCCAGCTCCATCCCAAGATCCAACTAACATAGTTTTAACTGCAGCACCTTTAATCTACTACTAGTTCACTGCCTCCATACATGGTCCCCTTATCAAACGAGCTGTGTCAGGCAGAATTTTCAGGTGTTTCACCAGATACATAGTGGAACTCAGCCCATCTGTCGCCGTCATGCTGGAGACCTGAAGTTGCAATCATAGCAGCGCAATATGAATGCCCCATACTGTCGCTCTTAATCATGGAAGTCGTCTCCATGGCTGCCTCCACATGTCGTCCCCTTATCAAAAGAGCTGTGTCAGGCTCATTTTTCGGGTGTTTAACCAGATACGTTATGGAACTTGGTCACTATGTCGCCACCATGCTGTGTTATCGACTATATATACCGTCAACCTTTTGTTTACATAGGAAATCATTTCAGCGCTTCTTGCTCACCTCCTTTGGTGAAGCCTGAGTCCATTTAGGGTATGTTGCCATGACATTCTCTAGCCTGCCACTGCTGCCGCTACCTCTCCATGCCGCCCCCTATAGTGTCAGGGTCAATTATTGCATGTTTTAGATGCTATCTAGCCTTATTCGGTCACTCTGTCATGGCCATGCTGTTGCCCATAATTTTGGCATAATGGTGCGATTAAGCAGCCTCAGAGGCATCCTTGCATGCTGCCCCTGTTGTTTCCTGTCCATTTCCATGGTGTTTCTATCCTTTTCTGAGGTTCCCAGGTGTTTGGCCAAGCTTCCCTGTGCAGAGCTTTGGTCCCCTTGAAAAATGCTCGAGTCTCCCATTGACTTCAATGGGGCTCGTTATTCAAGACAAGCACTCGAGCATCGGGAAAAGTTCGCCTCGAATTACGAGTACCCGAGCATTTTAGTGCTTGCTCATCTCTAGGCCTGAGCAAACGGCAGGTGTCACGCATGAGCTGTCAGTGGCTGACATCAAATTTACACAGGGGAGTACTCCGGTCCGTTTAAATCATCAAAAAATCATTAATGGCTTTTCTCTGTTTATGCAGGTGGTTTAACATATGAAGGATGGAATTCCAAAGGGTGGAAACATTGCATATCAGTCTATGTTGGGGTGTGCTTGGCTTTGTAAGAATGGCTGCAGTGCATGCACAGTTTCCTGGCTATTTTTAGAATGTCTTGCAGATGGGTGGAAGACCCATGCAGGAGATTAGGATGGCAGTTAAGAAGGCTGGTACATCCAGGAAAATTAGGCTGAGGGAGCTGCAGTCAGTCTTGGGAGGTTGAACTTTGCTTGCAGGGTAATACCCATGGAACATATATTTTGCAGGTGGTTGGCTCTGGCGACAGTGGGGATTCGGCATCTGGATCATTTTGTGACTCGGACTTGCGAGATGATCTGAGGGTGTGGGAATTGTTTTTGGGCCAGTGACTAGCTTTGACTTGGAGTTGTTTACAGATGCAGCAGGAGGTTTGGGCTTCGGGATCTATTTTCAGGTTCAGTGGTGCGCAGGCGCATGGCCGGAGTCTTGGAAGGTGCAGGGGTTAGTAGTCTCTAACTTAGCGCTGCTCGAGTTGTTTTCGATTGTGGTGGCGACAGAAATATGGGGGGACAGATTAAATAATATGAAGGTGCGTTTTAATTGCAATAATTTGGGAGTGGTGCAGGCAATTAGCCCCTTAAGGACCAAGCCCTTTTTCATTTTTGCGTCTATTTTTCACTCCCCACCTTCAACACCTTTTTATTTTTCCATATAAAGAGCTGTGTAAGGGCTTGTTTTCTGTGTAACAAATTGCACTTCATAGTGGTCATATTTAATATTGTATGCTGTATACTGGAAAGTGGGAAAAAAATTCTGAATGCAGTGAAAGTGATGAAAAAACACATTTGCGCCATTTCTTGTGGACTTGGATTTTGCGGCTTTCACTGTGTGCCCCAAATGACAAGTCTATTTCATTTAATGGGTCAGTACTATCACGGGGATACCAAATTTGTATAGGTTTTATAATGCTTTCATACATTTACAAAAATTAAAACCTTCTGTACTACATTTTCATTTTGCCGTCTTCTGGCGCTAATAACTTTGGTGCACAGAGCTGTGGCTAGTGTAATTTTTTTCGAATTTTGATGCCGTTATATTTTTCAAAATGGCAAAAAATGCCATTTGCGACTTTTCCGTTACAGGATTAAAAGCAGAGAAGAACAGTTATTATATTTTGAGAGATCGGGCATTTTCGGAAGCGGCGATACCTAATGTGTTTATGATTTTTACTGATTGTTTAAATTTGTATGACTTTTAGAGAAAGGGAAAGGTTTTTTTAATATAATTTTTTAAAACTTTTTTTATTTTTAATATTTTTCAGACTCCCTAGGGTACTTTAACCCTAGGTTGTCTGATTGATCCGACCATAAACTGCCATACTACCATATGGCAGTATAAGGGTATTTTGCACACCATCTATTATAACGTGCAAACCGCACTTTGTAATAGATAGCCTAGGATCTTTGTGTGACCGGAGGCAGTCATGGCATGGGATTGCGCTCCCCGATGACCTCCTGGGGAGCGACTATCGTAAAAACCAAGATAGTGCTAGCACTGATCGCTGGAGTTAGTGACGGGCATTTGCTTCATTTTGAGCCCTCTTCATACTCCCACATGTGCAACAAGACTCATGGGGGGGGGGGTTTAAACAAACGGCAAATTCGCCCTCTTTAGCTTGTTTGCTGCAACACAGGGTTAACGTTGAATGTTCAGTTTTTGGCTGTACATTTACCTGGCCTCAACAATGAGGTGGTTGATTCTTTGTCCCATTTCCAGTGGCGACATTTCAGGGAACTGATGACGGAAGCGGACGAGTGGGGTCAGGACTGTCCCGAACATTTAAAGAAGCTGGTACTAGTAGGGGATACACCACTCAATGGGGGTCATTTACTAAGGGCCCGATTCGCGTTTTCCCGACGTGTTACCCGAATATTTCCGATTTGCGCCGCTTGTACATGAATTGCCCCGGGTTTTTGGCGCACGCGATCGGATTGTGGCGCATCGGGGCCGGCATGCGCGCGACAGAAATCGGGGGGGCGTGGCCGAACGAAAACCCGACGTATTCGGAAAAACCGCCGCATTTAAAAACCGAAAATGTGTCGCTTGGGGAGCGCTCACCTTCACCTTCTATGGGATGGTGCATTCCGGGGCGTTAAGATTATTTTCTGCGCTGCAGCGCCACCTGGTGGATGGCGGAGGAACTACCATCTTAAATCCCAGCCGGACCCGAATCCTGTGCAGAGAACGCGCCGCTGGATCGCGAATGGGCCGGGTAAGTAAATGTGCCCCAATGAGTGAGAATACAGGCACTTCCCGGGTTATGTACAAGATGGGTTCTGTAGGTTTGTTCTTAAGCTGAATTTGTATGTAAGTCGGAACTGTATACTTTATTATTGTAACCCCAGTCAAAATTATTTTGGTCTCAGTAACAATTGGATTTTAAAAATGTTGGGTTGTCCCAAGAACCAGGATTAATAATAAATCTTATTTGCAGACACATTTGATAAGTGTAAAAGCTGTTTATTGTAGCCTAAGGCTAAAGTACAGTAAATTACCAAAATCCAGAGGTCCGTTTGTAACTAGGGGTTGTATCTAAGTAAGGTGTTCTTACGTAGGGGACCCCCTGTACATGGAAGTCATGTGAGGTAGTTTATTGTTCTGGGTGGGTGAAGAATGTGATTCTGGTAAGTCAGCTGCCTTTATTAATAAGCACATGGTGGCAGTGGCTGTAGCTTTTTGGTTTAAAGTTCGTGGGTTGAGGGACTTTACAAAGTCCTTTGTGGTTCAACAGGCATTAAGGGGTTTTCGGAAGTATAGTATTGGGACACGTGTAGCCCTGTAACTTTGAGAAGCTGGGGAGATTGATTGATGTGGTACCGTCCTTAAGTTGGTCTGCTCATGAAGTACGTCTGTTTACCTTAGCTTTTTCTTTGCTGTTCTTTGGGGCATTCCAGATTTCAGAGTTGGTTGGTTTGAGAGTGGAGCATGTGATGTTAAAGGATGAGGTTTTGGTGTGTGTCTTACCAAGGTCTAAGACAGGAAAGGAAAAGGGACTTCCATTCGGCTGGCTCCTTTGCTACAATCAGGGGCATATCCAGTGAAGAACTTCTTGAATTATAAGCCAATGCGGCCTGAAAAGGAGGGCCCACTTTTGTTGCATGCGGATGGGTCTTATTTGTCACAGTTTCAGTTCAGGCAGATTTTTAAGAAGGCTTTGGGAAGGTTGGGTTTTGTACTGGGGGAGTATAATACTCATTTCAGATTGGGGCCGCAATGGAAGTGGCTACGTGGGGCTAGAGGGAGGTCTGCTGGTTAGGGGTAAGGGGGTTGTTATGGTCTAGAATGCTGTTGGTGGTGCAATAACACGTGAGCTTAAATAGATCTCCGGATGTTTTAGTGGTTCATGCAGGGGGAAATAATTTGTTCATCAGATCATCAAGAGCCCTTATAAGGGATGTCAAACTGGATTTGTTACAGCTGTTTACTACATTTCCGGGCATTTGGTCGGATATTGTTCCGAGAGAAGGGTGGCGTCAGAAGCGATCCGTCTCACGGATTAATAAATTGCGAGTTAAAGTGAACACCGGAACACCACGGTGCTGTTCCGTGCTGTTCCCGTGTTCCAGTATCCTGTGGCGGTCCTGGTATCCTGTGGCGGTCCTGGTATCTTGTGGTGGTCCTGGTATCTTGTGCCAGCCATCCAAGATCCTGCCAGCCATCCGAGGTCCTGCCAGCCATCCGAGGTCCTGCCAGCCATCTGTGGTCCTGCCTGCCATCTGTGGTCCTGCCTGCCATCTGTGGTCCTGCCTGCCATCCGTGGTCCTGCCTGCCATCCGTGGTCCTGCCTGCCATCCGTGGTCCCTGTGTCCATACCTTGGCTGCCGCCGCGGGCCTAGTCGCACCTGTGGAGCGACCTGGGGACTCCCCGCTACAGCAAGACCATCCCACTTTGCGGCAGGCTCTGGCGAAAACCAGGAGTTCACTCCTGGGTTGCGGCTAAGGTTGTTATCCCCCGTGGTGGTACAGGGAGTCCACTGACTATTCCCCTGAGATTGTGACAATTTGAATGATGTTGGGTTGGATTTATGGTTGTTTGGTATTCAGGAAAGTGTGGAAAGAGCTTTGGCGGTTTGGAGGGACGGCAGTGTGTAAGAGGGGTTATACATGCTGTCAAGGCGGGTTTAGATGGGGTTCCTGAAGGCAGTCAGGCAAAAATGATATCTGGGAAAAGGTAAAAAATGGAGATGTGTGGGGAATTGCAGTTTAAGCTGGGGTATTTACCCAGCTGGGGGAAGATATTCCTGCAAGCAAGAACCCCAGGATGGAAATGGAAATCTTTAGGGCAGTGCCAAGACGGCCATTGACGAGTGGATATATTATGGAGCTTATTTACTAAGGGTCCACGGACACACTTTCGTCAGTCTTTCCGACTTTTTCGGGTTTTGCACGGCTGCGACATGTATTTAATAGGGGATTGTGTCGCACGTGATCGGATTGTGGCGCTGGCTTTCATGCAACACAAATCAGGCGGCATGCCGTTGAACGATCCGACTGATTCGGACTGAGAGAAGGATTTAACTTTCAAATTGTGTTGCAAGACAATGCACATACATGCACCAGGAAGAAGGTGAACTCGGACGGACTTGACTGGGGAAGTGACACATGCAGGACATCGGGCGTACGATCTGAGTGAATCGCGGCACATTCTGTGAACGCCTCTGGACGGGTAAGTAAATGTACCCCTATGGGTTTTTAGGGAATGCCTTCCAGAACTCCACAGTTTGTTAACTGTTTTATACTTTAATCAAAAAATATGGGCCGCCGTGGTCTTTTTTTTTACCATTTATCATGGAGTAATGTGTATTTTATGGGAAAGAAGGTGAAGATGGGGGAAAGGGTTATAAGATAAGATAAGATAATCCTTTATTAGTCCCACAGTGGGGAAATTCACAGCGTTACAGCAGCAGAGAGGGTATAGAGAGTGAAGTACAAACTATGACAACAACAATATTAGGGATAAATGAACAAAAAGAAAAGGGGGATAAAAAGACAAAAAAGAGACAAGCAATGATCGGCAGTTTGATGTTTAGTCTGTGGATGGGACCTGCAGGGACTGGTTAGGTGGGGGGCGCAGGTTACTTCTGTTTGGGCCTTGTTTGTTGAACAGCCTGATGGCAGCGGGGAAGAATGACTTACGATAACGCTCCCTCTCACACTTGGGGTGAAGCAGTCGGTCACTGAATGTGCTCCCCAATGCCACCACAGTCTCATGCAAGGGATGGGAGATATTCTCCAGAATAGACTTCAACTTACACAGTGTCCTCCTCTCAGCTACCACCTGCACTGTGTCAAGTGGACCCCCCAGGACAGAACTGGCTTTCCTAATCAGTTTGTCCAGTCTGCTCCTCTCCCTAGCTGAGATGCTGCTTCCCCAACAGACTATGCCAAAGAAGATGGCTAGTGCCACTAGTTGAAGAAGGTGCCAGAGTTGAAGAAGGTCTTAAGAAGAGCCCCCCGCACTCCGAATGCCCTCAGCCTCCTCAGCAGGTGTAGCCGGCTCTGACCCCTCCTGTGAAGTGCGTTTATGTTCTCTGCCCACTCCAGTTTATTGTTGAGGAGGACACCCAAGTACTTATAGGACTTCACTGTCTCAATGTCTGTCCCATGGATAACCACCGGTTGAGAAATAGGACTGTGCTTACGAAAGTCCACCACCATCTCCTTGGTCTTCCCAGCATTAATCCTAAGGTGGTTTCGCTGGCACCAGTCCACAAATTTCCGTATCAGTTCTTTGTACTCCCTGTCGTTCTCACCTGTAATGAGGCCGACTATTGCAGAGTCATCAGAGAACTTCTGGAGGTAGCAGCTACATGAATTGTACCTGAAGTTATATTATGGTGCCACAGCGTAAGATTTGGTGTCCCACCCTAGGCTAAGGTGCAATTCTACACCAAGTCAGACCTGGCATCTGTGCCCATTGGCACAGAGCATTGCAGCTTTTTCAGGAGGCTGGAGCCACGGTCAGGGCCATCGTGGGTGTTAACTGTGGTGTTTCCTGTAATATGCTGGTATGTATGGAGGGGGCTTATCTCGTGATCCCTCTCCATACATCCCTTGCCATATGCTGACATACTGTTATGTCGGTTTGCAGAAGAGGTAAGTAAATTAGTTATAGCTGTTTTTTATGTTAATCATTTGCACACATCTCTTATCACTAAAAATTTGTTGCTGTGCAGTCCGTCTCTGCAACTGTCTGTATATACTAACATAGACCAACAAAAGGGTAGCACCAGCCTGTATATAATAACAGAGACCAAAATGGCAGCGCCAGCCTGTACTGTATATACTAAGAGAGACGTGGCAGAGAAGGGTAGCACAACAGCACAGGGACCCAGGGGTGAACCAAGCCTTTCTGCTGCCTGAGGCGAGTCATAAATAGACGCCCCCCCATATATGCAATGAAATGTAGTAAAAAATGCATACAGCATATCGCCATGTAGTATAAAATGCATACAGCGTATCGCCATGTAGTATAAAATGCATACAGTATACCGCCATGTAGAACAAAATGCATAGAGCCTAGAAAGCCAGTGAAGCTGCGCCACAATCAGATCCATGCGACACAATCCCCTGCTAAATACCCATAGCTCCCAACCATCCAGGATTTAGCAGGACAGTCCCCTTTTTTCACCTCTTCCCCGCGGTCATGGTCAGCTGGGAGATTGTCACGGATAATCCCTCCAGGTCTGAGGTTGTCCCACTGGCTGAGGTTGTCCCGGCTCTGTGTCCCGCCTAGTATATACTTTAAAAGCCTGAACTTGCGTTTCTGAATGGCTTCTACAGACATTGGGCAGGGAATCCTTTTGAGAGATGTGTCGGGTTAGCGCAGAGCAGGGACCACGTTATCAGGTTCAGATCAACATCTGTCCATATATAGTGTCTACCTAGGGCTTCCCCAGACACAATTAAATAAATTTTTGCCCAGCCCGGGATTCAAACCCAGACCCACTGCAGTCCAGCTGCCATGGAGACACAAGCCTCTATCCACCAAACTATGAGATCAGTGATTACTAGAGATGAGCGAACATACTCGTCCGAGCTTGATGCTCGATCGAGCATTAGCGTACTCGTAACTGCTCGTTGCTCGGACGAGTATTTCGCCCGCTCGAGAAAATGGCAGCTCCCGCCGTTTTGCTTTTTGGCGGCCAGAAACAGAGCCAATCACAAGCCAGGAGACTCTGCACTCCACCCAGCATGACGTGGTACCCTTACACGTAGATAGCAGTGGTTGGCTGGCCAGATCAGGTGACCCTGGGATAGACTAGCCGCTGCCCGCGCTGCTCGGATCATTCTCTGTCTGGATGCCGCTAGGGAGAGAGCTGCTGCTGCTCAGGGAAAGCGTTAGGGTGTTCTATTAGCTTACTGTTAGGCAGGAGTGATTCTAAAAGAACCCAACAGCCCTTCTTAGGGCTACAATAACGTTATAATTTTTTTTTTTTATTATTTGCAGCTAGTACCATATTGTGAGGAATTAGCAGGGGGACTTGCTACCGTTGTGTTTAGCTCTTAGTGACACACATATCCACCTCAAACACCAAAGTGGGAAAATTTATTAGGGGTTTGAGTAGAATTAGGCACAGTCTGCCAGTTTCTTTTTATTTTACGTTTATTTTTTTCATAACTCAGCGTCATCTCATCTGGCATAGTAGTGTGCTGTAATACTTGGCTAGAAAATAGCCATAGGAGAATACAAACGTCTTAATTACGCCTACAGTAGCGTTATATATATTTGATTTCTGGTTGATCTGCTGGTGGCTGTACTTGCTGCAGTGCATCTACTATCAAATTGGGAGCAATTTGGAGTCAGACTTGCGACCACTGTGTTTTAGTGACGCACATATCCATCGCAAAGACCGAAGTGGGAAAATTTATTAGGGCCCGGGGTTGTATTTCAATTAGGCACAGTCTGCCAGTTTCTTTTTATTTTACGTTTATTTTTTTCATAACTCAGCGTCATCTCATCTGGCATAGTAGTGTGCTGTAATACTTGGCTAGAAAATAGCCATAGGAGAATACAAACGTCTTAATTACGCCTACAGTAGCGTTATATATATTTGATTTCTGGTTGATCTGCTGGTGGCTGTACTTGCTGCAGTGCATCTACTATCAAATTGGGAGCAATTTGGAGTCAGACTTGCGACCACTGTGTTTTAGTGACGCACATATCCATCGCAAAGACCGAAGTGGGAAAATTTATTAGGGCCCGGGGTTGTATTTCAATTAGGCACAGTCTGCCATTTCCTTTTTTATTTTACGTTTATTTTTTTCATAACTCAGCGTCATCTCATCTGGCATAGTAGTGTGCTGTAATACTTGGCTAGAAAATAGCCATAGGAGAATACAAACGTCTTAATTACGCCTACAGTAGCGTTATATATATTTGATTTCTGGTTGATCTGCTGGTGGCTGTACTTGCTGCAGTGCATCTACTATCAAATTGGGAGCAATTTGGAGTCAGACTTGCGACCACTGTGTTTTAGTGACGCACATATCCATCGCAAAGACCGAAGTGGGAAAATTTATTAGGGCCCGGGGTTGTATTTCAATTAGGCACAGTCTGCCATTTCCTTTTTTATTTTACGTTTATTTTTTTCATAACTCAGCGTCATCTCATCTGGCATAGTAGTGTGCTGTAATACTTGGCTAGAAAATAGCCATAGCAATAGGATAGCATCGTTTGGTTTTAAAAACTAAAAAACACAAAAAAAACCAAAAAAGTTAAAAAAAAAATACAAGTTATAACTCTCATTTTCAAAATGTTTAACCCGAGGGCTAGGGGTAGAGGACGAGGGCGGGGACGTGGGCGTCCAACTACTGCAGGGGTCAGAGGCCGTGGTCCTGGGCGGGGTGAGACACCACCTGCTTATGAGGGAGCAGGGGAACGCCGCAGAGCTACACTCCCTAGGTTCATGTCTGAAGTTACTGGGAATCGTGGTAGAGCACTGTTGAGGCCAGAACAGTGCGAACAGGTGATGTCGTGGATTGCCGACAATGCTTCGATCAATTTGTCCACCAGTCAGTCTTCCACGCAGTCCACCCATGTCACCGAAATCGGCACTCCTCCAGCTCCTGCACCTCAGCCTCCTCCCCCCCAGTCTGCCCCCTCCCAGCAAAATTTGCCATTTGAACCGGCATACTCTGAGGAACTGTTTTCTGGACCCTTCCCACAGTCACAAACCACTTGTCCGGTTGCTGATGAGCAATTTTCCGATGCCCAGGTTTTCCACCAGTCGCAGTCTGTGGGTGATGATGACCTTGTTGACGTAGTGGAAGAAGTGTGTAAAGAGGTGTCCGACGATGAGGAGACACGGTTGTCAGACAGTGGGGAAGTTGTTGTCAGGGCAGGAAGTCCGAGGGGGGAGCAGACTGAGGGATCGGAGGATGATGAGGTGACAGACCCAAGCTGGGTTGAGAGGCCGGGTGAACACAGTGCTTCTGAGACGGAGGAGAGTCCTCGACCAGAACAGGTTGGAAGAGGCAGTGGTGGGGCCAGACGGAGAGGCAGGGCCAGAGCTGGTGCATCAGCGCCAAATGTGTCAACTAGTGAAGCTCCCGTGGCGAGGGCTCCTGCAGCGAGGGCTAGATTTTCAGAAGTCTGGAGGTTCTTTAAGGAAACACCGGATGACCGACGGACTGTGGTGTGCCACATTTGCCAAACCAGGATCAGCAGGGGTTCCACCACTACTAGCTTAACTACCACCAGTATGCGCAGGCATATGAATGCTAAACACCCCACTCAGTGGCAACAAGCGCGTTCACCTCCGGCCGTGCACACCACTGCTCCTTCCCCTGTGTCAGCTGATAGTCAGCCCCCTGCCCAGGACCCTGCCACAAAAACCCCATCGTCACCTCCACGATCCTCCACAGCATCCACCAGCGTTCAGCTCTCCATACCCCAGACGCTGGAGAGAAACGCAAATATAGTGCAACCCACCCGCACGCCCAAGCCCTTAATGTGCACATCTCCAGATTGCTAAGCCTGGAGATGCTGCCCTATAGGCTAGTAGAGACCGAGGCCTTTCGCAGCCTCATGGCGGCGGCCGCCCCTCGGTATTCGGTCCCCAGCCGCCACTACTTTTCCCGATGTGCCGTCCCAGCCCTGCACCAGCACGTGTCAGACAACATAATCCGTGCCCTGACCAACGCCGTTTCTGACAAGGTCCACCTGACCACGGACACGTGGACGAGTGCTGCCGGGCAGGGCCACTATATATCTCTGACGGCACATTGGGTTAACTTGGTGGAGGCTGGGACCGAGTGCGACCCTGCGGCTGGTCATATACTGCCGACGCCGAGGATTGTGGGGCCTACCTCGGTCCAGGTGTTTGAGGCCTACTATGCCTCCTCCTCCTCCCACCCCTCCTCCACCTCCTCCTCCGAATCGGTAGCTCTAGGCACAGCAGCAGTGCCGTCGCTAAGCGACAGCAGGCGGTGCTCAGACTGCTGAGCCTAGGCGATAAAAAGCACACCGCCCAAGAGCTATTACAGGGCATCACGGCGCAGACTGATCTGTGGCTGGCACCGCTGAACCTGAAGCCAGGCATGGTTGTGTGTGACAACGGCCGTAACCTGGTGGCGGCTCTGCAACTCGGCAGACTGACACATGTGCCATGCCTGGCCCATGTGTTAAATCTGATAGTTCAGCGTTTCCTCAAGACATACCCCAATCTGTCTGATTTGCTCACGAAGGTGCGCCGCATCTGTGCGCATTTCAGGAAGTCCAGCACAGATGCTGCCACTCTCAGGGCAGCGCAGCGCCGCCTCCAACTGCCCGCTCACCGACTGTTGTGCGACGTGCCCACGAGGTGGAATTCAACACTGACCATGTTATCCAGAGTTTACCAGCAGCGCCGAGCGATTGTAGACTGCCAGATGTCAACTTCCACCAGAACTGGTAGTCAGGTCAGTCAGCTTCCTCAAGTCTACAATGAGGAGTGGACGTGGATGTCTGATATCTGTCAGGTGCTGAGTAACTTTGAGGAGTCAACACAGATGGTCAGTGGCGATGCCGCCATCATCAGCCTCACCATCCCGCTGCTTGGCCTGTTGAAAAACTCTCTGATCAGCATGAAGTCGGAAGCTTTGCGCTCGTCACAAGAGACGGGGGAAGAAGATTCCCTTGTTGATAGCCAAAGCACCCTTAGGTCTGTTTCTCAGCGCATATCGGAGGAGGTGGAGGAGGATGAGGAGGAAGAGGAGGAGAATGTTGGCGAGACAGAAGAGGGGACCATTGTTCAGTCCTTCACTGTTCAGCGTGTATGGGCAGAAGAATAGGAGTGGGAGGAGGAGGAAATGGAGAGTCAGGCCAGTGAGGGGAGTGAATTCTTGCGCGTTGGTACTCTGGCGCATATGGCAGATTTCATGCTAGGCTGCCAACCCATGAACCTCGCGTTCAAAGAATTTATTCCAGCACCGATTACTGGGTATTCACTCTCCTGGACCCACGGTACAAGCAAAATCTTTCCACTCTCATCCCTGGAGAGGAAAGGAGTGTGAGAATGCATGAATACCAGCAGGCCCTGGTGCACAAGCTGAAACAGTATTTCCCTTCTGACAGCGCTAGCGGCAGAGTGCGTAGTTCTGCGGGACAAGTAGCGAGGGAGAGTAGGCGAGCAGGCAGCTTGTCCAGCACTGGCAAGGGTACGCTTTACAAGGCTTTTGCCAGCTTTATGTCACCCCAGCAAGACACTGTCACCTGTCCCCAGTCTCGGCAGAGTAGGGCTGATCTTTACAGAAAGATGGTGAGGGAGTACGTAGCTGACCATACCATCGTCCTAAATGATCACACAGCTCCCTACAACTACTGGGTTTCAAAGCTGGACATGTGGCACGAACTGGCGCTCTACGCCTTGGAGGTTCTTGCCTGCCCTGCCGCTAGCGTCTTGTCAGAGCGGGTTTTCAGTGCAGCTGGTGGCATCATCACCGATAAGCGTACACGCCTGTCGACTGACAGCGCTGACAGGCTGACGCTTATCAAGATGAATAATGCATGGATTTCTCCTAATTTCAAATCTCCAGCAGGTGAAGGAAGCTCAACCTGAATAATTTATCCACTCCTCCTCCTCCTCATTTTCCTCCTTCTCCTCCTCTTTCTACAGTAAAGCAGAGGAAACTGGCTGTTTTTTGACAGGGCCCACTGGCTCTAGGTATAGTACTTTATGCATTTAATTTTTCTGGAGGGCCACCGACACGGTCCTCTGTTTTAAACAATTTTTGGGAGTGCCACATACAGGCACTCAATCTATTCAATTTTTCTGGAGGGCCACCTTTCCGGTCCTCTGTTTTAAACAATTTTTTGGGACTGCCACATACAGGCACTCAATCTATTCCATTTTTCTGGAGGGCCACCTACCTGCTCCTCTGGTTTAAAAACTTTTTTGGACTGCCACATACAGGCACTCAATCTATTCCATTTTTCTGGAGGGCCACCTACCTGCTCCTCTGGTTTGAAAAATTTTTTGGACTGCCACATACAGGCACTCAATCTATTCCATTTTTCTGGAGGGCCACCTACCTGCTCCTCTGGTTTGAAAAATTTTTTGGACTGCCACATACAGGCACTCAATCTATTCCATTTTTCTGGAGGGCCACCTACCTGCTCCTCTGGTTTGAAAAATTTTTTGGACTGCCACATACAGGCACTATCCAAATTGAATTGTCTCCATAGCAGCCTCCACACGTTGTCTCCATTGCTACCTCCAAAAGTCGTCCATATAGCTGCCTCCATACATCGTCCCTTTATCAAACGAGGTTTGTCAGGCCGAAATTTGGGTTGTTTTCATGGATTCCACATCAAAGTTGTTAACTTTGTCGCCACCCTGCTGTGTTATCCACAAAATACACTGGCAAACTTTTACCATTTACGGATATTATTTCAGCGCTTCTTGCGCATCTGTTTACATTCCCCTCACCCGCCATATCCTAAACTTATAAGAACGCTACTACACTTGATCTTATACAAAAGGTTCTTAGAAGTGCTGTTTGGGGAGTAGCCTAGAGACAGGGGCTTGGATTGGCGAAAGCTCGCCTAGCAGCGGAGCGCCAGCTCCATGCGCATCATGCGCTTCTTGCGCATCTGTTTACATTCCCCTCACCCGCCATATCCCAAACTTATAAGAACGCTACTACACTTAACTTGGTGCAGGCTGGGACCGAGTCTGACCCTGGGGCTGGTCATATACTGCCAACGCAGAGGATTGCGGGGCCTACCTCGGTCCAGGTCTCAAAGGCCTACTATACCTCCAAATCCTCCCACCCCTCCTCCACCTCCTCCTCCTCCGAATTACCATCCGTGGGCATGGCGCCATCAGTCGGTAGCTCTAGGCACAGCAGCAGTGCCGTTGCTAAGCGACAGCAGGCGGTGCTCAAACTGCTGAGCCTAGGTGATAAAAGGCACACCGCCCAAGAGCTATTGCAGGGCATTCCACATCAAACTTGTTAACTTTGTCGCCACCCTGCTGTGTAAGCCACAAAATATACTGGAAAACTTTTTTCATTTACGGATATTATTTCAGCGCTTCTTGCGCAGATGTTTACATTCCCCTCACCCGCCATATCCCAAACTTATAAGAACGCTACTACACTTGATCTTATCCGAAAGGTTCTTAGAAGTGCTGTTTGGGGAGTAGCCTAGAGACAGGGGCTTGGATTGGCGAAAGCTCGCCTGGCAGCGGAGCGCCAGCTCCATGCCAAGAACCAACTAACATAGTTTTAACTGCAGCACCTTTAATCTACTACTAGTTCACTGCCTCCATACATCGTCCCCTTATCAAACGAGCTGTGTCAGGCAGAATTTTGGATTGTTTTCATGGCTTCCATGTTAACTTTGTCGCCACCCTGCTGTGTAATCCACAAAATATACTGGCAAACTTTTATCATGTACCAATATTATTTGAGCGCTTCTTGCTCACCTCCTTTGGTTCCTCTCTGCTACCCATTGGTTTGAAGCCTGAGTCCATTTAGGGTATGTCGCCATGCCACTCTCTAGCCTTCCGCTGCTGCCGCTGCCTCTGCATGCCGTCCCCTATAGTGTCAGGGTCAATTATTGGATGTTTTAGATGCTATCTAGCTTCATTCTGTCACTCTGTCATGGCCATGCTGTTGCCCATAATTTTGGCATAATGGTGCATTTAAGCAGCCTCAGAGGCATCCATGCATGCTGCCCCTGCTGTTTCCTGTCCATTTCCGTGGTGTTTCCATCCTTTTCTGAGGTTCCCAGGTGTTTGGCCAAGCTTCCCTGTGCAGAGCCTTGGTCCCCTTGAAAAATGCTTGAGTCTCCCATTGACTTCAATGGGGCTCGTTACTCGAAACGAGCACTCGAGCATCGGGAAAAGTTCGTCTCGAATAACGAGTACCCAAGCATTTTAGTGCTCGCTCATCTCTAGTGATTACCTATCTGGGAATTTTTGGTAACTAAGGGCTGTTAACTGCTACTGTCACACTGAGACACAGACTTAATGTACTGGTATATAGAGAGCCTCTTTCCCTTCCAGAAATGTTGGGAGGTATGAATAGCTGTTAAAGTTGCGCAAATCCTGAAAACCATGAACAGTCCGACGAAAGTGCAATTAAGTGCAATTAGTAAATAAGCCCTATACAGTGGCTATAAGTAGTTTATTAATTACCTGCCAAGAAGATTAAAGCAGCAGCTTCTGCAAGTAAGAGACAGGATGCGTGGTAACCCCCCCCCCCCCTTGCTTTCTTCAGCCATTGGCTGCCACAGTTTATAGAAAAATACAATGGGGCACATTTATGTTGCCGATGCTGTTCGTTGTCCGACAATAATGCTTTCTGCCGCGATTCACAAGGATCGTGCGCCCGATATCCTGCATGTGTTGCTTCTCCGCTTAGGTCCAACGGAGTTCACATTCTTCTTCCTGGTGTATCTAAGTGCATTGTCTTACGACACAATTTTAAAGTTCGATCCCATGCTCAGTATGAATCTGTCAGATCTTCCGCCGGCCGGCCCGCCCCCCCCTCATTTCTTTCACTTGAAAGTCAGCTCTATTGCGGCAAAATCAGATCGCGTGCTACACAATCCCCTTATAAATACATGTCACGTTTGCTAGGCAGGAAGTATATGCTGTGTCATAAGCAGTGTAAGTCTATGAGCCTGAAATATGAGGTTTGAAGATTGTCAGATCTCATTTTCAACCATCACATAACCATTGTGTTTTGTTATTATCGGTATACAATCAAAGAAGAAGTCTCAAAGGATGAAATACTTTTTCTTGTTACTAGAATAACAATATAAGGACTGATTCCCCAATGGTAATCCTTCTGGAGACTTGATACACAAACTGAAGGAAATATTCAATTACTTCTAGCAATATTCTTCCAGCATTTTAGAAGCCATGAAAATCCAAAGTTTTTGAAGGGTTCCACTAATACAGCCATGAGCCTTAACATCTGGTCAGATGACAACTAAGCCAACCTAAATGCTGCACTTGTATGTAAATGAAGCGTATATCAGGGAATCAGACAATTGAATCTAGCGTTACCAAGGAAACCATTTAATTAGTAATCTGGAGTCTGTATTTCCTGAAAGAATAAAAAATGTATCACCATTAGATCATCTGTTGATAAAATTCAAAATGAAAAGAATCCATATTCAACTCACAGATTTTATAAAGATGGAAACCTATATCAACAAAATGTATTTTCTTTCTATATTAAATGTACTGTACACAGTAACATTCAATGGATTATAGTCTAATCTGAAAATAAAAACTGTTTTCTCTAGTCTCACACAATCCCTCTTGCTTTCCTGCAGCACCTGAAAGCTGAGGAAGCTGTTTCCCCTATCACAGAGGTGGGGAAACTGTGGCACCCAGAGACCTCTCCGTGGGAACTCGGTCTGTCTACCAGGCACAGAGTTTTCCAGACATGGCATCTTCTTGCAGTCTCAGGCAGACCAGGTAGTGCAACGTTATTTTATTCCCTGACGGGTGAGTTCCTGCGTTATGCAGCACTATGATGTCATGCTTTTGGCACCTGCTTGCTGCAGGCGTCACCCGTCTCTAACACCCGCTCCGATTGCAGGATCCCCAACTGCTATGGGATCATCTACAATTAGGCCTTCCAATGGTAAATCTGATGCACATTAATGCCTAGTATATACTCCCAGTATATAGGTATGCCAGCACATGCCCCTGGTATGTAGATATCTCAACACCTGCTCCCATTATATATATATATAAGCCAGCACATGTTCCCAGTATATACGTAGCCCCAGCAAATTTGCTCAGTATATAGGTATCCCCAGCACATGCACCCAGTATATATGTAAGGCAGCACATGCCTCCAGTGTGACACAGGTGGTGCCAGCAACATATAATACCCCCTAATACAATTCATCAACATATAATCATTTAATGCCCCCTTTTTAACCCTGCAATCTCTTTTTACTTTTGTACTTGTATATATCTCTCCAGGACTATGATGCCCTAGCTTTCTGTACTCCTGTCCCCTCCCCTATCCTTCTCATGTTGTGGACCCTCTCTTCCTTTTCTTCCCATTGTGGTCCCCATTATCAATTCCCCTCATATTGTAGCCCTCGGTCTTCCACCCACTTTATATTGTGGCATTTATACTGAGCACACATATTCCAGCCCCCTGTAAACCATAACCCTCATGTTGTGGCCTCCTGTCTTCCACCTACCTCATTTTATGGCCTTCCATCTCTCTCATATTGTGGCCCCTGGTCCTCCATAACTTTCCTATTGCGGCCCCCTGTCCTCCATCCCCCTCATACTGTGGCCACTCTTCCCTTCCTGTTGCTGGATATTAAACAAAAAAAAGCCGGGGTTCTAAAGCTAACTTAAAGGTGGGGCAGGGCCAGCCTAGGGAAGGAGCATACCTCCACACTTCTGCTCATGAACAGCAGCAGGCAGCTGTGTAGATGCAGCAGGAGGAAGAGAATTCTGTCTCCTAGTTCCAATGCCTTGGCTGCTCTGCAGCTTTAATGGGATGGGACAAAGCAGGGCAGTGCCCAAAAAAGGGGACTTTCCTGCCAAATCCATAATGGTTGGGAGCCACGCTCCCATATTTTATTATATCATATATATCATATTTCTTATATCATATTTTTATACTTTACTGTGTTTTACCCTGTATTTCCCTGTGTCTGTTCCTATCACTTTGTAATTTGGCCACTGAGGGACAGGATATTAAAACACATTACTCACTCTAATTCTACTCTGTCTGAGCCAGCGAGTGATGCACATACACACACTGCTTCCTGCCTTGTGGAAGCAGCAGCAGTCACCAGATGCTTTATAATTAATTTACTATGAGACTGTTTATGAATGGCAGAGCGAGATGTAGGGGTGGTCCTGTGACTGATAGGAGGGACTTGCATGTTTTCAATGAGTTTGTAGTGCACTTATGTATTACGCTATATTAAAAATGTTATTACATTTTGGGGTGGACTTGGAAAATAAAGTGACCCTGATAAATAAATATCTGTGGGTGAAGTCAAATTATGTAGGCAGGGTCATGTGATGTGGGTGGATTTTGTAAAATGTTAGTCACAGGCAGAATGTTGGTAGATGGTCTTAATTCAAAACAAGAACTATTTTTGCTGGTAAGCAGGGCTAATGTGCATATAAGCAAACATGGCACACTTGGTAGTTAAAGCCAAATCAAAAGTATAGTACATAAAGAAACACACAAATAAGAAAGTTTTCCTTTCCTCAGTTCTTTACACCACAGAGGAAACAAAGATTGATACTATCTCCTATGTACAGGAATATAGCTAATGTACCATTATTACAAGAGCACAACCTACAGTCATGCCCATATGTTTTGAGAATGACACAAATATTATATTTTCACATGATCTGTTGCCCTCTGGTTTTTATGTGTGTTTGTCAGATGTTTTTATCACATACAGAAATACAAGTGCAATTATATTATGAGTAACAAAAGCTTTTATTGACAGTTAGAATGAGTTAATACAAGTCAATATTTGCAGTGTTGACTAGAGATGAGCGAGCACTAAAATGCTCGGGTACTCGTTATTCGAGACAAACTTTTCCCGATGCTCGAGTGCTCGTCTCGAATAACGAGCCCCATTGAAGTCAATGGGAGACTCGAGCATTTTTCAAGGGGACCAAGGGTCTGCACAGGGAAGCTTGGCCAAACACCTGGGAACCTCAGAAAATGAAGGAAACACCATGGAAATGGACAGGAAACAGCAGGGGCAGCATGCATGGATGCGTCTGAGGCTGCTTAATCGCACCATTATGCCAAAATTATGGGCAACAGCATGGCCATGACAGAGTGACCGAATGAGGCTAGATAGCATCCAATAATTGACCCTGACACTATAAGGGACGGCATGCAGAGGCAGCGGCAGCAGTGGCAGGCTAGAGAGTGTCATGGCGACATACCCTAAATGGACTCAGGTTTCACCAAAGGAGGTGAAATGATTTCCTATGTCAACAAAAGGTTGACGGTATATTTAGTCGATAACACAGCATGGTGTCGACATAGTGACCAAGTTCCATAACGTATCTGGTGAAACACCCGAAAAATGAGCCTGACACAGCTCTTTTGATAAGGGGACGACATGTGGAGGCAGCCATGGAGACGACTTCCATGATTAAGAGCGACAGTATGGGGCATTCATACTGCGCTGCTATGATTGCAACTTCAGGTCTCCAGCATGGCGGCGACAGATGGGCCGAGTTCCACTATGTATCTGGTGAAACACCAGAAAATTCTGCCTGACACAGCTCGTTTGATAAGAGGATGATGTGCTGCATATCCTCTCGTGCTCCAGCGTCTGGGGTATAGAGAGTTGAAATGAGACATTGGTGGACGCTGTGGAGGATCATGGAGGCAAAATGGACAGGAAACAACAGGGGCAGCATGCATGGATGCTTCTGAGGCTGCCTAATCTTGGGATGGAGCTGGTGGTCCACTGCCAGGCGAGATTTCGCCTGTCCAAGCCCCTGTCTCTCGGCTCCTCCCCACCCAAAATGGGCCTGGGGGCCAGAAGCGTTTACTTTGAAAAAATTATAATTTTCAAAGCAGGCCGGGTCGTTTGAATATTTCACCTAGGAATAATGGAATAGCATAGTGGTTCTATTTTTAATAGTTTTTACGGAAATGGTTCCATGATTGGGCCGAGTTCCACTATGTATCTGGTGAAACACCTGAAAATTCTGCCTGACACAGCTCGTTTGATAAGGGGACGATGTATGGAGGCAGTGAACTAGTAGTAGATTAAAGGTGCTGCAGTTAAAACTATGTTAGTTGGATCTTGAGATGGAGCTGGCGCTCTGCTGCCAGGCGAGCTTTCGCCAATCCAAGCCCCTGTCTCTAGGCTACTCCCCAAACAGCACTTCTAAGAACCTTTTGTATAAGATCAAGTGTAGTAGCGTTCTTATAAGTTTAGTATATGGCGGGTGAGGGGAATGTAAACAGATGCGCAAGAAGCGCTGAAATAATATCAGTAAATGATAAAAGTTTGCCAGTATATTTTGTGGATTACACAGCAGGGTGGCGACAAAGTTAACAAGTTTGATGTGGAAGCCATGAAAACAACCCAAAATTCTGCCTGACACAGTTCGTTTGATAAGGGGACCATGTATGGAGGCAGCTATATGGACGACTTTTGGAGGCAGCTATGGCGATGACGTGTGGAGGTAGCAATGGAGACAACGTGTGGAGCCAGATTAAAAGACGACATGTGGAGGCTGCTATGGAGACAATTTAATTTGGATAGTGCCTGTATGTGGCAGTCCAAAAAAGTTTTCAAACCAGAGGAGCAGGTAGGTGGTCCTCCAGAAAAATTTAATAAATTGAGTGCCTGTATGTGGCAGTCCAAAAAAGTTTTCAAACCAGAGGAGCAGGTAGGTGGTCCTCCAGAAAAATTAAATAGATTGAGTGCCTGTATGTGGCACTCCCAAAAATTGCTTAAAACAGAGGACCGGGTAGGTGGCCCTCCAGAAAAATTAAATACATATAGTACTATAGCTAGAGGCAGTTGGCCCTGGCAAAAAATAGCCAGTTTCCTATGCTTTAGTGTACAAAGAGGATGAGAAGGAGGACAATGAGGAGGAGGAGTGCATACATTATTCAGGTTGAGCTTCTTTCACCTGGTGGAGAATGAAAATCCGGAGAAATCCAGGCTTTATTCATCTTGATAAGCGTCAGCCTGTCAGCGCTGTCAGTCGACAGGCGTGTACGCTTATCGGTGATGATGCCACCAGCTGCACTGAAAACCCGCTCGGACAACACGCTAGCGGCAGGGCAGGCAAGAACCTCCAAGGCGTACAGCGCCAGTTCGTGCCACATGTCCAGCTTTGAAACCCAGTAGTTGTAGGCAGCTGTGTGATCATTTAGGACGATGGTATGGTCAGCTACGTACTCCCTCACCATCTTTCTGTAAAGATCAGCCCTACTCTGCCGAGACTGGGGACAGGTGACAGTGTCTTGCTGGGGTGACATAAAACTGGCAAAGGCCTTGTAAAGCGTACCCCTGCCAGTGCTGGAAAAGCTGCCTGCTCGCCTACTCTCCCTCGCTACTTGTCCCGCAGAAGTACGCCCTCTGCCGCTAGCGCTGTCAGAAGGGAAATACTGTTTCAGCTTGTGCACCAGGGCCTGCTGGTATTCATGCATTCTCACACTCCTTTCCTCTCCAGGGATGAGAGTGGAAAGATTTTGCTTGTACCGTGGGTCCAGGAGAGTGAATACCCAGTAATCGGTGCTGGAATAAATTCTTTGAACGCGAGGTTCATGGGTTGGCAGCCTAGCATGAAATCTGCCATATGCGCCAGAGTACCAACGCGCAAGAATTCACTCCCCTCACTGGCCTGACTCTCCATTTCCTCCTCCTCCCACTCCTATTCTTCTGCCCATACACGCTGAACAGTGAAGGACTGAACAATGGTCCCCTCTTCTGTCTCGCCAACATTCTCCTCCTCTTCATCCTCATCCTCCTCCACCTCCTCCGATATGCGCTGAGAAACAGACCTAAGGGTTCTTTGGCTATCAACAAGGGAATCTTCTTCCCCCGTCTCTTGTGACGAGCGCAAAGCTTCCGACTTCATGCTGACCAGAGAGTTTTTCAACAGGCCAAGCAGCGGGATGGTGAGGCTGATGATGGCGGCATCGCCACTGACCATCTGTGTTGACTCCTCAAAGTTACTCAGCACCTGACAGATATCAGACTTCCACGTCCACTCCTCATTGTAGACTTGAGGAAGCTGACTGACCTGACAACCAGTTCTGGTGGAAGTTGACATCTGGCAGTGTACAATCGCTCTGCGCTGCTGGTAAATTCTGGATAACATGGTTAATGTTGAATTCCACCTCGTGGGCACGTCGCACAACAGTCGGTGAGCGGGCAGTTGGAGGCGGCGCTGCGCTGCCCTGAGAGTGGCAGCATCTGTGCTGGACTTCCTGAAATGCGCACAGATGCGGCGCACCTTCGTGAGCAAATCAGACAGATTGGGGTATGTCTTAAGGAACCGCTGAACTATGAGATTTAACACATGGGCCAGGCATGGCACATGTGTCAGTCTGCCAAGTTGCAGAGCCGCCACCAGGTTACGGCCGTTGTCACACACAACCATGCCTGGCTTCAGGTTCAGCGGTGCCAGCCACAGATCAGTCTGCACCGTGATGCCCTGTAATAGCTCTTAGGCGGTGTGCCTTTTATCGCCTAGGCTCAGCAGTTTGAGCACCGCCTGCTGTGGCTTAGCGACGGCACTGCTGCTGTGCCTAGAGCTACCGACTGATAGCGCCATGCCCACGGATGGTAATTCGGAGGAGGAGGTGGAGGAGGGGTGGGAGGAGGGGGAGGCATAGTAGGCCTTTGAGACCTGGACCGAGGTAGGCCCCGCAATCCTCGGCGTCGGCAGTATATGAGCAGCCCCAGGGTCAGACTCGGTCCCAGCCTCCACCAAGTTAACCCAATGTGCCGTCAGCGATATATAGTGGCCCTGCCCAGCAGCACTCGTCCACGTGTCCGTGGTCAGGTGGACCTTGTCAGAAACGGCGTTGGTCAGGGCACGGATGATGTTCTCTGACACGTGCTTGTGCAGGGCTGAGACGGCACATCGGGAAAAGTAGTGGCGGCTGGGGACCGAACACCGAGGGGCGGCCGCCGCCATGAGGTTTCGAAAGGCCTCGGTCTCTACCAGCCTATAGGGCAGCATCTCCAGGCTAAGCAACTTGGAGATGTGGACGTTGAGGGCTTGGGCGTGTGGGTTGGTTGCGCTATACTTCCTTTTGCGCTCCAGCGTCTGGGGTATGGAGAGCTGAACGCTGGTGGATGCTGTGGAGGATAGTGGAGGCGAAGATGGGGTTTTCGCACGGGAGGTGTTTGGGCCGTGGTCCTGGGCAGGGGACTGACTAGCAGATGACACAGGGGAAGGAGCAGTGGTGTGCCCGGCCGGAGGTGAACGGGCTTGGTGCCATTGAGTGGGGTGTTTAGCATTCATATGCCTGCGCATATTGGTGGTAGTTAAGCTGGTAGTGGTGGAACCCCTGCTGATCCTGGTTTGGCAAAGGTTGCACACCACAGTCCGTCGGTCATCCGGTGTTTCTTTAAAGAACCTGCAGACTTCTGAAAATCTAGCCCTCGCCACGGGAGCTTGACTACGGGCAACATTTGGCGCTGATGCACCAGCTCTGGCCCTGCCTCTCCGTCTGGCCCCACCACTGCCTCTTCCAACCTGTTCTGGTCGAGGACTCTCCTCCGTCTCAGAAGCACTGTGTTCACCCGGCCTATCAACCCAGCTTGGGTCTGTCACCTCATCATCCTCCGATCCCTCAGTCTGCTCCCCCCTCGGACTTCCTGCCCTGACAACAACTTCACCACTGTCTGACAACCGTGTCTCCTCATCGTCCGACACCTCTTTACACACTTCTTCCACTACGTCAATAATGTCATCATCACCCACAGACTGCGACTGGTGGAAAACCTGGGCATCAGAAAATAGCTCAGCAGCAACGGGACGAGTGGTTTGTGACTGTGGGAAGGGTCCAGAAAACAGTTCCTCAGAGTTTGCCGGTTCAAATGCCAAATTTTGCTGGGAGGGGGCAGACTGGGGGGATGGAGGCTGAAGTGGAGGAGCTGGAGGAGTGCTGATTTCGGTGACATGGGTGGACTGCGTGGAAGACTGACTGGTGGACAAATGGCTAGAAGCATTGTCCGCAATCCACAACATCACCTCTTCGCCCTGTTCTGGCCTCAACACTGCTCTACCACGAGTCCCAGTAACTTTAGACATGATGAACCTAGGGAGTGTAGCTCTGCGTCGTTCTCCTGCTCCCTCATCAGGAGGTGGTGTCTCAACCCGCCCAGGACCACGGCCTCTGACCCCTGCAGTAGTTGGACGCCCATGTCCACGCCCTCTTCCGCTACCCCTAGCCCTCGGGTTAAACATTTTCCAAATTAAAGTGTAAATTTAAATTTTTTTTTTTTTGTGTTTTTTATTTTATTTTTTAAACAAAACGATGCTATCCTATTGCTATGGCTAGTTTCTAACCTACACTGACAGCACACAACTGGATTTTGTGCTGTGCCTGATGACTTTGAGGTATAAAAAGAAATAAAGATAAAAAAAAATAAATCAGCAGACTCTGCTTATTCTAATCAAACCCCTAATAAATTGTCCCACTTCGGTGTTTGAGGTGGATATGCGTGTCACTAAGAGCTAAATACAACGGTAGCAAGTCTCCCTTCAAATTCCTCCCAATATGGTACTAGCTGCACTCCTAATGCCAGCAAGCCCAGCCACAAGCAAACAAAAGAAAGGAAAATATAACGCTATTGTAGGCCTAAGTAAGCCGTTGGGGTTCTCCTATGGCTATTTTCTAGCCTACAGTGAAAGCACACTGCTTTGCAATATGACTTTGAGCTATAAAAAGAAATAAAGGTAAAAAATAAATAAATCAGCAGACTCTGCCTAATTCTAATCAAACCCCTAATAAATTGTCCCACTTCGGTGTTTGAGGTTGATATGCGTGTCACTAAGAGCTAAACACAACGGTAGCAAGTCTCCCTGCAAATTCCTCACAATATGGTACTAGCTGCACTACTAATGCCAGCAAGCCCAGCCACAAGCAAACAAAAGAAAGGAAAATATAACGCTATTGTAGGCCTAAGTAAGCCGTTGGGGTTCTCCTATGGCTATTTTCTAGCCTACAGTGAAAGCACACTGCTTTGCAATATGACTTTGAGCTATAAAAAGAAATAAAGGTAAAAAAAAATAAATCAGCAGACTCTGCCTAATTCTAATCAAACCCCTAAGAAATTGTCCCACTTCGGTGTTTGAGGTGGATATGCGTGTCACTAAGAGCTAAACACAACGGTCGCAAGTCTCCCAGCAAATTCCTCACAATATGGTACTAGCTGCACTACTAATGCCAGCAAGCCCAGCCACAAGCAAACAAAAGAAAGGAAAATATAACGCTATTGTAGGCCTAAGTAAGCCATTGGGGTTCTCCTATGGCTATTTTCTAGCCTACACTGAAAGCACACTGCTTTGAAATATGACTTTGAGGTATAAAAAGAAATAAAGGTAAAAAAAAATAAATCAGCAGACTCTGCCTAATTCTAATAAAACCCCTAATAAATTGTCCCACTTCGGTGTTTAAGGTGGATATGTGTGTCACTAAGAGCTAAACACAACGGTAGCAAGTCTCCCTGCAAATTCCTCACAATATGGGACTAGCTGCACTACTAATGCGAGCAAGCCCAGCCACAAGCAAACAAAAAAAAGTAAAATAAAACGCTATTGTAGCCGTAAGAAGGGCTGTTGGGTTCTTGTAGAATCACTCCTGCCTAACACTATTCTAATAGAACACCCTAACGCTTTCCCTGACCAGCAGCAGCTCTCTCCCTAGCGGCATCCAGACAGAGAATGATCCGAGCAGCGCGGGCAGGGGCTAGTCTATTCCAGGGTCACCTGATCTGGCCAGCCAACCACTGCTATCGACGTGTAAGGGTACCACGTCATGCTGGGTGGAGTGCAGAGTCTCCTGGCTTGTGATTGGCTCTGTTTCTGGCCGCCAAAAAGCAAAACGGTGGGAGATACCATTTTCTCGAGCGGGCGAAGTATTCGTCCGAGCAACGAGCAGTTTCGAGTACGCTAATGCTCGAACGAGCATCAAGCTCGGACGAGTATGTTCGCTCATCTCTAGTGTTGACCCTTCTTCTTCAGGACCTCTGCAATTCTCCCTGGCAGCTCTCAATCAACTTCTGGACCTAATCCTGACTGATAATAGTCCATTCTTGCACAATCAATGCTTGCATTTTGTCACAATTTGTTGGTTTTTGTTTGTTCACCCGTCTCTTGATGATTGGCCAAAAATTCTCAATGGGATTAAGATCTGGGGATTTTCCAGGCCATGGACCCAAAATCTCTATGTTTTGTTCCCTGAGCCATTTAGTTATCACCTTTGCTTTATGGCAAGGTGCTCCATCATGCTGGAAAAGGCATTGTTGATCACCAAACTGCTCTTGGACGGTTGGGAGAAGTTGCGCTTGGATGACATTCTTTATTCATGGATGTGTTTTTAGGCAAGACTGTGAGAGAGCCGATTCCCTTGGCTGAGAAGCAACCCCACACATGAATGGTTACAGGATGCTTTACAGTTTGCATGAGACAAGACTTGTGGTATCGCTCACTTTGTCTTCTCTCCGAACAAGCTGGTAAATGACTTTACCCTAGTCCTCAGCAGTCCACTCCCTGTACATTTTGCAGAATATCCGTCTGTCCCTGTTTTTTCGGGAGAGAAGTGGCTTCTTTGCTGCCCTCCTTGACACCAGGCCTTGCTCCAAGCGTCTCCGCCTCACAGTGTGTGCAGATGTACTTACACCTGCCTGCTGCCATTTCTGAGCAAGCTCTGCACTACTGGTAGCCCGATCCCAAAGCTGAAACAAGAGACGGTCCTGGTGCTTGCTGGTCCTTCTTGGGCACACTGGAGCCTTTTTGGCAACAATGGGACCTCTCACCTTGAATTCCTTGATGATGCGACAGATTGTTGATTGAGGTGCGATGTTTCTACCTGCGATACTCTTCCCTGTTAGGCCAGTTTTGTGCAGTGCAATGATGACTGCACGTGTCTCTTTAGAGATAACCATGGTTAACAGAAGAGAAACAATGATGCCAAGCTCCAGCCTCCTTTTAAAGTGTGATTCTTACTTTATCATGACAGATTTATCTCCAGGCCTGTCCTCATCAACACCCACACCTGTGTTAATGGAGCAATAACTGAAACAATGTTAGCTGCTCTTTTTAAGGCAGGCCTGCAATGAAGTTGAAATGTGTTTTGGGGGAAAAAGTTAATTTTCTAGGTAGGTATTAACTTTGCAACTAATTGCTGTTAAGCTGATCACTCTTTATAACATTCTGGAGTATATGCAAATTGCCATTATAAAACCTGATGCAGTAGACTTTGTAAAAATTTACATTTCTATCATTCTCAAACCTTTTGTTCATGACTGTACATGGTGGTACACTGTATGCATTTTATACTACATGGCGGTATGTTGTATGCATTTTATACTACATGGTGGTACGCTGTATGCATTTTATACTCCATGGTGGTACGCCGTATGCATTTTATACTCCATGGTGGTACGCCGTATGCATTTTATACTCCATGGTGGTACGCCGTATGCATTTTATACTATAAGGGGGTACGCCGTATGCATTTTACACTACATGGCGGCATGCTGAATGCATTTTATACTACATGGTGGTACGCTGTATCTATTTTGTACTACATGGCGGTACCCTGTATGCATTTTGCATTGCTTTATTTTCACACCAAACCAATATAATGGATAAGGACCTGAGACTCCCTGATATATTACATATAGGGGGGGGCATCTCTCTATGGCTTGCCTCAGGTAGCAGACAGGCTTGGTTCATCCCTGACCTAGACCAAGGATTTATAAACACTAGCTGAGAAACAACTTAGTTTGTGGTAGCCCATGCCTTTGTCCCTCTATGGCAGGATTAATATATTTAAAATTATTTATCTCCCTAAATTCTCTACCTATTTCATGTAAAAGTATGTTCCGGTTGTTGGATAGAACATCACCTCTACTGGCAGGGTGGGATTCCTCAATTTAGTCTTGCTTTGCTTCAGGCTCCAAAGACACAGGGTATTGGGGGGGGGGGGGGTTATGGCCGCTCCTAATTTATACTTTTACATATTGACCTCTCAGCTCATGTATATAGCTACTAGAGGTATACGAGGATTTTGGGGATACTAGAGGAGTTAATAAATACTGGCCAATGTATCCTCCTCATGCCAAATCTGACAATGACCAGGGATGAAGAAGGAATCTGGACCATTGTGGTGGAGGGTCCTGGTTATATTACTCCAGCACCTGATAACTCATCATCTCCTTAACTCTTTATTGGGCGGAAGAAAGGTGTATGTTTCTATGCCAGTCAGCCCATTGAAGTAGCACTGTACATAAATCAATCAGCAGCAACACCATACCACTACAGAGAAATATAGCTCCTGGACAGAGCTCAATCCCAAATGATTTTACATATTTAAAGAGCCCTATAATTTACATATATACAGTATCCTAAATAATAAATACAGACATATAGTTTGACCCCGGTGAATATAGATCTATGTTTTCTCAGTCCTCTTATAGAAATCAATATACACAGACATTATATATATATACACAGACATTTTATATATATATATATATATATATATATATATATATATATATATATATGCACACTGTTCCCCAAAAATGCAGACACTATATATATATATATATATATATATATATATACACTGTGCTCAGTTTGTATAAGAGCAAACATTGACACCTACAGTGGGTATGGAAGGTTTTCAGACCCCTTCGATTTTTCAACTCTTTGTTTTATTACAGCCAAGTGGTAAATGTTTTTGCTTATTAATGTACATTTTGCACCCAATCTTGAAAAAAACACAGTCAGAGAGTCTTCTTGGGAACGATGCAACAAGTTTTTCACACATGGATTTGTGGATCCTCTGCCATTCTTCTCAAGTTCCTCTCCAGTTCCCTCATGTTGGATGGTGATCGTTGGTGGAAGCCATTTTCAAGTCTCTCCAGAGATACTCAATTGGGTTTAGGTCAGGTTTTTGCTCCACCAGTCAAGAATGGTCACAGAGCACTCTGGAAGAAATTTTCATCCAGAATATCTTTGTACTTCATCTTTCCTTCTATTGCTGTCAATTGTTGTCTTGTCCCTGCAGCTTAAAAACACCCCCATAGCATGATGCTGATTGTATTTGGCAGGTGATGAGCAGTGCTTGATTTTCTCCCCACATACAGCTTAGAATTAACACCAAAAAGTTTAATCTTGGTCTCATCCGACCAGAGAATCTTATTTCTCATTGTCTGAAAGTTCTTCATGTGTTTTATTGCAAACTGTATACTAGCTTTCATATGTCTTCATAGAGGCTTCAATCGGCACACTCAGCCATAAAACCCAGACTGGTGGAGGGCTTCAGTGATTTATGACTATGTGGAACTTTCTCTCATCTCCCTAGTGCATCTATGGAGTCCAGCCACAGTGATCTTGAGGTCTTTCTTTACCTCTCTAACCAAGGCTCTTCTCCCACAATTGCCTAGTTTGTTTGGACAGCAGGTCAAGGAACAATCGTGGTAACCCCAAGCTTCTTACATTTAAGGATTATGGAGGCCACTGTGCTCTTAATAACCTTGAGTGCTGCAAAAATTATTTATGTAACATTGACCACATATGTGACTTGCCACAATTCTGTCTCTGAGCTCCTTGGGCAGTTCCTTAGACCTCATGATTCTCATGTGCTCTGACATGCACTGTGAGCTATGAGGTCTTATATAGACAAATGTGTGCATTTCCTATATAAGTCCAATCAGTAGTCACAGAGACTGCTCTTACTAGCCAGTAGTCACAGAGCCTGCCCACAAGTAGTCAGAATGATGCCCCAAGTAGGCAGTAGTCACAGTACCTATCCCAGTAGCCAGTATTAACATTGCTTATCCCAGTTGTCGGTAGTCACAGAGCCTGTCCCCAGTAGTAGGTAGACACAATGGTGCCCTTAGTAGTCACAATAATGTCTAACAGTAGCCAGTAGTCACAGTGATGTCATTGGTTTTAAAAAAAATAACATACATACCTTGTTCCTCTCTGCTCCTTCCCTTGGTTTCTCGTCACTTCCATGCCATAGCTTCGTCCACACATCCACTTGCGGATGCACAATAACAGGTCAACACACACAGCCTGTGTGATGGACAGAAAGCAGTGGAGAGGTCACCACAAAAAACGTATACAATAGAGGAAACTAAACATAGGGACATAAAGACATCAATAATATCAGATTGCATGCACTACATGTACTAAAACAATTTATATTATCAATACTATGCATGAAAAACAGTACATCCAAAACAGCACATTACAAAATAAGTCATAATCTAAGCAACTGCTGTGTAGCAACTCTGGTAGAATACCAATCGCAGAGACCTAGTCTTTTGGAAGAGTAAGGTTTATTCACAGTCGACCCCTGGGGCCCATTGTGGTTTGTATAACCAGTGCATATGCAGTAACTGGAGTCACTGGAATAGAGGATTCTAGGGCAGGTACAACATTCCCATTTATTCCTCTTATTGTATTCCACATTTATTGCAACATGTGTCCAAACTCACATTGCACACAATTGGGCACATTTACTTACCCGGTCCATTCGCGTTCCAGCGGCGGCTTCTCGGACGAGCGTTCGGTTCTTCCGGTGATTCATGAAGGTCCTGCGCCTGATGTCCACCAGGTGTCGCTGCTGCGCCGAGGTCCGCCGAGTTGCATCGGAGTTCATTGATCTCTTCCTGGTGCATGTGAGTATGGCCCGTGCGACCAATTTTTTGTTTTAAATGCGGCGGTTTTTCCGAATCCATTTGGTTTTCGTTCGGCCACGCTCGCCGATTTCTGTCACGTGAATTTGGTATCACCATTATCATAACCCAAGGAGTAAAGGGTAGATGCTATTTGGAGTGAAGAGTGAAAGGTGTAAATACAGAGCCTACAAGAAAATTATGCAAATGTGTTTTTTTTTCACCAAAATCATCACATGTGCAGGTTGGAAGCCGCCACACAGCTCTGTGTACTGAAAAAGTTTGAGTTTTTGAAAGTGTAGAGCAAAAAACAAGAAAACCAAAAAGGGCCAAATCGATAAGGGGTTAAATATTATACTTGTTGGGTCCCTTTTTACTTCCAAATAAATAAAACCTTGTGGCATTGACCTCACACCCTGATCATGCAGGAGACAGTAATCTCAAAAGACTTGTTGATCAGAATCAATAGTATACAATTTAAATATAAATTAAGTAATTAAGTATTTGCTACCCTCCATTTAACAGCTACTCCATTTACTACTGTCTTTGTGTCTATCTATAACAGTCAGCAGCAAAAGACACAGTCGTGTGCATATGCTCAGTCTTATAGATCTGTCAACGTTACAATTATTTCATATTTCTCTGCAGACATTTTATTTATATAATTGACACTGAAAAGGGGAAAATTCAACCATCATTGTCCTCTGATGCTTCTGGGTATAAGATGGATTCTTCTCACTAATGGACTGTGAATAGCTGCTGTTCTATCCCTCCTACTGATCTTCTCTTTCAGCGACAATTTTCTCCTCAGTAGTGCTGCCTATCGGAGCCGAGAGAGAGACTTAATAATGAAGGTTAGTCATTTAAAGGATGTATGGTAAGATACCACTGCTGCTGGACTCCGACAACCCTCCTATTTATTCTCAATGGGACAAATTTTATCATTACATATATTTAATCTGTGTGTGTCTCCCTAACCTTTCAGAGATTCTCTGGAAACAATTAGATGCTAACATCTAAGGTACAAACAGACATGTAGGGTAAAATACAGTGGGGGTCATTTACTAAGGGCCCGATTCGCGTTTTCCCGACGTGTTACCCGAATATTTCCGATTTGCGCCGCTTGTACATGAATTGCCCCGGGTTTTTGGCGCACGCGATCGGATTGTGGCGCATCGGGGCCGGCATGCGCGCGACAGAAATCGGGGGGGCGTGGCCGAACGAAAACCCGACGTATTCGGAAAAAACGCCGCATTTAAATGCCGAAAATGTGTCGCTTGGGGAGCGCTCACCTTCACCTTCTATGGGATGGTGCATTCCGGGGCGTTAAGATTATTTTCGGCGCAGCAGCGCCACCTGGTGGACGGCGGAGGAACTACCATCTTAAATCCCAGCCGGACCCGAATCCTGTGCAGAGAACGCGCCGCTGGATCGCGAATGGGCCGGGTAAGTAAATGTGCCCCAGTATCTCCAATTTAAAATATGCAACCATATGCAGGGCAATATTTTTGTACCCTCTAACTGGAAGACTGTAATAGAAGTCAGAGTTAGCAGAAATAGGGGCACAGCTGTGTGCACCTATCCCATATTCTATTCAGTAAGTTGTGATCTAAGAGATGGTGGACTTCCAAAGTGACAACTATAAGTGTATACCATTATTGTTATTGTTCTCCATTTATTTCTATTTTTTTATGTACTTAAAGGAAACCTACCACTTCTGACGGTAGGTATGAGATACAAACACCGGGCACCAGCTCAGGGTGAGCTGGTGCCGGTGCTTAGTCTCGTTAGTGTTAAAACCGCGGTATCGCGGTTTTAACACTTTTGAAACTTTCTAGCAGAAACTGCTTCGGCGCTTCGTGCACACGATCGTGCGCGCGCCTACATTGGAAACGCCGCAGGCGTTGCGCGCGCACGATCGCGCGCAGCGCCGAAGCAGTTTCTGCTAGAAAGTTTCAAAAGTGTTAAAACCGCGATACCGCGGTTTTAACACTAACGAGACTAAGCACCGGCACCAGCTCACCCTGAGCTGGTGCCCGGTGTTTGTATCTCATACCTACCGTCAGAAGTGGTAGGTTTCCTTTAAGCAACAATATATTATGCAGCACTGCAGAGTTTATCTCCATTTCCTTTTAATAAAGGGTCAATAAAGGGTCTCGCTTTATACATTTCTGTGGGAGAAAATCCACAGAGACACAAGGAGAACAAACAAACTCCATGAAGATGTTGTCCATCGTCAAATTTTCAACCAGGGTACCACTGCTACAAAGCTACATTGTTATGTTTCATACAAGTTACTGGAGGCCATTTATTAAAGGTTGAAAAATATGGCAGCTTTCATTCTGAAACCGCGCCACACCTGACCATAATTTGTGCTGGTATTGTAGCTCAGCTGAATAGAGATGAATGGAGCTTAGTTGCAATACGGTGCATTGCCCATGGCGAGGAGCTGTTTTTGGAACAACAAATAATAATAATAGTAAAACAATAATTCCTTTATTTATATAGTGCACACAGATTACGCAGCGCTTGCCAAATCAGCAAAGCCATGTTTTTCAACCTCTGGACAACCCCTTTACAGGGTTTGGAGTAAGAAAAATACATTTTCAAATTTCTTTTCAGCTTATGGTACATTTTACTAAAATTTACCATCAAAATCAAGCATGATAAACCAAGAACATTTTCTCATAATCGCAGGCACCATGACTGTTGTAATCATTTTATGTTTGTTATCCTTGGCTTGCTTCCATTTAACCCCTAGGCGCACCTGGACGTTATAGTACGTCCCCGGGGCTAGATACTTAGCGCACGGGGACGTTCTATAACGTCCTGCTTCTGGCACCGGCTCACGAACGGAGCCGGTACCAGAAGCAGCGGCTGTCAGCTGTCTAGTACAGCTGACAGCCTGCGCTAACACCCGCGATCGGAGCCGGCTCCGATCGCGGGTGTTAACCCCTTACACGCCGCGGTCAAACATGACCGCGGCGTGTAACGGTGTTAGCTCTGTGGATCGGATCCCCCGTGCCGCTTACCGGGGGATCCGATCCTCTTCCGGGCAGCTCCGAGGACTGGCATGTGCCCCGGAGCTGCCCGGTCTCCATGGCAGCCAGACCCCTTCCGGGTCTGGCTGTAAACTGTCTGAGCATGCGCAAGCTTGCTCAGACAGTTTACACTGCTCTACAATAAAATAGTATTGTAGAGCAGTGTATTGAACTTAAACCAGTGATCAGAGCATCACTGGTTTAAGTTCAAGTATGTATAAGTAAAAATATGCAAAAACAGTTAACACTACACATTATAATAAATAAAAAATTAATACATAAAAATATAAGCCCCTAAAATGTCACTTTCCCATAAAAAAACTTAATAAAGTATAAAAAACATAAAAACACAAAAAAAACCCGCATATTTGGTATTGCCGCGTCCGTAACAATCTGCATAATAAAACAGAATCGTTACTGGACCCGCACGGTAAACGCCGGAGGAAAAAAACGCAAAAAACATTCCGAAAAAAGATAATTTTTAATTAATACCCTATAAAAAATGCTCTAAAAAGTGATTTAAAAAATGTTATGCACTCCAAAATAAGCCCACTAAAAAGAACAACTGTTCTCGCAAAAAATAAGCCCCTAACAAGATTTATCTGCCAAAAAATAAAAAAGTTATGCATATAAAAAGATGGTGATGCTAAAATGAATAAGATTTTCTCCAAATTAGTTTTTATTCAGTACAATTGAATAAAATACACAAAACCCCCACATATTTGGTATCCCTGCGTCCGTAACAATCTGTATAATAAAACAGAATCGTTATTAGATCCGCAAAGTGAACCCCGTAAAAAACAACCTAAAAAAACTCTCTCTGCTAAAGATGATTTTTTATTAATGCCCTTTAAAAATGCTCTAAAAAAGTGATTTTAAAAAGTTACGCAATCTAAAATAAGACCACTAAAAAGAGCTATCATTCTTGCAAAAAATAAGCCCTTAAACAGATTTTTGAGGTGAAAAATAAAAAAGTTATGCATATGAAAGACGGTGATGCTAAAATTAACAACAATTTTGCCAAATTACTTTTTATACAGTAAAAATGGGAAAAAATAAAAAAATATATATAAATGAAGTATTTTCATAAACGTGGCGACCCAAAGAATAAAAATAATATACTATTTTCATGGTATGGTTAACGGCCAAAAAAAAAAACCACATAAAAATTTTCCTAAAAATTGATGATTTTCATTTCCTCCACCAACAAAGAGTTAATTAAATCTCACCAATTAGCTATAGATGCCCCAAAATTATGTATTAGAAAAGTGCATCTCATGTGGCAAAAGAAATAAGCCCCTATAGGTGCACAATAAAAAAAAGAAAAAAATTATAGCCTGTACAATGTGACATAGCAAATCTGATTTGAATGGCGCCTCCTTCCCTTCTATGCCCGGCCGTGCGCCCATACAGCAGGTTACCACCACATGTAGGGTATCGGTGTACTCGGGAGAAATTGCGTATCAAACTTTGTGGAGCCTTTTTTCATTTTATCCATTAGAAATGTAAAATTTTCCACCCAAAATGAGTGTATTGTGAAAAAATATTACAATTTGCAGACTCCACCTCCATTTTGTTTTAACCCCTATAAAACACGTAAAGGGTTAACAAACTTCTTAAAAGTGGTTTTTCATATGTTGAGGGGTGTAGTTTCCACAATGGGGTAATTTACGAGTCTCGCTATTATTTAGGCCTCTCAGTGTCAATTAGAAGTTGAGCAGGTCCATCTAAATACAGGTTTTGGCGATTTTACAAAAAATGTGAAAAATGGCACCCAAATTCTGAGCCTCATAACATTCTAGTAAAATATGTGGAATCTTAAAAAACCATGCCAACATAAAGCAGACATTTGGGAAATGTAAGTTATGAATTTATTTGGGTGCTATGACTTTCTGAATCAAAAGTAGAGAATTTAGAACGTTGAAAATAAAGAATTTTTCAAAATTTTTGCCAAATTTTGTTTTTTTTCATAACTAAACGCAAAAGATTTCATCCAAATTTTTAAACTAATTTGAAGTACAATGTGTCACGAGAAAACAATCTCAAAATCCCCTGGATATCTCACAGCGTTCCCACGCTATAACCACTTATAGTGACACAGGCCAGATTTGAAAAATGGGGCTGCGTCCTTTAGGCCAAAAGATGCTGTGTCCCGTAGGGGTTAAATGCTAATTACTCTGAGGGGCTCCCCTAGATCCTTTGTTACTTTCTCACCATTCGCCATGGTTCCCTAAGACTTGTGCAATGAGTACTTCCTGTTTAAACTGTTGAGTCTTTCATAAAACGGGGCATGAATGTCCCCCCCCCCCCCCCTTCACCAGTAAGAAATTGAGGTCAGCCTTGAGAACACCAATGAAAAAAAGAATATTTGACTGGAATTTAAAGCATGTATGGAGCATGACCTCAAAGCTGTTTTCTGGAGGTCCAATAGAAAGTGACCATTTGGATAAATATCTACATGTGACACCCAAAGCAGGCAGTCTTAAGCATCAAAATAGCAACTTTAAGTGGGACCATTTAGCATGAAGCCAGTCAGATACCAGTAAGTCACAAGTTATTAATCGCTGGGGAAAGAAAGGATTTTTTCAAGAGGAGCAATTGAACAAAAGCATGTTTTTTACTCAGAAAACATGTTAAAATAAATAGAAGAATGCTCAAATCTCTTTTCAATGCACAGTACTTTGCAGTTAAAAGTCACTCATACCACTCAATACTGGACGAAAAAAGAAAGGTTGGCACTCACCACTTCTTTAAAATATAATCTTATTTTATTCTTTACATCTTTAAAACTGGCATGCGTTACAGGGAGAAGAGTATCAATGCATTAGGAGAGGTCCAAGGACGAGTTGTTTCGCGCTGATCTTAGTGCTTCATCTTGCCTGAACCTTTTGGCGTCCTCACCTGATTTTTAAATCAGGGCTCTAAAAGGTGCTACTACGTAGCTCAGACACACACCTTAAGAAACACATAATTGGTTAAAAACATACCGGGGCAGTACAACATGCCGTTTGCCCCACCTCTTTAACACTGCAAGATGTACTGGCGGACCTGAAGGGACACTACTCTATTTTATGTGACCAACCAGATCCTAGCATCTGTGAAAGTGGGCAGATCCTATCTGTGCTGCGAATACTGTAGGAATGGATTAGCGGACTTGAAAGGGAACTTCCCTATTTTATCTGTCCAATCTGCTTCTAGTGGTGGCAGAAATGGGTGGATTGTAACTGAGACGTAGACTACAGTAGAGCAAAGCGTCGGACCTGAAAGGGAACATATTGCTGCAAGCCTACCCAATAATATTCATTTATTCGGGTTGAGGGCGGGTCTGCGCATAACTAACTTCTAGGATAGGCAGGTCGTTGTGCCTCAAACCCATGGACTTATTTACAGGTAGTATAAAGCAAATCTTTGCAATTCTTTTATTAAAAAAAAAAAAAAATATATATATATATATATATATATATATAATTTTATCGCTCTTGTTACATCTTGTACCCATATTTAGATAATAGATCATTTATGGTGGCAGTCTCTTTATAGTGCACACATCCTGGGACTTAGATGCAAGGGAGGCAGATTTAGAAAAAGAACAAAAAAATAAAAAAGATGATGACTTTACATATCGAAAATAGAGTTCAGATAGATAGCTATCAGAGGACAATTGTTATATTACAGCGATATATTTATAAGATAGTACAGGTTAGGCGATAGTAAGCCAGAATATTCTAGATCTTTTTACAGATTTTTTTACAGATTTTTTAATATGGATTTTTTTACAAAAAGACCCCCATATCGTTTTTATCATTAAGGCCTAAAGGGCCCATGGCTTCTGTTCGCATAATCCATTATCCTCTTTTTTTTAATAACATTTTGTGTCTATCACCCCTGTAAGTGGGTATCTGGATTTGCTCTAGACCTGCGGATGTCAATACATTTGTGTCTCCTCTATGTGTTTATGTGCTCTTTCAGGCATGGTGCTCCTTTTCCATGTGTTACTGAGTTTTAACCTGTGTGATCTATGATAGCATTTAAGATGCTTTTCCTGGTGATGTGCTTCCACAAAATGATTAAAAACTGGCAGATCTTCACATTCAGACCAGATACTGTATCTTGGATAATACTCTCAGTCAGAGTTTTGGAAGTGATGTTGATAACTAAGTCCTTTGAGTGCCATCTTGGATCTTTTGTCTTTGAATTTTCTGCTCCGGTGATGTTTCCTACTGCCTTGCCATGGTTTATATCTGGGAGGGGTGTAATCCGTGTCTCTATAAAAGAAGTGTCATTGGCCTTGTTATCTTGATTGCTTTGAGAGTACTTGATACTTGCTTTTTTGACATTTTTGATTTACATTGTGCATTTTTGGTGGAGGGGGAAAGGCTGCTAGAGCCTTATGATCCTTGTCAGGAATAAACTTGGCCCATTCTGTAATCTTCCATGTCTCTCATCCATTTTCCCCTTTTGAAGAGTTCCTGTTCAGAATTTACAATTTGTATGGGTGTCTTAATCATATCTAAAAACATATGGCACTTATGTCAAAATCTGTGTTTTGATATTTAAAATTTCTTTCTTTAGAAATTCAACATAAGGTCCAATGAGTGCTAAGTGTAGATTTGAGAAAATCTAGTACAAAAATCATCATCTTGAGAAAATAAGTTAGGAGAGACCCAAGATCTCATATCTCTACGGATTTTCACTGATGCACAATGTTACACAGACAATGGGGCAGATTTATCAAGCTGTCTGAAAGTCAGAATATTTCTAGTTGCCCATGGCAACCAATCCCAGCTCAGCTTTCATTTTACCTTTGCTCATGAATACTTTAAATGGGAGCTGTGATTGGTTGCCATGGGCAACTAGAAATATTCTGACTTTCAGACAGCTTGATAAATCTGCCCCATTGAGTTCCTGTTGGCTGCAACAGTGTTAGGAGAACTATAAGCTACAGACAGATACATTCTTTATCTGGGAAAGCACAGCAGGAAGACACAGTAGATCTAGTGTGTTGTGGAATAGCAGAGATGTAGGAGAGATGACTGTCATTGTGTGCAATAGGCATCTCATCATCTCTGATATGTCTCATCTCTCTTTCTATGTGTCAGATACTAGTACAATATTCAGAAGCTAAATAAAAGTGTATATAAACCTGTATCCTGATAATCTAACCATATTTTCAGTGCAATACTTGAAAAACTGACGTTTTTGCCTGCGTTTTTGCTAGGAGTCATTAACATTTATGTGTTATTCACACATGTGTTTTTACTGCATTTATGGTGTGTTTTTCATGAACATGTTTCAAATCACATGATTCTTTAATTGGTACCCACATGCCACTTCCTGCCTTTTTTTCACATCATTCACATTCAAATGCGTAAAAAATGCAAATTAGCTTTTTGCATAAAAACAATGGGAGTGCAATGAGAGTTTGGAAAGTCAAGCACACGCAGAACTTAGGCGTGAAAGGGGCCTAACAGATGCAATTCTTTATACCTTTCATATCATCATGCATAATTTAGATGAGAACAACTAATAACCATCAAGAGGAACTGTACATGGACCTGTTTCTGTAACAAGGGCTGCTAGTCGACACCTTATGATAGACTAGCCTGCTGCCAAGGTAGTCTAGATATCTTCAAACAACTCAAGTTGGAGGGTGCTGAAGATGTCTTCTCTCAAGGTGCAATTTCATAGAGACTTTTGACCCAATGCAAATGTTGCAGGCAGTGGAGTAGCACAGGAGGAGGTCAGCTGGGCACCAAATTGCCTTCATATTGTAGTGGCTACCCCCTCTCCGATACGGAAACAGCCAACCCCCCTATTATCATTATATTTATACTCTCATACATACACACACATTTATATATTGTAGTTATATACAAACACATACATCATATACACACATACAGCATAAATACTTATAGTATACACACACCACACACACCTCCTCTTGTTTGTTCACCAGAGAATTTATTAATTAAAATTTCTTTTAGTTGTTGAATAGTTGCTAATATATCTTTGGTGTGATTGAAAAAACCTGTGTGGCATCTTATTTTCAGATTTGTTTTTTCATTAGTTGGTATATGATCCTTCCAAAAATAAAATATTTTAACTAGAAATTGATGATTTAAAATCTCTAACTAAAAAATCTAAAACAAAAGGCATCTTCATTCATCCTCACATGACCGAATGGGGGATGTATCTATGGGCGCAAGTTTATTGACGTAAATACGTCCCCATTAGACTACAATGTCCGCATGGAGTGATATGATGCCACACACATGCGGCACTGTACTGCTCTGTACCATTCCATCGAGCTGGACAGATGCCCACCCTGCCACAGCCCGGCAGGCATACGTTCATGTATAATCTGTATATTCCTTTGTATTTCTGCCATTTATTTTGAAACATCTACATAGTTTATAGTTGAAAGTGGATTTGTAAGAGAAATAGAAATGTAGCTAAAAATTGCATGCCATCCACTTGTCACCAGTTATTGACCTATGTCAAAATGTACAAGTTTCAATGCTCTTTAATTTAAATACAGATCCCACTGTTAACAAATGCAGAATAGCTGAGCCCAAGACTCCTTTGCTCTTACACAAGCCCACTCTCTTTTAGACATGGCAATTTTGTCTAATAATGACAATTAGGACACAATTTTTTATAAAGATAATAGCAAAGCTCGCTGAGCTCAGAAATTGAAACAAGTATGGGATGGGAAATACTATATGTAGGGTCTAGAGGGATTTTAAGGTCAAGTAATTTAGCTTCTCCCAATGTTTTTCCAGGAGAATCATACTTTGATCTTAGCAGAAATGTATGTTACAGCCAATGACTGCAAAGTAATTCATATAGTGAAGCTCAATGTATTTACTCAGCTTTGTGGCAACTGTAGAGCTGGCAGAGAGGGTTAATCTGAGGGTAAATGTCACAATATGTTCCACATCAGTGAGCCATTGCTGTAAAACAACCATTGAGTATTTTTCTGACCACACTAGCTTTTGTTCAATTGAGTTTACTTTCTATTTAGTTTTCAATTCTGGTGCAAACCATATTACACACCACCTATGTAATTAACCGGTAATACTCCTGTCAGTGCTGTCCTCAACTGCATTCTATTATCATAGTATATAAGGTTGGAAAAAGAAGCAGGTCCATCAAGTCCAATCCATAAGAATAAAACAAATGTTTTTTTCCCCATAACATGTCATATTTTTGTTCTCCAGAAATGCGTCCAGGCCTCTCTTGAACATCTACAAAGAATACAACACAACAACCTCCTGTGGCAGAGAGTTTCATAGTCTCACTGCTCTTACCGTGAAGAAACCTCTATGGTGATAGTAGATCCGCCGCTCCTCTAGGTGTAGAGGATACCTCTGTGTCCTTCACAGGCCTAGGTAAAAAAAAGATCTATGGAGAGATCCTAAAGCTCCTTTATCGCGGGGAAGGAGGCACATAGCAGAGCTGACAGTGTGTTTTATAGGTGAGTTAGCAGAGTGTCATTGTGTGTTGTATCCTTCTCATCTCTGATCTGTCTCATCTCTCTTTCTCTATGTGTCAGATACTAGTGAATGTTCAGAAGCTAAATGAAAGTGTAATCTAAGCAGATTGTCAACACACAGAGATCATAATGTGTCTGCTTAGAGACTCCCTGCCCACACTCTGGAATTTTACACTGACCATCACTGAGTTAATAAAAATTAGTAAAATTGTAAAGAAAGGGGTCAAAAATTATATTTATTGTGTTAGCATCACTAGGGGGTTATAATTTGAGAACTTTCTTTCATGGGCAAACCCCTTTATGGGGACCTCTTCTGACCCGACGCCTTTCTACGGCAGCAAGTCAGAAAAAGATTGCAAACTCAGTGTCCTTCAAGTTCTTTGTGATATTATCTCCGTTACTTGATTACAACCTCAAATCTGAATAGGATTTTACAAAAGACTTTTTCCAAATTTTAAATCTAAATTTTATCACTGTACATTGACAGTGACCTTGTGACTTTTTGCAGTCCAAATTTTGTAATTAATAAAATTTCGCGTCGAGGAGTCAGTCTTCTGGGTGGACATGTGAACTCTGAGCCAGCTACTTATCGCATCATACGGTTACCATGTTCCATTATGTTTACTATTTTGTGCTATCAGTGATTTTTTTTACTTTGTATCCATGTACCACGTCTGGCAGCTAATGTTAACTGTATATACCATTCTTGTTTTCATTGTTATCTTCTAAATATAACATGTCCCCCAGAAGTTTTATGTTGTCCTTTGCAGCATGACTGACATTTCTACATAACCCTTGTCCCCTTGTGTATTTTTAATAATTATGTGTAATCAATAAAATTTTACCAATTTTTGCTTAATAGATCTATGGAATTCTGGCCTTCTTTTTCTCTGTTCTGACCCGATGCCTTTCTACGGCAGCAGGTCAGAAAAAGATTGCACAACTTAGTGTCCTTCAAGTTCCTTGTGATATCATCTCCGTTACTTGATTACAACCTCAAATCTGAATAGGATTTCACAAAAGACTTTTTCCAAATTTTAAATCTAAATTTCATTACTGTACATCAACAGTGACCTTGTAACTTTTTGCAGTCTTTCAGTTTTGTAATGACTTATGTTTTCCATTTCCTCAGCAAGTCCTATTGTAATCAGTCCTGATCAATCATGAAGTTAATAAGCCACATATTATAATAATTGTAACCTTGTAACAAGGTTCTGTTGTTTGCTGACTGAGAATAAAATACAGTAAGTGACTTTATGGTAATGAGTGTTTTCGCTGCCTTCATGCTCTAGCATAATTAAATTTAAATAATTGGAGGGGAAAGGATCAAGATTTTCTGACCTTTCCTGATTTACATTATAACTGTGTGATCCTTAATGCATGACACCTATTTGTCCCCTTTCACAGTGAGTCAAGGCTGCAAGTCTCTGCCATAAACAGATGAGTTAAATTTCTCTGATAGTGCCCTATATAGGACCCATGCATTAAGATTACTACATAGCAACATGATCAAGCCCAAGGACAAGGGGACATATAAGTGTGTGTGTGTGTGTGTGTGTGTGTAGTTGTTTTAGTTAACGCCCTCTCCTTGTCAGAAACTGTCTGATGAGCCTGCACAACTCACTCAGAAGCTACGGTCATGTCCAAAAGTTTTGAGAATGATACAAATGTTAATTTTTGAAAAAGTCTACTGCATCAGCTTTTATAATGGCAATTTGCATGTACTCCAAAATGTTAAAAAGAGTGATCAGCTTTACAGCAATTAATTGCAATGTCAATATTTGCCTAGAAAATGAACTTTCTCACCCAAAACACATTTCAACTTCATTGCAGGCCTGCCTTAAAGGGGTTATCAGGGATTTAAAAATTTCTTATGGCCGGGCTGGGGAGGGCGATTTAAACATAATAAACATGTACTTACAACCTTCGCTGCAGCCGATGTCCCACGCCGCGGTCGCTTCGATCCGTGCCCCTGTTTGTTTACAGGGGCACGGAAGCCGCGCACAGGGAGCTTCCGGTCCGCGATGTGGCCGGCTCCTCCCATCCGTCCCTATCTCTCAGCGTTGTAAGCGCTGGAAGATGGTGCCGGATGGGAGCTTCCGGCCAGGAGCGACAGCGCCTGACGAGGTAAGTACATGCTTATTATTTTTAAATAGCCCTCCCCAGCCCGGGCCTCAGTAATTTTTAAAACCAGGATAACCCATTTAAAAGGAGCACCTAACATCGTTTCAGTGATTGCTCCATTAACACAGATGTGGTTGTTGATGAGGAAAGGACTTGGAGATCAATCTGTCATGATTAAGTAAGAATCACACCACTGGACACTTTAAAAGGAGGCTGGTGCTTGGCATCATTGCTTCTCTTCTGTTGACCATGATAATCTCTAAAGAAACAAATGCAGTCATCATTGCACTGCACAAAACTGGCCTAACAGGGAAGAGTATCACAGCTAGAAAGATTGCACCTCAGTCAACAATCTATCGCATCATCAAGGAATTCAAGGAGAGGGTTCCATTGCTGCCAAAAAGGCACCAGGGTGCCCAAGAAGGACCAGCAAGCACCAGAACCGTCTCTTAAAAGTGTTTCAGCTTCAGGATCTGGCTATCAGCAGTGCAGAGCTTGCTCAGGAATGGCAGCAGGCCGGTGTGAGTGCATCTGCACGCTCTGTGAGAATGCGGAGACTCTTGGAGCAAGGCCTGGTGTCAAGGAGGGCAGCAAAGAAGCCACTTCTCTCCAGAAAAAAAACATCAGACTAATATACTGCAAAAGGTACAGGGAGTGGCCTGCTGAGGACTGGGGTAAAGTCATTTTCTCTGATGAATCCCCTTTCCGATTGTTTGGAACATCTGGAAAACAGCTTGTCCGGAGAAGACAAGGTGAGCGATACCACCAGTCTTGTCTCATGCAAATTCTGCAGGGCTGCCACACAGAGACACACCACCAGCAGAGGTGTCTCAGGCCAGCTGCCTGACACTGTGGACAAGTCAAGAGATTAAACCCTAGAGCAAAGGTCCACTGTTTGGACTTGACTCCATCTATCAGCCCAGCCTGAAGCTTTGACCAGGCTGTGAACAACGCTTCCTGCGGACCAGCTATCTCCTACCAGCTTTCCACCCTGCTGAGCCTGCTGAACCTGCTGCTGATGTTAAGCTCTTGTCTGCTGTTCAAGTTTCAATAAAGAGCCATCAGTTGATTTGCACAAACGGCCTCCATGTAATCCTTGGATCAGGCTGGTTCACCATCACGGGCTCCCCATCCTCCATCACCCAGGGATTCTCATATGCACCTTTAGGAGTTGCCCCAGGGAGGCACTGGTCACATGACATAAACTGTGACCAATAAGGAGGCTTGATTTCGGTGGATGTAAGCAAAACAATTTTTAGCTAAAAGAAGGGTGTCAGTCAGTTAATAGAGTTTCTTGAGGCCGGTCATTGTGGTGGCAGCTCAACCGATCTGGGGGCCCTGTGCTGCTCATCGGTTGCTCAGAGGTCTGACTCTGGCCTCCATCCTGAACACTTCCATCAGGTTGGTGATGGAATGCCCTTCCCTACCCGGGCAGTACCTGTTGCCCCTCCTGGCTAACATGCTGATACCGAGAGTGCGGGCTAGTGTTTCCTCCAGGGTGTCCCATGAAGAGGCCACTGCTGCCACTTTCGTTCCGGAACCAGTGCTATTTAGAAAGTGCCAACTTCTTCTCTGGTCCTGGCTTAGGCCTGCTCTGTGAACCCACCTGCAGTGGCTTCCTTCAGCTCTCAAGTGGAGTCCGAACCGCCGCAGGTTGGGGCGAAATCCTTTACCAGAACCTTTGGGAAGACATAGTGGATTAACGCAGGCGGGAACGAGAGGCCCAGCACTTCATGGCAGGACAGTCCACAAAAAGTGCCTAGGTACAGCAGAACCATACCACCAGACAAGTTCAAGTCTTTGATAAGTGCAAGGACTTCCGGTTTCTACCGAGGACTATACAGGGTGGCAAATGTTCATCCTCTGCTGCTCTGTCAAGTGGCTCAATCTCCCTGAGCGCCTGCATAACGTGAAGGTGGGGAAGAATATTGAATTTAGCCTCCAAGAGGGACCTCGGGGACTTTGGGCTGCTGGGGCTACTTGGGTTACCAACCCAGAGAAGCCTCTGTACTCCGATACTGACCAATTGGAGCGTTTTGGGGCTGGAAACCAAGGTTTTATCTCCTACCCACTCCACTGGCACCATTTTGGTTTGGTATCGCTGGAAAGAGGAGCTGAGTGCTACTGTTACACCAAAATCCCTATTGCAATGTCTGTTCCCTTTCTGTGCCCTCCTTTGTCCTGTACATCTTTTATTGCACTATATAATATAAAACATAACAATAACACAAAACATAAAACATAAACCAAACATTATATACAAGATATACAAGATATTTACAACAATTTTCATCTTTTGTCTATCCCTTCTGAACCCAAATGCACTTTTCAGTGAGCTGTGTTAGCGTTGTTCTCCACTGGACACACTTTTCAGTGTGCCCTGGGGATATCGCTGCACAGTGTCTCTAACAGTAGTTAGGGTGTCGAAAGGGCAAGCGAAATGCATTTGCAGTGCCTTCTTCTGCGGTGCGCGTAAGTTTTTTCTCCCAGTGCGCCAGTAAGTGTACCCGTAGTTTGATGCGTGCCGGCTGTGCGGCTTGTATGTGTAGTTGGGTGCACATTATCAAATTTTTTTGGTGCACATGATCTTATTTTTATGTGTACAATGAAGACGTACACTGTGTTAGAGGCATACAACATGCTGTGTTCTGACACACAGTCAGCTAGTGGGGATGATGTCCCCTTCTACCTCTCCTCTTCATCATCTTCAAATGAGCTGCAAGAGCCCCCAAGAAAGCGTAGTAGGGTTTATGCTGGAGAAATGCCTGGGACTTCTGCAGAAGAACTGCTTAGGACTTCTAGGGGAGAAGTGCACTGACCCCACATGGGTAGCCCCAGATAATTATACCCCTCAGGTTCCAGGCTTTTGGGCCAACATGGAATTAAATTAGACACAGACAGGGACTACTGGAGCACAGACATTCTCTACCATCCCACGATGTTCCTCATGGCGATTAGCAGGATGTGCTTTTAAGCCATCCATAAGTTTTTGCATTACACCAACAACATACAGTGCCCACCCAGAGATGACCCCCATTATGATTGTTTGCTTAAGGTCAGGCCCACATTAGACCAATTTTGAGGCAAATTTGCCCAGACATGAAACCCCGCATAATATGTGGCCATAGACGAGTGCCTCGCACATCTTAAAGGGAGACTTCAATTCCGCCAGTACCTGCCCAATAAGAGTTCAAGGTATGGTGTGAAGATGTGTGAAAGAATATCAGGGTGTACCTACAAGTTCAGGGTGTATGAAGGGAAGGACTCCTCTAGAGTGCTCCCAGAATGTCCGCCCCTTCTTGGGTATTATTGCAAAGATAAAATGGGATTTGGTGTATCCACTGCTGAACCAGGGCTACCACCTCTAACTGGATAATTTCTGTACCGGTACTACTCTATTCAAGTGCCTCTCTTCCATAAATACTGCAGCATGCGGCACTGTATGCAGAAAATAATAATAATTCCTTTATTTATATAGCGTACACAGATTATGCAGCGCTACACAGAGCTTGCCAAATCAGTCCCTGTCCCCAATGGGGCTCAAACTCTAATCAACCTACCAGTATGTTTTGGAGTGTGAAATCAGAGAAGTCTCCCTCAGTTGCTGCTTGGGCAAAAAATTTGAAAGCACGAGAGCAGGGCACTATGCAGCAACTCTGTATTGAGTGTTAAGTATAAGGATAAGAGAGAGGTACTTGCATTAACTACAATACATGGACACACCAGTACCCCTGTCCCAGTACGAGGTACCAGTACAGCAAGCCCCAAAGCTTGCATACTGGGTTATAACAAGTACATGGGAGCGGTTGAGTTGTCGGACAAGGTGCTTCAGCTATACAACGCCATGTGGAAATTAAGGGTGTGGTACAAGAAGCTGGCCGTGCAAATCAAATAGACAGCACTATATAATTCTTACATGTTCTATAGATGTGCAGGCCAGTTGGGAACTTTCCTGGAATTTAAGAGGTGGTTATTAAGTATTTTCTTTTGGGAGACCAAGAAGGGGGGGGGGGGGGTGTCAGCACTTCTGGAAGCGGGGCCACAACAGTATTGTACCAGGGCAGCACTTTCCAGGAGATGTTCCCCAAACTGCCAAGAAGGGAAGGACACATAGGTCTACCCTGAGGTACTATGCACAGCTTATACATTATGACACATGCGGCATCTTCCCTTCTAAGCCCTGTCGTGTGCCGTACACTGGTGAACACACATTATGATTTTTGGGATGTTTGTCTACCGTGGCAGGAGCTGGGCACAATATGACTTAATGGATATTTTTTAGCATGCACTATCCATTATGCATATTATTATGCATGGGGTCCACCTGTGGGGTTAAATTACTAACTATATCCCTGGATAAGAAGGACAATATAGTGCATGGGCCAACCTTCTTGTCAGCTAAAAGAGAGGAACCCCAAAACATCATCCAGTTGGCAACCCAATAAATGGAAACAGTCCACATGAATGGGAAGAAACCGGAAGGCTGATTTGATTTCAGACTTGTCCATAAGGGCACCCACTCCTGCCCTGAGAACCAACTCCACCACCCTATGAAATGACACGTATGACACTGAAATCAAGTCCTTTGAGATACCATCATTCAGTGAGGACCCAGTTGGATATGATATTAATGATATTAACCTGAATTTGCCTGCCTTCTTCTTGGAAATTACCCCTAAGGCTGACAACGGGGTAAATGGAATCCGACTAAAGGGGTCCATCATCCGACCCAACCTAACTTTATACCTAGTGCCCTCCGGGAAGTCCCTCACTGACTGGAAACCAGGGACCAAATGTCAACACATTTATTCATGAAAATCTTATCCCTGGTATCCCCGGACAGGTGAGTGCCGAGAGGAGAAACACCACAAAAATATGTATCCATAAAACTATAAGAGATGGAGTAAAAGTAAAAGTTGATGCATCTGATGCTTTCCCTGATGGGGAAGGTGAAAACCTGTCTGAAGCCAAGCGGGCAGCACCCAAGAGAGAGTGGAGAGAAGATAACAAAGCCGAAACAGATTCAGTCCCACTCCAGGCAACAGACAGTGCCAGAGGGACATGAACTGCTGGAAAAGGAACCACAGAAGCAGCAGAGGGATGATTGAGGAACGTGAAGAAGCCGGAGATCCCTGACAAAAATGATGCTCCAGACCACTGTGGCAGCGATTGCGACGGCTTCTATGGTGGCGGCGTGCTGTACAGCCGTTGGAGGAGACATAAGACCTGGAAGACATGCAAGAGGGGGAGCCGATGATGCTTGCACCTAACGCATGGATACCGGGAGGCAGTGCACCTGGCAGTGCTTCTGGACAGGCACCTGATCTGCAGCTGTACCTACAGTCATGGCCATAAGTTTTGAGAATCAAACAAATATATTTTCACATGATCTGTTGCCCTCTGATTTTTATGTGTGTTTGTCAGAGGTTTTCATCACATACAGAAATACAAGTGCAATCATATTATGAGTAACAAAAGCTTTTATTGACAGTGAATGAGTTAATGCTTCTGCAATATCAAGTCAATATTTGCAGTGTTGACCCTTCTTCAGGACCTTTACAATTATCCCTGGCATGCTCTCAATCAAATTCTGGACCAAATCCTGACTGATAGCCGTCCATTCTTGCACAATCAATGGTTGATTGAACAGCACAGCCAGCCTAACCCTGTCTTCCATCCAGATCGGTAACTAGCCATGTTTTTCTTATATTTTCAGGCTTGTCATAGTAGCATCCACTATCAATCCACTGCTGCCTCCTACCCCATGCCTCAAGCCCCACTTTGCACCCAAATGTTGGATTCTCTTTCTATGATGATGTTGATGATTTATTGATTTATTTAACCTGTACCCACTGAATGACTATGTGGTCCCATTCACCTTATGCAGCTAGACCCTGCCATTCAGGAGTCCAGTCTGGCTACATGTTCTTACCTGGTGTCAGCAGAGGATATTGCCTCCCTCACTCCGCATACCTTATACCACCATGGTCATTTATGATCCTACCAACGCATTTATGTATATATGTAAATATTTATGTACAATCGCCTTTATGTCTTTCAGTGTTTGACAAAGACCTGAGTGTAGGTCGAAACGTCACACCTTTTGATCACTTCTGTATAAATATAATAAAGTATCACTTTCTGGCATCAAAAACACGTACGGAGTGCTTGGATTTACTTGTACTTGGATATTATCGGGGTGGGAACCCTAATCCTTAACAGCACCCAATATCGATGTGCGACCGCACGAATTAGATGAATCAATGGTTGCATTTTGTCACAATTTGTTGGTTTTTGTTTGTCCACCCGTCTCTTGATGATTGACCACAAGTTCTCAATGGGATTAAGATCAGGGGAGTTTCCAGGCCATGGACCCAAAATGTCCATGTTTTGTTCCCTGAGTCATTTAGTTATCACCTTTGCTTTATGGCAAGGTGCTCCATCATGCTGGAAAAGGCATTGTTAATCACCAAACTACTCTTGGACGGTTGGGAGAAGTTGCTCTTGGAGGACATTCTGGTACCATTCTTTATTCATGGATGTATTTTTAGGCAAGACTGTGAGAGAGCCGATTCCCTTGGCAGAGAAGCAACCCCACACATGAATGGTAGCAGGATGCTTTACAGTTGGCATGAGATAAGACTGCTGGTATCGCTCACCTTGTCTTCTCCGCACTAGCTGTTATGCAGATGTTCCAAACAATCAGAAAGGGGATTCATCAGAGAAAATGACTTTACCCCAGTCCTCAGTAGTCTACTCCCTGCACCTCCTGCAGAATATCAGCCTGTCCCTGATGGGTTTTTTTTGGAGAGAAGTGGGTTCTTTGCTGCCCTCCTTGACACCAGGCCTTGTTCCAAGAGTCTCCCCTGTCTCACAGTGCGTGCAGATGCACTTACACCGGCCTGCAGCCATCCCTGTGCAAGCTCTGCACTGCTGGCAGCCCGATCCCAAAGTTGAAACACATTTAAGAGACAGTCCTGGCATTTGCTGGTCCTTCTTGGGAGCCCTAGAGCCTTTTTGGCAGCAATGGAACCTCTCTCCTTGAATTCCTTGATGATGCAATAGATTGTTGACTGAGGGGCAATCTTTCTAGCTGTGATACTCTTCGCTGTCAGGCCAGTTTTGTGCAGTGCAATGATGACTGCACATGTTTCTATAGAGATAACCATGGTTAACAGAAAAGAAACAATGATGCCAAGCACCAGCCTCCATTTAAAGTGTCCAGTGGTGTAATTCTTACTTAATCATGACATATTGATCTCCAGCCCTGTCCTCATCAACACCCACACCTGTGTTAATGGAGCAATCACTGAAACAATGTTAGCTGCTCCTTTTAAGGCAGGCCTGCAATGAAGTTGAAATGTGTTTTGGGTGAAAATGTTCATTTTCTAAGCAAATATTGACTTTGCAATTAATTGATGTTAAGATGATCACTCTTTATAACATTCTGGAGTATATGCAAATTGCCATTATCAAAGCTGATGCAGTAGACTTTGTAAAAATTAACATTTGTATCATTCTAAAAAATGATGGCCATGACTGTAGAATGTGCCCTGGAGAGAATAGATGGGGCATGGGGAAGGTCATTGGGCATGAGGAAGCCAGGGCCCATGTTCCCAGATAGCATGAGACTCACCAGCAGAGTAGGGACTACCAGCTTTCCTGATGACAGAGGGGCCAGCTCAATCCTAACTTGGGCTTTATCAGGCCTGCTGTTAGCATCAGAGGGCAAGGGGGGTGAATAATCTGCTTCAGCCACTAGCCATGAGGGCAGGGGGCCAATGTTACCAGCAGCCATTCCCCTGTCATGTGGTTCTGTGTGTGGGGGAGGGGTATAGACCATAGGTCGGCAGGCTGGGGGCCAGTCCAAGCTGCAGCTTTACTCCCGCCTGGCGGTATAGGATGCTTCTGGACAGGGCACCAGAAGTCCAGTCTGGTGGGGAGAGGTGACTGGGCGTCAGTGATTGCCTACCGGATCTGTGTTGCAGGACAGATACAAGAGGCGGCATCGGGTCTGCTGAAGCAGAGGCGGCTTTGGACAGCAGGACTTCCATCCAGGTGGACCCTTCCTGGCAGAGATGCTGACGGACGGCCTTATCAGACATAGTAATGGTGAAATGATCCATAGTGAAGAAGATTATCCAGAAGAGGGTGAGCTGAGGCTGCATCTAGAAATTAAGCTGTGCTCAACCTGTACCACCCACTTAGCACCAATTTTTCTTATAAGTGCACCTTTAACATGGGTCGTGCAACACATTTCTGTCGGACATTGCATGATAAAGAAGGTGCACGGTCCGACTGAGCACCGGAACGCCCCATCCAGTGCAGCTAGTGCAGCTTCACCACAAAAGGGTCACGTGCAACACATGTGGTGCAGGCACTTCAATCAGTTTGCACATAAAAGAATGTGCAAAATCCGCCAGAAAACTGGTGAAGGGACTAGTAAAATGTGAGCCCTTGCGTATGACCAGGCACCTGCAAACTGAACATGAGCTGTAGTGGATGAGACACCAAAAAAACCTGGAAATGTCTTAGGGTGCTGCCACAAGTCACGTTCTTGGACCGTTTTAAAGCATATGTTTTTGCATGTTTACCATGGCTGCTTTAAACCTGTTTATCTTCATTTCTAAAAGTGTAGGCAGCTGTGAAACAGATTAAAACCATCTAAATGCATGGCAAGTTTACAAAAATGCATTTTTTTAAAAACGCGTGCGTTTTCAATCCGTTTAAAAATTGTCCAAAAACTGTCCAATAACGCGATGCGTGGCAGCACGCTAAGGCTACTGGGGCGTGGAGTAGCTGCGCCTTGTAGCTTCAGCTCTGGCTACTCCACGCCGCAGTAGCCTCTTTCCCAAATTTGCATATTACAGCAACAAATTCCTCCCGCACTCCAAAACATACTGGTACTGTGATTAGATTGTGAGCCCAATTGGGGACAGGGGCCGATTTGGCAAACTCTGTGCAGTGCTCTGTAATATGTGTGTGCTATATAAATAACGGAATTATTATTATTAGAATTTTATTGGCAGGCCATCCTCGCCTTGCAATCAGGGGCAGTTTAAGGTTACACTGGGCCTGGGCCATAGATTGTGGGCCCCCCAATAGTATACTGCTTCAAAATGATTGTTCCCATTTATAGGAACAATGCTTACAACTGCAATGCAGTACCAAAACCATGTTTGCAAAATAGATACAGTACCAGATCCACACTTATTACATAGATAAAGTAACAGTGGCAAGATTATTACATAGATACAAGACTGGAGGATTACTACATATATACAGGGCCACAACCAAGCTACAACCAAACTACAAGCCACAATCAAGCTATAGATACATTAGCAAACCCAAGATTATTATGTAGATATGTTTTAACCCCTTTACGGAGCCGGCGGCAGAAGCTGCGGGTGTCGGCTATATATTATAGCCGACACCCACCTCTAACACCCACGATCGGAAATTTCTCAGATCGCTGGTGTTGACCCCTAACACTGGGGGTGTCAACCCGGCGTGTAACCGCAGCGTGTAAGGGGCATTTAACAAGAATCCCCCCCCCCCGCCACGCGCTTTCCAGAGGGTCTGCTGCTCCGATCACAGCCCCGGGGACTGCCAATGCCCCGGGGCTGCGCAATCTTTTTCCGGGAGCTTCTGGCAGCATGCTCAGCGTGTTACATTACACAGTATAATATATCTGTATTACACTGTGTAAGGTGAAGAAGAGCTTGAACAAACGATCAGTGGATCGCTTGTTCAAGTCAACCTATAAAAGTAAATTAAAAAAGTAAAAAATATTAAATAAACACATTTTAATAAGAACAGTTAAATTCCCCTAAACACAAACATTCCCTATACACATGTAATAAAGTAAAAATAAAGCGCCAAAACCCCCCACATATTTGGTATCGCCACGTCTGTAACAATCCGTAAAATAACATTATTGGACCCGCACGGTGAACGCCGTAAAAACAAAACCCAAAAAACTCGCCAAAAATGAACACTTTTTATAAAATCCCTTCACAAAAGTATTCCAAAAAGTGATTAAAAAAAATTGATATTAAAGTTATGTCTCCGAAAAGATGGCAATGCAAAAACAAATGAGATTTCCTCTATATTGTATAGGCAATAAAAAGTGACAATGCAAATCTGCTCTGAATGGCGCAGCTTCCCTTTGATGCCCTGGTTACCACCACATATGGGGTATTGTTATATGCGGGAGAGATTGGGTATCAAATTTTGTGAAGCTTTTTTGAATTTGTACATTTTTTGAAAAACACATTAATTTAGCCTAAAAAATTTTACTTTCAAAATTGCATCCGATTTTGTTTTAACCCCTGTAAAACAATTAAAGGGTTAACAAACTTCATAAAAGTTGTTTTATGTACATTGGGGGGTGTAGTTTCTATAATGGGGTAATTTATGGGGTTTTACTTTTATTTAGGCCTCTCAAAGTGACCTGAAACCTGAGAAGGTCCCTCAATAGCAGGATTTTGCGTTTTTTATGGAAATGTGAAAAATCGCATCTAACGTTCAAAGCCCCATAACATCCTACAAAAATAAGAGTATGCATAAAAACGATGTCCACATAAAGTAGACATTTGGTGAATGTTAGTTATTAAGTTATTTTGTGGTTATGACTATATGTTGAAAAAGTAGAACATTTTGAATTTCGAAAATCGAGAATTTTTCCAAATTTTCACCAAATATCTGATTTTCTCATAAGTAAATGCAAAACATACCACCAAAACTAACAAGAAGTACAAAGTGTAACGAGAAAACAATTTCAAAATCACTTGGATATGTTAAAGCGTTCCAAAGTTATAACCATTTATAGTGACACAGGGAAGATTTGAAAAAATGGGCCGAGTCAGGAAGGTGAAAAGTGGCTCTGGTGTTAAGGGGTTAAGAACCAAGCCCACCATATAAATATGTTACAAGAACTAAGATTTTTGCATGGTTGCATTACCATATCCACAGATAATACATAGATACAGCACTGGAATCAACTTATTACATAGATATGTATATACCAAAAGTAAAATTTATAGATATGTTAACAGAACATCTGTAAATAACCTTTAACAGTGCCTTTTATTTTGCTAAACACAAAAGCATTGTAGATTAATCCATTCTGTAAAGAAATAGATAACATTAGGCATTTTATTCCCAACCATTATTATACGTTAACAAAGCAGCAGCACTTGAATATATGTCACTTCTGCTTCACCATCTTTTGGTCAAATGGTCTTTACGCAGCTCAGTCCATTACCAAGCAACCGAGGGGCTCTTGGGCGTTGTCAGCCTGAGTGCCTCCCGCACTTTTACAAAGTTATTATTTCAGCAATAAAGAAGCCAGAATTCTTGTAAAACACGTCCCCCCCCCATGCCCTACACGTAATGAGCAGCCTCTTTAGGTCACTCTACCACCAGTAATCTTGTGGTAGATGTCCTTTAAGGGTAGCATTTGATTGAGAGTTTAAGAGGGGCACTGGGAGTGCTTTGTGACGATTGATCCTATGTGAACTTTTGGTTTGGAACGATATGGACGAGTAGAGTAGCAATGTTAAGGATATAATTTTCTATTTGCATGGCTATAATATCTGGTTGATATCTGAGTATTATCTATGTGTCTGAAGCTAGAGGCCTGCGAACCCAACAGAAAATGTTCTTTAGCCTATGAGCTTACCTTATCAGTGTGATATGCTTTTCAGTATGGAGATAACAGTTTTCTAGCATGCATGGCATATATGTGGTTGTTTGTTTCTATCTATGTCAAACAATGAAAATCTAATTAAAAAAATCTTTTTTTTTTACTCAGAAGACCATAATTGGAGTAGTTGTCAAAGAGTCTCAGAAAGATAGTTATTGGGTTAGTGACTTCTGGGGAGTAATTCTACACCATGTCAGACCATCTGTACAAGTGAAGTGCCGAAAGGCAAAGCGCATAACAACGTGCCATCGTAAATGTGTTTCTTATAAAGTTGATTGAAGGGAGGGCTCCAAAAATGGCAGACGTGTTGTGGTGCTTTTTTCTGTTAGATCACAGAACAGTCTAGTCTCTGTACGGATACTAATGGTTTTTAACAAAGATGGGATTAAAATAAATGCACTTTACATTATTTATTTCACCTTTTCGATACACCAGCCTTGGGGCTCTTTTTTTTTTTACGAACAGAAGTAAATGGCTTTTTGCTCCCCTTTGAATTCATTTTGCTTCATGTTTCCAGTACTAATTAGATTTGTTTCTTCTGTGTGTTTGTTTATGGATTCCTTTTTATCAGCTCTGTGACGTTCTTTCATGAAACGTACTTTGTTGGATAACCTGTATGATCTCCAGTTTCCACTCAGCAATGGCTTTTAAGACCACTGTTCTGCTAATTATAGCTCCATCAGTTTAATCATACAGCAAAGTCATAGGACTGTATTATATTTTGTGTGTTCAATGGGATATGAATTATTTTGTGGCACACTGAATGACATCCTTTACAAATGCATACTTATAATAAGACCCATTTTTATGATTCATAGCAAGAAAAAAAATGTTTTGTTTTATTTTAGAAATTATGAAAAAAACAAGGAAGATGGGAAGTAATAGAATTGCTTTAGTGCTGTGATAATCCTCCCTGAGTTCCCAGTTTCCTCATCAAACAGTTTTATTGATTTTAGTAAACATTGGCAGCAATTCATCTTGCTCCTGCATTTGTTATTGTCTTACTGTGTTGTCTTTAATGTGTTATTACATGACAGCCATTAAAACACTGAAACATATACAAAAGCCTTCCAATCCTATGGACCGTACTTATAGTGGACCATAATATGACCCACCACCAAGTAATAATGTGGCTTGCATGCCTTCCATGCCTTATTTAAAATACTCCCTTTCTGTAGCACATACTTACGGATTACTTTTTTGTAGTCCTCCCCAATCACAATTCCCCCTTTTCTATTGTTTCACCCACTTATGCCACCTTTTGTGCAGCCCCTCCTTATAATGTGTGTACCTTCCCCTCTGACGTATAATGACCTATCAAATAAAAAAAAAAATACTCAGAGGCAATGATAGAGCTATAGCTTAGGATAAACCTTTCACAGCCCAATGCAGGGGGACAGATGACAGAAACTCTGACCAGCTGAATCTGGTACAGTTTTTAGATTTGTGTTGACATGACAAGATGGGCCACTTAAGTGAGAGCCTCTATTTTCAATATGTAAATGGTCTTCATGAGAGTCCTGCTTAAAGGGGTATTCCTATCAATATTCCATAGGATATCCAACTAATGCTTGATAGATGTGGTTCCTATGTTTATGGAGAATGAAGGTTTCTGCAAAATGAATGCATCTATCTTTTCATGCCCAATGTTGTATATTCTTACCCAGGGAAATCTGCTAGATTTGGAAAGTGGGTACTTTTCCCCTTAATATATTCTGTATATACCGCAATGATTGCACAGTAGTAATACCATCTTTATGAAATTGTCCAATGGTATGAAAGCAACACAAGGCAACTACTTTTACTTTAGATGAATACTGTTAAAGGTATATTCCTCTACAGTGGCCATTTTGTAGATCAAGCGGCCATTTTAGTCTTAGCAGGGGGTCATGCTGACCACTGTCCAGCTAACGTCATGATTCAGCCATTTTTGTGTAACATGCCTGTAAAAGTTTCTCCTTGACACATGTGAGAGATAGTTGTCCTTCAGACTGTTGTTCTTCCCCTTATCTTGTTTTGGTTAGCAAGAAGCTTTTGGAACCATTCTCTGTACATTTTGTAGCTAGGATAATATAAGCATATTGGTGAACAAGGCCTTTGAGAAAACAGTGCACAATATATTAACCTTGGAATGTCTTGGTAAATTCATTATGGCCAATAGCATTGCAGTATTCTATCTCCTTATCACGCCCCGTTTGCTGATGATGGTGATTTATATATGCGCCTGCGTGTGAATAAACTGGAGATTCTGCATCTTCTAAAATACTGGTGTGCCAGGAGCCATGAAAGGGTTAATAAGAAAGTCACCTTGCAACTGAAGTAAGGGCTAGATAAAAATCTCCATTAAATACTAATAGGGTTTAATTTCTTAAGATATGTTTAGTTATGGGTCTAACGATTCATGATGGCTACCCTACAGACATCGGTAAGTATTTTACAATGGAAAGTACAAAACCATTACAAACCGTACAAAAGTCATTAGTACAAGTGAGAAGCTAATGATAATTTTAGGGCATCACATGCTTGGGAGCATGCAGCATAAAATACGCTACAATGCTTCAAAATCTCACTTTAAATGCTTTTCAGTAAGAACACCCTTAGTTCCACTTTGTAGAAAGTAATTTGTTACATCTTGGAATAATTGACCTTATCTTGTAATAGTCACATTGCTCGCTGTGAAGTGGTTATTGTACAATTTATAGGTATTCCTCTTCTGTGTGTGAAAGTATCATTATCACAGCCACTCTGGGGGCCTGGCCGCCTCTTTACCAATTCTTGGATAAAAAACAGAACAAAAAACAATTCAGAACAATTCATTGTAATATTTACAGCAATTCCTATCTTATGTTACTACACCCTTGTTATGCCGATGTAGGAATATATCTATTGTATGACTTACTGTTTTTGCAAATTTGCTGCAAAAATGCTATGAAAGTTCTTTAAAGTAGGCATAGAGAAGCTGACTGTGTCATGGGAATATGGTATCTACACTTAGATGGCATTTCCTAATAGCTCAAAGGACCTTTATACAGTTCACTGAACTTAATATAACAGTAAGAAGCTGCTAATATAATCTTAGAGAACTGTCGCGCAAGGTTGAGTTCTGGCGCCAAAAGGCCGATGACCTGGAGAACAGGTCCCGACGTAATAATCTGCGCATTGTGGGCCTCCCTGAGAGGGCTGAAGGTCAAAGACCAGCTGAATTTGTGGAGCGATGGCTCATTGAGCTCCTCCCGGGTGCCCCATACTCCTCGGCATATGCAGTGGAACGTGCTCATAGAGTTCCTGCTAAAGCTCCGCCACCTGGTGCCCCACCATGGCCTCTTTTAGCCCGAATGCTGAATTGTAAGGATCGGGGCACTACTTTGCAGTACGCTAGATGAGCAGGAGAGCTTCGGTTCGAGAATACTACAGTCTCGATATTTCCTGACTTCTCTCCAGAATTGCAGCGACAGAGAGCGTCCTGCGTGCAAGTCAAGCGGAAGCTGAGAGAAAGGAATATCGTTTACCCCATGGCCTATCCAGCTAGACTTCGAGTCATAGATGGTGACCGGTCGATCTTCTTCTCTACCCCTGCAGAGGCGGATGAGTGGCTGGCTCGTAACCACCGCTCGCCCAGGCGTTAATATCCAGTGATCTTCTCTTTTCTCTTTTAGGGACTTGGTTCTATGCTGACTCGGGACATTACGGGTTTGGTGAGATGCAGAATTCTTTACAAAGTTATCCTGTGGTGCTTATCCAGAGGGACAGATTTTCCTTTACTTGAGCGAGTGGCTGATGTATCGGCAGGTTTGTTTGTGAATTGACCCACAGCAAATCCCAGCTGCTTTGTGGGTCTTTCTACCATAATGATCTCTTTAGCCACTTTTATGACATGGCTCAACTGAGCTGGTTTGTTTTTTTTTCTTGCTGGAAATGTTTTTTGTAAATGGTCGAGGGGGAGAGAGGGGAGTAAATTTGAGGCAACAGGGTTACTACTGCTATGTTCTGACACTGCCTTATTTCTATGGTTACTCTTATTAGTGTGGGGCAAATATCCTGCGGACCCTGTATTAGTGTCCGATTTCAATGGCGGGGTGTACCATTATATCATGGAATGTGAGGGGCCTGGGGGGACTCCTGGCAAGAGAGGTGCAGTCTTTTCTCATGTTAGGCGCTATCAGTAGAGATGAGCGAACATACTCGTCCGAGCTTGATGCTAGTTCGAGCATTAGCGTACTCGAAACTGCTCGTTGCTGGGACAAATACTTCGCCCGCTCGAGAAAATGGCATCTCCCGCCGTTTCGCTTTTTGGCGGCCAATCACAGAGCCAATCACAAGCCAGGAGACTCTGCACTCCACCCAGCATGACGTGGTACCCTTACACGTCGATAGCAGTGGTTGGCTGGCCAGATCAGGTGACCCTGGAATAGACTAGCCCCTGTCCGCGCTGCTCGGATCATTCTCTGTCTGGATGCCGCTAGGAAGAGAGCTGCTGCTGGTCAGGGAAAGCGTTAGGGTGTTCTATTAGAATAGTGTTAGGCAGGAGTGATTCTACAAGAACCCAACAGCCCTTCTTAGGGCTACAATAACGTTATACATTTTTTTTTTAATTTGCTTGTGGCTGGGCTTGCTGGCACTAGTAGTGCAGCTAGTAGCATATTGTGAGGAATTTGCAGGGGGACTTGCTACCGTTGTGTTTAGCTTTTAGTGACACACATATCCACCTCAAACACCAAAGTGGGACAATTTATTAGGGATTTGATTAGAATTAGGCAGAGTCTGCTGATTTATTTTTTTTTTTTTTACCTTTATTTCATTTTATAGCTCAAACTCATCTTGCAAAGCAGTGTGCTTTCAGTGTCGGCTACAAAATAGCCATAGGAGAACCCCAACGGCTTACTTAGGCCTACAATAGCGTTATATTTTCCTATTTTTGGTTTGCTTGTGGCTGGGCTTGCTGGCATTAGTAGTGCAGCTAGTACCATATTGTGAGGAATTTGCTGGGAGACCTGCGACCGTTGTGTTTAGCTCTTAGTGACACGCATATCCACCTCAAACACCGAAGTGGGACAATTTATTAGGGGTTTGATTAGAATTAGGCAGAGTCTGCTGATTTATTTATTTTTTTTTACCTTTATTTCATTTTATAGCTCAAACTCATCTTGCAAAGCACAAAATCCAGTTGTGTACTGTCAGTGTAGGTTAGAAACTAGCCATAGCAATAGGATAGCATCATTTTGTTAAAAAAAAAATAAAAAAAAAATTAAAAGTTTACACTTTAATTTGGAAAATGTTTAACCCGAGGGCTAGGGGTAGAGGACGAGGGCGTGGACGTGGGCGTCCAACTACTGCAGGGGTCAGAGGCCATGGTCCTGGGCGGGGTGAGACACCACCTGCTGATGAGGGAGCAGGGGAACGCCACAGAGCTACACTCCCTAGGTTCATCATGTCTCAAGTTACTGGGACTCGTGGTAGAGCACTGTTGAGGCCAGAACAGTGCGAAGAGGTGATGTCGTGGATTGCGAACAATGCTTCTAGCCATTTGTCCACCAGTCAGTCATCCACGCAGTCCACCCATGTCACCGAAATCAGCACTCCTCCGGCTCCTCCACCTCAGCCTCCTTCCCCCCAGTCTGCCCCCTCCCAGCAAAATTTGGCATTTGAAGCGGCATACTCTGAGGAACTGTTTTCTGGACCCTTCCTACAGTCACAAACCACTTGTCCGGTTGCTGCTGAGCAATTTTCCGATGCCCAGGTTTTCCACCAGTCGCAGTCTGTGGGTGATGATGACATTATTGACGTAGTGGAAGAAGTGTGTAAAGAGGTGTCGGACGATGAGGAGACACGGTTGTCAGACAGTGGTGAATTTGTTGTCAGGGCAGGAAGTCCGAGGGGGCAGCAGACTGAGGGATCGGAGGATGATGAGGTGACAGACCCAAGCTGGGTTGATAGGCCGGGTGAACACAGTGCTTCTGAGACGGAGGAGAGTCCTCGACCAGAACAGGTTGGAAGAGGCAGTGGTGGGGCCAGACGGAGAGGCAGGGCCAGAGCTGGTGCATCAGCGCCAAATGTTGCCCGTAGTCAAGCTCCCGTGGCGAGGGCTAGATTTTCAGAAGTCTGGAGGTTCTTTAAAGAAACACCGGATGACCGACGGACTGTGGTGTGCAACCTTTGCCAAACCAGGATCAGCAGGGGTTCCACCACTACTAGCTTAACTACCACCAGTATGCGCAGGCATATGAATGCTAAACACCCCACTCAATGGCACCAAGCCCGTTCACCTCCGGCCGGGCACACCACTGCTCCTTCCCCTGTGTCATCTGCTAGTCAGCCCCCTGCCCAGGACCATGGCCCAAACACCCCCCGTGCGAAAACCCCATCTTCGCCTCCACAATCCTCCACAGCATCCACCAGCATTCAGCTCTCCATACCCCAGATGCTGGAGCGCAAAAGGAAGTATAGCGCAACCCACCCACACGCCCAAGCCCTCAACGTCCACATCTCCAAGTTGCTTAGCCTGGAGATGCTGCCATATAGGCTGGTAGAGACCGAGGCCTTTCGAAACCTCATGGCGGCGGCCGCCCCTCGGTATTCAGTCCCCAGTCGCCACTACTTTTCCCGATGTGCCGTCCCAGCCATGCACAAGCACGTGTCAGAGAACATCATCCGTGCCCTGACCAACGTCGTTTCTGACAAGGTCCACCTGACCACAGACACGTGGACGAGTGCTGCCGGGCAGGGCCACTATGTATCGCTGACGGCACATTGGGTTAACTTGGTGGAGGCTGGGACCGAGTCTGACCCTGGGGCTGCTCATATACTGGCAACTCCGAGGATTGCGGGGCCTACCTCGGTCCAGGTCTCAAAGGCCTACTATGCCTCCTCCTCCTCCCACCCCTCCTCCACCTCCTCCTCCTCCGAATTACCATCCGTGGGCATGGCGCCATCAGTCGGTAGCTCTAGGCACAGCAGCAGTGCCATTGCTAAGCGACAGCAGGCGGTGCTCAAACTGCTGAGCCTAGGCGATAAAAGGCACACCGCCCAAGAGCTATTACAGGGCATCACGGCGCAGACTGATCTGTGGCTGGCACCTCTGAACCTGAAGCCAGGCATGGTTGTGTGTGACAACGGCCGTAACCTGGTGGCGGCTCTGCAACTCGGCAGACTGACAAATGTGCCATGCCTGGCCCATGTGTTAAATCTCATAGTTCAGCGTTTCCTCAAGACATACCCCAATCTGTCTGATTTGCTCACAAAGGTGCGCCGCATCTGTGCGCATTTCAGGAAGTCCAGCACAGATGCTGCCACTCTCAGGGCAGCGCAGCACCGCCTCCAACTGCCCGCTCACCGACTGTTGCGTGACGTGCCTATGAGGTGGAATTCAACATTAACCATGTTATCCAGAGTTTACCAGCAGCGCAGAGCGATTGTAGACTGCCAGATGTCAACTTCCACCAGAACTGGTAGTCAGGTCAGTCAGCTTCCTCAAGTCTACAATGAGGAGTGGACGTGGATGTCTGATATCTGTCAGGTGCTGAGTAACTTTGAGGAGTCAACACAGATGGTCAGTGGCGATGCCGCCATCATCAGCCTCACCATCCCGCTGCTTGGCCTGTTGAAAAACTCTCTGATCAGCATGAAGTCGGAAGCTTTGCGCTCGTCACAAGAGACGGGGGAAGAAGATTCCCTTGTTGATAGCCAAAGCACCCTTAGGTCTGTTTCTCAGCGCATATCGGAGGAGGTGGAGGAGGATGAGGAGGAAGAGGAGGAGAATGTTGGCGAGACAGAAGAGGGGGCCATTGTTCAGTCCTTCACTGTTCAGCGTGTATGGGCAGAAGAAGAGGAGTTGGAGGAGTTGGAGGAGGAGGAAATGGGCAGTCAGGCCAGAGAGGGGAGTGAATTTTTGCGCATATGGCAGATTTCATGCTAGGCTTCCTATCCCGTGACCCTCGCGTTCAAAGAATTTATTCCAGCACCGATTACTGGGTATTCACTCTCCTGGACCCACGGTACAAGCAAAATCGTTCCTCTCTCATCCCTGCAGAGGAAAGGAGTGTGAGAATGCATGAATACCAGCAGGTCCTGGTGCACAAGCTGAAACAGTATTTCCCTTCTGACAGCGCTAGCGGCAGAGGGCGTACTTCTGCGGGACAAGTAGCGAGGGAGAGTAGGCGAGCAGGCAGCTTGTCCAGCACTGGCAGGGGTACGCTTTACAAGGCCTTTGCCAGTTTTATGTCACCCCAGCAAGACACTGTCACCTGTCCCCAGTCTCGGCAGAGTAGGGCTGATCTTTACAGAAAGATGGTGGAGGAGTACGGAGCTGACCATACCATCATCCTAAATGATCACACAGCTCCCTACAACTACTGGGTTTCAAAGCTGGACATGTGGCACGAACTGGCGCTGTACGCCTTGGAGGTTCTTTCCTGCCCTGCCGCTAGCGTGTTGTCCGAGCGGGTTTTCAGTGCTGCTGGTGACATTATCACCTGTCGACTGACAGCGCTGACAGGCTGACGCTTATCAAGATGAATAAAGCCTGGATTTCTCCGGATTTTCATTCTCCACCAGGTGAAAGAAGCTCAACCTGAATAATGTATGCACTCCTCCTCCTCATTGTCCTCCTTCTCCTCCTCTTTGTACACTAAAGCATAGGAAACTGGCTATTTTTTGCCAGGGCCAACTGGCTCTAGCTATAGTACTCTATGTATTTAATTTTTCTGGAGGGCCACCTACCCGGTCCTCAGTTTTAAGCAATTTTTGGGAGTGCCACATACAGGCACTAAATCTATTTAATTTTTCTGGAGGACCACCTACCTGCTCCTCTGGTTTGAATACTTTTTTGGACTGCCACATATAGGCACTCAATTTATTTAATTTTTCTGGAGGACCACCTACCTGCTCCTCTGGTTTGAAAACTTTTTTGGACTGCCACTTACAGGCACTATCCAAATTAAATTGTCTCCATAGCAGCCTCCACATGTCGTCTTTTTAGCTTGCTCCACACATTGGGGCAAATTTACTTACCCGGTCCATTCGCGTTCCAGCGGCGGCTTCTCCGCTCTGGATTCGGGTCCGGCCGGGATTTAATAAGGTAGTTCTTCCGCCGTCCACCAGGTGGCGCTGCTGCGCTGAAAGTAAACTCATCGCGCCGGAATGCACCGAGCTGGACCAGGTGAAGGTAAGCGGTCCTTATGCGACACATTTTCGGTTTTTAAATGCGGCGGTTTTTCCGAATACGTCGGGTTTTCGTTCGGCCACGCCCCCCGATTTCCGTCGCGCGCATGCCAGCGCCGATGCGCCACAATCCGATCGCGTGCGCCAAAATCCCGGGGCAATTTAAGTACAAGCGGCGCAAAACGGAAATATTCGGGTAACACGTCGGGAAAACGCGAATCGGCCCCTTAATAAATGACCCCCATTGTCTCCATTGCTACCTCCACACGTCATCGCCATAGCTGCCTCCAAAAGTCGTCCATATAGCTGCCTCCGTACATGGTCTCCTTATCAAACGAACTGTGTCAGGCAGAATTTTGGGTTGTTTTCATGGATTCCACATCAAACTTGTTAACTTTGTCGCCACCCTGCTGTGTAATCCACAAAATATACTGGCAAACTTTTATCATTTACCAATATTATTTCAGCGCTTCTTGCGCATCTGTTTACATTCCCCTCACCCGCCATATCCTAAACTTATAAGAACGCTACTACACTTGATCTTATACAAAAGGTTCTTAGAAGTGCTGTTTGGGGAGTAGCCTAGAGACAGGGGCTTGGATTGGCGAAAGCTCGCCTGGCAGCGGAGCGCCAGCTCTATCTCAAGATCCAACTAACATAGTTTTAACTGCAGCACCTTTAATCTACTACTAGTTCACTGCCTCCATACATCGTCCCCTTATCAAACGAGCTGTGTCGGGCAGAATTTTGGGTTGTTTTCATGGCTTCCACATCAAACTTGTTAACTTTGTCGCCACCCTGCTGTGTAATCCACAAAATATACTGGCAAACTTTTATCATTTACCAATATTATTTCAGCGCTTCTTGCGCATCTGTTTACATTCCCCTCACCCGCCATATCCTAAACTTATAAGAACTCTACTACACTTGATCTTATACAAAAGGTTCTTAGAAGTGCTGTTTGGGGAGTAGCCTAGAGACAGGGGCTTGGATTGGCGAAAGCTCGCCTGGCAGCGGAGCGCCAGCTCTATCTCAAGATCCAACTAACATAGTTTTAACTGCAGCACCTTTAATCTACTACTAGTTCACTGCCTCCATACATCGTCCCCTTATCAAACGAGCTGTGTCAGGCAGAATTTTCTGGTGTTTCACCAGATACATAGCGGAACTCGGCCCATCTGTTGCCGCCATGCTGGAGACCTGAAGTTGCAATCATAGCAGCGCAATATGGATGCCCCATACTGTCGCTCTTAATCATGGAACCATTTCCGTAAAAACAATTAAAAATAGAACCACTATGCTATTCCATTATTTCTAGGTGAAATATTCAAACGACCCGGCCTGCTTTGAAAATTATAATTTTTTCAAAGTAAACGCTTCTGGCCCCCAGGCCCATTTTGGGTGGGGAAGAGCCGAGAGACAGGGGCTTGGACAGGCGAAAGCTCGCCTGGCAGTGGACCGCCAGCTCCATCCCAAGATTAGGCAGCCTCAGAGGCATCCATGCATGCTGCCCCTGCTGTTTCCTGTCCATTTTGCCTCCACGATCCTCCACAGCGTCCACCAATGTCTCATTTCAACTCTCTATACCCCAGACGCTGGAGCACGAGAGGGTATGCAGCACATCATCCCCTTATCAAACGAGCTGAGTCAGGCAGAATTTTCAGGTGTTTCACCAGATACATAGTGGAACTCGGCCCATCTGTCGCCGCCATGCTGGAGACCTGAAGTTGCAATCATAGCAGCGCAATATGAATGCCCCATACTGTCGCTCTTAATCATGGAAGTCGTCTCCATGGCTGCCTCCACATGTTGTCCCCTTATCAAAAGAGCTGTGTCAGGCTCATTTTTCGGGTGTTTCACCAGATACGTTATGGAACTTGGTCACTATGTCGCCACCATGCTGTGTTATCGACTAAATATACCGTCAACCTTTTGTTCACATAGGAAATCATTTCACCTCCTTTGGTGAAACCTGAGTCCATTTAGGGTATGTCGCCATAAGACTCTCTAGCCTGCCACTGCTGCCGCTGCCTCTGCATGCCGTCTCCTATAGTGTCAGGGTAAATTATTGCATGTTTTAGATGCTATCTAGCCTCATTCGGTCACTCTGTCATGGCCATGCTGTTGCCCATAATTTTGGCATAATGGTGCGATTAAGCAGCCTCAGAGGCATCCATGCATGCTGCCCCTGCTGTTTCCTGTCCATTTCCGTGGTGTTTCCATCCTTTTCTGAGGTTCCCAGGTGTTTGGCCAAGCTTCCCTGTGCAGAGCCTTGGTCCCCTTGAAAAATGCTCGAGTCTCCCATTGACTTCAATGGGGCTCGTTATTCGAGACGAGCACTCGAGCATCGGGAAAAGTTTGTCTCGAATAACGAGTACCCGAGCATTTTAGTGCTCGCTCATCTCTACCTATCAGCCTCATATTTTATGCCTCCAGGAGACCCATATGATCCCTGAGACAACAAGCCTTGGGTACAATGGGCCAAGAGTTCATGCCATACTTCTTATTCCCGTGGTGTTTCCCTATTGATCCACTCTTCCGTGCGGTGGGACCCTCAAAGAGTGCAAATAGACCCCGAGGGTCGATATGTATTTGTTTATGCTCTGCTATTCTCCAGGCCAACAATACTGATGGGTATATACAACCCTCCCCCTGGTTCCCTCCAAATCCTGCAGGATGCAGTTACGTTGGCCTTTGCTAGGAACCCAGACAAGGCAAACAGGAAGCGCTGGCTATCATTGGGCAGGGATTATCTTACGGTGGTAAGGGAAAAGGCAGCTAGAAGGCTCTTTTTCAATAGACAGTCGTATTTTGAAGCAGGCAATCAATCAGGTAAGCTGTTAGCTTGGTTGGCGAAGAGGGCATCCTCCTCCCCCCGGTATTATGCATTAAATCCAAGCAGGCCCAATAGTATCATCTTCAGATGACATTCTTTCTGAATTTGCTACTTTCTATAGGGAGCTTTACACATCCAAATTCTCACACACAACTACTGAACTAGCTGAATATTTAGATGAACTTACATTTCCCGGCCTTTCTCCCGAGAGTGTTGAGTTGTTGGAGGCCCCTATATCCGAAGATGAGATCACTGAAACGCTTCAATCTAAGGCCAAGGGTAAGGCATCGGGCCCTGATGGTCTCCCATTAGAGGTCTACTTACAATACACAACATCTCTCACTCCACACCTATCGGCCATGTACCGAGCAGCGTTTGATAGGGGTTGCCTCCCGCCCACCCTCAACGATGCCACTATTGTGGTGTTATTGAAGCCGGGAAAGGACCCAGAGGAGTGTGGCTCATATAGGCCCATCTCACTCCTTAATAATGACTATAAAATATTAACTAAAATCCTGGCCAAAGTAATAACGGAAATTATACATCCGGATCAAGCAGGCTTTATTCCTGGCAGGTGCACGTCTGATAATATTCGTCTGGCCCATGTTCTTTCCCAAATGGGGTGGTGACAACAATAAGATTGGGCCTTGGCCTCGCTAGACGCCCGCCAAGGCATTCGATTTAGTAGAATGGCCATACCTGTTGGCCGTACTGGAAAGGTTCGGGTTCGGGCCTAGGTTTCTCAAGTGGGTGTCTATACTGTACAGCTCCCCTACTGCCAAAGTGCTGGTGAATGGTTTACTTTCCTCCTCCTTTTGCCTCCATAGAGGTACCAGGCAGGGTTGTCCCCTCTCACCGCTCCTGTTCGCAATTGCAATGGAGCCCCTAGCCATCCGGATTCACCGTGATGCCGCTCACGGGAAAATAGAATTAGCCTTTATGCCGATGATGTAGCGTTGTATATGGCTAACCCTGCTGCCACCCTTCCCAGGGCCATCTCAATTATAAATAGGTTTGGTGACTTCTCAGGCCTCCTCATTAACTGGGATAAGTCCTTTCTTATGCCACTACGTAGGGAGGGTTATGGTTGGGGTCCTGAGTTCTGCGGCCTTCAAATAGTGGAAGGATTTCAATACCTGGGTGTACATATTGTACGGGACATCTCCCGTTCCTTCTCTCTTAATATAGCCCCTTTGGTGACTTATCTAAAAGATAAGGTAAATACTTGGAGGCTCCTGCCTGTGTCTGTGGCTGGACGCATAAATTTACTTAAAATGATTGCATAAATTGTTGTACACCCTAGAGCATGCAGATATACCAGTGCCCAGACGTTTTTTTGCGCAGCTGGACTCTTTGTTCACCTCATTCATCTGGGGGAGTGGGCGTGCTAAACTCCGTCTGTCCTCTTTGCGGCGCCCTAAGGCACAGGCGGGGGCTGCTTTGCCGGATCCCTTCTTGTATTACCTGGCGGGTCAGCTTCGCTATCTCTGTAGTTGGGTGTCACCTGGGCAGATGCCAGACGCTGAAAGCCACCTTGCCCGGTTCCTCCACCTACGCTCCCTGTGGCCCGTATAGGAGCCTGTTGATTATAAGTAGAGATGAGCGAACATGCTCGTCCGAGCTTGATGCTCGGTCGAGCATTAGGGTACTCGAAACTGCTCGTTGCTCGGACGAATACTTCGCCCGCTCGAGAAAATGGCAGCTCCCGCCGTTTTGCTTTTTGGCGGCCAGAAACAGAGCCAATCACAAGCCAGGAGACTCTGCACTCCACCCAGCATGACGTGGTACCCTTACACGTCGATAGCAGTGGTTGGCTGGCCAGATCAGGTGACCCTGGGATAGACTAGCCGCTGCCCGCGCTGCTCGGATCATTCTGTGTCTGGATGCCGCTAGGGAGAGAGCTGCTGCTGGTCAGGGAAAGCGTTAGGGTGTTCTATTAGCTTACTGTTAGGCAGGAGTGATTCTCAAAGAACCCAACAGCCCTTCTTAGGGCTACAATAACGTTCTACTTTTTTTATTTTAATTTGCATCTAGTACCATTTTGTGAGGAATTAGCAGGGGGACTTGCTACCGTTGTGTTTAGCTCTTAGTGGCACACATATCCATAGCAAAGACCGAAGTGGGAAAATTTAGTAGGGGTTGGATTTCAATTAGGCACTAACTCAGTGTCATCTCATCTGACAGTAGTGTGCTTTGATACTTGGCTAGAAAATAGCCATAGGAGAATACAAAGAGCTTACTTACGCATACAGTAGCGTTCTATATATTTGATTTCTGGTTGATCTGCTGGTGGCTGTACTTTCTGCAGTGCATGTACTAGCCAATTCTGAGCAATTTGTAGTGAGACTTGCGACCGCTGTGTTCTGCGCTTAGTGACGCACATATCCATAGCAAAGACCGAAGTGGGAAAATTTAGTAGGGGTTGGATTTCAATTAGGCACTAACTCAGTGTCATCTCATCTGACAGTAGTGTGCTTTGATACTTGGCTAGAAAATAGCCATAGGAGAATACAAAGAGCTTACTTACGCATACAGTAGCGTTCTATATATTTGATTTCTGGTTGATCTGCTGGTGGCTGTACTTTCTGCAGTGCATGTACTAGCCAATTCTGAGCAATTTGTAGTGAGACTTGCGACCGCTGTGTTCTGCGCTTAGTGACGCACATATCCATAGCAAAGACCGAAGTGGGAAAATTTAGTAGGGGTTGGATTTCAATTAGGCACTAACTCAGTGTCATCTCATCTGACAGTAGTGTGCTTTGATACTTGGCTAGAAAATAGCCATAGGAGAATACAAAGAGCTTACTTACGCATACAGTAGCGTTCTATATATTTGATTTCTGGTTGATCTGCTGGTGGCTGTACTTTCTGCAGTGCATGTACTAGCCAATTCTGAGCAATTTGTAGTGAGACTTGCGACCGCTGTGTTCTGCGCTTAGTGACGCACATATCCATAGCAAAGACCGAAGTGGGAAAATTTAGTAGGGGTTGGATTTCAATTAGGCACTAACTCAGTGTCATCTCATCTGACAGTAGTGTGCTTTGATACTTGGCTAGAAAATAGCCATAGGAGAATACAAAGAGCTTACTTACGCATACAGTAGCGTTCTATATATTTGATTTCTGGTTGATCTGCTGGTGGCTGTACTTTCTGCAGTGCATGTACTAGCCAATTCTGAGCAATTTGTAGTGAGACTTGCGACCGCTGTGTTCTGCGCTTAGTGACGCACATATCCATAGCAAAGACCGAAGTGGGAAAATTTAGTAGGGGTTGGATTTCAATTAGGCACTAACTCAGTGTCATCTCATCTGACAGTAGTGTGCTTTGATACTTGGCTAGAAAATAGCCATAGGAGAATACAAAGAGCTTACTTACGCATACAGTAGCGTTCTATATATTTGATTTCTGGTTGATCTGCTGGTGGCTGTACTTTCTGCAGTGCATGTACTAGCCAATTCTGAGCAATTTGTAGTGAGACTTGCGACCGCTGTGTTCTGCGCTTAGTGACGCACATATCCATAGCAAAGACCGAAGTGGGAAAATTTTGTAGGGGTTGGATTTCAATTAGGCACTAACTCAGTGTCATCTCATCTGACAGTAGTGTGCTTTGATACTTGGCTAGAAAATAGCCATAGGAGAATACAAAGAGCTTACTTACGCATACAGTAGCGTTCTATATATTTGATTTCTGGTTGATCTGCTGGTGGCTGTACTTTCTGCAGTGCATGTACTAGCCAATTCTGAGCAATTTGTAGTGAGACTTGCGACCGCTGTGTTCTGCGCTTAGTGACGCACATATCCATAGCAAAGACCGAAGTGGGAAAATTTAGTAGGGGTTGGATTTCAATTAGGCACTAACTCAGTGTCATCTCATCTGACAGTAGTGTGCTTTGATACTTGGCTAGAAAATAGCCATAGGAGAATACAAAGAGCTTACTTACGCATACAGTAGCGTTCTATATATTTGATTTCTGGTTGATCTGCTGGTGGCTGTACTTTCTGCAGTGCATGTACTAGCCAATTCTGAGCAATTTGTAGTGACGAGACTTGCGACCGCTGTGTTCTGCGCTTAGTGACGCACATATCCATAGCAAAGACCGAAGTGGGAAAATTTAGTAGGGGTTGGATTTCAATTAGGCACTAACTCAGTGTCATCTCATCTGACAGTAGTGTGCTTTGATACTTGGCTAGAAAATAGCCATAGGAGAATACAAAGAGCTTACTTACGCATACAGTAGCGTTCTATATATTTGATTTCTGGTTGATCTGCTGGTGGCTGTACTTTCTGCAGTGCATGTACTAGCCAATTCTGAGCAATTTGTAGTGACGAGACTTGCGACCGCTGTGTTCTGCGCTTAGTGACGCACATATCCATAGCAAAGACCGAAGTGGGAAAATTTAGTAGGGGTTGGATTTCAATTAGGCACTAACTCAGTGTCATCTCATCTGACAGTAGTGTGCTTTGATACTTGGCTAGAAAATAGCCATAGGAGAATACAAAGAGCTTACTTACGCATACAGTAGCGTTCTATATATTTGATTTCTGGTTGATCTGCTGGTGGCTGTACTTTCTGCAGTGCATGTACTAGCCAATTCTGAGCAATTTGTAGTGACGAGACTTGCGACCGCTGTGTTCTGCGCTTAGTGACGCACATATCCATAGCAAAGACCGAAGTGGGAAAATTTAGTAGGGGTTGGATTTCAATTAGGCACTAACTCAGTGTCATCTCATCTGGCATAGTAGTGTGCTTTGATACTTGGCTAGAAAATAGCCATAGCAATAGGATAGCATTGTTTGGTTTTAAAAACTCAAAAAAAAAAAAAAAACACAAAAAAAAAAAAAAAAAAAAAAAAAAAGTAAAAAAAAAAATAAAGTTATAACTCTCATTTTAAAAATGTTTAACCCGAGGGCTAGGGGTAGAGGACGAGGGCGGGGACGTGGGCGTCCAACTACTGCAGGGGTCAGAGGCCGTGGTCCTGGGCGGGGTGAGACACCACCTGCTGATGAGGGAGCAGGGGAACGCCGCAGAGCTACACTCCCTAGGTTCATGTCTGAAGTTACTGGGACTCGTGGTAGAGCACTGTTGAGGCCAGAACAGTGCGAACAGGTGATGTCGTGGATTGCTGACAATGCTTCGAGCAATTTGTCCACCACCAGTCAGTCTTCCACGCAGTCCACCCATGTCACCGAAATCGCCACTCCTCCAGCTCCTGCACCTCAGCCTCCTCCCCCCCAGTCTGCCCCCTCCCAGGAAAATTTGGCATTTGAACCGGCATACTCTGAGGAACTGTTTTCTGGACCCTTCCCACAGTCACAAACCACTTGTCCGGTTGCTGCTGAGCAATTTTCCGATGCCCAGGTTTTCCAACAGTCACAGTCTGTGGGTGATGATGACCTTCTTGACGTAGTGGAAGTGTGTAAAGAGGTGTCCGACGATGAGGAGACACGGTTGTCAGACAGTGGGGAAGTTGTTGTCAGGGCAGGAAGTCCGAGGGGGGAGCAGACTGAGGGATCGGAGGATGATGAGGTGACAGACCCAAGCTGGGTTGAGAGGCCGGGTGAACACAGTGCTTCTGAGACGGAGGAGAGTCCTCGACCAGAACAGGTTGGAAGAGGCAGTGGTGGGGCCAGACGGAGAGGCAGGGCCAGAGCTGGTGCATCAGCGCCAAATGTGTCAACTAGTGAAGCTCCCGTGGCGAGGGCTCCTGCGGCGAGGGCTAGATCTTCAGAAGTCTGGAGGTTCTTTAAGGAAACACCGGATGACCGACGGACTGTGGTGTGCAACATTTGCCAAACCAGGCTCAGCAGGGGTTCCACCACTACTAGCTTAACTACCACCAGTATGCGCAGGCATATGAATGCTAAACACCCCACTCAGTGGCAACAAGCCCGTTCACCTCCGGCCGTGCACACCACTGCTCCTTCCCCTGTGTCAGCTGCTAGTCAGCCCCCTGCCCAGGACCCTGCCACAAAAACCCCATCATCGCCTCCACGATCCTCCACAGCATCCACCAGCGTTCAGCTCTCCATACCCCAGACGCTGGAGCGGAAACGCAAATATAGTGCAACCCACCCGCACGCCCAAGCCCTTAATGTGCACATCTCCAGATTGCTTAGCCTGGAGATGCTGCCCTATAGGCTAGTAGAGACCGAGGCCTTTCGCAACCTCATGGCGGCGGCCGCCCCTCGGTATTCGGTCCCCAGCCGCCACTACTTTTCCCGATGTGCCGTCCCAGCCCTGCACCAGCACGTGTCAGACAACATCATCCGTGCCCTGACCAACGCCGTTTCTGACAAGGTCCACCTGACCACGGACACGTGGACGAGTGCTGCCGGGCAGGGCCACTATATATCGCTGACGGCACATTGGGTTAACTTGGTGGAGGCTGGGACCGAGTCTGACACTGGGGCTGCTCATATACTGCCGACGCCGAGGATTGCGGGGCCTACCTCGGTCCAGGTGTTTCAGGCCTACTATGCCTCCTCCTCCTCCCACCCCTCCTCCACCTCCTCCTCCGAACTACCATCCGTGGGCACGGCGCCATCAGTCGGTAGCTCTAGGCACAGCAGCAGTGCCGTCGCTAAGCGACAGCAGGCGGTGCTCAAACTGCTGAGCCTAGGCGACAAAAGGCACACCGCCCAAGAGCTATTACAGGGCATCACGGCGCAGACTGATCTGTGGCTGGCACCGCTGAACCTCAAGCCGGGAATGGTTGTGTGTGACAACGGCCGTAACCTGGTGGCGGCTCTGCAACTCGGCAGACTGACACATGTGCCATGCCTGGCCCATGTGTTAAATCTGATAGTTCAGCGTTTCCTCAAGACATACCCCAATCTGTCTGATTTGCTCACGAAGGTGCGCCGCATCTGTGCGCATTTCAGGAAGTCCAGCCCAGATGCTGCCACTCTCAGGGCAGCGCAGCGCCGCCTCCAACTGCCCGCTCACCGACTGTTGTGCGACGTGCCCACGAGGTGGAATTCAACACTGACCATGTTATCCAGAGTTTACCAGCAGCGCAGAGCGATTGTAGACTGCCAGATGTCAACTTCCACCAGAACTGGTAGTCAGGTCAGTCAGCTTCCTCAAGTCTACAATGAGGAGTGGACGTGGATGTCTGATATCTGTCAGGTGCTGAGTAACTTTGAGGAGTCAACACATATGGTCAGTGGCGATGCCGCCATCATCAGCCTCACCATCCCGCTGCTTGGCCTGTTGAAAAACTCTCTGGTCAGCATGAAGTCGGAAGCTTTGCGCTCGTCACAAGAGACAGGGGAAGAATATTCCCTTGTTGATAGCCAAAGCACCCTCAGGTCTGTTTCTCAGCGCATATCGGAGGAGGTGGAGGTGGAGGAGGATGAGGAGGAAGAGGAGGAGAATGTTGGTGAGACACAAGAGGGGACCATTGTTGAGTCCTTTACTGTTCAGCGTGTATGGGCAGAAGAAGAGGAGTTGGAGGAGTTGGAGGAGGAGGAAATGGACAGTCAGGCCAGTGAGGGGAGTGAATTCTTACGCGTTGGTACTCTGGCGCATATGGCAGATTTCATGCTAGGCTGCCTATCCCGTGACCCTCGCGTTCAAAGAATTTATTCCAGCACCGATTACTGGGTGTTCACTCTCCTGGACCCACGGTACAAGCAAAATCTTTCCACTCTCATCCCTGCAGAGGAAAGGAGTGTGAGAATGCATGAATACCAGCAGGCCCTGGTGCACAAGCTGAAACAGTATTTCCCTTCTGACAGCGCTAGCGGCAGAGTGCGTAGTTCTGCGGGACAAGTAGCGAGGGAGAGTAGGCGAGCAGGCAGCTTGTCCAGCACTGGCAAGGGTACGCTTTACAAGGCTTTTGCCAGCTTTATGTCACCCCAGCAAGACACTGTCACCTGTCCCCAGTCTCGGCAGAGTAGGGCTGATCTTTACAGAAAGATGGTGAGGGAGTACGTAGCTGACCATACCATCGTCCTAAATGAACACACAGCTCCCTACAACTACTGGGTTTCAAAGCTGGACATGTGGCACGAACTGGCGCTGTACGCCTTGGAGGTTCTTGCCTGCCCTGCCGCTAGCGTCTTGTCCGAGCGGGTTTTCAGTGCAGCTGGTGGCATCATCACCGATAAGCGTACACGCCTGTCGACTGACAGCGCTGACAGGCTGACGCTTATTAAAATGAATAAAGGCTGGATTTCTCAGAATTTCCAATCTCCACCAGGTGAAGGAAGCTCAACCTGAATAATTGATCCACTCCTCCTCCTCCTCATTTTCCTCCTTCTCCTCCTCTTTGTACAGTAAAGCAGAGGAAAATGGCTATTTTTTGACAGGGCCCACTGGCTCTTGCTATAGTACTTCATGCATTTAATTTTTCTGGAGGGCCACCTACCCGGTCCTCTGTTTGAAACAATTTTTGTGAGTGCCACATACAGGCACTCAATCTATTCCATTTTACTGCAGGGCCACCTACCTGCTCCTCTGGTTTGAAACATTTTTGGGACTGCCACATACAGGCACTCAATCTATTCCATTTTACTGGAGGGCCACCTACCTGCTCCTCTGGTTTGAAAAATTTTTGGGACTGCCACATACAGGCACTCAATCTATTCCATTTTACTGCAGGGCCACCTACCTGCTCCTCTGGTTTGAAACATTTTTGGGACTGCCACATACAGGCACTCAATCTATTCCATTTTACTGGAGGGCCACCTACCTGCTCCTCTGGTTTGAAAAATTTTTGGGACTGCCACATACAGGCACTCAATCTATTCCATTTTACTGCAGGGCCACCTACCTGCTCCTCTGGTTTGAAACATTTTTGGGACTGCCACATACAGGCACTCAATCTATTCCATTTTACTGGAGGGCCACCTACCTGCTCCTCTGGTTTGAAAAATTTTTGGGACTGCCACATACAGGCACTCAATCTATTCCATTTTACTGCAGGGCCACCTACCTGCTCCTCTGGTTTGAAACATTTTTGGGACTGCCACATACAGGCACTCAATCTATTCCATTTTACTGGAGGGCCACCTACCTGCTCCTCTGGTTTGAAACATTTTTGGGACTGCCACATACAGGCACTCAATCTATTCCATTTTACTGCAGGGCCACCTACCTGCTCCTCTGGTTTGAAACATTTTTGGGACTGCCACATACAGGCACTCAATCTATTCCATTTTACTGCAGGGCCACCTACCTGCTCCTCTGGTTTGAAACATTTTTGGGACTGCCACATACAGGCACTCAATCTATTCCATTTTACTGCAGGGCCACCTACCTGCTCCTCTGGTTTGAAACATTTTTGGGACTGCCACATACAGGCACTCAATCTATTCCATTTTACTGGAGGGCCACCTACCTGCTCCTCTGGTTTGAAAAATTTTTGGGACTGCCACATACAGGCACTCAATCTATTCCATTTTACTGCAGGGCCACCTACCTGCTCCTCTGGTTTGAAACATTTTTGGGACTGCCACATACAGGCACTCAATCTATTCCATTTTACTGGAGGGCCACCTACCTGCTCCTCTGGTTTGAAAAATGTTTGGGACTGCCACATACAGGCACTATCCAAATTAAATTGTCTCCATAGCAGCCTCCACACGTTGTCTCCATTGCTACCTCCAAAAGTCGTCCATATAGCTGCCTCCATACATCGTCCCTTTATCAAACGAGGTGTGTCAGGCAGAAATTTGGGTTGTTTTCATGGATTACACATCAAAGTTGTTAACTTTGTCGCCACCCTGCTGTGTTATCCACAAAATATACTGGCAAACTTTTACCATTTAGGGATATTATTTCAGCGCTTCTTGCGCATCTGTTTACATTCCCCTCACCCGCCATATCTTAAACTTATAAGAACGCTACTACACTTGATCTTATACAAAAGGTTCTTAGAAGTGCTGTTTGGGGAGTAGCCTAGAGACAGGGGCTTGAATTGGCGAAAGCTCGCCTGGCAGCGGAGCGCGAGCTCCATGCGCATCATGCGCTTCTTGCGCATCTGTTTACATTCCCCTCACCCGCCATATCCCAAACTTATAAGAACGCTACTACACTTAACTTGGTGCAGGCTGGGACCGAGTCTGACCCTGGGGCTGGTCATATACTGCCGACGCAGAGAATTGCGGGGCCTACCTCGGTCCAGGTCTCAAAGGCCTACTATACCTCCTCCCACCCCTCCTCCACCTCCTCCTCCTCCGAATTACCATCCGTGGGCATGGCGCCATCAGTCGGTAGCTCTAGGCACAGCAGCAGTGCCGTCGCTAAGCGACAGCAGGCGGTGCTGAAACTGCTGAGCCTAGGCGATAAAAGGCACACCGCCCAAGAGCTATTACAGGGCATTCCACATCAAAGTTGTTAACTTTGTCGCCACCCTGCTGTGTAATCCACAAAATATACTTGCAAACTTTTACCATTTAGGGATATTATTTCAGCGCTTCTTGCGCATCTGTTTACATTCCCCTCACCCGCCATATCCTAAACTTATAAGAACGCTACTACACTTGATCTTATACAAAAGGTTCTTAGAAGTGCTGTTTGGGGAGTAGCCTAGAGACAGGGGCTTGGATTGGCAAAAGCTCGCCTGGCTGCAGAGCGCCAGCTCCATCCCAAGATCCAACTAACATAGTTGCAGCACCTTTAATCTACTACTAGTTCACTGCCTCCATAATAATAATAATAATAATCTTTATTTATATAGCGCCATCATATTCCGTAGCGCTTTACAAATCATAGGAAACAAATACAAATGTATTGTAACAGAGCACAACATTTGTATGGAACAACAGGAGTGAGGTCCCTGCTCGCCAGAGCTTACGGTTTATGAAGATGATGGGGTAACACGAGGTAAAAGAATATTTAACGGTCAAGCCATTCTTCTTAGGGAATAGAACAAAATATAATAAATGGAATTGCTGTCGCTTGAACCACTCAGCCGTCATCTTATATACCAGGTCCAGGGTGAATGGGACTGCAGAGAAGTCTGGTGCCTGTTGGTTGCTGGATAACAGATGGGAGGACGACACAGGACGGGTTAGTAGAAGAGTTAAAACTTCATGCAGTTAATGAGTGTTATAGGCTTGCCTAAAGAAATGGGTTTTAAGAGCACGTTTGAAACTTTGGAGGTTAGGTATTAGTCTGATAGTCCAGGGCAGAGCATTCCATAGAATTGGTGCAGCTCTAGAGAAGTCTTGGAGACGCGAGTGGGAGGTCCGCACTAGGGTAGAGGTTAATCTAAGATCACTGGCGGATCTAAGAGCACGGGTTGGGCGATAGACTGAGATAAGAGAGGAGAGGTAGGGGGGTGCAGCATTATACAGAGCTTTATGGATGAGGGTTATTATTATTTTAAACTGTATTCGAAAGGAGACTGGCAGCCAGTGCAGCGACTGGCATGAACTGTAAGCATACATGGTCCCCTTATCAAACGAGCTGTGTCAGGCAGAATTTTGGGTTGTTTTCATGGCTTCCATGTTAACTTTGTCGCCACCCTGCTGTGTAATCCACAAAATATACTGGCAAACTTTTATCATGTACCGATATTATTTGAGCGCTTCTTGCTCACCTCCTTTGGTTCCTCTCTGACACCCATTGGTTTGAAGCCTGAGTCCAATTAGGGTATGTCGCCATGCCACTCTCTAGCCTGCTGCCGCTGCCTCTGCCTCTGCATGCCGTCCCCTGTAGTGTCAGGGTCAATTATTGGATGTTTTACATGCTATCTAGCTTCATTCTGTCACTCTGTCATGGCCATGCTGTTGCCCATAATTTCGGCATAATGGTGCGATTAAGCAGCCTCAGAGGCATCCATGCATGCTGCCCCTGCTGTTTCCTGTCCATTTCCGTGGTGTTTCCATCCTTTTCTGAGGTTCCCAGGTGTTTGGCCAAGCTTCCCTGTGCAGAGCCTTGGTCCCCTTGAAAAATGCTCGAGTCTCCCATTGACTTCAATGGGGTTCGTTATTCGAGACGAGCACTCGAGCATCGGGAAAAGTTCGTCTCGAATAACGAGTACCCGAGCATTTTAGTGTTCGCTCATCTCTAATTATAAGCCTAACCACCTTCTTCCTTTGCATAGGCTGGCCAGACAGGTTTGGTCTCATGCCAAGAAACTATCAGCTGCACTGGGCACCCTTGTTCATGTTCCCCTCTGGTCCCACCCAGGTTTGCTCCATCTCTTAGATTTGCAAGATGGTTCATACTGGACCGCCAAGGGTCTAGTGAACATTGCTCAACTTCTTGGGGAGGATGGGGAGGCTCTCTCTGTGGAGGCAATTAGATCCGCTTTCGATGTTCCAGATAGGGAAGTCTTTCATTGCCTACAGCTAAGGCACGCTTTTCTGGCTCAGTTCCCTCCGACAGAGACTGCTTTCTCCTCATTCCCACTGATTGGAATTCTACGCTCTCAGGGTCCTAGAGGCCTGGTATCTGTTATCTATACCCACCTCCTTTGTGAGCTGTTGGAGGGTCCCCCTCTGCCAGTCAGAGCCCGATGGGAGGCTCTCATTCCCTCACTATCGGATGAAGACTGGGGGGCGGCCCAGGAGTCTCACACCTCGGTATCACCTGCAGCCAATAATAAACTAATTCAGTTGTTCATCATCCATCAATGCTATATAACTCCAGTCAGACTGTTTCATATGCATAGATTTCCGAACTCTAGATGTCACAGATGTCATGTGGACAGGGCAGATTTCATCCACCTAATATGGACTTGCGATTACATAGCCGTATTCTGGAGAGAAGTAGTTTCTCTGCTGTCCGATATCCTGAATAAACCGGTCCCTACCTCGCCGGCCCTATGCCTGTTGGGAATTACCCGGGAGGATGACTGGTCCCATTATGAAGCTATTTTCTTGAAGGAAGCTCTGTTTTTGGCCCGTAAGGCCATTGCCATACGCTGGATGGCTGATCGCTCTCCTACTGTCTCTCAGTGGAAGAAACTAGTTAATCTGACTCTACCTTATGAGAATATAGTTTACAAACACCGCGGCTGCCCGGATAAGTTCAGAAAAGTGTGGGGCTCTTGGTGCTCTTCCCCAGATACCCTTTTTAATGATCGCAGTCTGAGAGAATCTCTTGTCCCTTTTCAGTGACTGCATACTCGATGGAGGTTATATTATTATAATTTTACATATTACAGGTGGGCACCCTTCCTGCACTCCTCTGTGCACTGTCAACAGGAGGGATTCCTTGTTCTCCAGAAATAGGGTGGTGGGTTACCTTGTTGCCTAACCATTGTTACTACCTTTTCTTTATTTCCATTTCTCTCTTGACACCTCTCGACCAGGTTGGTTACTGTTCTATGTATGGGTTGGGGAGGGGTTTTCTGGATCGCTGTTTTTGTACTGATGTTACCACACATGACAAATGATTGTGTAAAGATATATGCTGTTATATCTGAAGTACCTCAGCTAATGATCCTTGTTTTGTGATGTTGCACCGTTTCATTTCTATGCCAATAAAGCGATTTAAAAAAAAAAAAAAGAAGCTGCTAATAGACAGGTTTCACAGACCAACAGCAGTGCCAAGTCTGAGATTCAGCAATAACATACTGTGAATACAGATTCAGATTATCCATTTCCTTACACACTTAGGCCCCTTCCACACTAGCGTTGCATTTCACGTCAGAGTGCAATGCGTGAAAAACTGACGTTTTTGGCTGCGTTTTTGTTCCATTTTTCCTTGGAGTAATTAGCGTTTTTGCGTTTTTCATGCGCGTGTTGTTAGCGTTTTTTTTGCGTTTTCGGCGCGTTTTTCACGCGCGAGTCAATGGGAGACTCGAGCATTTTTCAAAGGGACCATGGTTTGGGATTAAAATGTGTTATTTAATTGAAAAATAATGTCTTCTGATAAGTTGCAAACATCTGCGATCTATTCTTCACTGTTCCCCGAGTATATTATCTCCCGACAAGTTAGCAGATGTGAAGAACAGTGAAGAATAGAATAAAAACAGTGAACACAGTGAACACAGTGAACACAGGATCATTTAAGAGAAAAACACAGTTCTGCACTGTGTTTTTCTCTTAAATGATCCTGTGTTCACTGTGTTCACTGTGTTCACTGTTTTTATTCTATTCTTCACTGTTCTTCATTGTGTTTTTTAAATTAAATGATCGTTCTCGAGCAGGGGAAATACTGTTATTCTGGTCACCTAGCAACCCTTACGTTTAAAACGCATTGCACTCGCATTGCACTTGCAATGATTGCGAGTGCAATGCGTTCTTGATGCCTCTCCATAGACTTGAATGGGGCGTGAAAAACGCGCGCGACACGCAAAAGTAGAGCATGCTGCGATTTTGACGCGCGTGAAAACGAACGCAAGCACGCGCGTGAAAACCAACGCTAATGAAGAAAGACAATGGGACAGAGTGCAATGCAAGTTCTGCGCGTCAAATGCACGCGCAGAACTCGCGCGTGAAAAACGCCAGTGTGGAAGGGGCCTTAAAGGAAACCTACCACTGCCCGCATGATGAAATCATGCGAGCAAATCACCTGGTAGGCTACTTAATGCTGATGCCGGCACATAGTTTTGTCAGGCTCGGCGAACTTTAGTTTAGCTAAAAAAAATATTTTCTTACATATTTAAATGAGCCCTCCGGTGATACCCTGCGCCATCTTCGGGCTGGCGATGGCTTCTGATGTTTAATTATTCCGCCTTCAGGTGCCGAGAGCCGTGACGTCACCAAGCTCTCGGCACCTGAAGGAGGAATAATTAAACATCGAAAGCCATCGCCAGCCCGAAGATGGCGCAGGGTAGCACCGGAGGGCTCATTTAAATATGTAAGAAAATAGTTTTTTTTAGCTAAACTAAAGTTCGCCGAGCCTAACAAAACTATGTGCCGGCATCAGCATTAAGTAGCCTACTGAGTGGTCTGCTCGCATGATTTCATCATGCGGGCAGTGGTAGGTTTCCTTTAAAATATAACTTTTCATAAATAACTATAAAAAGATGATATTACTCAGTCAGTGAATCAGTGAACTCGCTAAAATTACTAGAATCCTCGAAGAGTGGCCAGCTTATTGGTATATTGGTTGTTTGACCGGAATTACCTACAGGTATACTATATACGGAACATACCAGCTTTTTGATATAAATAGTTATGTGGAGTATATACAGAGAGCCTCAATAAGAGTAATAAACAGAGACTCAAGGATAGATGTAAAGTTGGCTGTTTATCTATACAGTCCCTCTAGTAACAGATAGGGGCTCATTTACTAAGGGTCTGCGGTCCGCACTATCGTTGGAATACCCGACGATTTCCGATGTGTGACGCATTTAGAAGGGTTTTTTGCACATGCAATCAGATTTTGGAGCATCAGTGCCGGGGGGTGGGGCGTTGAGGAGCCGACGGATTCGGACAACGCGCGGGATCTAACATTTAAATTGTGTCACAATACGAAGCACTTACATGCACCGGGAAGAAGAAGGTTCCTCTTCCCACAGCCAAACTACCCTCCTTCCCCCATCTGCTCTGCCTCATTCCTACTCAGGTTTACTTACTGCATATGCACTTTTTTCATTGAGGTTGTAGACCATTTATACTAGCATTGTCGAGGTTACAGCTGTTTTATCCATGCAGGATTGGGGGCCCACCTAGGGAGGGTATTTGTCCGCTGTGGTTTACCCCTGGGTCTGGGACTCTGTTCCCTGACCCTCCGGGGGGACAGTTGTGCTCTTGGCAGCACTATTTTAAGTGTTTTATTCGGTTTTGTATCTCTTCGTGTGTGTATTTACATGTGGCTTAATAAAATTTACTTGTTGCCTTATAATTCCATCGCTTCCTCTTGTTGTGAATTCATTGCTATTTTGATGCAATTTGGCGTAAATCTTTAATTATTTACTGCTGTGCTGTCCCCTTGTTTATCCCCTTGTTTATCCCCTTGGATATGAAATGTTTAGTATGTGGTAAGTATTGCCAAAAAGAGCAATTTCCACAAGCAAAGGAACTGATAATTGTGAATTTTAGGCAGCGAAATGACTATGGACAAGATAGTCACTGAGGTTCTTCCCTCTGCGATATGATATTGAGGTATAATGTGGTATCCTTTCTGATAGAGTCTGCCAATAGGATAGGCCAGTAGCACCCCCTTATTGTTGTAATCTTGTCTCCACAGGCATTATATGTTTTGTGTTCTCAAATGGGCTACATGTTGTCTGAATTTGTGTGCGGCGAATAGTTTGAAACTAAACCTATCGAAACCAAAAGAAATTGTAATGGATTTCGCAAGGAAACTGGAGGACTGGATGGAACCTCTAATTGTAGAGGGGGTGGAAATTGAACGTGTGCGGGAGTACAAATATTTAGGCATAATGATCAATGAGAAATTAAAATGGCAGTCTCAAGCGGACTGTGCATATAGGAAGGCAACAGGTAGGTTGTTCTTCCTAAGATCACTCTTCCTAAAAATCACACTGATTACCTTCTACAAGTCGGTAGTACTGAGCTCTTTACTGTATGGGGTGAGTGCTTGTGGCCCATGTTTGTCTGCTCAGGATCAATGCAAATATAGAAAGATTATAAAAAAAAGCAGAGAACATAGTTGATGTAAAAATGGAGCAATGGAAGAGTATACTCCATCGATGTGTACTTAAAAAATTTGCCCGCATGGTGACAGACCCATCTCATCCATTGTACACTCAACTACAATTAAAGCGAAGTGGTTTCAGTGGCAGAATGATAGAAATTAGGTGTAGGATGGACAGATACAAAAAATCATTTATACCATATACTATCCATTTGTCCATGTGTTTTAGCCCTTGGAGTTATGTGTTTCCAAATAATTGTTCAGATTCAGTATTCATATATGTTACTCAATGCTTATTATGATGGATGAGTCCACCTTCCATTTCTGACCTTGCCATGTTAGGATTTATTTCATAAGTAAATGTTTGTTTTTACGAGCATCTGTATCATTGTAATGCTCATTTATTTCATAGTGCAACTCTCATAGCTGTGAATTCAATAACACATTTTTCCCTCAAAAATCTTACTGAAATACATATTTTTTCAAAAGGTCAAAGAAAAAAGTGAGCGGGAGGGAGGAGAAGAAAAGAGCATGTCTAAATTCCATGTAGACTTCATCTCAAGCTGTAATTAGCCAAATTGCTTTTCTTGACAAAGTCCTTCAATTTGCTTACAGAAATAACTCAATATTCTCAAAAAATTATTCCAAGCCACTTGAGCCTGTCGCTGGGAGACAAAATGACACATGTTTGGGACTTTGTACGAATACTTAACATCTTCCCTGCCGATGAGACCTGCGACCTGTGAACAATTAATTCCCATCTTGTTCAGGAGCTATAACGTACAGAGTTTATAAAACTTGTTTAATCTTAGACTCAAAGATAATCCCTAGATTATATCTATAGTGTAACACAAAAGAATCTATATAATGGTTGTAATGAAGAGTCCTCCATCTACAATGTAATGTCGAAATTATTATAATTAATTTCATTATATGAATCGTTGATAGAAATCTCCAGTAGTGCGCTGGTATTAAAAGAAAAGATTTTTCCTTCATTACTTAAGAAGCTCTAAAACGTAATGGGGGTTTGACCTCTCTCTGACATACTAAGTCTAACACGGCACTCTAAAACTTAAGTAGGACATACCAGCCCAGGAGCGCTATAGAACAACTTTTATTCTGTACACAAATGTTCCAAGAGGAGCATGACTCTAGCTCCCACAGCAGCACTGTCTTTGTGTTGTGTGTGCTCCACCAACACCTCCCTCCTCCTCATTGTAAACCCTAAACCAACCCGCCTATCCTTCCAGTTATGCTCTTCCTCAAGGAGTATATATATGCTATCCAATATAATCTATTGTTAGTATGTCATAAAGACCATAGGCCACATTCATTAAAGTGTTTGCACCAGTTTTTTGTCTGACTATGCACCTGCTTGCACATCGACCATATTTTTCGGCCTATAAGGCGCACCAAAAATCCTTTAATTTTCTCAGAAATCAAAGGTGCACCTTATAGGCCGGTGCGCCTTATATATGAACTTATACAGAATTGTACTAAAGACAAGATGTACTGTACATTTACCAGTGTTTAATAGCTCCATCCCCAGAAATTTCCTGCACCTTCCCACACAGTACACAGGGTCCCTAGCTCCTGAAGTGCCCTGGCACCACAACTAACATTGTGCCCATCCTGCCCTCCCCTAGCACGGAGAGACCGGAGCTGCCATAGTGCCGACCACGAGGCAATCATCATCATCATCTGTAAACAATCCCCCATACCTGACAGCCCTGTAACAGGGGAAAGAGAAGGAGCCACAGGGAACCCCACAGAAATAACACCCTGGCTGAAGAGGGAAGGAGAAGGGGCAGAGGGAGACCGCTTAACCCCTGCTGCATCACCCTGCATTAACCCCCAGCAGCCATACCTCTGAGATCGGAGCTCTCTGGCACGCTGAAGACAAGTTTCCCGGGAAGTGTAGCTGGCTTGAACTGTGCACAGGTATGCCACCTGCTGGTCATTTTTAGGTACTGCATTTGATTCTGCGCCTTATATTCCAGTGCGCCTTATATATGAACCTAGATGTCTTAGCAGGCATTTATTAGAAGTGCAACTTATAGTCCGGTGCGCCTTATAGGCCGAAAAATACGGTATTTATTAAGTGTGTGCGCCAGTTTTGTGTCATGCCTGCACTATGCCTGATGCGCAACAAAATTCTGCACCTAAAAGGTGTTCTGGTACAGAGTCGGACTGTGCCTCACATTTAACCCCTTCCCACTGATGCCCTTTTTCGTTTTTGCATTTTCATTTTTTACTCCCCACCTTCAAAGATCTATAACTTTTTTATTTTTCCGGGTACAGAGCTTTGTTATGGCTTATTTTAAAAATAGTTATATTTAATATTCCATGCCATGTACTGGGAAACGGGAAAAAAATTCCAAATGCAGTGAAACTGGTGAAAAAAATGCATTTGCATCGTATTCTGAGGGCTTGGATTTTACGGATTTCACTGTGCGCCCCAAATGACATGTCTACTTTATTCTTTGGGTCGGTATGATTACGGGGATACCAAATTTGTATAGGTTTTATAATGTTTTCATACATTTACAAAAATTAAAACCCCCTTTACAAAAATTTTTTTGGGATTTTGCCATCTTCTTAAAATGGCAAAAAAAGTGAAATTTTCAAATTTGGACACTATTTTCTGTTATTGGGTTAAACGCAGTGAAAAACCGTTATTATATTTTGATAGATTGGGCATTTTCAGACGCGGTGATACCTAATGTGTTTATGATTTTTACTGTTTATTTATATTTATATCAGTGTAGGGAAAGGGGGGTGACTTGAATTTTTATGGTTTTTTATTATAATTTTTTAATTTTTATTTTTACTATTTTTCAGACTCCTTAGGATAGTTTAACCCTAGGTTGTCTGATGGATCCTACCATATACAGCCATAGTACAGTATATGGGGATTTTCCTCCTCATTCATTACAATGTTCTGATCGCACATCCACGTCCTTACGCCACCATTTTTCAAAGCCACCAGCAGCTTTGCTGGCGGCGATCGGCTGGAAAACACCCACGATCAGTGCTAGCACGGACCACGGGTGTTACCGGTAAGCCTTTGCTGCAATCTAAAAGTCCAAGGTAGAGATGAAGCTTACTTCACTGGGTTTCAGGTCTATAGATAGCAAGACATTGACAATGGTAATAACTGCAGTATTGACAGGTCTGACTTGCAAATATAGACAAATGTTTCCTCAGATGCAACTGACTGACAGGAATGTAAATGGAGATGTTTGGCAGAGTACAGCTTGTAAGCTAGGACTGGAGTGGCTGCAGTCTAAAGCTTGTGTCACATTAGCCCTATGTCCTAGGGGAGGTTTCGTCCACGCCTGTCATGAACCAACAGAGTGAAGCAAAGAAAAAAGGAGAGAGTTTGTAAAATAATTCACAATTCAGTTTATTGAGAACTCCAAACAGCAGCAAAAGGCTGGCAACAAAATCCTTGAGAGCAAACGGTCTGTTGGCCGGCTGTGGTAATAGTATATCTTCAGCCAGAGGGCTTCGAAATCTCAGGATGTAACATTTGTTTACAGACCTATACAGGCGGTCCCCTACTTAAGAAAACTCGACTTACATACGACCCCTAGTTACAAACAGACCCCTGGATATTGGTAATTTACTGTACTTTAGTCCTAGGCTACAATAATCAGCTATAACAGTTATCAAATGTGTCTGTAATGAAGCTTTATTGGTAATCCTGGTTCTTATGACAACCCAACATTTTTAAAATCCAATTGTCACAGAGACCAAAAAAGATCTGGCTGGAATTACAATGAAAAAATATACAGCTCCGACTTACATACAAATTCAACTTAAGAACAAACCTACAGACCCTATCTTGTATGCAGCCCGGGGACGGCCTGTATAATAGAACTAGGGTTCATTTTTGCAACTTGGTGGTAGTGTCACATCACAACTGGGCACAGCAGTTGATAACATACAGTGGGATAGAAATAAAATGGCAATGCAGCTTGGCTAAGGAGATGAGAAGGCAAGGTATTTAACCCCTTAACCCCTTTTTCATTTTTCCGTTAACATTTTTCACTCCCCACCTTTAAAAATCTATAACTTTTATTTTTCATGTAAAGAGCTTTATGAGGGCTTGGTTTCTGCGTAACAAATCACACTTCATAGTGATGGTATTTAATGTTCCATGTTATGTTACGCGTAATAACGGTGATACCAAATTCATGTAGGTTTTATAATGTTTTAATACATTTACAATTAAAACCTCCTGTACAAAAAAAATTTCAATTTTGCCATCTTCTGGCGCTAATAACTATTTCATACTTCAATGTACAGAGGTGTGTATGGTGTAATTTTTGGCGACTTTTGATGACATTTTCAATGCTACCATTTTAAGGACTGTACAGCCTTTTGATCACTTTTTATTGAATTTTTAATATTTTACAAAAGGGCAAAAAAGCGGCATCTTAGATAAGCCTATAATAATCGTTATTGTATCTTGATAGATCAGCCATTTTGGGGCATGTGATATCTAACATATTTATGATTTTTACTGTTAATTTATATTTATATCAGTTGTAGGGTAAGGTCGTAATTTGAATTTTTAGTTTTTTTGAATCTCATTTTTAATTAAATTTTTTTACTATTTTTCAGGTCCCCCCCCCCCCTAGGGTACTTTAACCCTAGATCAGTGATGGCAAACCTTTTAGACACCGAGTGCCCAAACTACAACCCAAACCCATGTATTTTTTTTCGCAAAGTGCAATTGCGACAATTTAAGCAGTAACTTATTACTCCCGGCTCTTTCGAAGGTTTGAATTGTATAGGCACCTGAGGACACCAATACAGTAGAAAGAAGGATAAGTTTAGATTATCATTGTAGCTTCCTTCTAGGGTCCTGGGCTGCAAGAGGCCTTAAGTCCTGTCTGACGAACACTGCCCTTGGGTGATAGCAAGCGTGCCCATAGAGATGGCTCTGAGTGCCACCTCTGGCACCCATGCCATAGGTTAGCCAACACTGCCCTAGGTTGTCTAATTGATCCTACATTATACTGCCATACTACAGTCTTGGGTCTTTGTATGAACCAAGGCTGTCATAGCAATTGATCCCCAGCCACTGATGACCTCCAATATGGCGGCGCCCAAGCTCTGCCGGGATTTAAACACCTCCAGCAACTTTGCCAGAAGCATTTACATGGTTACCGTTATGGTTACTACCCATACCAGTGGGTGTTTACTGCGATATGTACCAAACACCGACCTTGTATGGAGAGGGCTCAGCAAGTGAGCCCTATCCCTACAGCTGGAGAAGTTGGCACATCCTACAGTTGGCATACAGTTATTTTATTTCTCTCCCACAAAACATATTTTATTGTTCTCCCACAAATTCTCCATTAGTTCCCATTCTAAGAAGGACAGTTATAAGCTTCTTTTGCACCAGTACATGGTCCCCTCCAAGCACCATGCCATTTTCCTGTCTGCAGATTATACTTTTTAGTGCTTGGGATCCTCAGAGAGCACTGTTCTGTATATTTTCAGGGCCGGTCTGTTCCTCTTCACTAGTGCTTTTTTCTATTATACTGTCCCTATCTGATGCCCTTGGAGCCTAGCTTTCTTCCTTCTCCATCACTAGGGGAATGTATTTCTGAAAAACCCATTTTCACAGGGTCTGTTGTATACTCTGGGATGGGAACTCAGAGACTCTGTCACAGGCATACCATGATGTGCCATGCTGGCTTGTTCCAAAGGACAAATACTGTTGGTACCATCCAAGCTGTCTTGTGTCTTACTGACAGGGTTAAGGACACTGAGATTTTGTTCATTTTGGACTATTTTGGTTCTTTGGACTATATTTGGACATTTTGGTTAACAGCTTGCTTAGAAACCACAACATCTTGTAAAAACCAGGATAATGACGACAATCTGTCTGTATGGTATACTGGCATTATTCAATAGCATTCAATAATGGTTCTTGGTAATTAAATTTCCTCCTTTGATAAGGTTTTCTGTACTTGGTTGACCATTCATTGAACACAGAGAAAATTAGCAGACTACTCTTCTGGATTATTTCACTATTCTGTGCTTCTATGTATAGGTCTATACAGGCCTGTCCCAAGAACGTGATTTCTATGTCACCCTCCATCACCCCTTTTTTTTTGTTTTAACTTAACTGCTTTACCCAATCTCTCTTCTCTACTTCTGCCACTTCCTGATTTATTTGACACCTTTGAGCTGCTAGATGCCACTTTCACTCTATTGGCTGATTTATTTAATAAAAAAAAATCTAAAAATAATAATCAGTGTGCGTAAAACAATCAAGGGTAAAATAGTATTTTACTCTTTGGCCTTTACAGTGTGTAGTATAATAATAAAGAAAATTGTAAGCGTGTTAATCATATAATGTAAAAGCACAAAGTGTTAATAAATGTTTTCTGTTCCATATAAACAATCAGCAGTAGTTTTGGGCTTCCATATGGAACTAGGAGGACCTCTCCAGAAGGAGTTGCTTATCCAGCCAGCCTTCTGAAAGAAAAGAAAAAACAGGGGGCGGGTATCAGCAAGGAAAGAGTGTGTGTGTGGGGGGGGGTCATAGATAAGGAAAGGGGTGGGGGAGTTTTAGGGCCCCTTAATGTGTGTAATGTATATCCATTTACATTCTTTCCAAGGTTTCTATACATCTACAAATCGTCTCCTTGTTCCTAATTCCCAAAGGGACAAATCCTCCATCCTGCATATCTCATTCACTTTTTCTCTCCACTTATCTATTGTAAGGGGATATTCTTAGAGCCTTCGCTTCGGGATCAACAGTTTTTGGACTAAATGTTGTGGTAGGGTCTCCATAACAGACTAGCTGCAGGGTCTAGCTTAATGTCTGTGTTACATATAGTATTGATTTCATCTAGAGATGAGCGAGCACTAAAATGCTCGGATACTCGTTAATCGAGACGAACTTTTCCAGATGCTCGAGTGCTCGTCTCGAATAACAAGCCCCATTGAAGTCAATGGGAGACTCGAGCATTTTTCAAGGGGACCAAGGCTCTGCACAGGGAAGCTTGGCCAAACACCTGGGAACCTCAGAAAAGGATGGAAACACCACGGAAATGGACAGGAAACAGCAGGGGCAGCATGCATGGATGCCTCTGAGGCTGCTTAATCGCACCATTATGCCAAAATTATGGGCAACAGTATGGCCATGACAGAGTGACCGAATGAGGCTAGATAGCATCTAAAACATGCAATAATTGACCCTGACACTATAGGGGACGGCATGCAGAGGCAGCGGCAGCAGTGGCAGGCTAGAGAGTCTCATGGCGACATACCCTAAATGGACTCAGGTTTCACCAAAGGAGGTGAAATGATTTCCTATGTGAACAAAAGGTTGACGGTATATTTAGTCGATAACACAGCATGGTGTCGACATAGTGACCAAGTTCCATAACGTATCTGGTGAAACACCCGAAAAATGAGCCTGACACAGCTCTTTTGATAAGGGGACGACATGTGGAGGCAGCCATGGAGACGACTTCCATGATTAAGAGCGACAGTATGGGGCATTCATATTGCACTGCTATGATTGCAACTTCAGGTCTCCAGCATGGCGGCGACAGATGGGCCGAGTTCCACTATGTATCTGGTGAAACACCTGAAAATTCTGCCTGACACAGCTCGTTTGATAAGGGGACGATGTATGGAGGCAGTGAACTAGTAGTAGATTAAAGGTGCTGCAGTTAAAACTATGTTAGTTGGATCTTGAGATGGAACTGGCGCTCCGCAGCCAGGCGAGCTTTCGCCAATCCAAGCCCCTGTCTCTAGGCTACTCCCCAAACAGCACTTCTAAGAACCTTTTGTATAAGATCAAGTGTAGTAGCGTTCTTATAAGTTTAGTATATGGCGGGTGAGGGGAATGTAAACAGATGCGCAAGAAGCGCTGAAATAATATTGGTAAATGATAAAAGTTAGCCAGTATATTTTGTGGATTACACAGCAGGGTGGCGACAAAGTTAACAAGTTTGATGTGGAATCCATGAAAACAACCCAAAATTCTGCCTGACACAGTTCGTTTGATAAGGAGACCATGTATGGAGGCAGCTATATGGACGACTTTTGGAGGCAGCTATGGCGATGACGTGTGGAGCTAGCAATGGAGACAACGTGTGGAGCCAGCTAAAAAGACGACATGTGGAGGCTGCTATGGAGACAATTTAATTTGGATAGTGCCTGTATGTGGCAGTCCAAAAAAGTTTTCAAACCAGAGGAGCAGGTAGGTGGTCCTCCAGAAAAATTAAATAAATTGAGTGCCTGTATGTGGCAGTCCAAAAAAGTTTTCAAACCAGAGGAGCAGGTAGGTGGTCCTCCAGAAAAATTAAATAGATTTAGTGCCTGTATCTGGCACTCCCAAAAATTGCTTAAAACAGAGGACCGGGTAGGTGGCCCTCCAGAAAAATTAAATACATAGAGTACTATAGCTAGAGCCAGTTGGCCCTGGCAAAAAATAGCCAGTTTCCTATGCTTTAGTGTACAAAGAGGAGGAGAAGATGGACAATGAGGAGGAGGAGTGCATACATTATTCAGGTTGAGCTTCTTTCACCTGTTGGAGAATGAAAATCCGGAGAAATCCAGGCTTTATTCATCTTGTTAAGCGTCAGCCTAACAGTCGACAGGCGTGTACGCTTATCGGTGATGATGCCACCAGCTGCACTGAAAACCCGCTTGGACAACACGCTAGTGGCAGGGCAGGCAAGAACCTCCAAGGCGTACAGCGCCAGTTCGTGCCACATGTCCAGCTTTGAAACCCAGTAGTTGTAGGGAGCTGTGTGATCATTTAGGACGATGGTATGGTCAGCTACGTACTCCCTCACCATCTTTCTGTAAAGATCAGCCCTACTCTGCCAAGACTGGGGACAGGTGACAGTGTCTTGCTGGGGTGACATAAAACTGGCAAAGGCCTTGTAAAGCATACCCCTGCCAGTGCTGGACAAGCTGCCTGCTCGCCTACTCTCCCTCGCTACTTGTCCTGCAGAAGTACGCCCTCTGCCGCTAGCGCTGTCAGAAGGGAAATACTGTTTCAGCTTGTGCACCAGGGCCTGCTGGTATTCATGCATTCTCACACTCCTTTCCTCTCCAGGGATGAGAGTGGAAAGATTTTGCTTGTACCAGGAGAGTGAATACCCAGTAATCGGTGCTGGAATAAATTCTTTGAACGCGAGGGTCACGGGATAGGCAGCCTAGCATGAAATCTGCCATATACGCCAGAGTCCCAACGCGCAAAAATTCACTCCCCTCACTGGCCTGACTGCCCATTTCCTCCTCCTCCAACTCCTCTTCTTCTGCCCATACACGCTGAACAGTGAAGGACTGAACAATGGTCCCCTCTTCTGTCTCGCCAACATTCTCCTCCTCTTCCTCCTCATCCTCCTCCACCTCCTCCGATATGCGCTGAGAAACAGACCTAAGGGTGCTTTGGCTATCAACAAGGGAATCTTCTTCCCCCGTCTCTTGTGACGAGCGCAAAGCTTCCGACTTCATGCTGACCAGAGAGTTTTTCAACAGGCCAAGCAGCGGGATGGTGAGGCTGATGATGGCGGCATCGCCACTGACCATCTGTGTTGACTCCTCAAAGTTACTCAGCACCTGACAGATATCAGACATCCACGTCCACTCCTCATTGTAGACTTGAGGAAGCTGACTGACCTGACTACCAGTTCTGGTGGAAGTTGACATCTGGCAGTCTACAATCGCTCTGCGCTGCTGGTAAACTCTGGATAACATGGTTAATGTTGAATTCCACCTCGTGGGCACGTCGCACAACAGTCGGTGAGCGGGCAGTTGGAGGCAGCGCTGCGCTGCCCTGAGAGTTGCAGCATCTGTGCTGGACTTCCTGAAATGCGCACAGATGCGGCGCACCTTCGTGAGCAAATCAGACAGATTGGGGTATGTCTTGAGGAAACGCTGAACTATGAGATTTAACACATGGGCCAGGCATGGCACATGTGTCAGTCTGCCGAGTTGCAGAGCCGCCACCAGGTTACCGCCGTTACTGGCTTCAGGTTCAGCGGTGCCAGCCACAGATCAGTCTGCGCCATGATGCCCTGTAATAGCTCTTGGGCGGTGTGCCTTTTATCGCCTAGGCTCAGCAGTTTGAGCACCGCCTGCTGTCGCTTAGCGATGGCACTGCTGCTGTGCCTAGAGCTACCGACTGATGGCGCCATGCCCACGGATGGTAATTCGGAGGAGGAGGAGGTGGAGGAGGGGTGGGAGGAGGAGGAGGCATAGTAGGCCTTTGAGACCTGGACCGAGGTAGGCCCCGCAATCCTCGGCGTCGGCAGTATATGAGCAGCCCCAGGGTCAGACTCGGTCCCAGCCTCCACCAAGTTAACCCAATGTGCCGTCAGCGATATGTAGTGGCCCTGCCCGGCAGCACTCGTCCACGTGTCCGTGGTCAGGTGGACCTTGTCAGAAATGGCGTTGGTCAGGGCACGGATGATGTTCTCTGACACATGCTTGTGCAGGGCTGGGACGGCACATCGGGAAAAGTAGTGGCGGCTGGGGACCGAATACCGAGGGGCGGCCGCCGCCATGAGGTTTCGAAAGGCCTCGGTCTCTACCAGCCTATAGGGCAGCATCTCCAGGCTAAGCAACTTGGAGATGTTGAGGGCTTGGGCGTGTGGGTGGGTTGCACTATACTTCCTTTTGCGCTCCAGGGTATGGAGAGCTGAACGCTGGTGGATGCTGTGGAGGATCGTGGAGGCGAAGATGGGGTTTTCGCACGGGAGGTGTTTGGGCCGTGGTCCTGGGCAGGGGGCTGACTAGCAGATGACACAGGGGAAGGAGTAGTGGTGTGCCCGGCCGGAGGTGAACGGGCTTGGTGCCATTGAGTGGGGTGTTTAGCATTCATATGCCTGCGCATACTGGTGGTAGTTAAGCTAGTAGTGGTGGAACCCCTGCTGATCCTGGTTTGGCAAAGGTTGCACACCACAGTCCGTCGGTCATCCGGTGTTTCTTTAAAGAACCTCCAGACTTCTGAAAATCTAGCCCTCGCCACGGGAGCTTGACTACGGGCAACATTTGGCGCTGATGCACCAGCTCTGGCCCTGCCTCTCCGTCTGGCCCCACCACTGCCTCTTCCAACCTGTTCTGCTATAGGACTCGCCTCCGTCTCAGAAGCACTGTGTTCACCCGGCCTATCAACCCAGCTTGGGTCTGTCACCTCATCATCCTCCGATCCCTCAGTCTGCTCCCCCCTCGGACTTCCTGCCCTGACAACAACTTCACCACTGTCTGACAACCGTGTCTCCTCATCGTCCGACACCTCTTTACACACTTCTTCCACTACGTCAATAATGTCATCATCACCCACAGACTGCGACTGGTGGAAAACCTGGGCATCGGAAAATTGCTCAGCAGCAACCTTACAAGTGGTTTGTGAATGTGGGAAGAGTCCAGAAAACAGTTCCTCAGAGTATGCCGGTTCAAATGCCAAATTTTGCTGGGAGGGGGCAGACTGGGGGGAAGGAGGCTGAGGTGGAGGAGCCGGAGGAGTGCTGATTTCGGTGACATGGGTGGACTGCGTGGAAGACTGACTGGTGGACAAATGGCTAGAAGCATTGTCCGCAATCCACGATATCACCTCTTCGCACTGTTCTGGCCTCAACAGTGCTCTACCACGAGTCCCAGTAACTTGAGACATGATGAACCTAGGGAGTGTAGCTCTGCGGCGTTCCCCTGCTCCCTCATCAGCAGGTGGTGTCTCACCCCACCCAGGACCACGGCCTCTGACCCCTGCAGTAGTTGGACGTCCACGCCCTCGTCCTCTACCCCTAGCCCTCGGGTTAAACATTTTCCAAGTTAAAGTGTAAACTTTTAATTTTTTTTGTGTTTATTTTTTTTTAATTTATTTATTTTTTTTAACAAAACGATGCTATCCTATTGCTATGGCTAGTTTCTAACCTACACTGATAGCACACAACTGGATTTTGTGCTGTGCCTGATGAGTTTGAGCTATAAAATGAAATAAAGGTAAAAAAAATAAATAAATCAGCAGACTCTGCCTAATTCTAATCAAACCCCTAATAAATTGTCCCACTTCGGTGTTGGAGGTGGATATGCGTGTCACTAAGAGCTAAACACAACGGTCGCAGGTCTCCCAGCAAATTCCTCACAATATGGTACTAGCTGCACTACTAATGCCAGCAAGCCCAGCCACAAGCAAACAAAAAAAAGGAAAATATAACGCTATTGTAGGCCTAAGTAAGCCGTTGGGGTTCTCCTATGGCTATTTTGTAGCCGACACTGAAAGCACACTGCTTTGCAAGATGAATTTGAGCTATAAAATGAAATAAAGGTAAAAAAAATAAATAAATCAGCAGACTCTGCCTAATTCTAATGAAACCCCTAATAAATTGTCCCACTTCGGTGTTTGAGGTGGATATGCGTGTCACTAAGAGCTAAACACAACGGTCGCAGGTCTCCCAGCAAATTCCTCACAATATGGTACTAGCTGCACTACTAATGCCAGCAAGCCCAGCCACAAGCAAACAAAAAAAAGGAAAATATAACGCTATTGTAGGCCTAAGTAAGCCGTTGGGGTTCTCCTATGGCTATTTTGTAGCCGACACTGAAAGCACACTGCTTTGCAAGATGAGTTTGAGCTATAAAATGAAATAAAGGTAAAAAAAAAAAAAAAATTAGCAGACTCTGCCTAATTCTAATCAAACCCCTAATAAATTGTCCCACTTTGGTGTTTGAAGTGGATATGTGTGTCACTAAGAGCTAAACACAACGGTAGCAAGTCCCCCTGCAAATTCCTCACAATATGGTACTAGCTGCACTACTAGTGCCATCAAGCCCAGCCACAAGCAAATAAAAAAAAAAAATGTATAACGTTATTGAAGCCCTAAGAAGGGCTGTTGGGTTCTTGTAGAATCACTCCTGCCTAACACTATTCTAATAGAACACCCTAACGCTTTCCCTGACCAGCAGCAGCTCTCTCCCTAGCGGCATCCAGACAGAGAATGATCCGAGCAGCGCGGGCAGGGGCTAGTCTATTCCAGGGTCACCTGATCTGGCCAGCCAACCACTGCTATCGACGTGTAAGGGTACCATGTCATGCTGGGTGGAGTGCAGAGTCTCCTGGCTTGTGATTGGCTCTGTTTCTGGCCGCCAAAAACAAAACGGCGGGAGATGCCATTTTCTCGAGCGGGCGAAGTATTCGTCCGAGCAACGAGCAGTTTCGAGTATGCTAATGCTCGAACGAGCATCAAGCTCGGACGAGTATGTTCGCTCATCTCTAATTTCATCTATGATCTTCTTCCAGTATGGAGCTATTTTCTGTCATATCCACCAGATGTGGTAAATGTCACCCCTGTCTCCCTTACATCTCCAGCATGTGTTTGGAATTTTACTATATATCAAATGGAGTACATGTGGTGTTTTATACCATCTTGTAAAGAGCTTATAAGAGTTTTCCTGAACTCATGAAGCATGAGAATTTGCTAAAATAGTTTTTTCCTCTTCTAGGGTCAGCGTGATTCCAAGGTCCTCCTGCCATTTCGCTAGAGACGAAGGTGGGGTCACAGAACGATGTTCTAAAAGATTCTGCCCCATCTTTGAGCCCAGCCCTCTATTGGAGCATGGGCCTGACAACAATTCTGTTAGCGATGTTTCCTTCGGTGTCTGGGATATTTTAACTGTTATGCGCAGACAAATCATATTTATTCTGTGTGTCTGTATGAAATCTATTTCCTTGATAGTGGAGAAGAGCAGGCTACTTTTGCTACGTGTTATGTGCTTATGGGGAATACCCCAGAGCTGCAAGTGTTCGGAGTTTGTGAGCAAACTCTGTTTCAACGAGGTGCATAAGGAAGGTGCCGAGTTTCTGACTAGGGATAGCCAGCATTGTATGTGAGTTGTCCAGTAAATATTAGTAAGTTCTGGAAGTCCCAGCCCCCCTTTTTTCTTGGTCTGATTTTGTTGTAAGTAGTGTAGTCTAGATTTTTTAAATGCCCAGACAAAGGAGAAGAGTCTACGTGTATGGAGTAGGTATGATCTGGGGAGCGCTGTAGAGGCTGTATTGAGGAGATAAGTGAACTTAGGTATAATATACATTCTGAGTAGATTGGTCCTGCCTATCCAGGACACAAAAGCTATGGCAAGTTGTCTAAGTTGCGTATCAATAGAGTTTAGGAGCAGGACATAGTCAAGTTTGAAGAGGTCTTGTGGATCCCTTGGTAGTTATATGCCTAAATATTTAATTGACTTTTGGGGCGACTGGCACTTTGAATTAGCTCTTAGCTTGGACACCAAGTGTGTGGGTAGTGTGATATTGAGGATTTCTGATTTTTGGTCAGCCGAGTAATTAGTTGAAAAGAACTTTTAAATTTTCCCCAATATCCCTAGGCAAAGCTCCTCCTCTATCAAGGTGGTGTTTAATGTCCAGTTCCATTCCCTACTAGGTAGAGCTGGTATTTTAACAATTAAAGAGACTGGAGCATGGTCTGACAGTAACACACTACCAATCTCGGTTTCCTTTATCAATGCGACATTCGCTTGTGTAATCAGTATATAATCTAACCTGTGGTAACTCTGGCGGGCTTGCAAGAAGAAGGTGTAGTCCCTTGTACTAGGGTGCATTAAACGCCAAGCATCTTTGAGCTGACTTTTCTCCAATGCATTTTTCAGGACTGCTAACTATACGAGTGGTGTCTGGAAGTTGGTCGTTTACAGTTCCCTTCAGAAATAGGTATCGACCTTCTGGGTCACACTGCTCAGGTAGGAGCTTAAAGGGAGTGTGTTTGTTTAATGAAATTGAGACTCCTCTCGCTGCAGATAAATATGTGCTATGGTGCCATTGGGAGTAATCCCTTCTGGGCAGCAAGGGTATCTTACTAGATTTGAAGTGAGTTTCTTGCATTAAGATAACGTCAGCTCTCTATTTTTTCATTTGTGTCACTATCTGGTGTCTCTTGCATGGCTACACTCATGTTAGGCTTTTGAAACCTCAGGGTTACCCAAGGGAGAGGATGAGGGTTCAGGAGAGAGGGGGGATGTAAGAGGGGGAATGGGAGAGAAAAATAAACATACATAAAATAAAAGTGCCACTGTTTGTTAGCATTAACTAATACAAATTTCCCTCGGTGTCCCTGCTGTAACCAAGTCTGCACTGCGTCCTCTCTTTGGACGCCGCCCTGCTTATTGATGATGACTACTAACAGACAGGTGGAAACCAACTAATTTTTATCATGCCTGTGTGGCAATCTATGAACACTATCATCCAAATTTTACTCATACTAATGAAGAAAAAAACTTATAATGGTGTGTCTCAACTTATACTCAAATATATTGCTCAGGGTCTGCTTGTCTATCAGACAGACTTACTCAAACTCTAGATAGGGGTCATGGGATCTCAACTAGGGTACATACAAATAATAGAAAACTATACACAGAAACCAAAGGTATTAACTCTATTGTGAGAATAAACCCGCAGAAACATATATTAAACGATGCAGGGCGGCAGTGTCTTCAGAAGTTACCCGACATCAACAGTCCCATTCAGGTATTAGCCATCTTCTTCTTATTTCCCTGTGGGCTTTCGGCTTTCGTACAGTATGCCATAATGCAGCGTTCGGCAGCTCTGGCAGATCATCGTCATCCCTGGTTGGCATCCATGATGGGATAGCTCTAATGTACTCCACGGCATTTTCAGGTCCTCCGGTGTTCAAATAACAATGGTTTTTGCTGTTCATGGTGAACGTCAGTCCGAAGGGGAATAACAAGCGAAAAGGCACTTTTTTCCTTCTCAGGGCATCCAGTAATGGCTTGAGCATTCGCCTTTTAGCAAGCGCGGATGGTGCAATGTTTTGGTATATTGATATTTCATGAGACTGATATTGGAGCTCTTTGTGATCTCTCGCTCCTTTTAAGATATCTGCTGCATCTGTATACTTCAGCAGGCCACATATTACTTCTCTAGGTGGGTCAACCACACGTGGTTTGGGCCACAGAGCTCTATGAATCCTTTCAATGTTGATATAATCAGCTTTTTCTTGCCCCAGTATACTTGCAAATATATCACCTGCCACTTTAGGGAGATCTCCATGTGTTATATCATCCGGTAGACCTAAACGTACATTTATGCCCTTGCTTGGTTTTCCTGGTCTTCAATCCATAGCAGGGATGTATTTAGTTGGGCTTTCTGCTTCACCATGGAGCCACGTACCGCCTCAAATTGCAACAACCCTCACTGGGATTCTTTCAGTTCTTCCACTCTAGCCCCTTTTTGCCTAACATCAGCTTTTATATGGGCCAATTCTTTAGCTATGGTGTTCAAGGCCTGAAGCAGAGCCTTTTTGATGAAATCTCTGGAGACTGGGCCTGATATATGCTCCTTGTGTATATCAGAGCACTGTCTTGCTCCAAGTCTTCTGTGTCATCTAGCTCAGGCAGTGCGGGTGCCGTCTTGGAAAGTTTGTCTGGCGGCTTCTTCATCCTCTTTTTCAGGAATTTATCCAGTTCCTGCTGCTGCTTTCCTGTCTTGGTATGCCTTTTCGGGTCCTGAGTGTTGGGGTTCTCATATTTGACCATCTGGCCAGAGAAATATGTTGTTGTATCTAGCTTCGGTTGTTTTCTCCACCCCCTTGACCGCCATTTTGACCATGCAGGGTGGTGCAGTCCCCAAGTTTGCAATGGTGTCTTTTGACAATGCTGCAGCTTCTCCTGCTCCCACCATTAGCATATTAGACACAACCCTAAAAAGATGTTTATTACTGCTTCTGCCTTCTTCTTTCTTCAATGCATATTGCTGAAGTAGCACTATGCAGTGAATGCAGGAGAAAACACTGCTGTGACATGTTTGCTGGCTGTAAGAGACAAGAGTCAAATGAGGCTCAGTACAGCCCCAGACATTGGTCAGTTTGAATTATTTGACCATATTTGATTATACTATACATTACAAAAAAGTATTTTTCCCTAACCCACTTTTTGCAACTGTAAGCTCCAAAAAACAAAACCAAACAAGTTTAAGGTAGCATACAAAAAAAGAAGTAATGGTCCTTAAACCAATGCGTACAAAAACTTGCATTTCAAACCTGGTCATTAAGGGGTTAATGAGTTGAAGTTGAAGGATCATATAGTTGAAATACCTTGAAACAGATTGCTATTTTAACTCCTGTTGTCATATATACAGTGACTATTGGTACAAAGGAAATGATCTCATTTGGTAGAACAAAAATGCCCGAACTCTAATATGTATTTGCTGCATGTGACATACTGTCCATTAAGAGCACATCATTCCAGGATATCACCTAGGAGGTGTATAGTGAAGGAATTACACTGTAGCCATGTGTATTTGTGGAATTATTATGCTAAAATCCCTCCAACCAGATAAGAAATGGTCTCAAATTAAATTCATATAAAAGTAAATATTAGGTGAGCTGAAACTTGATATGTATTTTTTCATCTCATCTATTTAGTTCTTTCATTAGTGATCAAAGTATTGATGTTATAAAGAGAAAGATAATTCATCCAGTTATAGTTTGTGGGTCTTTGACTTTATTTCTAATGATATTTATAAAAATTGGAAATGTATCCATGATGAAGATTATATTACAGTTAGTTTATTGAAAAAGAACATAGTACGGTAGTATATTCTTACATGTCACCTAATATTTGTACCTTTAGTAAAGACAGGTTATTAAAAGACAAGAATGTAAAATAAAAAAGAAACAACATATATTAAACATAACAGACAAGAAAAAGCAAAAAACCCAAAACGAAACATTTACTTTTGTAAGCATTTTCATTATTTTTTTTAAATCGAATCACAACGCTGGGTCATGAATGGCACTATTTCATGGTCACATCAAAAAAGGAGCATATTTGCACATAAAAAGAGGCCTAGTGAGCCCTGACAAATGTGTATCCATGTGAATGGTTTTATAATTTTGTTTTATTAACTCAAAGAATACTGGTAGAGGTCAGGAATACAGTCCCAAAAATAAAATTGTTGTCTAAAATGAACTGTATCAATCAAACTGCATATGCATAGTACAAATGTAAATAAAGGACACCACCTGCTTCCAGGCCTTCTTTATGATATGTAGAATGTAACATAAAAGAACCCAATTACCCGTTAGGGTCTACAGAAAGTGTCTTACACAGAAATGAATAGTGGAAACATAAAGAAGAAGTGGGGGGGATCCTTGTAATAATAGATGGATACGTGGATAACCAAACTGTTTAACCCCTTACCCACATGTGACTTAATAGTCACACAACGGCTCAAGCTGTACGGAGAGGGATCACGGGCTGAACCAACGGTAAAACACACGATTGGTTCAAAGCTGCCGGCGGCCACATGTGGGCGCCGCCATATTGAATTCGATCTTCGATTCTTATAGATTTGTGCTTCATGAATCTGGTGCCCTCTGCTCAACTCCAACAGAGTGCACCACTTTTTTTTTTGGGTGCACCTTTTACATGGGCTGTGCGACACATTTTAGTTCGTAATAGTTCTGTGGAGGAGTAGTTCTGTGGAGGAGGAGTAGCTCTGTGAAGGAGTAGTAGTCATGTGAAGGAGGAGTAGTTCTGGGAAGGAGGAGTAGTTCTGTGGAAGAGGAGTAGTTTTGTGAAGGAGTAATTGTGTGGAGGAGTTTGGAATGCAGAGAAGGTTGTGTACTATCCCCTTCTCTCCATCATACATTTTTACAGGAAAATCGTGGCCACGAAAATGTACATGAGCTTGAAGGCATATAGTTTTATTGACTTCAGTACAGAGTCTTCTAGTTGGGATGAGTTTCCATTTTATTTGTCCACCTCGTCCTCCCAAAGTAACTCCAAGGAACCCCCAAGAAGGCACCGTCGGAGTAGTGATGAAGTGCATGGGGCTTCTGGTGAAGTGCCTGGGACTTCTCCTGAAGTACCTGGGACTTCTGACCCCACCTGGGAGGTCCTTGATTTTACTGGCAATACTAGAATACGCAGAGACACGGCAGGGCTCAGACCAGAGGACTGTTTTTTAGTTCTATTTTAGTGAGGACCTAATTGGTCTGATTGTATCCTAAACCAATCTCTATGCTACACAACATATTGCAGAAAACCCCAATTCTTTTTACGCATGACCCCACAGAGGGACCCCTGTTAATGCAGCAGAGATGGAGAAATATTGGGGCATAGTACTCTCATATAGTACATATATAAGTTCACTGTATATGAAGGGAAGGACTCCAGAATACTGCCCCCATAATGCCCCACCGCCTGGGAATTGCTGGAGAAGTAGTCTGGGATGTGGTGCACCCACTACTGGAACAGGGCCACCACCTCTACCTGAAGAGTTTTTATAGCAGTAGAAGCTTCACTTACAGAAAAAATGTGGAATGCGGCACTGTTAGAAGGAATCAGAGAGGTCTCCCAAAGTCACTGCCAAGGGAAAAGCTCAAAAGGCATGAGATCCGAGCACTATGCAGTGACTCCGTATTGTGTGTCCTTTTATTAACAACAATACATGGGCACATTAGCACCCATGGGAGGGGTTGACTTGTCGGACCAGGTGCTTCAGCCATATAATGCCATGCGGAAGTCGAGGGTGTGGTACAAGAAGATGGCCATGCACATCATGCAGATGGCGCTGTATAATGCTTACGTACTGCATTGATGTGCAGGCCAGAGGGGAACTTTCCTGGAAGAGGTAGAAGTCAAGTATTTACTTTTTGGAGACCAGAAAGGGAGGAGTACCAGTACTTCTGGAAGTGGTCCACTCGTATTGTAACAGGGCAGCACGTTCCAGGAGAAGTTTTCCCAAACTGCCAGCAAGGGAAGGACAGAAATAAGGTACAGGGTGTGCTCTGAAAAGGGCATAAAGAAACAAACCATTTTCCAGTGTGACAAGTGCCCCGAGAAACCAGGTTTTGAGCATGAAGGATTGTTTTAGGATTTATCACACCTCTCCGGATATATAATTTTACCCTCAATGATTTACCATGGTGCACTCTCACACAGCTTATACATCATGATGCATGCCACACCTTCCCGTGTGAGCCCTGCTGTGTGCCCAGCCTGAAGATTATTACCACATATGGGGTATTGCCGTACCAGGGAGAACCCGCATCATGATTTTTGGTGTGTTTGTCTCCTGTGGCAGGATCTGGGCACAAGATGACATAATGGATATTTTGTACTATGCACTATCCATTATGAACCCTGGCATGTTCCCATCCAGTAGATCATTGCCACAAATGGGTTATTGCCATATCTGGGAGAACCACTCTACACCATTCAATTTGTATTACATTTAAGCCAGGATCTTAGGGGTTAAAATGATCACACAACCCTAGATAAAGGGGGAGCCCTTTCTTGAAATGGGGTAATTTCTTGGGGGTTTCTATTGTACTGGTACCTCAGGGGCACCCCAATATCAGTCTAGTGAAAATGGTGCTCAAAAACCTATAATTTATTATTAAAGAATTATTATTATATTATTAATTTACTTGTTCCCTACTGAGCCCTGCATGTGCACATCCTGTGGATTATTGGCACATATTGGTTATTGCCATACTCGGGACAACCCGCAGTATGATTTTTGGGGTGTTTGTCTAAAGTGGCATGAGTTGGGCACAATATATTTGGCACTAAAATGGCATTTTTGAGATAAAAATGCCATTTTTACTTTGCACCATTTATTTTGTATTAAATTTTTGTCAGCATTTTAGGGTTAAAATGTTCACTACAACCCTAGATATATTCATTTAGTGGCGTAGTTTCCTAAATAGTGTAATCTCTGGGAATTTCTATTGTACTGTTACTTCAGGGGCTCTTTAAGTACGCTGTGGCACCACACAACATTTGTAGCTAAATTGGTCTGCCAAAAACCCAATAGAACCAACTCTGGACATCGCTGTGTGTGCGAAACAGCAGTTGACATCCAGATGTCAGGTATTCCCATACTTGCAAAAAGCAGGGTAAACATTTTTCTATGTATATTTGTCTCAAATTCCTTCTGAATGTGTACATTTTAGGGCAAAATGAGAATAATTTTATACAAAAATTTTAATTTCAAAATCTCCAATCCATTTTTGTTTGCTTACAGAAAAATAATTAAAGGGTTAACAGTCTTCTCAAATGCTGATTTGAATTGTTTGAGATATTGGGTAAATAAAATATTGTTACTTGTGGGGGTTTATAGTACATAGGCCAAAACCAAAAGCCACATCCAAAGTGAATTGATCACCAAAAATTTTACATTTTTCAAATCTCTTGAGAAGTTGTTACTAAAACTTCAAACCTACTCACATTCGTAAAAAAAAAGGAAACATAAAACAAATTCTAAAAATAATATATATATTTGAAACTGAAAATTGTCATTTTCATCAGCGAAGTGATACTACTAGAGTCTATTGAAGCATATAGATGGCATTCTAAGATCCTTTTATTGGCAAGGTGGCTACCCATGGTTTAATCTAGCTCTGCTCCTAAGTCTCGGGGGTGGGTTAGTGGCTCCTGATTTGTACTTATACTATTCGGCCGCCCAAATGGTGCATGCCCATTTGATAATGATAGGAGCAGTGCCACTACTGCCCTTGCATGGGTCATAATGAATTCTTATGAAGCCCTCACCAATCTTCTTTACCGACATAAATCTCCCTCAGATGTCCCATTCTCTATGCGTACTGTAGTGGTGTGTTGGTGCAGGGTGCAAATACTGGTTGGAGATACCAACTCTCCCCGCTCTTGCCTAGGACTCCTTTGTGGCTCAACCCATGGCTTTCTCTTTTCCTCTCCCTCCCTGGATGGACAATATGGGGGACGACAGGGGTAAAGTTCCTTGGTGAGCTCCTGTCTACAAATGCAGAACTGGTTATCCTTAATGAGTTACGTGAAAGATATGTTGTGCCCACTATTGCCTCCTTCCATTATGGACAGCAGTGCCATGCTTTTAGGGTCCAGTTTGGTTTTACCAGCCTGACTGTTGAATTTTCAAAGCTGGAAACTCTGATGAGTACCCCGAGCCTCCCTAAACCTCTCACCCAAGTCTACGCTCTCTTGCAAGAAAAAAGGACCAGACACTCTAAAGAAGCTATTGAATGTTGGAGGGGCAACACCCCTGACCTGTCGGATGATGTGTTCATATAGTGTTCATTTTTTCTTGCTTTTAATCATTGATCAAAAGCCGCCTCTTTGTGGTGTACCGGTTTTCTGAGCCTGCTGCAAGATAAACCTGTGAAGCATTTCTGAGTATACATGAACCTGAGTTACCCTTGTACTGTATTGCACTGTATCAAGTATCAATCAGGTGAACATCTGTTGTTTCAGATTTTGACATGAATCTATACTAATCAAGGTCGAGTGTTCCACATTATCTATATTCAAACCTGTAACGACTAAACCTCCACCATAGCTACTGAGGAAAGATTAGAGATTTCTCGTAAAAAGCATTAAGCTTAATGCAAAAATGAGATCCTATATAAATCTGCCAGTATATCTTGGACCACGTAATTGGGACAAATTTGCCTTTGCCCATAACATTTGCCTATAACAACTGCTAAAGGCCCACTTAGCTTCTAGTTATCGATGGATCATCGAGAGTTAACTTTTGAATACATTAGGTATGGATTATCCATAAAGCAGAAAACAATTATTATTTACATATAGTCACCTCTGATACAACTATATACAGACTGTACACTGTAAACAGAAACTTAAGCTAATCGGTTATTATTGCTTATTGCTTGCAAACATAAGCACTGATATTCCCGGTGAAGCAGGACAAAATTCACAAGTACATCATAACTAGGTGTAAATTAGATTCAATGTAGATTTATGTTGATGCAATTTTTCAAGATTTTGATATACAGGCACCGAAAAATCACAATTTCTATGCCACCTCGACTTCATATAGCGTGAACTGGGCTGTCATAGGCTGAGTGGGCCTGGAGGGGCATACTTGTCCTGTGCCTGTGTACATTCTACATATCCGTGAACATTACTTGACAGGTTTTTACACAAAACTACTCCAAGTTGGACCTGTAGCGGCCTAGGCCTTCTGATGTATTCACGGGTGTTAGTGATATATTCCTCTACAACGGCCATTTTGGACCAAGCGAACCAAACAGACGGCATTTTGTCTTAGCCAGGGATAATGTTGAGCACTGTCAGTCATATTGTAAAATGTCTATTCATCTCACGATTCAAACACAATTTTGTTTGAATCTGCTTAGAGGCAAGTCTGTCCTTCACTCTTGTCCTATATTTTTGCTTTAGCACCTGCTTATCTTATGTTTTGGCTTGTCCAAGTCTTCTTCTCAGGGCAATTAGTATAAACATTTTGTCTCCTTGGAAATGGTGCTCTATGGGAGAAATAATATGTAAATTCACCTACATGTTTTGGGAAAGTGAATTTATGGGGGTATATTCATTATGGCCAATAGCATGCAGTATTTTATCACCTGTTCACGCCCCTATGATGATGATGTTCTGTTTGATATATGTAGCTGCACACTAATAAACAGAGAGATTCTGCATCTTCTAAGAGATTGGTGTGTCTTAGTTTGTGTTCTAGTCCCGGTACCGGGAGCCATCTGTAGCTATAAAGAGTTAATTTGAAAGTCACCTTTACAACTGATAAGGACTGTTTTGATTCCTAGATAAAAATCTCTATAATTTGGCGTTTACTGGGTCGGCATACTATAATGGACATCGGATCATTGAGGTGACCTCCGCAGGAGTGCAGACGGCCAGTGACCAGAATTGACAAAGAACGTTCGGGTAAGTCTACTTTATTGTCTGCCTTGACTGTATGGATTAGGTAAGGTCATTTCCTTGTGTGATATTATTACTTTGCCTTTAAATCTCCATATATAACAGTATGCTCACTATAATTGTGGCAAAGAACCATTTGTAAGGTGACTGACAGTGACTGGACAGTGACGGATAGTCAGACAGTCTCTGATGTTAGCTGAAGCTGTGAGACGGAAAGGAGTAACCCTTAGATGTCCGCAACGCTAGAGTGGGAGGTATTCTGTTGTGATTGTCAGAAATGTCAGTGATACAGTTTTGTCATTAAGGGTTGCCCACAGTAGTGAGTCTCAGAGATTTGTAGAGACCTGCCCTGGCCAGGTGTGCATTCCACTCCCTTCTGGGAGTCTGAGCGGTCTCGTATGACTGTAAGAACTAGTCATGTCTGAAGGAGAGCGACTTGGAGGGTCAGTCTGAGGGCAGTGGCTTGTTGTAGTCAGTCTGGTCAGGTGGTGACCTTTGTGGAAGACTCGGGTGTCAAGTGTCTTTGTGTCTGTAAATCGAGGTGTCGGCTCAGCCCATTGTGAAACCCTCTTGAGTCTGTGGGGACAGGTTCCTTTAAAAGTATTGTGGTTGTTGACACTTATGGGTAGTGAACAGAGTAAATTGATTCATTGTATAGAAGGTTGGCTTCATGTAAGTGGAGAGTTGGTTGTTAAGTAGGATTGTTGGAAAAGTGCAAAGTTGACATAATGGAACATAATGTCAACTTTGTGGTGAAAAGAAAAGTAATAGTAAAGTTTTTGAAGGTTTTGCCTGTGTTATGATCTCTTGAATGTACAAGTGAGAAAACTTGATCAGATTTGCAGACAGACATTTAGAGCCTCTGGCTTTGATGGACGGACCAGGACAGAGTGACAGGAATCCTTCAGAATGCCCATTGAAGAAAGAGATAGGTGATAAGGGACATTTCAAAGTTTTTGATGTGGAGAGAATTTGTAAAGAAGAGATTTTTTTGTATTTTCCTCCCTGGAAAAAGTAAAAAAGATGGTGTCTAGGATCCAGACCAGCACCCTCTTAGACTCCACCCTGTACCTGGTGATTAAAGAAGATGACATGCCCTACCAATCTTCAGTGGTGGCCATCTTAGAACTTCTGTGAAGTTAATTGCCTATGTCTCTTCTCTGTGGGCAGCTGGTTGAGGATAAGAGTTGTAGAAAACAACTGGTTTTTGTTGTAGTTTAGCAGCTGAGCACCCTTGGAGAATCTTGATAGATGTCTGGAATAAGAGCCAGCAATGGTAATTTCACCTAATTCCAGATTTCTGCTGAGAGGATTCTTGATATGGGAAGTTGTTTGGTTTACTATGGTCCCGATAAAACTTATTTGATCTTGACGATTAGAGAAAAATTACTATAAAAAGTGTTGCAATGTTCCTGGTACCTGCTTTTTTTGGAGTTTAAAGGGTAAACAAGAGGGAAAACTAGGGGGCTGTGAAGCTGTGTTGTTTGTGTTTTGTTATCTCGTGGTTCACAGGCTGGTAACCTTGTAGATATTTACAAAAAATGGGGGCAGCAATGCTGTGTCCGATGTTTTAGCTGACAGCCTAAAAGGCTTGGATGGATTTTGCTTGTGATGCAAGAATGCAGTTTGCCATAGATGCCAAGTGATGTCCCCCTGTGTACTCCACGTTCAGACTGGCAGACTAGCCCCTTACTGGATGTTCACCTTTTACAGTATGCAATTTGTGCTTCCATTTTGCTGGTTTGCCAGGATGAATCTATTGACATTATGGGGCATATTTATCAGGACCTCTGCACACCGCCAGTGGCGCAGAGGCCTTGAAATAATCGCAAATGCTAGCTTTTGTGATTATTTTCCCCAATCCGCCACCTTCACGCCAGTGGGGCGTGAAGGGGCGTGAAGGGGGGGCGTGGCCGGCCGAGCGGGGGGGCACGGCCGGACGGGAGTGGGCCGGTGCGGGGCCGCACTGTCCCCGCGCCTGCGCACTCGCTGCTGCCGGCGACTTTTCATACGTGAAAAGTCGCCGGCTGCGTTTTTTTCTTGATGTATTGGGCTGCGAATTTGCAGCGGTGGGGCGATCATATGCTGGCGCACGAGCGCCAGCGTATGATAAATATCCCCCTATGTGTTTTCTGTTTCAGAAGTTTTGCAAAGTTTCCGGTGACAAACTCCAATACTTCCAGGAGAAGGTGGTCTTCCTAGGCCACTGCTTCTCAGTCGGTAGGCACCTTCGAGTATTACGACAAAGAGGCTCTAAATATCCTCTCAGATCCAATTCCTTGCCCAAGATTCACAAGAACCAACCCCCCCTCCCCCTGGAGAGGCCTATCATATCAGGGATAGACTCCCTGACCAGTAACATATCCAACTTCATATACCTATAAACATACGTAACAAAGCTACTGAGCTTTTTGAAACACTCAGACCACCTAATAAGGGACCTCTCCTCCATCGACTTACCTGAACACTTTACGTTCCTAACTATGGATGTAATCACGCTGTACTCTAATATTGATCACAGCAGGGGAATCAGTTGTATCCAACACTATCTATCCCAAGATCTCTCCCTGTCAGATCCATTCAAAACTCTGTTCATTACACTACTTAAAATAGTACTTGAAAATAATATCTTCTCTTCAAGGCACTTCCCTATACATGGACGATGGAATTTAACCCGAGCGAGATCACATACCTGGACCTGAAATTACAAATCTGAGGAGGTAGAGTCATAACATCTACTCACTTCAAAGATAGAAATAGTTATTTGGACTATAAGAGCTCACACTTCCGGAAATGGAAAGATAATGTCCCCTTCAGTCAGTACAGGAGAGTACGCAAAAACTGTACAGACAATTCCACATTTACCGCTCAAGCAGGAATCCTACAAAAACGCTTTAAAGAAAAGGGCTTCCCTCCCCACATCTTAAAAAAGGCATACCAGAGGAGCTAATCAATGTCCCAAAAGGACTGACTGATCCCAAAAGATAAACCTCTGAAAGCAGCAGAAGGGGTATCACCAATGCCATTAACCCCTTAAGGACGCAGCCTGTTTGCAGGTTAAGGCTCGCAACTTTTTTTTTAAATTTGACCTGCGTCTCTTTATATGGTTATAACTTTTGAACACTGTTACTTATCAAAGCGATTCTGATATTGTTTTTTCCCCACATGTTGTACTTCATTTTAGTGGTAAATTTTGGCTGATACGTTTTGCGTTTATTTACAAAAAAAAGAAAAAAGTGATGAATTTTTAGAAAAATTTGCCATTTTCGAAATTCAAAATCACCGCGTTTTCAGGCAGATAGATTTACCACCTAAATAACTTGCAGAATAACATTTCCCATTTGTCTACTTAACATTTTCATAATTTTTGAAATGTTTGGATAATTTATTTTGACGTCACGCGGCCTACAAATCGAATAGCGATTTTCCGTATTTTCGGAATTGACTATTTTGGGGATAAATACTGTTTGAAATCAAATTTTACATATTTAGCAACAAAACCCCCTATATAACCAACCCATTTTCAAATCTGCACCCCTCAAACTATCAGAAACAGCATTTACAAAGATTGTTAACCCCTTGAGATCTTCATAGTAATTGAATCAAAATGGCGGGGAAATTTAGAATGGTCAAATTTTGTCGGTTATACGTTCATCTAGCCCTAAAATTTACACATTTCCAAAAGATAAAAAGAGAAAACTCACCATAAAATTTGTTCTACAATGTCTCCTGAGTGCAGCGACCCCCCACATGTGGACATTACTTGTGTTATGGGGGCACAGCAAGGCGCAGAAGGGAAGGAGCACCCTGCAGCTGCCAGGATTTTAGTTTCCTCGTTGCCCCCTTTTGAAGGCTATAACATTTTCGCTTTTCCGTTATTTGGGCCATGTGACGGCATTTTTTTTGCGGGACGAGATGCTTTTTCCAGTGTTACCATTTTGGGGTTGGTATCACCTATTGTTGAAAATTTTGGAACTTTTTTTGAGGTCATGAGTAGAAAAGCATCAATTCTGTACTGGATTTTTTACTTTTTTTTTTTTTGTGTTCACCGTATAGCCTAATAATCCTGTTATCTTTATTCTATGGGTCGATACGATTACGGGGATACCAGACATGAATATTTTTTCTTATGTTTTACTAAATTTGCCAAATAAAACCCTAATGTGGGGAAAAATCTATCATTTTTGCATCGCCGTCTTCCAAGTGGCATAACATTGTTACGTTTTTGGCTACAGAGCTGGTTGATGGCTTGTTTTTTGCGGGACATGTTGTTCTTTGCAACAATATCATTCTGGAGTACATATGTTTTGTTGATCACTTTTTATTGCATTTTTAGTGGGATATAATAGGTAAAAATCATAATTTTTGGCGGGTTTTTAACGTTTTTTTTTTACGGCGTTCATCATATGGGTTCAATAGTTATTTAGTTTTATTCTATGGATTGTTACGGACGCGGTGATACTATATATGTGGGGTTTGTGTTATGATTTAGACTTTTTTGAGTGTTATATGTCTCTTTATATGTTTTGGGGCTTATGGGCATTTTTAGTGATTTATAAAGTAATTTTTTATTGAAAAACATTTTTTTTACATTTTTTTACATGATCCACCATGGGATATGAACAAGCAATCATCTGATTGCTTGTTCTTGATAATACTCTGCAATACTAATGTATTGCAGGGTATTATCAGTGCCAGCCTATGCAGATGCATAGGCTGACACTTTGCCTTTAAGATGACGTCACAGACGCCATCTTAAAGGTAAACCCTCCAGGCTTCTCTGTGGTCCCGATCGGACCCCAGAGGTGGCAAAACAGCAATCGGCCCCCCCGAAAACGGTGCGGGGGGGCCGATTGTGATGTAAAGACCCCCAGAAGGCATGTTAAATGCCGCGGTCGCGTTGACCGCGGCATTTAACGGGTTAAACACCCGCGATCGGAGCCCACTCCGACCGCGGGTGTTAGCCGGGGATGTCAACGGTAGATTACCGTTGAAATCCCGCGGCTAACGATGCCGGTTCGGCTGCTATACAGCGCTGAACCGGCATCGTCTCTGCGCAGTAGCTGTACTGCGCTGAGCGCTATTCGCGGGACTCAGCGCAGTACAGCTACGGCGCTGAGCGCTAAGGGGTTAAACTTTATTACACAATACAAGGATCAACATAAAAGAATTCAAGATATATTAGGAAAACATTGGCCCATACTGAGAAAAGATTAGGTCCTACAAAGAATTATCCCAAGATGTCCAAAGGTCACGTTTAGGAAAGCTACCATCCTGAAAAACATTTTAGCCCCAGCCAAATCAGGCAACTAAAAACACACACTAAAACTGAGAATAAGCCTGCGGCAAGCAATTATGTCTATGCTGTCATAATATGAACCATAAGGCAACATCTTTTTAATCTAACATAACACAAGAGACTTTTAATATCCACCACTCCCTGACTTGCCAAACAAGCTACTTAATTTACCTTCTTGAGTGCCCATGTGGACAACAATATGTTGGACGCACCACACAGACACTACACAAAGGCATCAACGGCCACAGACGCAATATAAAAATACGGATACCTCTCACATGGTCTATCAAAACATTTCCTTATCAGACACCAAAATAATAAAAAACTCATCAAGATTACGCCCATCGACTATATCCCTGAGAACACACACAACAGATATGAAACATTTTGCAAGAGGGAGGTCTACTGGATTTTTAGATTAAATACATTGAAACCATATGGATTAAATGAAGTCTCTATCATACACTGACAAATAAAGATTGAGGAGAAAAAAAAACATATGGAGGGAAAAAGGGAAGAGCGAAAAAAAAAAAACGATTCATGTTGCTTAGGCGCCAAAACTTAAAAAAAAAAAAAACGCAGAAACTGACAGCAGGCCTCCCAATACTAGCCACCCCACATCATCAAATACAGGTAAATAAAAATGATTTATTTGTTCAATCTGCAACCAATTACAGAAATACGTCCAGACCCTCCTCACTTATCTCAGAGATTCAGCACAACTCATCACCGAATTAGAAAAGATACAATGGCAACCAGACTTCATTCTCATCACCATGGATGTATCCTCCTTATACACAAAAACATTTCACACACCCTGGGAACAAAGCAGTTGAACAGACTTTACAAACAGATCCATCGATGCCTCAAGCACAAATAAAATTTATCCTGGAAGAGATCAAATTTATTTTGGAACACAATACCTTCACCTTCCAAAGAGACACCTATTCACAAATAAGAGGGACGGCCATGGGCACAAGGTTTGCCCCCAGTTATGCAAACATTTTTATGGGGTGCTTTGAACAAACCCACATCACAGGAAATGCCACTTTCAACCACCAGATCCAGTTTTTCAAAAGGTATATCGATGACCTTTTTATCATTTGGAAAGGCACAGAAACCCAAGCAAAAGATTTCGTAGGTGAGATCAATAAAAACACTTGGGGTATTGAACTAACAGTGAAAGCATCCCCAAAGGAGATTGAATTTCTAGACCTCCTTATTCTGGTGGATGAGCAGAGCCCACGTCTGATCACCAAGACGTTCTTCAAGAGCGTCGACGTGAATAGCTTTTTAGATTTTTCCAGCTCCCACTATAAAAAATGGTTATGCAACGTACCATATGGACAGTATAAATGCATCCGCTGCAATTGTACAAATCACAGTACGTTTCAGTAACAATCTCAAATTCTCAGGAACAGATTCAATGAAAAAGGATACCCATCACAACTATTGAAAGATGCATACCAAAAAGTCAACCAACTCAAACACAAACAACACAAAAAGACCGTCTTGCCCCCCCTCAGAAGAATGAGAACACACTTGCCCACAAGACAAATTTCATTACTACTTACACCACAGACCACAATCTCATCAGACAGACCCTTAATAAACACTGGGACATCCTTAAGAAAGATCCATAACTTTCAAAATCACTCCCGTCCAGACTACATCTCACTTTTAGAAGAGCCCCTACCCTCAAGAACATCTTAGCCCCACAAAACTACGCACAGGGAGAATTAAACCACATCCTTCCCTCTTTCCAGAACTCAAAGGATGCTATAAATGTTCCAAAGAAAGATGTAAGACATGTGACATAATACGCAACAAAACAAAAGAGTTCAAGGCAAGGTCCACAGGTGAGACATTCAAAATACAATCGTTCATAAATTGCAGCTCAGACTATGTCATTTACGTTCTTGAATGCCCGTGTTCCATACAATATGTAGGCAGGACGACACAAAGTGTAAGAGAACGTATGAACACACACCGCAGTAAGATCACCCCCGGCTTCCGTTTACATAGAGTTTCTCGCCATTTTGCAGCCCATCACAATAAGGACCCGTCTATACTCAAGTGTTAAACTTACCACCCTCACTCCAAGCGGATTAAATGAACTGATAGAACGGACTTAAGACAACAAAAGACACTTTATATCAAAATTCTTTTGTTCATTTTCTGTTAATTACCAACTCTGTGACTTCATATTATCACTAGAGATGAGCGAGCACTAAAATGCTCGGGTACTCGTTATTCGAGACGAACTTTTCCCGATGCTCGAGTGCTCGTCTCGAATAACGAGCCCCATTGAAGTCAATGGGAGACTCGAGCATTTTTCAAGGGGACCAAGGCTCTGCACAGGGAAGCTTGGCCAAACACCTGGAAACCTGGAAACCTCAGAAAAGGATGGAAACACCACGGAAATGGACAGGAAACAGCAGGGGCAGCATGCATGGATGCCTCTGAGGCTGCTTAAACGCACCATTATGCCAAAATTATGGGCAACAGCATGGCCATGACAGAGTGACAGAATGAAGCAAGATAGCATCTAAAACATCCAATAATTGACCCTGACACTATAGGGGACGGCATGCAGAGGCAGCGGCAGCAGCGACAGGCTAGAGAGTGTCTTGGCAACATACCCCAAATGGACTCAGGCTTAAAACCAATGGGTGGCAGAGAGGAACCAAAGGAGGTGAGCAAGAAGCGCTCAAATAATATCGGTAAATGATACAAGTTTGCCAGTATATTTTGTGGATTACACAGCAGGGTGGCGACAAAGTTAACAAGTTTGATGTGGAATCCATGAAAACAACCCAAAATTCTGCCTGACACAGCTCGTTTGATAAGGGGACCATGTATGGAGGCAGTGAACTAGTAGTAGATTAAAGGTGCTGCAGTTAAAACTATGTTAGTTGGATCTTGGGATGGAGCTGGCACTCTGCTGCCAGGCGAGCTTTCACCAATCCAAGCCCCTGTCTCTAGGCTACTCCCCAAACAGCACTTCTAAGAACCTTTTGTATAAGATCAAGTGTAGTAGCGTTCTTATAAGTTTAGGATATGGCGGGTGAGGGGAATGTAAACAGATGCGCAAGAAGCGCTGAAATAATATCGGTAAATGATAAAAGTTTGCCAGTATATTTTGTGGATTACACAGCAGGGTGGCGACAAAGTTAACAAGTTTGATGTGGAATGGCCTGTAATAGCTCTTGGGCGGTGTGCCTTTTATCGCCTAGGCTAAGCAGTTTGAGCACCGCCTGCTGTCGCTTAGCGACGGCACTGCTGCTGTGCCTAGAGCTACCGACTGATGGCGCCATGCCCACGGATGGTAATTCGGAGGAGGAGGTATAGTAGGCCTTTGAGACCTGGACCGAGGTAGGCCCCGCAATCCTCTGCGTCGGCAGTATATGACCAGCCCCATGGTCAGACTCGGTCCCAGCCTCCACCAAGTTAAGTGTAGTAGCGTTCTTATAAGTTTGGGATATGGCGGGTGAGGGGAATGGTAAAAGTTTGCCAGTATATTTTGTGGATTACACAGCAGGGTGGCGACAAAGTTAACAACTTTGATGTGGAATCCATGAAAACAACCCAAATTTCTGCCTGACACACCTCGTTTGATAAGGGGACGATGTATGGAGGCAGCTATATGGACGACTTTTGGAGGTAGCAATGGAGACAACGTGTGGAGGCTGCTATGGAGACAATTTAATTTGGATAGTGCCTGTATGTGGCAGTCCAAAAAAGTTTTCAAACCAGAGGAGCAGGTAGGTGGCCCTCCAGAAAAATTGAATAGATTGAGTGCCTGTATGTGGCACTCCCAAAAATTGTTTAAAACAGAGGACCGGGTAGGTGGCCCTCCAGAAAAATTAAATGCATAAAGTACTATAGCTAGAGCCAGTGGGCCCTGTCAAAAAATAGCCAGTTTCCTCTGCTTTAGTGTACAAAGAGGAGGAGGAGGAGGAAAATGAGGAGGAGGAGTGCATAAATTATTCAGGTTGAGCTTCCTTCACCTGGTGGAGATTGGAAATTATGAGAAATCCAGGCTTTATTCATCTTAATAAGCATCAGCCTGTCAGCGCTGTCAGTTGACAGGCGTGTACGCTTATCGGTGATGATGCCACCAGCTGCACTGAAAACCCGCTCGGACAACACGCTAGCGGCAGGGCAGGCAAGAACCTCCAAGGCGTACAGCGCCAGTTCGTGCCACATGTCCAGCTTTGAAACCCAGTAGTTGTAGGGAGCTGTGTGATCATTTAGGACGATGGTATGGTCAGCTACGTACTCCCTCACCATCTTTCTGTAAAGATCAGCCCTACTCTGCCGAGACTGGGGACAGGTGACAAGGTCTTGCTGGGGTGACATAAAGCTGGCAAAAGCCTTGTAAAGCGTACCCTTGCCAGTGCTGGACAAGCTGCCTGCTCGCCTACTCTCCCTCGCTACTTGTCCCGCAGAACTACGCACTCTGCTGCTAGCGCTGTCAGAAGGGAAATACTGTTTCAGCTTGTGCACCATGGCCTGCTGGTATTTATGCATTCTCACACTCCTTTCCTCTCCAGGGATAAGAGTGGAAAGATTTTGCTTGTACCGTGGGTCCAGGAGAGTGAATACCCAGTAATCGGTGCTGGAATAAATTCTTTGAACGCGAGGGTCACGGGATAGGCAGCCTAGCATGAAATATGCCATATGCGCCAGAGTACCAACGCGCAAGAATTCACTCCCCTCACTGGCCTGACTGTTCATTTCCTCCTCCTCCAACTCCTCCAACTCCGCTTCTTCTGCCCATACACGCTGAACAGTGAAGGACTGAACAATGGTCCCCTCTTGTGTCTCGCCAACATTCTCCTCCTCTTCCTCCTCATCCTCCTCCACCTCCACCTCCTCCGATATGCGCTGAGAAACAGACCTAAGGGTGCTTTGGCTATCAACAAGGGAATCTTCTTTCCCCGTCTCTTGTGACGAGCGCAAAGCTTCCAACTTCATGCTGATCAGAGAGTTTTTCAACAGGCCAAGCAGCGGGATGCTGAGGCTGATGATGGCGGCATCACCACTGACCATCTGTGTTGACTCCTCGAAGTTACTCAGCACCTGACAGATATCAGACATCCACGTCCACTCCTCATTGTAGACTTGAGGAAGCTGACTGACCTGACTACCAGTTCTGGTGGAAGTTGACATCTGGCAGTCTACAATCGCTCTGTGCTGCTGGTAAACTCTGGATAACATGGTTAATGTTGAATTCCACCTCGTGGGCACGTCGCACAACAGTCGGTGAGCGGGCAGTTGGAGGCGGCGCTGCGCTGCCCTGAGAGTGGCAGCATCTGTGCTGGACTTCCTGAAATGCGCACAGATGCGGCGCACCTTCGTGAGCAAATCAGACAGATTGGGGTATGTCTTGAGGAAACGCTGAACTATCAGATTTAACACATGGACCAGGCATGGCACATGTGTCAGTTTGCCGAGTTGCAGAGCCGCCACCAGGTTACGGCCGTTGTCACACACAACCATGCCTGGCTTCAGGTTCAGCGGTGCCAGCCACAGATCAGTCTGCGCCGTGATGCCCTGTAATAGTTCTTGGGCGGTGTGCCTTTTATCGCCTAGGCTCAGCAGTTTGAGCACCGCCTGCTGTCGCTTAGCGATGGCACTGCTGCTGTGCCTAGAGCTAGCGACTGATGGCGCCATGCCCACGGATGGTAGTTCGGAGGAGGAGGTGGAGGAGGGGTGGGAGGAGGAGGAGGCATAGTAGGCCTGAAAGACCTGGACCGAGGTAGGCCCCGCAATCCTCGGCGTCGGCAGTATATGACCAGCCGCAGGGTCAGACTCGGTCCCAGCCTCCACCAAGTTAACCCAATGTTCCGTCAGCGATATATAGTGGCCCTGCCCGGCAGCACTCGTCCACGTGTCCGTGGTCAGGTGGACCTTGTCAGAAACGGCGTTGGTCAGGGCACAGATGATGTTGTCTGACACGTGCTGGTGCAGGGCTGGGACGGCACATCGGGAAAAGTAGTGGCGGCTGGGGACCGAATACCGAGGGGCGGCCGCGCCATGAGGTTGCGAAAGGCCTCGGTCTCTACTAGCCTATAGGGCAGCATCTCGAGGCTAAGCAGTCTGGAGATGTGGACATTATGGGCTTGGGCGTGCGGGTGGGTTGCACTATATTTCCGTTTCCGCTCCAGCGTCTGGGGTATGGAGAGCTGAACGCTGGTGGATGCTGTGGAGGATCGTGGAGGCGACGATGGGGTTTTTGTGCCAGGGTCTTGGGCAGGGGGCTGACTATCAGCTGACACAGGGGAAGGAGCAGTGGTGTGCACGGCCGGAGGTGAACGGGCTTGGTGCCACTCAGTGGGGTGTTTAGCATTCATATGCCTGCGCATACTGGTGGTAGTTAAGCTAGTAGTGGTGGAACCCCTGCTGATCCTGGTTTGGCAAAGGTTGCACACCACAGTCCGTCGGTCATCCGGTGTTTCCTTAAAGAACCTCCAGACTTCTGAAAATCTAGCCCTCGCCACGGGAGCCCTCGCCACGGGAGCTTCACTACGTGACACATTTGGCGCTGATGCACCTGCTCTGGCCCTGCCTCTCCGTCTGGCCCCACCACTGCCTCTTTCAACCTGTTCTGGTCGAGGACTCTCCTCCGTCTCAGAAGCACTGTGTTCACCCGGCCTCTCAACCCAGCTTGGGTCTGTCACCTCATCATCCTCCGATCCCTCAGTCTGCTCCCCCCTCGGACTTCCTGCCCTGACAACAACTTCACCACTGTCTGACAACCGTGTTTCCTCATCGTCGGACACCTCTTTACACACTTCTTCCACTACGTCAAGAAGGTCATCATCACCCACAGACTGCGACTGGTGGAAAACCTGGGTATCTGAAAATTGCTCAGCAGCAACCGGACAAGTGGTTTGTGACTGTGGGAAGGGTCCAGAAAACAGTTTCTCAGAGTATGCCGGTTCAAATGCCAAATTTTCCTGGGAGGGGGCAGACTGGGGGGGAGGAGGCTGAGGTGCAGGAGCTGGAGGAGTGCCGATTTCGGTGACATGGGTGGACTGCGTGGAAGACTGACTGGTGGACAAATTGCTCACAGCATTGTCGGCAATCCACGACATCACCTGTTCGCACTGTTCTGGCCTCAACAGTGCTCTACCACGAGTCCCAGTAACTTCAGACATGAACCTAGGGAGTGTAGCTCTGCGGCGTTCCCCTGCTCCCTCATCAGCAGGTGGTGTCTCAGCCCGCCCAGGACCACGGCCTCTGACCCCTGCAGTAGTTGGACGCCCACGTCCCCGCCCTCGTCCTCTACCCCTAGCCCTCGGGTTAAACATTTTGAAAATGAAAGTTATAATTTTTTTTTTACTTTTTTTTGTGTTTTTTTGTGGGTTTTTTTTTGTGTTTTTTAGTTTTTAAAACCAAACGATGCTATCCTATTGCTATGGCTATTTTCTAGCCAAGTATGAAAGCACACTGCTATGCCAGATGAGATGACGCTGAGTTATTAAAAAAAATAAACGTAAAATAAAAAGAAACTGGCAGACTGTGCCTAATTGAAATCAAACCACTAATAAATTTTCCCACTTCGGTCTTTGCGATGGATATGTGCGTCACTAAGCGCTAAACAGAACGGTCGCAAGTCTCACTACAAATTCCTCACAATATGGTAGTAGATGCATTACAGCAAGGACAGCCACCAGCAGATCAACCAGAAATAAAATATATAACGCTATTGTAGGCCTAAGTAAGCTGTTTGGATTCTCCTATGGCTATTTTCTAGCCAAGTATGAAAGCACACTGCTATGCCAGATGATATGACGCTGAGTTATGAAAAAATAAACGTAAAATAAAAAGTAAATGGCAGACTGTGCCTAATTGAAATCAAACCCCTAATAAATTTTCCCACTTCGGTCTTTGCGATGGATATGTGCGTCACTAAGCGCTAAACACAACGGTCGCAAGTCTCACTACAAATTCCTCACAATATGGTAGTAGATGCACTGCAGCAAGGACAGCCACCAGCAGATCAACCAGAAATAAAATATATAACGCTATTGTAGGCCTAAGTCAGCCGTTTGGATTCTCCTATGGCTATTTTCTAGCCAAGTATGAAAGCACACGGCTATGCCAGATGAGATGACGCTAAGTTATGAAAAAATAAACGTAAAATAAAAAGTAAATGGCTTACTGTGCCTAATTGAAATCAAACCCCTAATAAATTTTCCCACTTCGGTCTTTGCGATGGATATGTGCGTCACTAAGCGCTAAACACAACGGTCGCAAGTCTCACTACAAATTCCTCACAATATGGTAGTAGATGCACTGCAGCAAGGACAGCCACCAGCAGATCAACCAGAAATAAAATATATAACGCTATTGTAGGCCTAAGTAAGCCGTTTGGATTCTCCTATGGCTATTTTCTAGCCAAGTATGAAAGCACACTGCTATGCCAGATGAGATGACGCTGAGTTATGAAAAAATAAACGTAAAATAAAAAGTAAATGGCAGACTGTGCCTAATTGAAATCAAACCCCTAATAAATTTTCCCACTTTGGTGTTTGAGGTGGATATGTGTGTCACTAAGAGCTAAACACAACGGTAGCAAGTCCCCCTGCAAATTCCTCACAATATGGTACTAGCTGCAAATTAAAAAAAAAAATGTATAACGTTATTGTAGCCCTAAGAAGGGCTGTTGGGTTCTTGTAGAATCACTCCTGCCTAACACTATTCTAATAGAACAGCCTAACGCTTTCCCTGACCAGCAGCAGCTCTCTCCCTAGCGGCATCCAGACACAGAATGATCCGAGCAGCGCAGGCAGGGGCTAGTCTATTCCAGGGTCACCTGATCTGGCCAGCCAACCACTGCTATCGACGTGTAAGGGTACCACGTCATGCTGGGTGGAGTGCAGAGTCTCCTGGCTTGTGATTGGCTCTGTTTCTTGCCGCCAAAAAGCAAAACGGCGGGAGATGCCATTTTCTCGAGTAGGCTAAGTATTCGTCCGAGCAACGAGCAGTTTCGAGTACGCTAATGCTCGAACGAGCATCAAGCTCGGACGAGTATGTTCGCTCATCTCTAATTATCACCCATTCAATCACTGTTCTGTAATTCTGTATTATTCAATAAATGTATTAATCATGTTACTAACTTATTTCCCTTGTCAACATATGTATTAATGGGTTATTCATTTTTGTTTACTTTTTGTTTACTATCTGTTTGGCAATTATTCTGAGCAAACGAGTACACCAACACAGTCATATTTTTATCCCCACCATCTACCTCTTCATCCACCTCTTCACAAACAAAAATTCATCTCCATAACCTAAGTAACCAATTCTCTGCCCATCTATAGCAACAATTACTTAACTTCATCAAAACTATTCTTTATTCCCCATTCAATCCCCCCCTAGGGGATCCAATCAATTAGTTGCCCATTTTTCTTAGAAATAACCAACTCATACACCTTCCTACCCCCCGATCATAATCACGCCCTTATCATAACTCTATCTCATTCCAATCCACCTACTCGTCCCATCCCCGTAATACCCAGCTATATATCCATATCAGAGCGCCTGTCTCCGTCCCTCCACTGCATCTGCTTCATTCAGCCTGCACCTAAACTCTCCTCACCACAATCGATCAGAGATCCATAATGCGCATGTGCATAGCTACGATCCTTCTGATACTCCTACTGCTGGGTTTCTTTTTCATCCAGACATGCTTAAATAGCCTCCACACCACACAGGACATTCATGCAACCCGCAACCATGCCAGGCAGAAGCACACTCCGGACCAAGTAAGTCTTCCAGTTATCCCCACTTGTAGCAGACCCTTTATCTACTTTCCCCCCCCTCCCCCGGTGATAGTAACCTCTTCCTCTCCTTTCTCCATATCAGCTACTCCCATTTGGTCCAGTGACATACTTATCAGCTTTTTTCTCCTGACATCCCTGTTGCACAGGTAACTCTTCAATGCACCCACCGATTACAGCTATAATTTATGCCATATCCGTTTTATGCCTCATATTTATTGCATTCCTATTTGTTAATTGCTCCACCTCTACCTTACATCTACCCCACCGTCCCATATGTAGACATATACATTATATACCGATTCCAACTCTGGCTTGTTTGATGTACTCCAACATATCTATTTCAATTACATATATTTACCTTCTATTCATTTATTTATTCACACCTTTTATCATATGACACTGTACTACTTTTAGCTCCCACTCATCTCAGGGATACTTGTATACATATATTTTACTTTATTATTTTGCTTAGCAACTTTCATGGACCTGATGAAGGGGGTGGACTGCCCCTGAAACGCGTAGTCCATTTTATTACCCGAATAAAACCTTTTCAAACCCAAGCATTATATGTTGGATCATCTTAAATTTTGGCAAGCGCGTCGTACATTAACCCGGATATTTTACTACCATACCTCTACAATGCAGCATGTCATTTAATTTACTTATATATGTACCTCTTCACATGTTTCTAGAACTGGCCATGTTTCTAGGATTGCAGGCCTGGGATAAGGTCTGCTGCCTCCAGCCTGATGCTGCCCGTTTATGACTGCATTACCTCTCCCCTATTTGCCCTTAGTCAGGAGGCAATTGATGCATTCCACAGCCTTAAGCTGGCAAATCCTGTCTCCCCAGTCCTAGGCACACTGGACCAAACCTTTTATTTAATTTTGCACTGAATATTTAGTCTATGCCACAGGTGTCCTAGCCCAGGAACGTGGTGGCCTTCCCAGTGGCCCACTATTAAGCCCGGTTAGACTCAGTCATGCGGGGAGCCCCTCATTTGTCAGTAGCTGCAGCCAGCAATCTGCTCAGCAAGGCCAGTGAGTTGATCCTATATCCTAGATCACTTAGTTACTACTTTTGTAGGGCAGAATAGTTTTTAGGTGCCATGACGTGTTTGTACACCCAGGCAATTTGGTTGCATTTTAAAACACAATCCAAAGGCTCCATCTGCAATCACCTGTTGGGTAAGATTGCATTTCATTTGTGTTCAGTTAACGTGTTGGAAACACAGTGTTACCAAAATATGTGATCACAAGTGGAGCCTTTGGACTGCATTTCCAAATGCAACCAAAATGCCATATCAGAGTGTGTGGGGGGAAAGGGGGTGAAGGGGGGTTGGAGTGGGGTGTGTGCGTGTGTGTGTGGGGGGGGGGAGTGGAGGTGGGTATGTGGGAGGGGTGTTTTCTCACCTTGCATGTTTGTTTTCAGGATTTAGGTAAGTATTCTCGTATTATTGATGCACATGGGGACAATGGACCTGATTCACAGTGGGGTCACTTTTTTCTTTATTAGATCGTACACACATATAGCACCTGGTGAAGTCACTTACAGTATAGATACACTAGCTACGACTCTGCAAATTCATATATACCGTATATACTCGAGTATAAGCCGACCCGAGTATAAGCCGAGGCCCCTAATTTTACCACAAAATACTGGGAAAACCTATTGACTCGAGTATAAGCCGAGGGTGGGAAATGCATTGGTCACAGCCCCCCCAGTATATAGCCAGCCAGCCCCTGCCCAAGTGTATATAGCCAGCCAGCCCCTACCCAAGTGTATATAGCCAGCCAGCCCCTTCCCCAGTGTATATAGCCAGCCAGCCCCTGCCCCAGTGTATATAGCCAGCCAGCCCCTGCCCCAGTGTATATAGCCAGCCAGCCCCTGCCCCAGTGTATATAGCCAGCCAGCCCCTGCCCCAGTGTATGTAGCCTGCCAGCCCCTGCCCCAGTGTATGTAGCCTGCCAGCCCCTGCCCCATTGTATATAGCCTGCCAGCCCCTGCCCCAGTGTATATAGCCTGCCAGCCCCTGCCCCAGTGTATATAGCCTGCCAGCCCCTGCCCCAGTGTATATAGCCTGCCAGCCCCTGCCCCAGTGTATATAGCCTGCCAGCCCCTGCCCCAGTGTATATAGCCTGCCGCCGCTGCCGGACAGATCGCACAGAAGATATACAGGGGTCGCCGGAAGGGTGAGTTTAGATATATTTATTTTTTTTGACTCGAGTATAAGCTGAGTTTGGATTTTTCAGCACATTTTTTGTGCTGAAAAACTAGGCTTATACTCGAGTATATAAGGTATATATATATATATATATATATATATATATATATATATATATATATATTAGTTTATCTCATCGTGGATCTCACACCTGCTCACATTTATCTGGGCCACACGTCACTCATAGCACAGACACTCATGACTTTTTTTGCACATTCATATGTACAGGAAGTCCTTGGGTTACATACAAGATAGGGCAGCGATGGCAAACCTTTTAGCTGGCGAGTGCCCAAACTCCAACCCAAAACCTCCCTTATTTATTGCAAGGTGCCAATAAGCAGTAACTTATTGCTCCCTGTTCCTCAACAACATTCCATCATATTGGCCTCCTCAGGACAAGATGGAAAATTTGCAACATTTTAGCTTCTTTCCAGTGTCCCTCTGTACTCTGAGAATCATGGGGCCAGCAGAAGATCCTCCAAAGATAATTCGGCCCTGTCTACTCATTCTTCCTCCTACATTCCCAAGTTGCAAAGTCAGTATCACTTTAATATATGACTGAAATCAGCATCCTCTAAGTTGCTTGGAACTGCAGGAAGATTCTTTGAGTCCTGTCTGGTGTGCTTGGGAGATGGCCTGGGTGCCCACAAAAAGGGCTCTGAGTGCCGCCTCTGGCACCCGTGCCATAGGTTCGCCATCACTGAGATAGGGTCTGTAGGTTTGTTCGCAAGTTGAATTTGTATGCAAGTCCCAGCCAGAACTTTTTTGGTCTCTGTGACAATTGGATTTTAAAAATGTTGGGTTGTCATAAGAATCAATATTAACACTAAAGCTTCATTACAGACACATTTGATAACTGCTATAGCTGATCATTGTAGCCTAGGACTAAAGTGCAATAAATTACCAATATCCAGATGTCCGTTTGTAACTAGGGGTTGTATGTAAGTCGAGTGTTCTTAAGTAGGGGACTGCCTGTATATACTATACTACTTAGTAGATTGCACATCTGTTCACATTATTCTGGGCTACACGGCAGTCGGATCATCACCAATATCACGTTTCACCAGCACGTAATTATCACTCAGTGGCACGCTGGATAGATGTCACATATTTATTTTAATAATAATTATTGATGCGTTCGCAATCAATGACTAGTGTATAGCAAATGGCCCTTTTTTGGTTTTTCATTTTTCACTCCCCACCTTCAAAAATCTATAACACTTTTATTTTTACACGTTAAGAGCTCTGTGGGGGCTTATTTTCTGCGTAACAAAAAAATTGCACTTCATAGTGATGGTATTTAATATTCCAAATACAGTGAAAATGTTAAAAAGAACGCATTTGTGCCATTTTCTTGTGGGCATGGATTTTACGGCTTTCACTGAGCGGCCCAAATGACATGTCTACTTTATTCTTTGTGTTGGTGCGATCACGGGGATACCAAATTTGTATAGGTTTTATAATGTTTTCATACAATTACAAAAATTTACAAAAACTTCCTGTAAAAAAATTTCGGGGGATTTTGCCATTTTCTGGCACTAATAACTTTTTTTATACTTTGGTGTACAGAGCTGTGGGTGGTGTAATTTCTTGAGACTTTTGATGATGTTTTCAATGCTACAGTTTTTCGGACTGTACGACCTTTTGATTGAATTAATTATACTTTTCAAATTGGCAAAAAAGTGACATTTTCAACTTCGGGCGCTATTTTCCCTTACAGGTTGAATGCAGTCAAAAACCGTTATTATATTTTGATAAATTGGGCATTTTTGGACACAGTGATACCTAAAGTGTTTATAATATTTACTGTTGATTTGTATTTATATCAGTTCTAGGGAAATGGGGGTGATTTGAATTTTTTGTTTTTTTTATTATAATTTTTTTTTACCTTTTTTTATTTAAATAATCCAAAAGACTGGGTCCATAAAAAATGACCCGTGATCACTTAATATCCTTGAGGAAAAAAATACATACAAAGAAGTGATCTAAAACTTAGCTTTTACTGAAAATCTCATAATATATACAAACGTAGTAAGATACACAATAGCTGCTGCTATGCAGAATCCTTAGTGCATGAACCCCATCTAAGAGAAAAATAGACAAATGCAAAACATGAGCTGGGTGGCCTAAATGTATAAAGTTTCACATGACAGAATAGAGGCACTAGGCTCACCTTGGATGCTCAGCAGCATATGTAATCAAAACACACTATCCGTCTTCCTCGAGCACAACGTGTGTTCATTAGTTTTGTCTCAGGCGAGAAGCGTCAGAGTGGTCGTCCAGAAAGACGACACTTCGTGTCTTTAAAGAGTGGAGAGGATAGGTGAATATAAGCAGGGTAAGATAGGACTTCTGTGATACCCTGAAAACCTAACCTCGGAGTCGTGGTCCTAATTAGCCACAACCCCGACAGGAACCTATCCCTGGCTGGATAGCCCTATCAAACAAGCCTACACAACCAGAGTGGTTCCAGTAAAGCAATCAAGGAGAATAAGCGTCTGGTATGCAGTTATGGACAGTATTTCATCTATAGATATTTAGTAAACGTCATAGGGATCAAGGCAACCAAATCCCGACAGGACCTGTTTCACCCTTCCTGGGCTCATCAGGGGAAAAATGCGGTGCGCCAAAAAGTGTCCCTAGTAAGAACAACCATACAACATTGTCTTGATCAAAGTAACAAATGGGTAGTGTGATAAATTTACAATGTAAATATTGAATAGTCCTACCTTAACTCTAGGCCAGAGACACAGGGGTAGATAATCCCTATTGTGAAAAAGGGAGGAGTTTACAAATGGTAGATTTCATACGTCGAGGAATGTATAGGGGCCCAAAATTGAGCAAGGAGCGACCAAATGCTATGTTCTTACCTTGATCTAAATTATAGGTGCGGACTAATGGTCAGGTTGGGGCTGTGGGGGCCCAGTTACAGCGTCCCCATGCACGGCCTTGCAGGACCAGTGGGTCTGTGTGTGAGGCTCCACTGCACAGATTAAATAGCGCGCCCTGCACCATACAACCACGCCGCTGGCGCTCCGGCCCGTCACATGATCGGCCGGTCGTGAAGGGTCACGAGGGAGACCGAGGGCTTGGCCGGGCGTGCGCATGCGTGTGTGTGCACAGGCCCTATGTGCCCGTGCTTGGTCGCCATCACCTCCGAATCCATCCGTGCGCATAATCTGTCGCACGGGGAAGTGGTTGGCGTGCGCGACCCGCACATGCGCAGAAACACAAACAAAGACTGCTCGGGGGTCTGGCAAGGATGCCAGGTTTCCAGCTGAGAGAGTGTCCCCAGGGAGGGTGGAGAAGAGCAGGGAAATGGATAAGATAATTGATGCGCCAAAATGTCCCTTAGTTAAAAAGCTAGGGACAAGAAAATAGTGGATCAGGTATACATAAAGGTGAATGTCTGACCCAAATGACTGAAGTGAACTGACAACGGGATTTAGGCCAATGTATCCCCGGTGGTAGAAACTAGTGAAGTGAATGCATCTAAAGCTGTCCAATTAAAAAGGATACTACAGGATGTTACAGTAATGGAATAAACTTAATGAGAGGATGGGTTATAGTATACGGGTGGTGTAGGCTTAAAATGGGGACTAGAACCCCCTTGGGGCTTCTGTTTTAAGTTTGAAGATCCAGCGTGTCTCCTGTCTGAGGATGCGATCCCAGTCTCCCCCTCTTTCTGGCGGTTTCACCAAATCTATGCCAACAAAGGAGAGCCCCTGTATGCTCCCTCCATGTTGGTCATGTATGTGTCTTGAGAGAGGTTTGTCCCTATTATGCCTAAGTGATCCCCAACACGACGTCAGAATTCCCTGAATGTCTTACCCACATACTGTTTACCACACCCACATGTGGCTAGGTAGATAACCCCGAGGGATTTACAGTTTATATATTGTCTAATGGTGTATGTGGTCCATGTAGCAGAACTATTAAAGGTTTTGGTTTTCTTTATAACTTCACAGGCCACACACCCACTGCATCGGTAGCATCCCACTACATCCTGCTTAAGCCATGTCCCCGTTTGTTTAGGTCTGCTGAAGTGGCTATGGACTAGTCTGTCCCTGATATTCCGCCCCCTTCTGAAGGTGATTGTGGGATGGTCCTGTGTCACTGTCGATAATTCTGGGTCCATTTTGAGTACGTGCCAATGTTTGTTGAGAATCTGTCTTACAAACTGTGCACCACTATCATAGGTGCCAACTAGACGGATGGGTTGCGGCGTAGAAGAGGCCAGACGTGGCGTAAGTAAATCGACTCTATTGGACCCTAGCGCTCGTTGATATGCTGAGCAGAGAATGTGGTCTGGATAACCACGGGTTCGAAAACGCGATCTAAGATCTTTGGCTTGGCGTCTGAATTCACAAATGGATGAGCAGTTTCTGCGCATCCTAAGGTATTGTCCATACAGAATGCCTTTCTTAAGGGCCGGTGGATGAAATGAGTCCCAGCGTAATAAGGAATTGGTGGAGGTGGGTTTTCTGTACACTGTGGTATCCAGTTCCCCGTTGGGTCTTTTCTGGATAAACACGTTGAGAAATGGTATAGTCGCTGTGTGAATTTCATGCGTAAACCTAAGGCCCAAGTTGTTTTGGTTAAGGTCACCCATGAGTGTCAGAAACTGCTCCTCCGAGCCCTCCCATGTGATGAAGATATCATCGATATGGCGAGCCCAAAGGCTCGCCATACCGATGCATCGGGGGCCGGATTCGTCACTGAAGACGACACTGTGTTCCCACCAGCTCAGGAACAAATTTGCGTAGGTGGGTCCATCGCGGTGCCCCTGAGCTGGTGGTACACAGTGCCGTCAAAAGTGAAGCAATTGTGTGTGAGCGAAAATTCCTGTATGCACAGAATAAACCGATTATGTGCTCTACACTGTCTGCTTCGGGTGTTCAAGTAGAAGTCTACTGCCTGAAGACCCAAGTTGTGTGGGATCGACGAATAGAGTTACTCCACATCAATGCTTGTCAGGTAGGTGTTGGGGCCTATTGAGAGTCCATCAAGTCTTTTAAGTAGGTCCGTGGTGTCCCTAATGTGTGAGGGGAGTGCTAACACAAAAGGGGCTAAGATCTTATCTATATAAATGCCTACATTCTGACATAAGGACCCAACCCCTGAGACAATGGGTCTTCCTTTAAGGGGATTTGTCCCTTTGTGTAATTTGGGGAGACTGTAGAAAGTGGCCAGTCTGGGGTGCTTGGGTAGTAAGAAGTCATATTCATCTCTACTAATAAGTTGATCATTGAGTGCTGATCCTAGGATGTCCTTGAGTTCCACCAAGAATGTTTCAGTGGGGTTCTTGGAGAGGGTGGCATAGCCTGCCCTATCTCTCAATAGGTCAAGACACATGACCCGATATTGTTCGGATAGCATGACCACAATGTTACTCCCCTTATCTGAGGGCTTGATGGTAATACTGGTGTCGTTTTCTAGAGAGGAAAGGGCCTGTATTTCCTCTTTATCACAGTTAGTATGCCTCTGGCTAACTGCTACTTCTTCCAGGTCCTTAAGCACCAGTTGTGCAAAGACATCGATGGTAGAGATCTCCCCAATAGGGGTTTTTCTTTGTGCTGTTCAATTTGAGGTCTGTAAAGGGGCCTAGCCCTGAAGTGGTTGGTAAAGGTTCCGCTAGGTTCCCCAGCTAGTGGACGTCCTTTAGGATGTCCTGTGGGATACCAAGTTCCTGACTCTCTTTTTTCTCTCTTATTTTAAAATATTTATGCCATCGCAACTTACGTAAGAACAGTTGGATGTCCTTATGCCAACCAAAGTCATCAAATTTATTAGTGGGTACAAATGACAACCCTTTCATCAAAATACATCTTTCAGCATTAGAAACTGTCCTGCATGACAGGTTAACTATAAAGTAGTCTAGGGTCATCCCCTGGGGTTCCGGTTCCTCAGGGGATACAGGGGACCTGTAGTTTTTTTTATTTACTTTTATTTCTCCAGACCCCCTAGGGTACTTTAACCCTAGGTTGTCATGTGCTGCCATTTTTTTGAAGCCACCAGCAGCTTTGCGGCACTAATCGCAGGTGTTACCGGTAAGTCTACGGAGCCAATGAGCCCTCTCTATGCTCCCACGTGCTGTACTATTAAGAGGCTAAAAAAAGGGTCAAAAAGTGGGTTGTGTCCTGCTGCGCATAAAGACAGACGTGTGAGGCTCTGGCTCCGTTGCACGGTGGTCAATAGCTGCACACAGCATACAGACTAAGAGCAGAAAACTTACCCGATTCCTCCTAACATCACAGAGAGACCGCTAAAGGGCAAAGAAAGAAGAGCCGCTGAAGTTACCTAAGTTTTTTGCGGTGACTGAGAACACTCAAGATGGCGCCGGCCGCGTGGGTTCAGCAGAAACCTTGGAGCAAGGTAGCGAACCCCCACCTTCACCTCCTCCGGGACCTGAAGAGGACCTTCTGCTGTTAGAGCCACTGCTATCTATGGACTCTTCAATCAGCAGTCTAGCATTGGTGAGACATGAATCTGTGCTGGATATGGAGGTGCCTAACACTCCAACTCTGCCACTCAAAGCTACTCCGCAGCAAGAACCAGCGGACACACAGCAACTGACAGGTACTGGGTAATCCTCGATCACGAGTATAGCTCCTCTGCAGCTTGCTCCTCGTGGGGATTCTGATCAAGCAGCTCTCACCATGCAATCAATGAAGCTTTCGTTAGCAGACCTGCAAGCTAATATCACTAAGGAGTTGCACCGTTCCATACAATCCCTTAAGTCTTAAGTTAATTCTCTGGGGACCGCACCTCTCGTATAGAGACTAAGATTGCTGAGCTAACTACTGCTCATAATGATGTAGTGGAAATGATTACCTCAATGGAAGAGGAATTGGTAACCCTAAGGGCAAAAATAGTTGATATTGAAGACCGATCTCGCCGGAATAACTTGCAGTTCAGGGGCATACCTGAGGCAGTCAAGACCAAGGATCTGGTGAGCTTCCTTACTGATTACTTTGCAAGCTTACTCCCTGATGCTAATCAATTGGACCTTACAATTGATAATGGGGCGCAACTCTGCAACTCCGAGGGATGTAATTGCACTGATTAATTTTTTCTATGTTAAAGAGAAAATGGATGCAAGGAATCCACCAACTCTTTCGCCTCGTTTTGGGGACTTATCGCTTTATACAGATTTGTCGGCGGTAGCGCTGGCCAGAAGAAGAGCATTCTCGAGTTGCATGAATTCTTTACGTGCTCATAATATACCATACCGCTGGGGGTTTCCAGTAAAACTGATCATCACACGAAACGGCTCTAAAGTGGTTGTTAACTCCCCCGAAAAAGGAATTTGTGCAACCAGTGGGACTTAGCTATTATAGAAAGCACCGCCTCAGCAAAGAAACGCTCACCTGCAGCTGCAATTGCCGAAGAATGGTCGACTGCAAAACAAGAAAAGATTTTCCTGAATATTCCTCACTCTCAGGTCTTATGATTTCATGATGGTTGATGTATGCTCACCGGAATGTTACGGTAGCTATCATAGTCATTTTGGCTGTGTTTTATCTGCCATTACCTCTGTGAGGATGCCTTTCTGGTCTCCTTAAGGCCGATTCCCAGTATGGCAAATTACTGTATTTGTTATTTTGGTTTATGTTTCATAGTTGCCTCACTTCAGGCTAACATTTAATACCGGTATTACCTAAAAATGGTATTTAGAATACTATCGATTAATGTCAAGGGGCTTAATTCTCCCTGCAAAAGGTCTTCCAAGTGGAGAGAAACTCATAAAGCTCGAGTGGACATTATATGTCTGCAGGAAACCACACTGAACCTGAACAGATAGTCACAGATTAAAAAATAAAAAATTTCATGTACATGCTACGGACAAGAGATGTGCCTTTAGGGATACACTATCATTTGTTGAACACAATGTAATTGCTGATGAGAAAGGTCATTATCTTATTGTCTTATGCTCCATTAATAATGCTCAGTACCCCATCGCTTCAGTATATGGGCCTCACTCTGGTCAGCATACATTTATGAAGAAATTATTAACCAAACTTACAAAAGTAGCTAAGGGCACGTTAATATTAAGAGGAGAAATTAATCAGGTTGTATGGCCATCAATGGATTCAACATCTAAGAGTGTACACCATGAACCCACACCCTATACAAATACTCTGTTCACGTATGGACTATATGACATATGGCGTATTCGCAACCCAACTGAGAGAGATTTCACCTTTTTCTCCAATGTTCATTGAGTCTATAAGAGAATAGATTATTTCTTAATTAATAAACTGCTGCATTTGGTGCAGGATGTCTCTATAGGGACGATTTCGTGGTCTGACCACACCCCCATTACCTTAGCTATGATGGAGGAATATAACTGTGTTCCTAACTCTGTGTGGCGTATTAATAACTATATCCTCCAACATGCTAAATACTCTCCTGTAACCGCACAGGTATTAGAAGAATTTTTTTCGTATTAACGACAATAGTCAAGTAACGGAGTCAATAGTGTGGTGTGCCCACAAAGCTACGCTAAGGGGACATTTTATAAATCAATCCTCCCTTGCCAAAAAGATCCAGCTAAAGAAAATACAATTCTGGTGGAATTGGCTAATCTTCATAGATTAAACAAGCCAACCTTCTCTTCAGATAGGGCTAAAGAAATAGCATCTCTATCATCTCAATTACGGGTACTTAATGCACACAAACATGATTTTGCGCTCCAAAAATTAAAAATGTCACAATATTGGTTGAGGAATAAACCAGGGGCAGTTCTAGCCAAGTGTCTAAAGGCTAGGGATGCCAAATCTTGTATTCCCTATATAGTTAACCAGCATAAAGTAAAAATAATGGACCCTCATTGCATTGCTGACTCATTTGCAGTTCTCTCTACAATCTTAAGTCTGACAGCACAACCATTCAGCCGGACATGGCAAGTATACAATCATTCTTAAATTCCCTCCACTTACTGAAATTAACGCCACCACCCTGGAGTCTATCTCTGCTCCGTTCTCAGCACAAGAAGTAGAGAAAGCCATTGAAAGGAATAAAGCACCTGGGCCAGACGGTTACTCAAATCTCAAGCTGCATAAAACTATTCCAGACCCGTACCTGACAAGGCTTTTTAACGAATTTATGTCCACAGGGTCTATTCCATTCGAAATGCTTCAAGCACTAGTTATCACTTTACCCAAGCCAGGGAAATCTAGAGATGCTCCTGACAATTTTAGACCCATCTCTCTTTTAAATTTTCATTTGAAATTATATGCTAAAATCTTAGCAGCACGCCTAGCAGAGGTCTTTCCTAAGTCAATTGCCCCGGATCAAGTAGGATTCATTAAAAGGCGTCAGACTGTGGATGGGACCCGTAGATTTATAGATAAATCTTTAAAGGGATCCGCATTCTGCCGCCTGAGGTAGATGCAGCCCTGAATACTGGCTTTGTACACTTTCCCTTCGGCCCGGGTTTACAATTCAGGGGTATTGTCTTGTTCATTTAACATCACAAATGGTACCCGGCAGGGGTGCCCCCTTTCCCCTGTGATCCTGTTATGGAACCACTTGCTAAGGTGATAAGAATCGATCCAGGGATTTGCGGTAGGGAACATCGAATAGGACTATTCGCCGAGGATGTAGTGCTCTGACTTACTAATCCAGAGCCTTCTTTAACTGTGGCATACTCTTTATTAAACAGATTTGGCGCTTTAAGCCATTACAAACTAAACGCTAATAAATCGTTAATTTTGGGGATTCGCGTACCTCAGACCACGAAAAAGAGTTTGGGAAGAGATTTCCCCTTTAAATGGGTCTTGGAAGCTATTCCTTATCTTGGTATTACCCTCACCTCACAAATCAGCAAACTTGTTCCCAGTAACTTCAACGCTCTTAAACAAAAAATAATGAAGGACCTGCAGACCTACGAGAAGATGCCTATATCTTGGGTCATAATTAGCTCATATACATAAGTTGCTAACCACATTTATCTGGAAAGGCCAGAAGGCGAGGGTCCCGTTAAAAACGCTAACCTTACCTGTATCAGAAGGGGGCTTGGGTTGCCCATCAGTGGAAGCCTACTATGAAGCTGTTATAGCCGACCAACTTAAAGATTGGTGGTTGGACGATCAGGACAAATTGTTCTATTTTAATTCTTTTACTTTATTTTACGCTCAATGAAATCATTTTTACGGGACCAGCCAGCGCCATTCTTTCAGCGTTCGAGAAAGTAAAAAACCCACTCGAATCCTGGAGAAAAAAGAAATTGTGGGTGGATATTGAAAGGAATTTAGTGGGTTCTTCATCACTTCAAGCAACACTATGGGCGTCCTGTTTATCTGCAAAAACGCCCAAAATGCTAACTCCGCCTATGACAGCTGCCTTGAAGATCTTTAAAAATACACTTAATCGCCCAGATAGGTTCCCTCTTAATATACTAAATTTAGCCTTTTCCCACATGCAGTATGTGATTCCAGGTCTACAAATTGATACATGAGTAAGGAAGGGAATCACAAGGGTAAATGATTTATTCGAGAACCAAATGCTCCTTTCCTTTATGGAGCTCTTGCGAAGATTCTTCTTGCTGCCTAAATCAGAGTTTTTCAAATATTTGCAAATATGTCATTTTATTAATGGTTTAGGTCCCCGCAGCAGCCACGTAGTATCCCAGTATGCTCTTTACTTCTCCTCCCAGATTAAAAGGAAAGGAGGTATATCCATAGCTTATGCTACAATTATAAAACCTCCTGAGGCTAGCATTTTCTTACCCAGAGAAAAATGGGAAAGAGAATTGCAGCTACAGTTTACTGATAAGCAGTGGCTTGAGGCCTTCGCTCTAAGCTCTAAGCATCTAGATGAATAAACCATTTGGAATCCTCCCGTAAGCTCCTGTATAGATGGTACTTCACTCCTTACAGGCTTTCCAAAATATATTCAAACGCATCTATATGGTGCTGGAGAATAGGCTCATTGATCCACATATGGTAGTAATGTAAGGCTCTGGCCCCAATGTGTGCCTCTGTATTTTCACTACTCAAGAAAGTGTTGAGGTTCCCTCCTCCATGGGGCCTTAAAGTGGCATTAATCTGGAATTAGAGTCTCTTAAAAAAGGGGATAAGTTTGTGATGTTTCATAAATTGACAGTCACAAGAATTAATATTGCTAGAAGGTGGAAGTCAATTGAGATACCCAATACATCAGTCATCATTCAAGAAGTTCAGCAGAATGAGAAAATGGAAGGTCTGATTAGCGCTAGGTTAGGCGGAGCAAACCGACACACAAAATTGTGGTCTAAATGGCTGGACTTCAAGGGTATGTGAACTAAATAAAGGCAGTCGGTCTTGATGGGTATGTGCTTTGTGTGAACTTAAAGAGCTGTCTGAGTTAGTCGCTAAGTCTAGGCCAAAGAACTTCATAAATAATATTATCAATGAAAATGTCTGATCATAGTTAGTTTTATGTATATATTTTTTACTTGTTGATTCAAAGTTTATATCTGTGTACTTATTTTACATTATTGCATATGAACATTGTAACGCATGCTGGGGTATGCTGATCCCACTTTTATTTTGTGTTCTTGAAAAATCCAATAAAATTTTCATGATAAAAAAAAGGGTCAAAAAGTGATCCTGAAAACTGCAGACCTGTGAGTGTGTGAATCAGTTGTTGGGAAAATATTTGAGGGGTTTATTAGAAAAATCAAAACATGAATTTGACAGCATTGATTTATACCATTCAACTTATGCCACCATATAGTATGTTTTCCAAATTGGAGTATGGTGATTGTGTTTAGACTGACTGTTAAAGAGGACCTTTCACCACACCGCACATGCGTAGATTATCATACCATCCTGTAGGAGCTGTTACACAGATTCAGGGGCACCTTGAATTTTCCTTCTAGCCCCCCATTAGTTATCATTCTCAGTTTCCCAATGTAATCTGTGTTTGGTCATAGAGGAGGAGCTGGAGCTTGAGGCGTGTGTTATGCTTATCTTCTCTCATACTACCCAGTTAGTGGAAGACAATGTTTGAGAAGCTACTATGAATATTGAGCTGTGATTTTTTTTTTTATGTTCATCTAACATTCCGCTAATTTTCTGTTGACATGGTGTTTACAAAATCACAATGTTTCGAAATTGTAATCACATTGCGTGGACATTCCGTTTACATTGCAAATGAGTTGTGAAAGCAAATGCGATGTTATAGCAAACGCAATGTAAATGCAAACATAAAAAGTAATGTAAAAGTATCTACATTACATTTATGCAAACATGACATTTACATGGTGTTTGTGCTAACATCGCATTTATGTTGCATTTGCGTTTTACATGGCTTTTGCATTGTGTTTATGTGCTGTTTAAATGTAATTTAATGCTTTTGCAGGGTTTGTTTCACATTTACGCTCATGCAGCATTTGCGTCATGTTTACCCACATGTGGCGTTTGCGTCACATTAAAAAGTTTATGCAGCGTTTGCGTTACGCTTACACGCCATTTGTGTTTATTATGTTTATGTTGCATTCGCATAACATTTGTGCCGGTTTATGCAGTTTGCGTTATATTTACGCTTATAGGCCGGTTGCGTTTTTGCTTACGCGTTGCCATTTGTGGCGTGTTTACGCTTATGCAGAGTTTGAGGTGCGTTTACGCATACGCAGATTTTCAGTTTATGCCGCGTTTGCGTCATGTTTAAGCTAACGTGGTGTTCGCCTTTGTGTCATGTTTACGCACATGCAGCATTTGTGCTTATGTCGAGTTTGACTCATGTTTATGCTTACGTAAATGGCTCTTGCGTATAAGGCGCATTTACACTTCCGTGCCATCACATTTGTGTTTATACTTACATTTACATGCCGTTTGCATTTATATCTTGTTTGCATCATGTTTACGCTTATGCAGTGTATGCGTTGATGTCTCGTTTACACTTACGTTTACATAGCTTTTCCGTTTACATTGCATGCAATGCCTTTTTGTAAACATGGTGTAAATGCAATGAACAGAATATTAGAATGTGTGTGAACATAGCCTTTAGATGCACATGGAAAAATTATAGCTCATTACTGACAGTATGAGAGAAGATTAGTATAACACACACCTCCAGCCCCAGCTCCTCCTCTCTGACCAAACACAGATTATAATGGTCACATCTCGGGACTAATAACTCTGTAACCTTGGGGGCTAGAAGGAAAATTCTGTGTAGCAGCCCCTACAGAATGGTATCATTATCTCCATACAAGTGAGGTAGTGAAATGTCCTCTTTAAAACATAACTTTTATTATTAAAAGTGAACTATAAAATGACAAAACAGATACAAAGCAAAGGATCTGCCTATGATAATGTGTAGAGATGAGCGAACATACTCGTCCGAGCTTGATGCTCGATCGAGCATTAGCGTACTCGTAACTGCTCGTTGCTCGAACGAGTATTTCGCCCGCTCGAGAAAATGGCAGCTCCCGCCGTTTTGCTTTTTGGCGGCCAGAAACAGAGCCAATCACAAGCCAGGAGACTCTGCACTCCACCCAGCATGACGTGGTACCCTTACACGTAGATAGCAGTGGTTGGCTGGCCAGATCAGGTGACCCTGGGATAGACTAGCCGCTGCCCGCGCTGCTCGGATCATTCTCTGTCTGGATGCCGCTAGGGAGAGAGCTGCTGCTGCTCAGGGAAAGCGTTAGGGTGTTCTATTAGCTTACTGTTAGGCAGGAGTGATTCTTAAAGAACCCAACAGCCCTTCTTAGGGCTACAATAACGTTATAATTTTTTTTTTTTTTTATTTGCAGCTAGTACCATATTGTGAGGAATTAGCAGGGGGACTTGCTACCGTTGTGTTTAGCTCTTAGTGACACACATATCCACCTCAAACACCAAAGTGGGAAAATTTATTAGGGGTTTGAGTAGAATTAGGCACAGTCTGCCAGTTTCTTTTTATTTTACGTTTATTTTTTTCATAACTCAGCGTCATCTCATCTGGCATAGTAGTGTGCTGTAATACTTGGCTAGAAAATAGCCATAGGAGAATACAAACGTCTTAATTACGCCTGCAGTAGCGTTATATATATTTGATTTCTGGTTGATCTGCTGGTGGCTGTACTTGCTGCAGTGCATCTACTATCAAATTGGGAGCAATTTGGAGTCAGACTTGCGACCACTGTGTTTTAGTGACGCACATATCCATCGCAAAGACCGAAGTGGGAAAATTTATTAGGGCCCGGGGTTGTATTTCAATTAGGCACAGTCTGCCAGTTTCTTTTTATTTTACGTTTATTTTTTTCATAACTCAGCGTCATCTCATCTGGCATAGTAGTGTGCTGTAATACTTGGCTAGAAAATAGCCATAGGAGAATACAAACGTCTTAATTACGCCTGCAGTAGCGTTATATATATTTGATTTCTGGTTGATCTGCTGGTGGCTGTACTTGCTGCAGTGCATCTACTATCAAATTGGGAGCAATTTGGAGTCAGACTTGCGACCACTGTGTTTTAGTGACGCACATATCCATCGCAAAGACCGAAGTGGGAAAATTTATTAGGGCCCGGGGTTGTATTTCAATTAGGCACAGTCTGCCAGTTTCTTTTTATTTTACGTTTATTTTTTTCATAACTCAGCGTCATCTCATCTGGCATAGTAGTGTGCTGTAATACTTGGCTAGAAAATAGCCATAGCAATAGGATAGCATCGTTTGGTTTTAAAAACTAAAAAACACAAAAAAAAAAAAAAAAAGTTAAAAAAAAAATACAAGTTATAACTCTCATTTTCAAAATGTTTAACCCGAGGGCTAGGGGTAGAGGACGAGGGCGGGGACGTGGGCGTCCAACTACTGCAGGGGTCAGAGGCAGTGGTCCTGGGCGGGGTGAGACACCACCTGCTTATGAGGGAGCAGGGGAACGCCGCAGAGCTACACTCCCTAGGTTCATGTCTGAAGTTACTGGGACTCGTGGTAGAGCACTGTTGAGGCCAGAACAGTGCGAACAGGTGATGTCGTGGATTGCCGACAATGCTTCGAGCAATTTGTCCACCAGTCAGTCTTCCACGCAGTCCACCCATGTCACCGAAATCGGCACTCCTCCAGCTCCTGCACCTCAGCCTCCTCCCCCCCAGTCTGCCCCCTCCCAGCAAAATTTGCCATTTGAACCGGCATACTCTGAGGAACTGTTTTCTGGACCCTTCCCACAGTCGCAAACCACTTGTCCGGTTGCTGATGAGCAATTTTCCGATGCCCAGGTTTTCCACCAGTCGCAGTCTGTGGGTGATGATGACCTTGTTGACGTAGTGGAAGAAGCGTGTAAAGAGGTGTCCGACGATGAGGAGACACGGTTGTCAGACAGTGGGGAAGTTGTTGTCAGGGCAGGAAGTCCGAGGGTGGAGCAGACTGAGGGATCGGAGGATGATGAGGTGACAGACCCAAGCTGGGTTGAGAGGCCGGGTGAACACAGTGCTTCTGAGACGGAGGAGAGTCCTCGACCAGAACAGGTTGGAAGAGGCAGTGGTGGGGCCAGACGGAGAGGCAGGGCCAGAGCTGGTGCATCAGCGCCAAATGTGTCAACTAGTGAAGCTCCCGTGGCGAGGGCTCCTGCGGCGAGGGCTAGATTTTCAGAAGTCTGGAGGTTCTTTAAGGAAACACCGGATGACCGACGGACTGTGGTGTGCCACATTTGCCAAACCAGGATCAGCAGGGGTTCCACCACTACTAGCTTAACTACCACCAGTATGCGCAGGCATATGAATGCTAAACACCCCACTCAGTGGCAACAAGCGCGTTCACCTCCGGCCGTGCACACCACTGCTCCTTCCCCTGTGTCAGCTGATAGTCAGCCCCCTGCCCAGGACCCTTCCACAAAAACCCCATCGTCACCTCCACGATCCTCCACAGCATCCACCAGCGTTCAGCTCTCCATACCCCAGACGCTGGAGCGGAAACGCAAATATAGTGCAACCCACCCGCACGCCCAAGCCCTTAATGTGCACATTTCCAGATTGCTAAGCCTGGAGATGCTGCCCTATAGGCTAGTAGAGACCGAGGCCTTTCGCAGCCTCATGGCGGCGGCCGCCCCTCGGTATTCGGTCCCCAGCCGCCACTACTTTTCCCGATGTGCCGTCCCAGCCCTGCACCAGCACGTGTCAGACAACATAATCCGTGCCCTGACCAACGCCGTTTCTGACAAGGTCCACCTGACCACGGACACGTGGACGAGTGCTGCCGGGCAGGGCCACTATATATCTCTGACGGCACATTGGGTTAACTTGGTGGAGGCTGGGACCGAGTGTGACCCTGCGGCTGGTCATATACTGCCGACGCCGAGGATTGCGGGGCCTACCTCGGTCCAGGTGTTTGAGGCCTACTATGCCTCCTCCTCCTCCCACCCCTCCTCCACCTCCTCCTCCGAACGACCATCCGTGGGCATGGCGCCATCAGTCGGTAGCTCTAGGCACAGCAGCAGTGCCGTCGCTAAGCGACAGCAGGCGGTGCTCAAACTGCTGAGCCTAGGCGATAAAAGGCACACCGCCCAAGAACTATTACAGGGCATCACGGCGCAGACTGATCTGTGGCTGGCACCGCTGAACCTGAAGCCAGGCATGGTTGTGTGTGACAACGGCCGTAACCTGGTGGCGGCTCTGCAACTCGGCAGACTGACACATGTGCCATGCCTGGCCCATGTGTTAAATCTGATAGTTCAGCGTTTCCTCAAGACATACCCCAATCTGTCTGATTTGCTCACGAAGGTGCGCCGCATCTGTGCGCATTTCAGGAAGTCCAGCACAGATGCTGCCACTCTCAGGGCAGCGCAGCGCCGCCTCCAACTGCCCGCTCACCGACTGTTGTGCGACGTGCCCACGAGGTGGAATTCAACACTGACCATGTTATCCAGAGTTTACCAGCAGCGCCGAGCGATTGTAGACTGCCAGATGTCAACTTCCACCAGAACTGGTAGTCAGGTCAGTCAGCTTCCTCAAGTCTACAATGAGGAGTGGACGTGGATGTCTGATATCTGTCAGGTGCTGAGTAACTTTGAGGAGTCAACACAGATGGTCAGTGGCGATGCCGCCATCATCAGCCTCACCATCCCGCTGCTTGGCCTGTTGAAAAACTCTCTGGTCAGCATGAAGTCGGAAGCTTTGCGCTCCTCACAAGAGACAGGGGAAGAAGATTCCCTTGTTGATAGCCAAAGCACCCTTAGGTCTGTTTCTCAGCGCATATCGGAGGAGGTGGAGGTGGAGGAGGATGAGGAGGAAGAGGAGGAGAATGTTGGCGAGACACAAGAGGGGACCATTGTTGAGTCCTACACTGTTGAGCGTGTATGGGCAGAAGAAGAGGAGTTGGAGGAGTTGGAGGAGGAGGAAATGGACAGTCAGGCCAGTGAGGGGAGTGAATTCTTACGCGTTGGTACTCTGGCGCATATGGCAGATTTCATGCTAGGCTGCCTATCGCGTGACCCTCGCGTTCAAAGAATTTATTCCAGCACCGATTACTGGGTGTTCACTCTCCTGGACCCACGGTACAAGCAAAATCTTTCCACTCTCATCCCTGGAGAGGAAAGGAGTGTGAGAATGCATGAATACCAGCAGGCCCTGGTGCACAAGCTGAAACAGTATTTCCCTTCTGACAGCGCTAGCGGCAGAGTGCGTAGTTCTGCGGGACAAGTAGTGAGGGAGAGTAGGCGAGCAGGCAGCTTGTCCAGCACTGGCAAGGGTACGCTTTACAAGGCTTTTGCCAGCTTTATGTCACCCCAGCAAGACACTGTCACCTGTCCCCAGTCTCGGCAGAGTAGGGCTGATCTTTACAGAAAGATGGTGAGGGAGTACGTAGCTGACCATACCATCGTCCTAAATGATCACACAGCTCCCTACAACTACTGGGTTTCAAAGCTGGACATGTGGCACGAACTGGCGCTCTACGCCTTGGAGGTTCTTGCCTGCCCTGCCGCTAGCGTCTTGTCAGAGCGGGTTTTCAGTGCAGCTGGTGGCATCATCACCGATAAGCGTACACGCCTGTCGACTGACAGCGCTGACAGGCTGACGCTTATCAAGATGAATAAAGCATGGATTTCTCCTAATTTCAAATCTCCAGCAGGTGAAGGAAGCTCAACCTGAATAATTTATCCACTCCTCCTCCTCCTCATTTTCCTCCTTCTCCTCCTCTTTCTACAGTAAAGCAGAGGAAACTGGCTGTTTTTTGACAGGGCCCACTGGCTCTAGGTATAGTACTTTATGCATTTAATTTTTCTGGAGGGCCACCGACACGGTCCTCTGTTTTAAACAATTTTTGGGAGTGCCACATACAGGCACTCAATCTATTCAATTTTTCTGGAGGGCCACCTTTCCGGTCCTCTGTTTTAAACAATTTTTTGGGACTGCCACATACAGGCACTCAATCTATTCCATTTTTCTGGAGGGCCACCTACCTGCTCCTCTGGTTTAAAAACTTTTTTGGACTGCCACATACAGGCACTCAATCTATTCCATTTTTCTGGAGGGCCACCTACCTGCTCCTCTGGTTTGAAAAATTTTTTGGACTGCCACATACAGGCACTATCCAAATTGAATTGTCTCCATAGCAGCCTCCACACGTTGTCTCCATTGCTACCTCCAAAAGTCGTCCATATAGCTGCCTCCATACATCGTCCCTTTATCAAACGAGGTTTGTCAGGCCGAAATTTGGGTTGTTTTCATGGATTCCACATCAAAGTTGTTAACTTTGTCGCCACCCTGCTGTGTTATCCACAAAATACACTGGCAAACTTTTACCATTTACGGATATTATTTCAGCGCTTCTTGCGCATCTGTTTACATTCCCCTCACCCGCCATATCCTAAACTTATAAGAACGCTACTACACTTGATCTTATACAGAAGGTTCTTAGAAGTGCTGTTTGGGGAGTAGCCTAGAGACAGGGGCTTGGATTGGCGAAAGCTCGCCTGGCAGCGGAGCGCCAGCTCCATGCGCATCATGCGCTCCTTGCGCATCTGTTTACATTCCCCTCACCCGCCATATCCCAAACTTATAAGAACGCTACTACACTTAACTTGGTGCAGGCTGGGACCGAGTCTGACCCTGGGGCTGGTCATATACTGCCGACGCAGAGGATTGCGGGGCCTACCTCGGTCCAGGTCTCAAAGGCCTACTATACCTCCAAATCCTCCCACCCCTCCTCCACCTCCTCCTCCTCCGAATTACCATCCGTGGGCATGGCGCCATCAGTCGGTAGCTCTAGGCACAGCAGCAGTGCCGTTGCTAAGCGACAGCAGGCGGTGCTCAAACTGCTGAGCCTAGGTGATAAAAGGCACACCGCCCAAGAGCTATTGCAGGGCATTCCACATCAAACTTGTTAACTTTGTCGCCACCCTGCTGTGTAAGCCACAAAATATACTGGAAAACTTTTTTCATTTACGGATATTATTTCAGCGCTTCTTGCGCAGATGTGTACATTCCCCTCACCCGCCATATCCTAAACTTATAAGAACGCTACTACACTTGATCTTATCCGAAAGGTTCTTAGAAGTGCTGTTTGGGGAGTAGCCTAGAGACAGGGGCTTGGATTGGCGAAAGCTCGCCTGGCAGCGGAGCGCCAGCTCCATGCCAAGAACCAACTAACATAGTTTTAACTGCAGCACCTTTAATCTACTACTAGTTCACTGCCTCCATACATCGTCCCCTTATCAAACGAGCTGTGTCAGGCAGAATTTTGGATTGTTTTCATGGCTTCCATGTTAACTTTGTCGCCACCCTGCTGTGTAATCCACAAAATATACTGGCAAACTTTTATCATGTACCAATATTATTTGAGCGCTTCTTGCTCACCTCCTTTGGTTCCTCTCTGCTACCCATTGGTTTGAAGCCTGAGTCCATTTAGGGTATGTCGCCATGCCACTCTCTAGCCTTCCGCTGCTGCCGCTGCCTCTGCATGCCGTCCCCTATAGTGTCAGGGTCAATTATTGGATGTTTTAGATGCTATCTAGCTTCATTCTGTCACTCTGTCATGGCCATGCTGTTGCCCATAATTTTGGCATAATGGTGCATTTAAGCAGCCTCAGAGGCATCCATGCATGCTGCCCCTGCTGTTTCCTGTCCATTTCCGTGGTGTTTCCATCCTTTTCTGAGGTTCCCAGGTGTTTGGCCAAGCTTCCCTGTGCAGAGCCTTGGTCCCCTTGAAAAATGCTCGAGTCTCCCATTGACTTCAATGGGGCTCGTTACTCGAAACGAGCACTCGAGCATCGGGAAAAGTTCGTCTCGAATAACGAGTACCCGAGCATTTTAGTGCTCGCTCATCTCTAATAATGTGGCTTTTCCATATACTGCACTTGTGTATCTGCATTAGTGGTTTATACTGAGTGCTAGTATAACAACTGATTAGAGCAGTATTCACACTCGGGGAAGGGCTGGGGGCAGACAAGAGAAGAGCTGGACAGCTGTATATGTCCGGTCTGTTTTAATAGTATACTTAGTAGAGTCAGGCCTGCCTTCACAAACACTTAGGAGTGTGTTCACTATTACGAGACTGCTGCCAATTATAGTCCTACATCTCAGATAATGGTCTGCAGTCTTATTCCCTATGTCATAACACTATGCTGTCTATATAAACATGTTTTGCAAATTTTTTTTTACCTAGCTCATCAGGGTGCGATTGTGCACAGTGTCTAGCAGTAATCAGATTAGCAGTGTCAACGCGCCCGCTGATAGTAGAGCTATTTAAAGAGCATGCTCCACCCTGTCTGAACAAGCCTCCCTAGACCACCAATCACAAGACGTGACATCATACTAGAGGGCGGGAACACTCACTCCAGTACTTTGTGTCTGTATGGGAGGGATGGTGGGTGGAGATTACATTCAGTCATCATAGGGGACTGTCAGCTCATCCCCATTTGGCTGTACCCCTCAACGGACAAGTTCCAGTTATAGTAAGTGAGTTTAAGGAGTGGTAACGTTGCAGTCTCCCTATAATGAAGGTTTCTGCACTGAATTCTCAGAAATCGCTGGCATCGTTATTATTGTGGCTATAGACTGCATACTGGGACACATTTACTTACCTGTCCTGACGCGTTCCCCGAAAGTGCATTGTCCGACTGGAATGCACTCTGCCGCGATTCACTAAGATCGTGCGCCCGATATCCTGCATGTGTCGCTTCAACGCTCAGGTCCGCTGGAGTTCACCTTCTTCTTTACCCGGTTTCTGTCGCATGAAACCCAGCGCAGCCGCGCCACAATCCTATCATGTGCGACACAATCCCCAGTTAAATACCTGTCACGCGGAAATGGGATGAAAGTGCGCCCGCTCACCCTTAGTAAATAAGCCCCACTGTATTCTCTATATAAATCCAATGGAAATCAAAGGTTAATATTATATAGATGACACATTTCATCCTTTGTATCCACCGACATTCTTTCTGAAGTTCGTTCTATCCCAGTTTCTTCCTCTTGGAAACTTGGAGGTGGGGGAATCAGTTGAATGCCAGCAAATCAAATCCCTGGCCAGACCACACATGGAATATTGTATACAGTTTTAGGCACCAGTGTATACAAAGGACATAGTAAAACTGGAACGGGTGCAGAGGAGAGCAACCAAGATTATAAGGGGAATGGTGGGGGGACTAGAATACAATAATACAACTTTTTCACTTTTATCATCTGAAGTCTTGGAGATCCCCTTTTTTACTCTAGTCTACTTACCTATGCCAACATGGATTATGTTGCCTCATAAATATGCCACTGACATCAAGGCCGATTCTAGCATGTTTGCTGCCTGAGGCAAAAACTAAAATGCTGCCCGCCCCCCCCCCCCCCCACTGAGGGTACGGTCACACGTTGCGTTTAATGCATACATTTAAAAAGGCATTGCAACAGCTGAAGAAAGATCTAACTAATTAAACAGCTGTTAACACTTGCATTTATAAAACGCTAATGTTAACGCTTCAGTGAACGCATGTGTTAACATTGTGTTAACAAATGTTAGTGGCATGTAGTACCTTTTAGATGACAATCTCTTCCATCAGGAGGACTTTATTCCAGGTTCTCCAATCCATGACGTATCACAGCTAAATATCTTCAGCTCCGTGCAGCATTTCCACCCGGAGTCCCTAAAAATACCACAGTCACTTACAGTATAAAATCTCCTGGATAACAACACTGCGCTCCTAATATATAATACTCACAACACAACTGACCTCACTCTCCACACATATAAAACATCCTTTCATTATATATATATATATATATATATATATATATAAATATTATATATATTCTACTGGAATTATAGAATGTACAGCCCCCCTCTAATATATTCAAAATATACCCCCACCAATTAAATTATATACTGACCTGCCTAAATAAAATGTGACCCCACATATACAGCCCTCCCAGCTTAGTTATATTCTGTGCCCTATTAACAGACGCCCCTAGTTTAATTAAAACCCTGCCCTATATGCAGAAATCACTAGTTTAATTATAAACAGTCTCCCATATAGTCCACCACCCCAGATGAATTAGTATCTGACCCTAATATATAGCCCCCCTCTAGTTTAATTATATACAGCCTACCATATAGTACCCCCAGTTTAATATGTCGCCCCCATATTTTGATCCTCCCTCAGTTTTACTATCTACAGTCTGCTATATAGCCCCCCTAGATTAATTAACTTGCCCCATACATATTCTCCCACCCTAGTTTTATTATATTCAGAACCCTACTCACAGTATATATACACTATATATACACATATAGCTTAAAATATAGCCACCTGCCAATTCATTTATATTATTTAGAACCAAATAGAAATCCCCCATCAAGTCTAATATCCAGTTTAAGATGTATATAAATATATATAGACCCCAGGCCCCCCTTTTAATACATCCTTTTCCAATAAAAATAATAAAACTTATACTTACATGCAGTCCATTTGCTCCCACGCTGTCTTCTACGGCTCCCGTTTTCTCCCGGCACTCGCGGCTCCCGTTTTCTCCCGGCCCTCGCTGCTCCAGTCTTCTCCCGGGTACCGTATTGTCCCACTCCCGTCTTCTCCTGGCTCCGCGCAGAGACACAGGCGGTGTGACGTCATCACCCGCCGCCTGTGTCACTGCATCATACGGAGTGACGCAGACTGCCAGAAAGGCGCTGCCTCGCTCGGCATATCTATCGCACCTGCCTTAAAGAGACAGGTGCGATGGATTTATCTGGTGGGCGATTAGGGCGCTAAAGGGCGCCCAAATCGCCCACCATATTGTTGAAAATAATGCCGCTTACCAAAGGGCTCTGCATTCTGCCGCCTGAGGCGAGATTTTCATCTCGCCTCATGGCAGATGCGGCCCTAACTGACATGAATTATAACGTGTCACAAAAAATATCTGAAAATTACCTTAAATTAACACCTGCAATATTCAATGATTAGATATAAATATGTTTTTAAATGTTTATTATACATAAGATAAACTTTACAATTCTGTGTACTATGTGTATGTAGCCTTCAACCTGTTAAGCAGCGAAATCAAACCTTTGTTACACATCGCTACAATATTTTTCTTCACCATCAACTCAATGAAAAGTTACATCTGTGACATGACATCTAATAGCAGCATTTACTTCCATCTGTCAATCTGAGGATTCATTTGATGTATGTGTCAGAGTGCTGCAAGACTACTTCACACTTGAGGAACTATAGTGCTGCAATTGAAACAAATGACTCTTCTTTTTAATGGAGCCCTTTGTATTTGTATTTTTATAGACTCCATAGTGCATTTACTCTCAAAATATACAATATATATGCATACAATAAAGAAGCACACTGTTTATTATCTCTATTTTAAGTTTTTTGAACAGCTTTTTGTAGAGTTTCTAAATTGCCTGTACAAATAGTTGTAGACGATAGAGCTGTTCAAAGTGACTATTCATTGCCTTCCTTGCCTACATTATATCACAAGTGCTTCATTTCAGTTCCAAAATACACTTATTAACCACCATCAAAGGCAGCCACTGGGGCAGTTTTATCTTTTTCTATACATTTCTTTTGCGCCTAAAATGTTTCTATTTTGAACCATATTTGTCTAAAGTCAAAATTTGCTTAGATAGATGTGTTCATTCTCTGTTGCTTGTTTTTGCGACTTTTTCATATTTTTGCGACTTTTTGTAAAAAGTCTCAATGAGAAAATCAAACATGAAGTTACAAAAGTAAACATTTTTAACCAGATTTCTAAACAAAGATTTTAGAAATATTGACAATTAATCAATTCATCAGAAAACTATAAGGCTATCTGCACACCTTTTGGATTTTACAAACAAATTTTGTAGTGAAAAATCCACTGAACAATACAATAGCATTTGAGTGAATGAGATTTGGAAAAAGTCATGTGGAAAATGTGTTTTTTTTTCTTTGGGGAAAATGTGTGCGGAAAATAAAATAATCATCATGTTACTTCTCTTGTGCTTCCTCGCATGCATTTTTTTAAAAATTGAAGTCTAGGCGAAAATAAAAATCTGCATCACTGTGCAGTTTTCATGCAGAATTCCCTCAGCCAAAAGGGATGTGAAAAAAAGAGGAAAAAGCCACATGAGGAAAATCTGCATGTGACAATCTAAAACATGTGCAGATAGCCTAACACACAGGCAATTTATTTTATCTATATCTTAGAACCAAAACAAGAAGAAAGTTGATTTATCACTTGTCTGATTATTTTTTTTTCATCATTCATTCATTTCATTCATCTACACCTCCTCTGTAAAAGAGCAATTTTGAGACTTTTGTGAGACATTTTCAAAAAGTTGCATGTTATAAATTAGAAAAAAACATCAGATAAAGGTCGACATGGGCCAGGACGGGTCACAAATTTTCATCCTTTTGGCTGCACCTCAGCACTAGGTGGCATTACTATTCATTCCATTTTTCACTATTTTTTGTATACCCTAGCTGTATTCCATATCTGTGTATACTAAAATATTTTTTGTCATTATTTTGTCATGCATTATTTATTTTGATATATATCACTTCTCCTGCCTTATATTATACCTAGAAAGCAGTGCATAGCTAAATCAATGTTTTTAAGGGGTATGTGTATGTGTACCCATGTTTTTTTGTGTATCAGTCCCCTTAGTGGGTTTTAATGGTTTTTATGAATTTGATGTCTACTAATAAAATGTGCACGATGTTTTGCTTTACACATCCCTCTGTCTTTCTTCATTGACCTTATGATGTATTTCTTAGGATGTGTTTCATATGACTTGAATTATCCGCATACAACAAATTGTGCATGGATACATAGAGAGCTATAGGTATACTGTAGATATACTGTAGCTTCAGCTCTCTGCGTTGGGATAGTAAATAACTGCTGTTAGCTATTACAAAATAAAATGGGTTAACAAAAAAGTTTTATATGTATCTATCTATCTTTCTTTCTCTGACTACCTCTCTCTCTCTGACAGTCTCTGTCCCTGACTGATGGTCTCCTACTGTCTCTGGCTGTATCTGACAGTCTCCATCACTGAACGTCTCTGGCTGTTATTGACCGTCTCTGTCTCTCACCGTCCTTTTTTATAAAGTTTTTGGACCGTCTCTTTCTGTGACTGTCAATGATTGTCTGTCTCTGACCATCCCTTTTATATATACTTTTTTGACTGTTTCTGTCTCTGAACGTCTTTGTCGTTAACCGTCTCTTTGCCTCTGATTATCTTTATGAGTGACCATCTCTGACCGTTTCTTTCAGTGACCGTCTCTGACACTCTCATTCAGTGACTGTCTCTGACCATTTCATTCAGTGACTGTCTCTGACACTCTCATTCAGTGACTGTCTCTGACACTCTCATTCAGTAACTGTCTTTTAATTGACTTAAGTCAGTCATTTAAAAGACTGAATGAGAGTGTCAGAGACTATCACTGGCTGTCTCAGACCTACTCTTTCTAACCACCTCTTTCCATGACTGTCTCTGGCAGTCTCTTTCAGTGACTGTCTCTGACTGCCACTTTGTCTGGGAAGATTTATCAGAAGTGTCTGAGAGCAGAACTGCTCTAGTTGCCCATGGCAACCAATCAGAGCTCTAGGTTCATTTTTGTACAGCTGTTTATTGGAGATGTACAGCTCATCTCCAATTGGTTTACATGGGCAACTGGAAGAGTTTTACCTCAGACATTTCTGATAAATCCCCCCTACCTCTGTATCCCTATCCATATTACCTCAAGTATAAGTTGTCTTTTACTCATTGTCTATAGTAACCAATCACAGCTCAGAGCTCATATTTATGACCTGTGGCAGAATAGCAACCAATCATGGCTTAGCTTCCAACTGCCACAGCAGCAGCAGACAATTGCTACTGTATATGGTGGGCAATAATTTGGGAAAGTGCAGGGTGAAAATTTCAACTCAAAACCTAGTCTATGACATTCACTGAGTCACAGAGAGTGACTGTGCAAAATTTGGTGATTGCAAACGCGACGGTACAGATTCCTTCAACAGACATACATACAATCAAACACACACATATATACTCAGCTTATATATTAGATAAGTAGATATAGATAGATAGGTATAAACTGAGTAAAGTGCAGCCCCCCCCCACAGGTCCTGGCTTGGTCTTCTTGCAGATAAGAAAGATAAAAAGCGGGCAGCACTCCATGGTTCCAGATTCAAAAAAAGGTGCACTTTATTATACAAGTGGCAACGTTTCAGTGTAAAACACTTCATCAAGCGACTAAAAAGTGACCCACATTGGGTATACAAAACATGGTACATAATCAATGCAAAGAGGCGTGTCTTAAAATGCATATGTAATATAGAAAATTCAAAAATATACAGACATTAAAAATTCATATCAGGGTAAATGCTGAATTCATACATATAACAATATCATCTTTCACTGCCCAATTAAACAATACATAGTGTCATCATAAAGTGTACTTGTACAAGACTGTGTATAAAAAGGGGTTAAAATTACCCAATAACCTCAGGTACCCCTACAAACCACACACAGTGGGGCTCATTTACTAAGGGTCCGTCGGACGCATTTTCGCCAGGTTTCCTGTCGATTTTCGTTTTGCAGCGAATTGCCCCAGGATTTTGGCGCACGTGATCGGATTTTGTCGCATCGGCGCCGGCTTGCACGCGACAGAAATGGGGGGGTTGTCGGACAACCCGACGGATTCGGTGTTGCAAGATCAAGCACTCACATGCACCAGGAAGAAGCAGGTGAACTCCGGCTGACCTTGGCGCAGAAGCGACTGATGCAGGAACTCAGGTGCACAAGCTTAGTGAATCGCGTTGAACCCGAATCCTTGTCAGACAACGCACCGTGGGATCGCGACAGGACCGGGTAAGTAAATCTACCGCAGTAACTTTTAGATGTCTTTATAAATATTTCACTGATGCCAGAATTCTTTTAATGCTATAATATTAGAGGAAGAAATAATATTATAAATGGCACCGCTACCATTGCATGTCTCGGATCGCGGGGGCACCCGTGCTCCACTGTATGTGCGGTCCCGTCCCACACCCACAACTTACCTCTCCGGGTTCCTGGCTCCGGTCCCTGGCTCTGGTCCTGTCTGGCGGCGCTCCTGTTCTCGCACTAGTCCCCGCTCACTAAGGCACGGGCCAGTGTCATTCTAATTGGCGCTGGCATTCCAGGCTCTGCTATATAGCCTGGCGACTCCCAGCATCCTCCATGTTCCCATGCGTTTCCAGATGCCTCTGTGTTTCCGTGTTCCTGTGGCATTCCCATGTTCCTGTGGCATCACCGTGTTCCTGTGGCATTCCCGTGTTCCTGGGGCATTCCCAAGTTCCTGTGGCATTCCTGAGTTCCTGTGTTCCTGTGGCGGTCCTGTGTTCCTGCGGCGGTCCGGTAATCCTGTGGCAGTCCATCCGAGGTCCTGCCAGCCATCCGAGGTCCTGAAAACCATCCGAGGTCCTGCCTGCCTTCCCGTGGTCCTGCCTTCCCGTGCTCCTGCCTACCCTGTGTCCCTACCTGGAGTGACTTGGTGGCTCCCCGCCGCAGCTAGTCCAACCCGCTTTGCGGCGGGCTCTGGCGAAGACCAGGAGTCCACTTAGATCCCACTCCCGGGTTGCGGCTAGCATTGTTATCCGCCCCGCAGTGGTCCAGGGAGTCCACAGACTCTGCCAATAGACTCTGACGGTTCGTCCCTGGACTCCACCAAGGTTTTGTATCTTGCTAAAGCCCTGGACTGTGCCAAGGACCCATGCCAGTTCTGGGTGACCTTCCCAGCCGTATTGTCCAACAGTCTCAACAGATTGCTGCCCAAAAAGAACTCCTGGACAAACTCGCTGCCACCTTTTGCTGGATGATTGCCTCCCAGCAGCAGGCTCCCACGACTCTACCTATAGTTACTCCAGTCACCTGCTATGTTTTCCGGCAGTAGAGTCTGGACCTGAAAATTTTTCACCTGACGAATTGTACAGGAGATTTGTTTCCCAGTGCTCACGGCACATTGAACTGATGTCCTCTCAGTTCCCTACCAAACGCTCTAAGGCTGCGTTTGTCTACTGTTTGTTCTCTGGAAAGGCCGTGGCCTGGGCTACCCCTTTGTGGGATAGTGGTGGCCCGGATAAATTTGAATATATGTGTAATAAAAGTTATCAAAAAAGTGTGGGGACGTGAGTATTAGCCCTTAAAAGGCCTATCCTCACGTCCCATTGATCCACCTACCACCCAATCTACCTTTATAGGTAGATTTGTGGTGGTAGGTGCCCTTTAACATCAAGACCATTCAACTTAGTTTGTAAGTCCCTGATTTTATTGCTAGTCCACTAAGTATTTCCCTGTAGTGGGTAAGTAACATATAAATAAGTATACTAGAGCAGTGTAACAAGCCCTTCTCTCAAGTTAGTTTAAATTCTTCATTTGGTGCCCATGATGGAAAAACCTGAACTCTTAGACCCCGCAGGGCAATATTAATGAATATTCCTCCAAACTCTTAATGTTCCAATAAACTCTGGTCAAAGTTTTATGTGCTTCTAATACGTTTTTGGTAACAGATCTCTATCTACATAGACCTCACTGGTCAGACTAAAGACTGACCCTCCTTTACTAGTCCTTAATAACTCTTAAATTTTTAAATCCATCTTATCAAAAAACCAATACCATGTGGTAAGTACAAAAAGTCCAAATAAATAAACAGCCAACATGTATAGAGACTGAATCAAATGTTTTCATAATATTGTACCAATTTCTTCAATATCCACAGCCTATACAATGAAAATCTATACAGAAAGACAAGAAAATAAAAATGAATACCTCTATTGACAAAAAATATGTATTGCAAAAATATACATGTAACACAGATACAGTAATTAAAAACATATACAGTAAAATCATCATATCATATCATATCATCACAACGGTAATGATTGTGTGTACCAGATATGGTTACTCAACCACACACCTTCTAGTTTTGTCCAATAAACTCCACCGTCCACCCAGATGTAATGTCCAAGTGGTAGAATAACCTGAATATCTAAGCAAGATAAAGATACTACATCTAACCATTAGAATGTAAAATCCCCAATAAGTGTTTTATCCAAAAATGAATAGCAGGGTACAAAACATAATAGGGGTGCATATGAAAGCTAGGTGGATGTGAAATCAAACAATATACCCACAGACATTCATAAAGTACAACGAGGCAGACACCAGCGCCATATCAGCAATATCTCAAAAGTAAAGCATTGGGTGGATCATGGTTCAAAAGGAGGTGGAGGACTCCCCACACGTATCCTCTCCCATAGGAAACTTCTTCAGAGGTAAGATGCCCCAAACTGACACTGTCTTCCCTCTTATATTCCTTCAGAGCACTCACTTCCATATAGTCGAACCGAAGAAACGGAAGTGATTTAATATCGGAAGAGACATTCCTACACTTCAGGTAGAATAATATGGGTAGGCTGGATCCTTTGCAATAAATTATACCAAATAGATTGCAATGGAGCAGTCTTTCTTATATGGTGGTATTATTCAGTTATAATATAGTGGTAATGGTTGCGTTCATGGTGTAGTGGTGTTATATAGTCATTATGTAGAGGCAATTGTCACGGTTCGTAGGGACGAACCATCAGAGTCTATGGGCAGATTCTGTGGACTCCCTGGACCACCGCGGGGTATAACAATACTAGCCCCAACCTGGGAGCGGAGTCTAAGTGGATTGGACTAGCTGTGGCAGGGAGCCACAAGATCGCTCCACGGGTGCGACTAGGCCCGCGGTGACAGCCAAGGTAGGAGCACAGGATAGGCAGGACCACTGGAAGGCAGGGCCTCGGATGGTAGGCAGGCAGGACCTCGGATGGCTGGCAGGACCTCTGATGGCTGACAGGACCTCGGATGGACCAGCACAGGATTACCGGACTGCCACAGGAACACAGGACCGCCATAGAAACACAGGACTGCCACAGGAACACAGGAAGTCCGGAATGCCACAGGAACACAGGATTGTCACAGTAACACGGGAATGCCACAAAAAAACGGGAACACGGAAGCATCTGGAAACACATGGAAACACTGAGGCGTCTGGAAACGCTCAGGAAACACAGGAGGCTTTCTCTTCAGCAGAATGACCTGAAGATCCGGCAGGGGATGCTGGGAGTCGCCAGGCTATATAGCAGAGCCGGGAATGCCATTGCCAATTTAGGAGGACACTGGCCCTTTAAAACCCTCTAGAGTCGGCGCGCACGCCCTAGTGAGCGGGGATGCACGCGGCCTAGTCCAAGAACAGGAACGCTGCCGGATGGGACCAGTGCCAGGAACCAGGAGAGGTAAGTTGTGGGTCCGGAACGGGACCACACATACAGCGGAGCACGGGTGCACCCACAATCAGCGACATGGATCGGGCTGCACAGCAAAGCGGGACAGGCTGGAGCAACTCTTGGGAAGCCGCAGGCTGGAGCGACTGTTGGGAAGCCGCAGGCTGGAGCGACTCTTGGAAAGCCGCAGACTGGAGCAACTCTTGGGAAGCACCGGGAAACTGTGGAGGCACATGAGCGGCTTGTGGGAAAGCCAGAACAGCTCTGGGAAGCTGCAATGACCCTGGAACAGCTTGTGGGAAAGCCGGAACTGCTCTGGGAAGCAGCGATGACACTGGAGCGGCTTGTGGGAAAACGGAAGCAGCTCTGGGAAGCTGCGGAGACACTGGAGTGGCTTGTGGGAAAGCCGAAGCAGCTCTGGGAAGCTGCAGAGACACTTTAGCGGTTTGTGGGAAAGCCGGAGCAGCTGTGGGAAGCTGTGGAGGCTGGGGCGCTGGTGGAGCAGCACTGGGAGGCTGCAGAGGCTGGGCCGCTGCTGGAGCACCACTGGGAGGCTGTGGAGTCTGGGGCGCCACTAGAGCAGCGATGGGAGGCTGTGGAGACTAGGGCACCACTGGAGCAGTACTGGGAAGCTGCTGGGGCTCAGGTGGCTCTTGGCACGCCGGAGACTAGAGCGGCTTGTGGGAAGGCCGGTGGAACCTCTGGAGCGGCCTATGGGAAGGCCGGTGGAGCCTCTAGAGTGGCCTGTGGGAAGGCCGGTGAAGCCTCTGGAGCGGCCTGTGGGAAGGCCGGTGGAGCCTCTGGAGTGGCCTGTGGGAAAGCCAGTGAAGCCTCTGGAGCGGCCTGTGGGAAGGCCAGTGGAGCCTCTGGAGTGGCCTGTGGGAAGGCCGGTGGAGCCTCTAGAGCGGCCTGTGGGAAGGGCAGTGGAGCCTCTGGAGCGGCCTGTGGGAAGGCCAGTGGAGCCTCTGGAGCGGCCTGTGGCAAGGCCAGTGGAGCCTTTGGAGTGGCCTGTGGGAAGGCCGAGCAGCTCTGGGAAGCCACAGAGACACTAGAGGGGCTTCTGAGAAAGGCGGAGCAGCTCTGGGAAGCTGCAGAGAAGACTCTGGAGCAGCTTTTGGGAAAGCGGGAGCAGCTCTGGGAGGCACTGGGGATACCTGGGCCAAGCAGGACAGGCATGAAAGCCGGACTTGAAGGGGTTCAAACCTGGACCGAATTTTTTCCAGAATTGTGGTATAGGTAGCCATATCTGCAGAGAAGCTGCAGAGACACTTTAGCGGCTTGTGGGAAAGCCGGAGCAGCTCTGGGAAGCTGTGGAGGCTGGGGCGCTGGTGGAGCAGCACTGGGAGGCTGCAGAGGCTGGGCCGCCGCTGGAGCACCACTGGGAGGCTGTGGAGTCTGGGGCGCCACTAGAGCAGCGATGGGAGGCTGTGGAGACTAGGGCACCACTGGAGCAGTACTGGGAAGCTGCTGGGGCTCAGGTGGCTCTTGGCACGCCGGAGACTAGAGCGGCTTGTGGGAAGGCCGGTGGAACCTCTGGAGCGGCCTATGGGAAGGCCGGTGGAGCCTCTAGAGCGGCCTGTGGGAAGGCCGGTGAAGCCTCTGGAGCGGCCTGTGGGAAGGCCGGTGGAGCCTCTGGAGTGGCCTGTGGGAAAGCCAGTGAAGCCTCTGGAGCGGTCACTGCTCCGAAACAGGCGCGGGCCTGCTCTTCTGCGCATGCGCAGACGGCAGGATCGCCGGACGAGGGCGCGCAGCTACGCGGAACTGCGCGCCGAAGATGGGTGAGTAGGAGGGGTAAAGTGGCTACCGGGGCATGGAGTAGCCGCCTCGTGTAACCTCAGATGCGGCTACTCCACGCCCCAGTAGCCGCATAAGTAAATTTGAATATATGTGTAATAAAAGTTATCAAAAAAGTGTGGGGACGTGAGGATTAGCCCTTAAAAGGGCTATCCTCACGTCCCATTGATCCACCTACCACCCAATCTACCTTTATAGGTAGATTTGTGGTGGTAGGTTTCCTTTAACTCTTGTACAGCAAAGCTTCAAGAAATTATTGAGAAATTGGAGGAGGATATTATACAAGGGAAAAAGGATAGGATGCACAGGGATAAGATGGATTTTGAGAAAAATGAAACAACAAGTGGATACATAATTGGAATCATAGACAACCATTGTACAAGGTGACAAATGTACCCACTGAACATTCGCCAGTTTATTATAGAACTCAATATATACAATATATACAATATATTCCTGTCTTCTAACTTCTCAGAAGCTACAGTGGAATTCCTGGAGCAAAAAATCTCAATGGTGGATAGCTGATTCATTACGTATTTTCATCGCAAAAGCACTGCTACAAATAGGGGCCCATTTACTAAAGGTCTGCGGACCGCCTTTTCATCGGGTTTCCAGATGATTTCCGTTTTGCTCCTCATTTAACAGGGGATTTTGGTGCATTTTCGAATTTAACATTTCGAATTGTGTTGCAAGACACGCACTTACAAGCACCGGGGAGAAGGTGAACTCCGGCGGACCTCGGTGGGGAAGCGACGGATGCAGGAACTCGGGCGCACGATCTTCATGAATTGCGCCGGACTTGACCGTCCGAATCGGGGATCGTGCAGGACCAGGTAAGTAAATTTGCCCCATAGTGTTCTCCATTTCCACTGTTTTCATCCCACACATTTGAAGATTGGCATTTCTGTTTGCCAAATTTATATGGATTAAGCTCAACTGTACTTGGCATGAAGATTTCCTCAATAATGTTTGGAATTCTCTAAAAGATTTAGAAAAAGTGGATACCAGAAACGGGTCCTACATCTGGAAAATTCTATCTAAGAATTTGAATATTCTGAGAACAGAACCTTGATTGCACGCATTTATCTCAGACAGACCTAACTTAATAGCAAGGTGTACAAAAAATATAAAAGACAATCTATCAAATAGCCACTTTCAACCTACTTGAGCCTTGGGGAGAGGCATAAATTAAATGAGACTGTAGGCTGCCATGGCAACTGAAATTGTGTTGCACGCCCTTTGTTAAAGATGCACCACAAAAAAGATGGTGCACGATCTGAATCACCGCACCCTGCATTATAGACGGACAATGCACTTTCGGTGAACTCAAGCGGCATTTTAAGTAAATGTGCCCCAATGAGTTGGTAGACTCACATAATGGAATCAATGAAATAGTCATTAATATCCAAGCTGAACTAGTGGACTCTGAAGAGACAGATAAAGGAGAAATATTGTGAAACTAAGGGTTATAACAAAGATCCAGGCATGCACATATGCAACTACAAACAATAGCCTACTAAAACAATCCTGCCCAACCTTGCACAGCATAGATCGCACACACAGGATACCTAAGCCCAATTCTCTCCCAGACTCCATACCCAGAGATGTTTTAGCCAGATACACTTTCTTTCACGTAAGAGAGCACCTAATGATGAAATCTAGAAATTTACATAACCTACCAGCCTATGCCTCTATAAAGCTTTACGTGAACCTCTCAGCTGGCACACTGCAGAACAGGGACCACACCATGTGAGAAGGGGAGGGAGTAAGGGTACAGATAATATGTGTGAGTTTAGGGAGATAAATATAAGTGGAAAATGAAATGTAAAGGGAGGATAAAATTAAAGATGGGTTTTATATGTTGCAGATTTGCTTTAGGGGATATTATACGGGTCCATAGGGGTGGCCAAAGTAAGGGGCACTGTACTATGTGGGGACCGTCAAGCAGGGGCGTAACTAGAAGAGCTTGGGCCCCATAGCGGATATCTGCATGGGGCCCCCTTCTCCTTCAAAAATATATACATATTTGTATAGACATGATTATAAAATCACATGCATTTACGCACTCATATATAAACACACATTTATATATTATACACACATAGGGGCACATTTACTAAGAACAGTGCAGTGTGTACTGTGTGTAGTTGCCTGTTTAGTGTACAGAGGGCGCCAGATTCAGGATTTCTGGGGCACGTTCTTCATGAATCTGGCGCCCACTGCACTGCCCTGACAGAAAGCACCACTTTTTTGGTGCACCTTTAACATGGGACATGCAACACAATTCTTTTGAACTCTGTATGACTGAGCACCCCTTCCGTGCAGAAATTTGTGTCGCATGAAGACTAGTGCACCGCGCAACAAAAATAGTCGCATGCAACTCAAATGTGGTGCAGATACTTCTTAAATACCTGTGCAAGCAGTTTTCACTAGAAAGAATGTGCAAAGTCCGACAGAAAAGTGGCGCACAGCCCTTATTAAATGTGCCCCTGTGTGTATAATGTATGTATATATGACTGCGTAAATGCATGTAATTTTATAATCATGTCTGTACAAATATGTATATATCTGATCACTCATTGTCACTCTAACAGCACTGCACGCACAGATTAAGAAGAATGCCGAAATCATCTTTTTTGTGTGTATTCCCCCGCTTATATTTTTTTGTATATATGTCTGTTGCTTTCTTTGATGTTTTTCTGTATGGACCATGAGGTCTGGAAACAGCGGCTGTCACTGCCCATTTTTACGTTTTGTTGTCTCTACAATTTACATATAAAGCGTCACAGTATCAGTTCGATCTGAGGCATACACGTCACTAGGACATCCCTATAGTCCACTAGAGGTGGGTCGTCCCCATTATGTGGAAGTGCGACACACTAAAGGTGTCACTCGACCCCCATGGGGTACACCCCTACATTGATACCTTGATCGCCTGATCTAGGCGGCATAGGTATGCTTTGACCCTCAATATTTGTGGACCACTTCAATTTGGGCAACAAAAAATTTTTGTCCCAGCAGCTTATCATTTTGTCCAATTTTCTGTGATGTGGTTTGCCTCTTTCTGACCATTTTTATTCTGGTCCGAGTATTTCTCCCTTAGAGGGGCTGTGTAGGGATCGTTTCCCTCTTTCAAGATGGCGCTTGTTTAAACATGATATGATGCGCACATGCGCCAGAAAGTTATTTCTACTTACCTTTTGTAATATAGCAAAGCCCAATACCTTTCCTCTACACGCATGCGTGACTTGCGCAGTGACATTACACTGTTTCCTTTCCCTAGTCCGGTCATGCGCATTACCTTACTGGAGACGCTGCGCGCGGTCCTGCGCGACGTGGGGATAGAATCACACAGGTGATTTTATGCATTAATTTTATTTTATTTTTAAATATCACATTTTTTGATGCAATGTAAGAATTTTCATGCATTGTATGCTCTATATGTATTAAAATCTGATGAGGAACACAATAATCACATGTTGATTTAATTATCACTGGGATTGTTAACTTTGTATAAATTTGTTGATGATCTGTAAACATTACTTTGCCTTTAAGGGGCGTATGTGAAACATCACTGTGTTGTAACTATTTAAACACTTGCTGAACACCTGTTACATTGCTTGACAAAGGCTGATTAACAGCTGAAACGTTGCTATATATATATACACACACACACATATACACATACATACAGGAATATATATATATATATATATATATATATATATATATATATATATATATATATACACACACACACACACATATACACATACATACAGGAATATATATATATATATATATATATATACACTCACCGGCCACTTTATTAGGTACACCTGTCCAACTGCTCGTTAACACTTAATTTCTAATCAGCCAATCACATGGCGGAATGTAGTGCATTTAGGCATGTAGGTCATGGTCCTGCAGTTCAAACCGAGCATCAGTATGGGGAAGAAAGGTGATTTGAGTGCCTTTGAACGTGGCATGGTTGTTGGTGCCAGAAGGGCTGGTCTGAATATTTCAGAAACTGCTGATCTACTGGGATTTTCACGCACAACCATCTCTAGGGTTTACAGAGAATGGTCCGAAAAAGAAAAAACATCCAGTGAGCGGCAGTTCTGTGGGCGGAAATGCCTTGTTGATGCCAGAGGTCAGAGGAGAATGGGCAGACTGGTTCGAGCTGATAGAAAGGCAACAGTGACTCAAATCGCCACCCGTTACAACCAAGGTAGACAGAAGAGCATCTCTGAATGCACAGTACGTCGAACTTTGAGGCAGATGGGCTACAGCAGCAGAAGACCACACCGGGTGCCACTCCTTTCAGCTAAGAACAGGAAACTGAGACTACAATTTGCACAAGCTCATCGAAATTGTACAGTAGAAGATTGGAAAAACATTGCCTGGTCTGATGGGTCTCGATTTCTGCTGCAACATTTGGATGGTAGGGTCAGAATTTGGCGTCAACAACATGAAAGCATGGATCCATCCTGCCTTGTATCAACGGTTCAGGCTGGTGGTGGTGGTGTCATGGTGTGGGGAATATTTTCTTGGCACTCTTCGGGTCCCTTGGTACCAATTGAGCATCGTTGCAACGCCACAGCCTACCTGAGTATTGTTGCTGACCATGTCCATCCCTTTATGACCACAATGTACCCAACATTTGATGGTTACTTTCAGCAGGATAATGCGCCATGTCATAAAGCTGGAATCATCTCAGACTGGTTTCTTGAACATGACAATGAGTTCACTGTACTCACATGGCCTCCACAGTCACCAGATCTCAATCCAATAGAGCATCTTTGGGATGTGGTGGAACGGGAGATTCGCATCATGGATGTGCAGTCGACAAATCTGCAGCAACTGTGTGATGCCATCATGTCAATATGGACCAAAATCTCTGAGGAATGCTTCCAGCACCTTGTTGAATCTATGCCATGAAGAATTGAGGCAGTTCTGAAGGTAAAAGGGGGTCCAACCCGTTACTAGCATGGTGTACCTAATAAAGTGGCCGGTGAGTGTATATACACACACATATACACATACATATAGGAATATATACACACACACATATACACATACGTACAGACATAAATATACACATATACACATACATACAGGCATATATACACATACAAACAGGCATATATACACACATACAGGCATATATACACATATACACATACATACAGGCTTATATATACACAAATATACACACACATGCATTCAGGCATATATATACACATATACACATACAAACAGGCATATATATATATATACACATACAAACAGGAATATATATATACACATATACACATATAGATCACAAAAAATAGACAGATATAGATATACAAAAAGTTACCTGGTGTTTTGATTGGCCGGGACAGCTGGCTTGGACGGGAGTTTGAGGATCCGTAGCGACGGCGGCAGCTGTGTTGGGGTAGGGAGGATTGCCAGTAGTTCTTTCATCAGGCTGATGCGGGGGCGGGCCGCGGGCGGTTGGAATTGCCGAAGAGCGCTGGCGGCACCGTCGGCCGCGAGGGAGGGAAGGTTTCTCTTCCGGCGGCGGAAGAAGTTTGTGGGTGGGCGGGCGGGCGGCAGTCCGTGCAAGTGGGCGGACCTGGTCAGCTGTATCGGTCATCAGGGAGAGAGGGTCCGGGATAACGGCACACACTGATAAATTCTCTGGCGTCCATCCCGGGCCCCTGAGATGCCCGGGCCCCGTAGCAACCGCTATGGCTGCTACGGCGGTTGTTGCGCCACTGCCGTCAAGGTTGATATTATACTATGCTTGTGGGTGGGACAATGGGCGTGGTTTATAAAAAGGGGGAGGGGCTTTTGTCCCTCTTTCTCGTCCAAAAGTTGGGAGGTATGATTTATATACTCTGGAAACTTACACTTATATCCCCTGGAACCAGCAACCAGCATCCAGCAGTCTTCTCAGAGGCACTGGAGCTGTTTACATCCCAGGAGACCTGTTGGGGGTCAGAAGGCCACATAGATATAAATGAAGCCCAATGACACGACAGGATGTCACCTGAAGTGCCTCCTCCTGTCGCGCTGCTCTCCTCTGCCCCTCCTCCTTCCCAGCATTTCTTCACTGAGCAGAAGGCTCAGCATAAAGTTCTGTACTGTGGAAGATGTGCTGTTCAGGCATGTGTTACTGCACAGCACATTCTTTAGTTCGTTTGGCAGGTCAAATCCAGGCCCTCTGAGAGGCAGGGCCCTATAGTAGCTGCTATGTCTGCTGCCACGGTAGTTACGCCTCTGATGGTTATGGTCTAGCACAATTGATCACACGTTTAGCAATATAAGCACTAAAAAGAGTAACCCTTAAACTAGATTCAGCAATGCATCAAATGTCACATGAATTGGTATAAAAATCCTATCTCTAAACATTAAAGGACTCAATAGTCCATATAAAAGGTTGCTCCAACGGAAGGAATCCTAAAAACAAAAAGCAGATAAAAACAAAAACTCATATTAGTAATAAAAATCCACCCAAAATCTCCCATCTTCATTTCCCCACAATTAAAACATCTTCTCACACTATGGAAACACACCATTGACCCACAGAGTCACTATAAATTATGTAGAATAAATAACCTACACATTGGCGATTGTAAAATGCATGATCGGACCATTGTAGGTTAGGCGTCCTGATGTCTGCCTTGTTTTTGGGGTTGTATAATATGGAGGCTGCCATTTTTTGCTAACACCATCTCCAGTTAAAGGACCACCGCCTTACCTGCATGGGTAGTGTGATCGGCTTTGATGGCTTGTAAATTGATACCAAACAATCCAGTTTTCTTAGTCTATAAAAAGAAAACAACCAGTTAACCATATCAAAGCTCTTCTTCTCATCCAAAGTAGATGGAGAAGATCTGGTGTCTACCATTGAATACCATTCTACTTACTCCATCAGATGATTGACCCTAGGACGAAAACCATGGGTGACAATACAGTGTCACCCATGTGTGACAATAAGCTGTATGCTTAAAGAAAGTCCATCTCACTTACACAATTAGGTCCAGTAAGGCATGGTTCCCCTTTGGTGTAGAGGTAGTGAAACTAAGTAGAACAAAATCCAATGGATCAGCCAAGCTGTAGACTTTGCAAATTCAGGATTAAGGATTTTTTAATATATTCCATAGTGAAAACAGCTTGTAATGTGGCAACCTAAAATATTCCATGACCTCATGCAGTTTTAGCTCTGAACTTTCCAGGATGAATACAGAGGGAATGAACCTTTGGAAAAAATTTCAGTAATATTGATTGACATGTGCGCGGAAGTGGAAGGAGAGGAAGATGTTGGTCCAGATCTGTCTGCTCTTCATTTAGTCACCAACTCTTGGGATAGGAGAGGGGAAGAGAACCAGTAGGAACATCTGAAATAGTCACTGGAGAGGTCTTGGGATGGAGCTCAGAGCAATGGGGCAGATTTACTTACGCGGTCCTGTCATGATCCCGCGGTGCTTTGTTCGATGAGGATTCGGGTCTGCCACAATTCACTAAGGACGTGCGTCCAATTTCCTACATGTGTCGCTTCCCCGCCGAGGTCCACCGGAGTTCACCATCTTCTTCCCGGTGCATGTAAGTCCATGTCTTGTGACACGATTCTAAATGTAAAATTTTGTGCGCTGTCCGAATCTGTCGGGTTGTCCGACGGCGACGCCCCCCGATTTCTGTCGCATGCAAGCCCACACCGATGCCCCAAAATCCAAACGCGTGCGTCAAAACCCAGGGGCAATTTGGCGCAAACGGAAATCATCGGGAAACCCAACAAAATGCACTCCGCGGACCCTTAGTAAATGAGCCCTAATGTGTCAATATTGGATATCAAACAGGCCACGTCCCTTATATACTGCCATTTCTGATACTCCCACAGTTTTGAATGAGCAAGCAGGTTCAGAATGACTTTATTCAATGAAAATGCAGTTACATTTTCAGCAAAAAAAAGCAACAAAAACTCAAACCTACAACAGATTATTACATGTACACCAGAATAGATCAAAGGCAGTTTATAAGAGATAATTCAAAAAAGTTAAAAAGGAAGCAAACTTATATACTATGTCATGTTCTAGTGGTGCAGGATAAGCCTTTCTAATGCATATATTTTGTGCCCACGCTGCCTGCATTATGGCAGATTATAAAGAAGAACACTTGAATATCAAGCTCCATAGAGTCACAAATGACCCATTCAGTCTGGAGAACAGAAATTCGTTCTATGCCCGGCAAACTTAACTCTTTCTGTTGTTTCAAACCATAAAAGATCTTTTTGAGTTCATATTTATATTCATTTGATATCTTTCTTTTCTATAATTTACAACTTTTTTATTTTTTTTCCTTTTAAAGCTGTGTTATGATTGGAAACTCTGCATGTGTTTTAACAGAGTTTTGATTATATTTTTTACTTTTTTTAATGCATCAATCTCTGGGTGTGGATTTCATAAAAAAAACTTAAAAAAGTGTATAAATGCAACAAAATAGAAAATGGCATAAAAAATAAAGTAAAGATGCTATGTGCATCTCTGCTTCGACGGTGTATTCATTTATTCACCAATCATGTTTGCTATGATGTCTGTGTTGTAACTGGTTGAACCCTGCTAATCGGCTAAATACCAAAAGACAGTATATAGGATCTGAGTAATCAGTCACTATCAAAAGACAAAATACCATATAACTATGGAATAAATTTAAACTTTATTTGTATAACAAATTGCCACTCCAAAATATATTAAAAACATGATAAAACCACAGAAACAACAACACAAAAGGGTGGTGGTCACCAGTACAAGACATTACATTCCGCAGTGGGATATCAAAAGACAGGCACCTTAGGAAAGTCACATGATAGGTAGTAAAAAATGTTACCAATGCCCCAAACAGGGCATAATATGGCCCACACGTGCCTACCAATAACGTTTTATAGTAAAGTCACCTGACCACCACCACAGCACCCCGACGCACGTTTCACCGTCGCTTCCTCAAGGGGGTGCCATCTCTGCTTAGCTGGTATGGTCATTTATTTGGTTTAATTTGTCTTAACATTTATGACCCTTTTCTGATTTTCTAGAATGCAATGATCTTTCTTGCTGCAACTGTTGTTTGTTATTCTTTGCAAAAACTCAATCCTCTCATGTGTCCTGTGTTTTAGTTAATTGCTTTATGATCTGAATCAGGCCTCATTCCTCTTCTTTAAATATTGTTGTACTTAGTTGTTGTACTTGTGTGTTCTATGCCAGAGTCCGATAAGAACAAGTGTGTTATTATTATACAGCAATTATTAAATGTCAATTAGAAAGGGCAAGAGAAAGGTAAGATTACAAAGAAAAACTAAGAAAACCTCATCATCATTATCGATCATTATTTTACTATTATCTGCTTTCTGCTCACCTACTGTCACGGGTGCCCCCGCGATCCGAGACATGGCGCGCACGCGCCCTAGGACCAGGCCATCAAGAGCAGGAGCGTGGAGAGGTGAATATGGTGCTGGGGAACAATGCTAGGGAGAGGGGCATGTGTGTGTCCGCGATCCAAGACATGGATCGCAGGTGTACCAGTGGCACCTACCGTTCATCTATCCCCTCAGTGTCTCCATCCAGGGTCGGTCTGGCCCACCGGGGGGGGGCGGTGAATCCCCCGGTGGGCCCCGACTCCTGTCACTATGGCATGGGCCTTTTAATGGAGGCGGCTCCTCTACTACTAACAATAGTACTTGCATCATTCAGATGCAAGTACTATTGCTTACAGCGCCGCGCAGGACGTCCTGTGTGGCGCTGCTGTGACACAGGAAGTCCTTGCTAGCGCTTCCTGTGTCACTACCACAGAAGCAGCCTGGGGAGGAGGGGCAGGAGCGCCACATTCAAATCTGTGGCTGGTCTCCCTGGAGATGCAGGCCCGGGCAGAGCTGACAGGAGAAGCCCCGCCCACCAGCCCGGCCTGCTGCACAGAAGAGACAGCTCCATCCACTGCCATGATGAATCCACTGCCTGACCTGGACCTGCTGCTGGATATCAGGTAAGTGTAATGTGTATATGTGTGTGTCTTCCCTGTGTATGTGTGTTTTGTCATATATATATATATATATATATATATATATATGTACAACATGTCATGTGCTTGTATATAGACTGATAACATGTAATAGCTGTATATATAGATGTAATGTGTTCTATATGTGTGTATATAATGGTATAACATGTATTAGGTGTATATATATATATATATATATATATATATATATATATATATAAATAGGTTTGTGTATATACAGGTTTTACATGTGATGTATGTATATGCAGGTATACCATGTAAAGGGTGTAAATATAGGTGTAATGTGTTTGTATATTTATGTATAGTGATTGCTGAGGGAGCTGTATTCACTGATTGCTGGGGGAGCTGTATACGGCGGTTGCTGGGGGAGCTGTATACGGCGGTTGCTGGGGGAGCAGCTGTATACAGTGATTGCTGGGGGAGCAGCTGTATACAGTGATTGCTGGGGGAGCAGCTGTATACAGTGATTGCTGGGGGAGAAGCTGTATACAGTGATTGCTGGGGGAGCAGCTGTATACAGTGATTGCTGGGGGAGAAGCTGTATACAGTGATTGCTGGGGGAGAAGCTGTATACAGTGATTGCTGGGGGAGAAGCTGTATACAGTGATTGCTGAGGGAGAAGCTGTATACAGTGATTGCTGAGGGAGAAGCTGTATACAGTGATTGCTGGGGGAGAAGCTGTATACAGTGATTGCTGGGGGAGAAGCTGTATACAGTGATTGCTGGGGGAGAAGCTGTATACAGTGATTGCTGGGGGAGAAGCTGTATACAGTGATTGCTGGGGGAGAATCTGTATAGAGTGATTTCTGGGGGAGAAGCTGTATACAGTGATTGCTGGGGGAGAAGCTGTATACAGTGGTTGCTGGGGGAGCTGTATATAGTGATTGCTGGGGGAGTTGTATATAGTGATTACTGGGGAGCTGTATATAGTGATTGCTGGGGGAGCTGTATACGGTGATTGCTTTGGGAGCTGTATTCGGTGATTGCTGGGGGAGCTGTATACGGTGGTTGCTGGGGGAGCTGTATACGGTGGTTGCTGGGGGAGCTGTATACGGTGGTTGCTGGGGGAGCTGTATACGGTGGTTGCTGGGGGAGCTGTATACGGTGGTTGCTGGGGGAGCTGTATACGGTGGTTGCTGGGCCTGGCTGTATCTGTTTTTTACTACATGGCGGTACTCTGTATGTATTTATATAACATGGCGGTACTCTGTATGTATTTATATAACATGGCGGTACTCTGTATGTATTTATATAACATGGCGGTACTCTGTATGTATTTATATAACATGGCGGTACACTGTATGTATTTTGTACTACATGGCGGTACGCTGTATGTATTTTGTACCACACGGTGTTACGCTGTAAGTATTTTGTACTACATGGTGGCATTCTGTATGCATTTTGTACTACATGGCGGTACTCGGTATGCATTTTGAATTGCTTTATTTTCACACCAAACCAATATGATGGATCTGGTCCTGACACTCCCTTATATATTATATATATGGGGGGGGGGTCTCTCTATGGCTCGCCTCGGGAAACATAAAGGCTTAAACTCTTCACCCCTGCATGGGAGGCCCCTGCCAATGGCTGCAATAGTACTAGATGCGGCCGGATGCGGCCGCTTGAGTACTATCACTGAGTGTGCGCACCGCACTCAAACCTTAGATGCCGGAGGGAATGGCAGCATGTATGGGGCGGGGCCTTAATAAAATATGGAGGGGGGGTGGCAGTGTGCATGGGGAGCCTTAATAAAATATGAAGGGGGGGGTGGCAGTGTGTATCAGGGGCCTTAATAAAATATGGAGGGGCGGTGGCTGTTTGTTTGGGCGGCCTTATTAAAATCTGGGGGGAGGGCAGTGTGTATGACATTGTTTTATCCAGGTGACATTATACTGTAAGTAACTGTGGTATTTTTAGGGTCGCAGTGAGGGGGATCTGCTTCCCAGAGCTGAACACCTCTGCCAGAAAATTCTGCAACCAGATTTTACGATGATTCTGGATGTGAAGGAGAAGACAAGTCACTTGTAAGGTAGAAGATGCTACTTCTTCCTGTGTCCGATCAGTATTGTAGTCCCTGACTTACCTTCTAGTGTGAGACACCCCAGTCCGACCCTGCCTCCATCCACATCAGCTCTTCCAACCTTCCTTCACCTTTGTACTCCTCTCATGCACTCTATGCTTTTTTAATCATTCTATTCCCCCTTTTTCTGCTACAAAGCTGAGAAAACCTTCTAAGCCCTTTAACAATCTCCTTTTTTCTATCTATTCTCCTCCTACTAGGGGCAGGTGATATCACTCCTAACCTTGGTCCCATTTCTTTCAGTGCCAAACATTCCACTTCCCATAGAAACCTTTCAAACCTCATCAATATTTAGTGCATCTCCGCTAAACTCCACTACCGCTGACGGCCTCACAGCGAACACTAGCTACAATCTGCACCGTACAGAGACCTGTAGCATCCACAGAGTGACAGATCCTTCCAGGCACAGAATCATGCCCGAGGGAGGCAGGAAAAAAAAAGCCAGGAGCCGGCATTGAAAGAAACCCAGCACTCCCGCCAGAATGTGAAGGCGTCACAGTAGCAGCTCCTCTAAAGGGCAGCATACAGTCCTGCTTCACTGCACCCAAAGGAGGAACTACTAACAGGGTCTGTAGGAACCCCAAACCCCCAAGTTATTTCAAATACACCGTATATATTTATAGCCTTCCCGGCCTCTACAGCCTCCTCCAAAGACCATGCTATGGCGGCAGCCATTTTTAGCCACCAGACCTCTGATTCAGCAAGGAATCAACTGCAGGCCCAAGTAGCTATCTGATCTTAAAGGGGACTTTCAATTTATAGGGTGCAGAATAGAGACAATTGAGAATAAAGTAGATGAAACTGGAGCAAGGATGAAAAATAGTGATCGCATTGCTGATATATATACCAAGCTCGAAAAAGTGCAACTTAAAATAGAAGACCTAGAGAACAGGTCTAGGAAGGGCAAATTTTGCATTAGGGGTGTCCCTGAAACTCACACAGATGCAACTAAGGTGGTTCAAGACCTGTTTCAGCTGCTCATCCCAGATTTGTCTGAATCCTTCTATGAGATTGACCGAGCGCACCGTGCTCTGACAGCGCCAAGGGCAGATGGTCTTCCAAGGGTAGTGAAACTCCATTATTTCACAGTCAAAAAAGCATCTTGTGATCTGGAATCCTTACAATTGTATAATGTGGATCTTCAAATCTTCTCAGATTTAGCTATGCGGACTATTCAGAGGCGCAGATCACTTGCTACTGCAAGTGTTACAGTAACAAAATGTTAAATATCGATGGGCATTCCCCTTTCGCCTGATCTTTTAACATCAAAACAGATCTTACGGCTTTGCTACCTTCCCAGAAGGAGAATCCCTACAATTGAAATTGGGCCTAATCAAACAAGATCATCAGAAGTCACCCTTACCCTCAACCTCTACTACTGCAGACTCACCTATTCAACCTTTATGGCTTACGAAGGTCAAGAGGTTTACTGTTTTCCTTTTTTTCTTTCTATAGGTACTTTGCCGTCACTAATAGCTAAACCCGTAATTCTCTACTTATAAATACATTGAAATTTGTTGACCAGGTTATATAAGATCAGATATAAAATCACCTTTATGGTGGTAAATGGTATTATATAAATATTTCAGTCATAGGTTTCTTTTTGCTCTATATAAAAAATTTCTGTTCGGCTGCTGGTGAAGAAGATTGGCTGCTGGCCTCAAGCTGGTTCTAGGCCATGACTCCCCTGACCTTGAAGAGTTCCGGATATTTATTCGGGATGTTACTGTTAGCACTATTCTTACCCCCAATGTTTAGGGGCTTAATGCACCGGAGAAGAGACAAATGGCCTTCAAATCTTATAAAGCTCTGAAGGCAGATGTTTTGTTTTTACAGGAATTGCATTTTTCTAGGTCATCATGTCCACAATATATGACGGCTTACTATCCCCTTTTGTTTTTAACACCGGCCAAGGAACACATTGCACCCAATGTGGATCAGATGCGATTCTTAAAGGCTATGTTTCAAAAGCTCTCGGCTAATCTACAAGGGGCATTGTTTGTGGGAGGTGATTCTAACTTGGCTTTGGATGATGCCCTGGACAGACCCGCACCTTGCTCTACTCTTCGTGCCCGTTCTCAGCTTAGTACAGATCTAGCTACCCTCCTACATTCCCACAACTAAGTAGACGCATGGAGATCCTGTCACCCAAATGATCGCGATTACACATACTTCTCTGCAGCTTACAAAACTTATTCACATATATAGACCACTTATTTCTGGGCCCTCATCTGATTCCTAAAGTCAGGAAGGCTACTATATCTCCCACTTCATGGTCTGACCATGACCCAATGATAGTATCAGTAATCATATATGTTTCAGATCCCAACATTTCTTGTGGCGCCTAAATGAATGTGTGATGACTGACCCCATTATGTTTGCATAGCTAACTGAGATGATTTCTACATACTTTAAGAAAAAGAGCAAGATGAGGCTTCCCTGGCTTCTTATTGGGAGTCACATAAAATAGTAATTACAGGGAAATTCATGGAGATGCCTGCGAAAGGATGCCCTATTAAGAGACAAGGAAAAAGCTTATTTGGAATTAATACAAAAGCATAAAGACTAGAGATGAGCGAACATACTCGTCCGAGCTTGATGCTCGTTCGAGCATTAGCGTACTCGAAACTGCTCGTTGCTCGGACGAATACTTCGCCCGCTCGAGAAAATGGCAGCTCCCGCTGTTTTGCTTTTTGGCGGCCAGAAACAGAGCCAATCACAAGCCAGGAGACTCTGCACTCCACCCAGCATGACGTGGTACCCTTACACGTCGATAGCAGTGGTTGGCTGGCCAGATCAGGTGACCCTGGGATAGACTAGCCGCTGCCCGCGCTGCTCGGATCATTCTGTGTCTGGATGCCGCTAGGGAGAGAGCTGCTGCTGGTCAGGGAAAGCGTTAGGGTGTTCTATTAGAATAGTGTTAGGCAGGAGTGATTCAACAAGAACCCAACAGCCCTTCTTAGGGCTACAATAACTTTATACTTTTTTTTTTTTGTTTGCTTGTGGCTGGGCTTGCTGGCACTAGTAGTGCAGCTAGTACCATATTGTGAGGAATTAGCAGGGGGACTTGCTACCGTTGTGTTTAGCTCTTAGTGACACACATATCCACCTCAAACACCGAAGTGGGAAAATTTATTAGGGGTTTGATTTCAATTAGGCACAGTCTGGCAGTTTCTTTTTATTTTACGTTTATTTTTTCATAACTCAGCGTCATCTCATCAGTGTGCTTTCATACTTGGCTAGAAAATAGCCAAAGAAGAATCCAAACGGCTTACTTACGCCTACAATAGCGTTATATATATTTTATTTCTGGTTGATCTGCTGGTGGCTGTCCTTGCTGCAGTGCATATACTAGCCAATTGTGAGGAATTTGGAGTGAGACTTGCGACCGCTGTGTTTAGCGCTTAGTGACGCACATATCCATCGCAAAGACCGAAGTGGGAAAATTTATTAGGGGTTGGATTTCAATTAGGCAGTTTCTTTTTATTTTACGTTTATTTTTTCATAACTCAGCGTCATCTCATCAGTGTGCTTTCATACTTGGCTAGAAAATAGCCAAAGGAGAATCCAAACGGCTTACTTACGCCTACAATAGCGTTATATATATTTTATTTCTGGTTGATCTGCTGGTGGCTGTCCTTGCTGCAGTGCATATACTAGCCAATTGTGAGGAATTTGGAGTGAGACTTGCGACCGCTGTGTTTAGCGCTTAGTGACGCACATATCCATCGCAAAGACCGAAGTGGGAAAATTTATTAGGGGTTGGATTTCAATTAGGCACAGTCTGCCATTTCCTTTTTATTTTACGTTTATTTTTTCATAACTCAGCGTCATCTCATCTGGCATAGCAGTGTGCTGTCATACTTGGCTAGAAAATAGCCATAGCAATAGGATAGCATTGTTTGGTTTTAAAAACTAAAAAACACAAAAAAACACAAAAAAAACCTAAAAAACACAAAAAAACACAAAAAAAAGTTAAAAAAAAAATTAAAGTTATAACTTTCATTTTCAAAATGTTTAACCCGAGGGCTAGGGGTAGAGGACGAGGACGAGGGCGGGGACGTGGGCGTCCAACTACTGCAGGGGTCAGAGGCCATGGTCCTTGGTGGGGTGAGATACCACCTGCTGATGAGGGAGCAGGGGAACGCCGCAGAGCTACACTCCCTAGGTTCATGTCTGAAGTTACTGGGACTCGTGGTAGAGCACTGTTGAGGCCAGAACAGTGCGAACAGGTGATGTCGTGGATTGCCGACAATGCTTCGAGCAATTTGTCCACCAGTCAGTCTTCCACGCAGTCCACCCATGTCACCGAAATCGGCACTCCTCCAGCTCCTGCACCTCGAGTGGACGAGTGCTGCCGGGCAGGGCCACTATATATCGCTGACGGCACATTGGGTTAACTTGGTGGAGGCTGGGACCGAGTCTGACCCTGCGGCTGGTCATATACTGCCGACGCCGAGGATTGCGGGGCCTACCTCGGTCCAGGTCTTTCAGGCCTACTATGCCTCCTCCTCCTCCCACCCCTCCTCCACCTCCTCCTCTGAACTACCATCCGTGGGCATGGCGCCATCAGTCGGTAGCTCTAGGCACAGCAGCAGTGCCGTCGCTAAGCGACAGCAGGCGGTGCTCAAACTGCTGAGCCTAGGCGATAAAAGGCACACCGCCCAAGAGCTATTACAGGGCATCACGGCACAGACTGATCTGTGGCTGGCACCGCTGAACCTGAAGCCAGGCATGGTTGTGTGTGACAACGGCCGTAACCTGGTGGCGGCTCTGCAACTCGGCAGACTGACACATGTGCCATGCCTGGCCCATGTGTTAAATCTGATAGTTCAGCGTTTCCTCAAGACATACCCCAATCTGTCTGATTTGCTCACGAAGGTGCGCCGCATCTGTGCGCATTTCAGGAAGTCCAGCACAGATGCTGCCACTCTCAGGGCAGCGCAGCGCCGCCTCCAACTGCCCGCTCACCGACTGTTGTGCGACGTGCCCACGAGGTGGAATTCAACATTAACCATGTTATCCAGAGTTTACCAGCAGCGCAGAGCGATTGTAGACTGCCAGATGTCAACTTCCACCAGAACTGGTAGTCAGGTCAGTCAGCTTCCTCAAGTCTACAATGAGGAGTGGACGTGGATGTCTGATATCTGTCAGGTGCTGAGTAACTTTGAGGAGTCAACACAGATGGTCAGTGGCGATGCCGCCATCATCAGCCTCACCATCCCGCTGCTTGGCCTGTTGAAAAACTCTCTGATCAGCATGAAGTCGGAAGCTTTGCGTTCGTCACAAGAGACGGGGGAAGAAGATTCCCTTGTTGATAGCCAAAGCACCCTTAGGTCTGTTTCTCAGCGCATATCGGAGGAGGTGGAGGTGGAGGAGGATGAGGAGGAAGAGGAGGAGAATGTTGGCGAGACACAAGAGGGGACCATTGTTGAGTCCTTCACTGTTCAGCGTGTATGGGCAGAAGAAGAGGAGTTGGAGGAGTTGGAGGAGGAGGAAATGGACAGTCAGGCCAGTGAGGGGAGTGAATTCTTACGCGTTGGTACTCTGGCGCATATGGCAGATTTCATGCTAGGCTGCCTATCCCGTGACCCTCGCATTCAAAGAATTTATTCCAGCACCGATTACTGGGTATTCACTCTCCTGGACCCACGGTACAAGCAAAATCTTTCCACTCTCATCCCTGGAGAGGAAAGGAGTGTGAGAATGCATGAATACCAGCAGGCCCTGGTGCACAAGCTGAAACACTATTTCCCTTCTGACAGCGCTAGCGGCAGAGTGCGTAGTTCTGCGGAACAAGTAGCGAGGGAGAGTAGGCGAGCTGGCAGCTTGTCCAGCACTGGCAAGGGTACGCTTTACAAGGCTTTTGCCAGCTTTATGTCACCCCAGCAAGACACTGTCACCTGTCCCCAGTCTCGGCAGAGTAGGGCTGATCTTTACAGAAAGATGGTGAGGGAGTACGTAGCTGACCATACCATCGTCCTAAATGATCACACAGCTCCCTACAACTACTGGGTTTCAAAGCTGGACATGTGGCACGAACTGGCGCTGTACGCCTTGGAGGTTCTTGCCTGCCCTTCCGCTAGCGTGTTGTCCGAGCGGGTTTTCAGTGCAGCTGGTGGCATCATCACCGATAAGCGTACACGCCTGTCGACTGACAGCGCTGACAGGCTGACGCTTATTAAGATGAATAATGCCTGGATTTCTCATAATTTCCAATCTCCACCAGGTGAAGGAAGCTCAACCTGAATAATTTATCCACTCCTCCTCCTCCTCATTTTCCTCCTTCTCCTCCTCTTTGTACACTAAAGCAGAGGAAACTGGCTATTTTTTGACAGGGCCCACTGGCTCTAGCTATAGTACTTTATGCATTCAATTTTTCTGGAGGGCCACCTACCTGCTCCTCTGGTTTGAAAACTTTTTTGGACTGCCACATACAGGCACTCAATCTATTCAATTTTTCTGGAGGGCCACCTACCTGCTCCTCTGGTTTGAAAACTTTTTTGGACTGCCACATACAGGCACTCAATCTATTCAATTTTTCTGGAGGGCCACCTACCTGCTCCTCTGGTTTGAAAACTTTTTTGGACTGCCACATACAGGCACTCAATCTATTTCATTTTTCTGGAGGGCCACCTACCTGCTCCTCTGGTTTGAAAACTTTTTTGGACTGCCACATACAGGCACTCAATCTATTTCATTTTTCTGGAGGGCCACCTACCTGCTCCTCTGGTTTGAAAACTTTTTTGGACTGCCACATACAGGCACTATCCAAATTAAATTGTCTCCATAGCAGCCTCCACACGTTGTCTCCATTGCTACCTCCAAAAGTCGTCCATATAGCTGCCTCCATACATCGTCCCCTTATCAAACGAGGTGTGTCAGGCAGAAATTTGGGTTGTTTTCATGGATTCCACATCAAAGTTGTTAACTTTGTCGCCACCCTGCTGTGTTATCCACAAAATATACTGGCAAACTTTTACAATTTACGGATATTATTTCAGCGCTTCTTGCGCATCTGTTTACATTCCCCTCACCCGCCATATCCCAAACTTATAAGAACGCTACTACACTTAACTTGGTGCAGGCTGGGACCGAGTCTGACCCTGGGGCTGGTCATATACTGCCGACGCAGAGGATTGCGGGGCCTACCTCGGTCCAGGTCTCAAAGGCCTACTATACCTCCTCCTCCTCCCACCCCTCCTCCACCTCCTCCTCCTCCGAATTACCATCCGTGGCCATGGCGCCATCAGTCGGTAGCTCTAGGCACAGCAGCAGTGCCGTTGCTAAGCGACAGCAGGCGGTGCTCAAACTGCTGAGCCTAGGCGATAAAAGGCACACCGCCCAAGAGCTATTACAGGCCATTCCACATCAAACTTGTTAACTTTGTCGCCACCCTGCTGTGTAATCCACAAAATATACTGGCAAACTTTAATCATTTACCAATATTATTTCAGCGCTTCTTGCGCATCTGTTTACATTCCCCTCACCCGCCATATCCTAAACTTATAAGAACGCTACTACACTTGATCTTATACAAAAGGTTCTTAGAAGTGCTGTTTGGGGAGTAGCCTAGAGACAGGGGCTTGGATTGGCGAAAGCTCGCCTGGCAGCGGAGCGCCAGCTCCATGCCAAGATCCAACTAACATAGTTTTAACTGCAGCACCTTTAATCTACTACTAGTTCACTGCCTCCATACATGGTCCCCTTATCAAACGAGCTGTGTCAGGCAAAATTTTGGGTTGTTTTCATGGCTTCCATGTTAACTTTGTCGCCACCCTGCTGTGTAATCCACAAAATATACTGGCAAACTTTTATCATGTACCGATATTATTTGAGCGCTTCTTGCTCACCTCCTTTGGTTCCTCTCTGCCACCCATTGGTTTGAAGCCTGAGTCCATTTAGGGTATGTCGCCATGCCACTCTCTAGCCTGCCGCTGCTGCCGCTGCCTCTGCATGCCGTCCCCTATAGCGTCAGGGTCAATTATTGGATGTTTTAGATGCTATCTAGCTTCATTCTGTCACTCTGTCATGGCCATGCTGTTGCCCATAATTTTGGCATAATGGTGCGATTAAGCAGCCTCAGAGGCATCCATGCATGCTGCCCCTGCTGTTTCCTGTCCATTTCCGTGGTGTTTCCATCCTTTTCTGAGGTTCCCAGGTGTTTGGCCAAGCTTCCCTGTGCAGAGCCTTGGTCCCCTTGAAAAATGCTCGAGTCTCCCATTGACTTCAATGGGGCTCGTTATTCGAGACGAGCACTCGAGCATCGGGAAAAGTTCGTCTCGAATAACGAGTACCCGAGCATTTTAGTGCTCGCTCATCTCTAATAAAGACAATCCCAATACAGATTTAAGTAGGGAAATATAAGTAGCAAGAACTGAGCTGAAACTTTGCCTCACCGCCTCAGTGCAAAGGAGCTTAAGATGGTCTCAATATCGTATTTTTTCCCCAGGGTAATAAACCAGGGACGCTATTAGGTAGAAACCTCAATCCCTGACCTTGAAAGTACCGAGGCTATGTCTCCCATCAAGCACAATATCCCAATCCCCAAAAGAAGTGACAGCAAGATGTGCTCAGTTTTATTCATAATAATAGCCAAGGCTGAGGAAATATTTAATCGCTTTTCAATCCTTTCCTTGTCTGAAGCCCATAGGCAAAAGATAGATAGCCCGATTATGATACAAGAAATGAATGAAGCTATTAAAGCCTTTAAGCCATCTAAAGTGGCGGGCCCAGATGGGTTCACCGGGTTGTACTTTAAAAAGTTTAGTACGATCCTGGGACCCCATATGGTGAGATATTATAATCAATTTTTTGAAGGACGTCTCCCTCTGCCAGAATCCTTACAGGCAATGATCTCTGTCATACCCAAGCCCGATAGAGACCATTCCTTGTGCCAATGTATAGACATTAAGATATTGATGAAGGTTATGGCCACCAGGATTAACTCATTTATTGTGCATTACATTCACCCTTATCAGGTGGGTTTTATCCCTGGTTGTCAAGATGGAGAACAAACTCTCAGAATGATTGACCTAATTTCCTTAGCGAAATGTGGATAGGGACTACTTGAGGTTCACATTAGGTAGATGGGGTTTTGGTAATAAGTTCTTGGGCTTGGTTAGGGTTCTGTATTATTCCCCATCTCCAAGAGTTAATGTGGCAGGTTATCTATCAACGCCCTTTCCGATACTAAGAGTTACCCGTCAGGGATGCCCCTATCCCCTATACTCTTCATACTTGTGATAGATCCCTTGGCGCAAGTGATCAGGTCCAATGAGAATGTTAGGGGGCTAGACAGATGCTGAAACCATTCTTGCCTCTAATGTTTCTTTACCACCTTCAATGGCTAAACTTTTGCAGCTAAATTTTAATTTTCAATGGAAAGAGGATAAAATTCCATATCTGGGCATGTTTCTGACCACCTCCATTAATACTTTATTCGCAGCTAATTACAAACCACTTTTCCATAAGCTGAGAGAGGACATCAATAGGTGGGCTAACTTACATCTTTCATGGTTGGGACGAATCTCGGCTGTAAAGATGACTCAACTACCAAAGTTATTGTATTGTTTTCAAATGATATACCTCTTACTAGTTTAAAATCTCTGCAAAAACATATAAACAAGTTTATATGGGGAACTAGGAGAAGCAGGATCTCTGAATAGCCTGTATACTTCTAATTGACAGGGAGGCCTAAGGGCAGTGAACATTAGTAAGTATTATTATGCCTCCAGATTGGTGCCCCTAGTGATATCACATAAAAAATAAGCTTTACTTCACTAGACGCAAATTGAGCAGTTCGCCTGCAAACAGATACTGTTAGACACCCTGGCCTGACTGAGACCCAGGGAGAGATCACTGATCATGTGCCCACTCCTCTCTTCCATGCTTTCAACTTGGGACAGGGTCAAAAATAGTTATAAACTACAATCCCCACATATCACTGTTGTTAGAATACTAAATAATTCTAGATTTATTCCAGGCCTCCAACCATGTCTATTTAAATGGTGGACAGATAAAGGACTATATTGTATAGGGAATTTTATGATAGACTAGGCCTTATATCAAGTGAATACTATAAATCTAAATATGCTATGCCAGAGATAGAAATGTTTGGATTCCAACAGATATATCAGAAGCTGAAGGAATTCTTCCCAGGCATCATGGTATACACATTATTTGAAGGTCTATGTTTGACAAAGGCAGGCCTTCCTTATACTTTATCCAATATTTATCAAATTCTTAATGACCAACCTGAGAAATTATACATGTTAGCTTAGGAAAGAGACCTAAATAAATCAGTTTCTATAAGAGAATGGCAGGAAATTTCCATCAACATGACGCTAGTGGAAGCTAACTACAAAGTATTAGGCCCCTTCCACACTTGCGTTGCAGATCACGTCCGAGTCTGATCAGGGTGCGGTCAGGATTTGGTCAGTGAAAAACTGACATTTTGCATCAGAATTCAATCAGTTTTCAGTCAGAGTTTGTTCAGTGTCTTTTTCAATGCAATGCAATGCAATTTCAATGCGTTTTTCACGCGCAGGTAATGCGTGAAAGGACTCAGGACTGAGCTCTATCTTTTCTATGGCAATTGATGCGTGAAAAACGCATTGCACTTGCGTTGGACTTGCATGTGTCTCAGAGTGCAATGCGTTTTTGATGCATCTCCATAGACTTGTATGGTGCGTTTTTAACGCGCGTGACTTGCAAAAGTAGAGCATGCTGAGATTTAAACGTGCGTGTGTGCGTGAAAAACAATGCAAGTCTGAAAAGACCCATTGATTACAATGGGTCAGAGTGCAATGCAAGTTCTGCGCGTCAAAAGCATGCGCAGAAAACGCGCGTGAAAACCGCAATTGTGAAAGGGGCCTTACTTAGATTGTATCTAGTCCCCGCTGGCATTGGGCTAGCAGTCCCTTCTTACTCTCCTATGTATTTTAGAGGCTGCGGTAATAGGGGCATCTATTTCTATGTTTGGTGGGAATGCCCTAAGATTCAGAGATACCAGAGACAAATTTATAATATGCTTTATTCTATAACTATGATAAATTTGACACTATCCCCTAGCCAAGCTTTACTAAACGAAAGGATCACGAACATCTCAGCTCTTGCGAGGAGGTTCTTGTCATTTTTCTTTCTGGCAGCTAAAATAGCGATTGTGACCTCTTGGAAGAAGGCCACGGTCCCTGTGGATTTGATTAAACACAAGCTAATGTGGTTAATGGTAAATGACAAGTTTTATTGTTCAGTACAGGATAAAATGACGATATTTAATGAAACATGGCAGATGTGGATTGCATATCAATCGAGAGTCTGATCTAAAGGACTACAATCCTTTTCTCAGCAGGACCCCCCTTCCCTTCCTTCCCTACATTCTTTTTCCTCTCCCTCCTGTCTTATATATGCGATAGACTATATTGCAAAGCTAAAATGTATTCAGCAGGTCTTTAAATTTAAGTTTGCGGTCTTGCTAGACCAGCTGTGTTGTGATTATTGTTATGTAAATTGCTTACAATTGATTCCCCCTCCCCACCCCCCTTTTTTTACTGTACCCATCTCGAACTTTCAAAAACTTAATAAAAACATTGTGAAAATAATATTTAGTGCATCTCTTTTATCTTTCCTCCCCTCTCTGTGTGCAATAAACTTGAATCCAATCATGATCTGTTTCTTTCTAAGTCCTTTGACCTGTTGGGCATCACTGAAACATAGATCCAGCAGGATGACATTGAGTCACCTGCTGCTCTGTGCTTCGGTGGCTTGCAACTCTCTCACTCATCTAGATCTGATAATAGGCAGGGAAAAGGGGTATGCATACTCTTGTTCATACAGTGCACCTTCCCGGTCATTCCTCCTGTATCCTCTCTCATATTCCCTTCTTTTGAGGTCCACACCCTCAGGATATTTGTCCCTTTCTCATTTTCTATTCTGTGATATTCCAATGCTCATTATGGGAGACTTTAACATCCCTATCATTTTTCACTAAACACAGATTCTAAAAGCCCATGAAACCTGCAGTGCAAACATGACTTTCTGCCTTTTCGAAGCATTTGCATTACAATATAATTGTGTGTTATAACTTACTCTTGCATCCTGACAAAATCCTGGGGTAGTCACAGAGGCTGAACTTTGGTTTGCATGCATTTCAAAAAACAACATGTGACTTGTCTGAGCTGCAGACTGTCTCCATGTTTGTGCTCCTGTACAGCTTGTTCCTCCCCCACTGATGTCATCTCACCAGGCTGTGACCTCTAAGAAGGAGCAGGAGGAGGAGCTAGACAGGAGCACAAAGGTGGTGGCCAAGCTCTGAGGAGTAACACAGACAAGGCACATGTTGTTTTTTGAAATGCATCTAAACCAACGTTCAGCCCCTGTGACTACCCAGGATTTTGTTAGGATGCAAGAGTAAGTTATAACTCACAATTATATTGCAAATGCATAGAAAAGGCAGAAAGGCAGATTTGCACTGCACGTGTAATAAGCTTCTGCAACCTGTCTTTAGTGAAAAATGAGGTCCCTGGTGACAGGTTCCCTTTAACAACCCCATCTCCCCTTCGGCCTCTCAACTTTTATCTCTAACTTCCTATTTAGGAATCTTACAACTCTCTGATTCTTCTACTCTCCAGGGGGGAAACATCCTAGACTTGGTCTTTGCTCAACTCTTTTCAGACTCTGACTTCACTAATACTGCCTTTCCATTTTCAGACCATAACCTACTCTCTATTACTGTTAATAATTTCTCTCCTTTACAGAACCTGCCCACCTACCACACCTAATAAAAACCACGTGCCATTGATACTCACCATCTCACAGAAACTTTGTGGTTATCACTGTACCCCATCTCCTCTCTTTCCTGTCCCACCTGGCTACCAACCACTATAGTAACAACCTTCTCAAAAGTCCCCTTGATAAGGTGTCACTTCCCTCAGTCCAAACATTTGTCAACCTTGGCACAAACCCCAAAGTGTAGCACTCCAGGAGTGCCAAACTTCGGTGGAGAAAATCACGCACTTCTGCAGACTTTGTGCATTTCTGCACTTTATTTATTTTTGCTTAGAACATATAACACTGCCCTCGATCTCAACACACAGGACTACTAATCTAATATCCTCTCACTCTCAAAATCGAAAACACTCTTCGATACCTTCCTAACACCAAAGGTTCAGCCACTTACAAACCTTGGGGCGGAAGATCTGGTCACCTACTTTAAAGACAAAATTGACAGCATTCGCCAGGAAATTATTTTTTAATCTGCTAACTCCATTAATCCCCTTCCCTCTGCTACTTCACCTTTGATCCAGTTACAGAGGATGAAGTGTCTAGGCTCCTCTCCTCTTCTCACCCCACCGCCTGCATCAGTTACCCTATCCCCTCACATCTCATGCAGTCTCTCTCTCCAATGGTCACTTAACACCTCACTAAAATCTTCATCCTCTCTTGTTTCTAGCTTAAACCTCTCTTCCTTCATGCATCCTTTTGTCACCCTATTACTTAAGAAAGCTTCCCTGGACCCATCCAGTGCTGGAGAGGCAGAGTTGAGGGGGAAGCTAGTTGGGTAACACGGGGGAGAGGGAAGAGTTGCAGTCCTGATCTGGAGGACCCCAATAAGTTTGCCAAGTTGGTGGATGAGGGAGATATCGGCACAGGGTTAGCGATGCTGCTGCCAGACATGGCCTCTAGCAACCAGGGGACTGTCTGCTCCAGTAAGAAGGGGATTGGGAGATTCCATTATTAGAGTAACAGACAATCTGTCACAAAGACTGTGCATACAGAACAGTGTGTTTGCCGGGTGCTCAAGTTTGGCATGTTGTGGATTGGGTTGAAAAATTACTGGGAGGGGGTGAGGATCCAGCGTTCATGGTCCACATTGGCACCAATGACAAAGGAAGAGGTAGTTAGAAGGTCCTTAAAAATGATTTCAGAGACTTAGGCGATAATCTCAGGGCAAGGCCTCAAAGGTAGAAATATTACCTGTACTATGTGCCACACAAGAAAGGCATCAGGAGATTAGGGAGGTAAATACGTGGCTCAAAATTTGGTGTAGGAAGGAGGGGTTTGGGTTCATGGAGAACTGAGCAGACTTTGCTGTCAGCTTTAGGCTCTACAGCAGAGATGGGCTGCACCTCAATGGGAAGGGTGCAGCTGCTTTCAGGGAAAAAATGGCTAGAATATTTGAGGAGTGTTTAAACTAGAGCTGGGGGTGGGTAACTGCACTCATACAGAGCAAGACAGTATAGATATGGAACTGGGAAGAGTCATAGTGCATGGGGGAAGAAGGGGGGCTAGGATAAGAAAAGTGAGTAAGAACCAAAGGATACACTAATGCCAGAAGCATCAGAAACAAAATGGAGGATCTTGAACTCTTTATGTGGGATGGCAAATATAATATAGTGGGTATCAGTGAAACATGGCTAGACAATAGCTATGATTGAGTTGTTGGTATAGATGTTTATAGTCTTTTTTTTCAGAAATTATTGTATAAATTAAAAAAAGGGTGAGCGGTTTGTTTATATGTAAAATCTTGCCTCAAGCCCATCCTGCGTGATGACATTGGTGAAAAAAGTTAAAATGTGGAGTCCTGATGGGTGGAGTTATGGGGAGGAAAAAATAATAAAATATGACTAGGGGTTTGTTATAAGGCTCCAAATATAATGAAAGTTAAATGGATGTGGCTTCAATGCATGGTGAAGCACTCATTATTGCAGGACTTCAATTACCACAATATAGAATGGGGAGAAGAAACCATCAGGACCATCAAAGGTAGCAATATTTTGTCAACAAGAAAAGACAATTACTGGAATTATAGTTCACTAAGATGGTTAGCAGAGGGACCATGAACACTCTAAACTTCGGTAGAGCAAATTTTTAGCAGCTAAGGGTGGACCTTATAGGCCTAACTGGGACAATGTTCTCAAAAACAAAGCACCCCAAAAAATGGGACATTTTAACAACTATTTAACAACTATTATAAAAAAGGCCTGTTAGAAACCCATACCATATGGGAAAAAAGCATAAGAGAATCAAGAAAAAAAACAATGTGGTTAATGAGCACTGTAAGGCAAGCAATGGATGAAATGAATAAGGTGTTTAAGGTACTAAAACACAAAGGTAGCTATGAGGCATTATAGGATTCTGGAGGGAAAAAATAATCCTGTAAAAACATATAAAGGCAGCAAAAACAGAGACTGAAAGAAATATTGCCAAGTAAAGAAAAAATAATTTGGGAATATTTTAAAGTATATAAATGATAAGAAACTAAAAAGAGTTTGAGCCCTCTAAAGGATAACTTTGGGGTCACGGTGTATGGAGATTAAGAAAGGGCCAATCTATTGAATGACACCTTCTCAACAGTTTTTACCCAGAAAAATCACATGGTGGAAGACATGATGAGGAAGAATGTAAATTCTTTTTGGAATGTCAACAATTTAACCCAGGAAGAGGTGCCACCTCCACAACACTAAAATAGACAAATCAGCGGGCCCAGATGGAACACATCCCCAGGTACATAATTAACTATGTACCATGATAGACAGACCATTATTTTTAATATTTGAAGATTCCTTTAGGACTGGTTCTGTTCCACAGGAACAGCAAGTGGTGTGAACAAAAAGGATCAATAAGTGATCCTGGAAACTACAGACCTGCGAGTATAACTTCTGTTGATGCCATCCTGCAGTATCTTACTGTACATAACCTTATAACTCAGCATCTGCATGGGTTTATGAGGGACCGGTCCTGTCAGACTAATCTGATTGGCTTCTATGAGGAGGTAAGTTCCAGACTGGACCTGGGGCAGGCTGTGGACATTGTATAGCTGAACTTTTCTAAGGCATTTGATACAGTGCCGTATAAAAGGTTGGTACATAAAATGAGACTGTTGGGACTAGGGGAAAATCTGTGTATTTGGGGAAGCAATTGGCTTAGGGATAGAAAACAGAAATTCGTAATTAATGGCATGTTCTCAGATTGCGTTAAAGTTACCAGTGAAGTGCTAAATAGGTCAGTATTCTTTTTAATATTTTTATTAATGACCTTGTAGAGGGTTTGCACAGTCAAGTTTCAATATTTGCAGATGATACTGAGCTGTGTAAAGTAATTAATACCGAGGCTGATAGTACAACATTACAGATTGGTGTAGAGATGGCTGATGAGGTTCAATATAGATAAATGTAGGGTTATGCACATGGGCCATTGAAACAAAAAGTACAATTATGCTTTAAACAGTCAATTACTTAGTAAAACTGGTGCTGGGGGTATTGGTGGATGGTAAACTTCATTTTAGTCACCAGAGGTGACTAAATCAAGAGAGGAAAAGATTCTCAAGATAAAGACATAGTTTGCCCTTATACTAATCACTGGTCAGACCACAAATGGAATATTGTGTACAGTTTTGGGCAGCAGTGTATAATCAGGACATAGTAGAACTGGAAAGGGTGCAAAAGAGAGCAACCAAGATTATTAGGAGAATGGGGGTTCTAGAATACAATGACAGATTACAAAATTTGGGGTTATTCAGTTTAGAATAAAAGATGGCTAAGGGGAGACCTCCTTACAGTGTACAAATACCGCAATGGAAAGTACAAGGATCACTTTAAAGATCTTTTTATACCTAGGCCTGTGACCAGAACAAGGGCGCATCCTCTATAGGAGAGGTAGTTCCAGTGGCGTAACTAGGAGAGGCAGGGCCCCATAGCAGATTTCTGCATGGGGTTCCTCTTCCCCTTTTCATACATACACACACACGTTTATACAATCATACACATTTATACTCTTAAATACACACATATAACATTCTACACTCACTTTTATATACTCGTACACACATACATACGTATATGCACACATTTATGTACTCATATATATATAATACATACAGTATATATAAACTCATACTGTATATAGATACAGTATATATGCATCAAATTTGCATACATATGGTATACACCCAATGTGTATACACATACATGCAGTATAAAAATGCCATATATACACACATACTGAATCTTTATGTATATCATATACAGTGTATACACACATAATGCATACATACAGCATACACACATACATACAGTTTATACACACATACATACAGTATATGCAGCAGATACATACACCATATGCATATATATTTATATGCATGTGTCTACATACAGCATATTACCACACATCAAGTATATACAGCATATGCACATACACACAGTATATACAGCGTTTACACACATACTGTACACACATACAGTATTTACATACATACATACATACGGTATATAAAACATATACACACATACATACAACACATACACACATAAATAGGGTATATACTGTACAGCAAATACAAATACAGCATACATACATCTATCTATAAATTCATAAATAGGGACTTATTTGCATTTCTTGCAAACCGGCTGCTGTGCAGTGGGGTCGGGCCGGTTAGGAAGATGGCTGTGGCAACGCGCGGGCCAACGTGTTTTTAGGAAAAACTGTGAGAGAGACGATTCAACACATGAATTGTTGCAGGATGCTTTACAGTTGGCATGAGACAAGACTAATGGTATCGCTCACCTTGTCTTCTCCGAACAAGCTGTTTTCCAGATGTTCCAAACAATTGGAAAGGGGATTCATCAGAGAAAATAACTTTACCCCAGTCCTCAGCAGTCCACCTTTTGCAGAATATCAGTCTGTCCCTGATGTTTTTTCTGGAGAGAAGTGGCTTCTTTGCTGCCTGCCTGCTGCCATTCCTGAGCAAGCTCTACACTGCTGGTAGCCCAATCACGAAGCTGAAACACTTTTAAGAGATGGTCCTGGCGCTAGCTGGTTCTTCTTGGGCGCCCTGGAATCTTTTTGGCAACAATGGAACCTCTCTCCTTGAATTCCTTGATGATGCGATAGATTGTTGACTGGGGTGCAATCTTTCTAGCTGCGATACTCTTCCCTGTTAGGCCAGTTTTGTGCAGTGCAAAAATGACTGCACTTGTTTCTTTAGAGATAACCATAGATAACAGAAGAGAAACAATGATGCCAAGCACCAGCCTCCTTTTAAAGTGTCCAGTGGTGTAATTCTTACCTAATCATGACAGATTGATCTCCAGCCCTGTCCTCATCAACACCCACACCTGTGTTAATGGGGCAATCACTGAAATGATGTTAGCGGCTCCTTTTAAGGCAGGCATGCAATGAAGTTGAAATGTTTTGGTGGAAAAAGTTAATTCTCTAGGCAAATATTGACATTGCAATTAATTGCTGTTAAGATGATCACTCTTTATAACATTCTGGAGTATATGCAAATTGCCATTATCAAACCTAATGCAGTAGACTTTGTAAAAATTAACATTTGTCTCATTCTCAAAACTTATGGCTATGACTGTAATACCTAAAGGCCATGTTGGGTATTGTTACGTCACAAAAGTCCAGATAGATCAAATTATAATAATGGTTATTCCAAGCTTTAAAGGGAACCTACCACCACAAATCTACCTATAAAGGTTGATCGGGTGGTAGGTGGATCAATAGGACGTGAGGATAGCCCTTTTAAGAGCTAATCCCAAGCACATTTACATGCTAGTGTGTGCTCCCTCTGGTAGGATCCGCTCTTCTTTTAGCTTTTTATGCCGGATTCCCTCTTTCTCTTCCAGAAATGTTGGGAGGTATGGCTTCCACAGCTGCTCCGCATGTGCTCCATGTGCTGCACTTTCTTCATGCAGCACATGGAAAAGCCACGGCCCCTTCTGTACCAGTGTGCAGTCATACTGTGATCGTTACGCCCCTGCCCAGTATTACTAACCTATCCTGTATATGTGGGCACAGCCCAGTAATACTACCCCTATCCTGTTTATCTGGGCACACATCAATACTACTACTTCTATACTGTATATATTGGCACAGATCAGTACTACTAGCTGTATATATGGGCATAGATCAGTACTACTACCCCTATCCTCCATATATAGGTACAGCTTAGTAATACTCCTATCCTGTATATTTAGGGATAGATCAGTACTACTACACCTATCCTTTATATATAGGCACAGATCAGTACTACTGCCCCTATGCTAGGGCATAGAACAGTACCCTAGCTTCACTGAACAAGGCATGTACTATGAAGCCAGATTAGTACACCCTGTCTTTGCTGCATAAGCACTGTAGGTATACAGCATGCACTATAAAATACCAGTATTTACCACTATATGGTCACTGTATGATAGAATACTGGTACACATGGGCTGCAGGGCCCACTTGGATGTTTTTTGTCCCGCCAATGTTAAACCCCTAACTAGAATTTTTATAAGGGGTAAGCTATGGGAGTAATAAAACATCTCTGTATCCAGACAAATGCCATGTGAAACTCCTGACTCCCCAAAAATCATTATATTTGCAATGTCATAATTTGTTTATTTAGGAATGGAGCCATTATGTAGTGTCACAAAATCTCCAACATTGTGTTATTTCGTTTGGCTTGTATCCCAAGTTATATATGATATTGACTTGCAGGATCACTGCCTCCAATACTAGCAACATTTCTTCTGGAACAGTGATAATGTGTGTTCTATTTGCCCATGGAGTATTGCCAATAAAAGAGCATGCACAGCTGGGTATCCATAATGAGAAATGGTATCCAGCTCTTCCCAAACTAAGAATCTTTGAAAATGTACAGATAACCTGATAACATGCTGCACTAAAATATTATGCAACAAAAGTCACTGCAACTCAAGTACACAATTGATTGGATGAAGAAAAAAAAAATGTCGGGAACCCATGGAGCACACAAGCACTGAGCAAAAACACCTCAATCCAGCAGGCTGTAGATATATCTCTGTGCAGAGTTGGGACCGAACCCTCTGAATGTTCAATGTCTGTGTCTCTGATTCTTTCAGCAGGGTACTTGTCCATGCTCACCATTCAATAAACTTGTGTGGGAAACATGTAATTCAATCATTCTTTTATTAGACAGTCCTTCTTGACAGACCAATATGGATTTGAGAGAAATCACAAAAAAAATTACTCAGGAGGGGTAGAGTGAAAGATGTATGATAAGTGGAGAAAGAAGCATTTTCCTTTGATAAGATGTTAAAAGATATTCTGATATTTTCAAATTATAAACAAATTAATTCAGCCTTAAACCACCAATGGGATCTAGGAGTTTAATGGAAGATGGGAACTTGAAGAGCTGAAATATGAAAATTCGGCATCCAGTGTTGGAACTGGATACAGGCCACCACAAGGCAAAGGCTGAGCATATGAGACCTGCCTGGGGCCAACTCTGGGCTCTGAGACCCCTGGTCCTGACTGAGAAATTCCTGTCCTGCTTCCCCTGCTACCTGCAGCTGATCTTCAGAAGTTTTCCCTCACCTGTGACAGATTGCCAAGTAGCTCCCGTGAAGCTGGAGAGCTTCAAAAGGCCGGAAGCATCTGCCTCCTCCTCCCATGACCAAGCAGCTGGATCACCTACACAGCCCTCGGCTCCTAATTTAGAAACACAGAAAGTCCTTCTGGCAATTGAGCAGTCCCAAAAGACCCTTACCGCAAGGATTGATGAGGTTAAGGTCGACATCGCTCTGATTAGGCAAGATGCCCAACATACCATGAAGCGAGTTACTGATGATGAATGTCGTGTGGGAGATTTGAAAGACCATATAATCGCAATGGTGAATACCATGCAGGAGTCGGCTGCTTGACTGAAGAGGCTGCATCATGACATCGAAGAGCAAAAGAAACCCCTGTAATGTCCTTTTTGTGGGCCTGCCTGAGCACACAAAAGGTCAAGAGCCAGTTACTCTGCTGGAAGCGTCCATCGATCCTGATGGCCGGTACATCATTATCCATGTTCTTTTTTATGGTGCCCCCTGATATGGGCTAGTGTTTATATCCCTCCACCCTTTCCTTGACTTTATGCTATTACACAAAGGAGTCCCTGTAATGTGGGTGGGAGATTTCAATACTGTTTGGGATATTTCCTTGAATAGGAACTTGGCAGGTGACAGGAGGTCTGCCCCATCTGCTCCAATTGTGTTCCGCACCCTTGCTAAAAGCCTGGGGCTGAAAGATGTCCTCTCTTGATACATCCCTTGATTTTATTTGCTTTATCTTGAAATAGCTATATTTCAATCTATATTATTGGGTGGCCCAGTTGTCCCACTTCCCTTGGATGTTCCACCTTGAAAAACCGTGCGCCATGGTACTCCTTGTAAACAAACTTCTCTTGTGCATCACCTAATATTATTAAATACTGTATTATTATTATTAAATACTTAATTGTATAATATATACATTTTGTAAACCTCTCTGTTTTTTCTTAGTTTCTTTTATTTTATTATTAACCCTTGGTGTTAAGTAATAGCAGTGTTAACTCGCTAGCTTTATCGGAAAATACTGATAAGCTAGGAAACACTACAGTACATAGCCGTCTAAACGCTGGACCAAGCTTACAGCGGTCTGGTGTATTTATGAGGGGGCGGTCTGAAGAGGTGGTGACTGCAGTCACCACCACCATATGGTGTGTGAGCCCAAGAGAGAAGCTGAGGACAAGGGAGTGACTGTAAGCTTGGTCCGTCGTTCGGACTGCTATGTAGTACAGTGTTTACTAGCTTATCTGTATATTGGTGCCACTTAGACTCCGGTCCCATTTGTCGGCTAGTACCATCTCTCGCGGTGGTCCAGAGGCTCCACAGACTTACAGCCCTGACACAAACACAAAAATTTAAAAAGGATTTCTTCCATGAATTAGGACTATTGATAAAACAGATGAAACAACGATGAAAATTTTCTCTCTGACAGCAACAGGACGTGCAATAAGATGCACTTGGTGACTTTATTCTCCCATTATCCCCAGCTACATGGTGTAAAAACGCCTGCGTCTTTTACACCATAAAGATAATAGACATTAGGTTAAGGCCACAGCTATTCCTGCTGACCAAATATTTTGAAGGGGCTTCAACAAAATACAGACACCTCGGTCTAGCTTCCCCTTCAGGATGTCTAAAAGAACACATGCTCCCTATTTAAGATAATATTGGCTTCTGACAAAGTCACCCATTGCTTTCCATTGTAATCTCTGCTGGCATAGGTTGCAAAAGGCTTTACAGCTGTACTAAAATATTTAATGTATATTTAATGTAAATATATATAAGAATATAAGATAGTTTACAATATTAATTGTAAAAACGAGTCTGTCATCTATTTTACTACTTGCCCTGTGGACTGACATATTGGGATGACAACGAGAACCCTCAAAGTGCGTGTCCTTGAGCATGTAATATAAGATCAAAGCTGCAGAGCAGGACAAGGATCCTAATAAATAACAGACTTTTCCTTGTCACTTTTATGACTTTCATTCATGTAATCCAAGAGGATTTAAAGTGCGGGGAATAGAAAAAGTTAACCTTGGAAGTCGTGGAGGAGATGTTTAACAAGTCTAAAAGAATCAGTTAGCTTCAAAACTTTTCTTTAACGTTTTTTAAAATGAATACAGGTTTTTTATAATGTTACATATTATATACATATATCTTTTATCTTGCTGTTATGTAGAGCTTTTGATTGGTCATATGGAAAAGATCATCTTGTCATCTTGGAAAATGGAAGTTGGTGGATTGAAACAGAGACTTATGAATATGTTTGACAAGGAGAGGAGGAAGATAAAAGGAATAGATATGAATTACTGCACTTAGCACTTTATATTTATATTCACACAATATATTATGCAATTAACTTTTTAAATAGATTTTTTGGCAGTGTTGTATCATCGTGTTCACAAATATATTATTTTTATCATTTTTGTATTTTCCATTGGGTATTTTTTAATTTCACATGTAATGTTCACATGGGATTTATTGTAAAAAATATGTGGGTCATATAATTACGATCATGTACTAATGTATTAAAGGAAACCTACCATTTAGAATGGCAGGGGTAAGCTGTAAGTACCGAGCACCAGCTCAGGGTGAGCTGGTGCCGGTACTTACTTTCGTTAGTGTTATAAACCGCGGTATCGGGGTTTTAACACTTTTTAAACTTTAGAGCAGAAGGGGCTTCGGCACTGCGCGCGACCGTGCGCGCGCAACATCTCCGCTATTTCCTATGTAGGCGCATGCACGATCGTGCGCACGCAGCGCCGAAGCCTCTTCTGTTCTAAAGTTTAAAAATTGTTAAAACTGCGATACCGCGGCTCACCCTGAGCTGGTGCTCGGTACTTACAGCTAACCCCTACCATTCTAAATTGTAGGTTTCCTTTAATTATCTTACTCATATCACCTGTATAATTTCTATACACTTTAGGTATTGTCAGGCTTGAGGGTTGTGGATCCTCTGGACCACTGTAGACGATGACACAATCCATTAACTGGGACTGGAGTCTAAGTGGTACCCGGTTTTCACCAGAGCCCGCCCCAAAGCGGATTGGACTAGCTGCGGCGTGGTACCACCAGGTCGTTCCACAGTCTGCAGTGGCGGCCAAGGTCAAGGTACAGAAACAGCAGACAATCTCGTAGTCAGGTCCAGGCATGGGGTCAGGACAGGCGGCAGAGTCCAATCCGGGGTCAGCAACAGGAGGTCCAAGCAGATGGGTACGGGAACAAGGCACACAGGACAGCAGCACGGAGTAACACTGGTACACAGGAACAGCAGCACGGAGGAACACTGGTACACAGGAATACAGAGGGACTCAGGTAGACACAGGAACACGGAGGGACTCTGGTAGACACAGGAACACGGAGGGACTAAGGAATGCAGGAGACACTGGAACGCAGGAGACACTAGAATGCAGGAGCCACTGGAACGCAGCAGAGGCACAAAGGCTGTGAGGCACAAAGACCCAGCAAGGCAGTAAGGAAGGTGCTGGACTTTTAAAGGGGAAATGAACAGTGGTGCACTGGCCCTTTACATTTCCTGAAGCTGCCGCACGCGTGTTCCCGTCTCCTAGGGTGCTCGGCTGAGAACCTGGAACGGGGTAAGGTGAGCTGCGCTGGCACAGTGCCTGCAAGCCCCAGGGAGCACGTGTGAGCCCGCAACCCGCGATATGGGTCGCGGGACCACCCGTGACAGTACCCTCCCCTTCGACCTTGCCCTCCTCTTGGGCTGTAATTAAATCTGTGTAGGAGATCATGGTCCAGGATGTTATCTTCAGGCTCCAAAGATCTCTCCTCCGACCCGAACCCCTTCCAGTCAACTAAGAACAACCACTTACCCTTCACCGTTTTCATATCGAGGATGTCCTTCACCTCATAAATGTCTAAGGAGTCTAGCCACAGGAGCAGGTGGAGATATTTGCTGGGAGAAGGTTCAGGACAACAGGCTTGAGTAGGGAAACATGGAAGGAGTTCGGGATGCGCATGGAGGAAGAAAGGCGCAGCTTGTAGGACACCGGATTTATGCGAGATAAGACCTTGAAAGGGCCCAAGAATCTCGGAACGAGCTTGTACCCAGGAATCTTCAGCCAGATGTACCTAGCGGATAACCAGATCTTGTCACCAGGAGAGAAGACAGGAGGAGGCCTGCGTTTCTTGTCAGCCTGGAGCTTGGTACAGGTGGAAGGCGAGTCTGCTCCCAAATGGACTTCAGGTCATGCATCACCTCCTCAAAGGCAGGGATATCCAAGGACACAGGCAAATGAAGAGGAGAACGTGGATGCTGTCCATAGATGATGAAGAAGGGAGTAGAGCCAGACGTTTTGGAGTCCAGGGAATTAAATGAGAACTCTGGAGATACAGGAGATTCTTGTGGTCAGTATAAATATGGACTGGATGTCAAGCTCCTTCCAGAAGATAGCACCATTTCTCCAAAGCTAGCTTTATGGCCAGAAGTTCCCGGTCTCCAATGGAATAATTCCTCTCGCCAGGTGTGAAGGTCTTTGAGAAGAAACCGCAGGTGAGGGTAGACCAATTGGGCCCCTTCTGGGTAAGGACGGCCCCAATGGATGAGGCATCAACCTCCAACTGAGAAGGCTTCTCCGTGTCAGGTCTTGTGAGTACTGGCGCAGAGGCAGATTTTAGCTTAGTAAAGGCTTCTTCTGCAGCCGAAGGCCATTGTGTCGGATTGGCATTCTTCCAATGGGAGCCACAAGCGAGGAGAAGTGGGGAATAAATTGTCGAGGCCACTGAAGTATGGCTGCCAACTTGGAAGGATCCATCTGGAGTTCTTTATCAGAAATGACTTATCCCAGAAACGGAAGGCTACTCCGGTGAAATTGGCATTTCTGGAGTTTGGCATATAAACGATTGGCCTGAGAACCTGTCTGACGTGGATCTGGTGAGACTAAGTCTGGAGAGAACACCAAAATATCGTCCAAGTAGACTATGACACAGGAGAAGAGCAAGTCTCTGAAGATATCGTTAACAAACTCTTGAAATACTGCTGGAGCATTGCAGAGTCCAAAGGGCATTACCAAATACTCAAAATGACCGTCACGAGTATTGAAAGCTGTCTTCCACTAGTCACCTTCCCAAATACGGATGACGTTGTATTCCCCTCGCAGATCCAGCTTAGTGAAAACCTTGATACCCCTTGCGCGATCAAAGAGTTCGTTGATGAGAGGCAAAGGATAGTGGTTTTTCACCATGGCTTTATTGAGAACGCGGTAGTCTATGCACAGATGGAGGGAACCATCCTTCTGGAATACATAGAAGAAGCCAGCACCAGTGGGGGAAGAAGACTTAGGGATGAATCCCTTCTGCAAATTTTACTTTATGTAGGCAGACATAGCCTCGGTCTCAGGCACAGATAATAGGTATACTCGTTCCTGTGGAGGAGACGTACCCAGCATCAGGTCAATGGGACAGTCATAGGGGCGGTATGGTGGTAGGACCTCCGCTTGCTTTTCAGAGAAAACGTTGGCATAGTCTCGGTAGCACGCTGGAAGACTCTTCAGAGGCTTGTCGACCAGCGAAGTTAGCAAGACAGACACTGGGTGAGGAACCTCTAAGCAACGAGACTGGCAGTCCGGACCCCACCGGAGAACCTCCCCCATCCTCAAATTGACTGGTGTGTGGCACTGCAACCATGGAACCCCTAGCAGGAGGGACAAGGTAGAGCGTGGCAGAAGCAGGAAGGACAAATTCTCCTTATGCAGAGCAACGACTGGCATGGTTATCGGCTCAGTACAGTATCGTACCAGATCTGAGAGATCTTGTCCGCTAACCGAAGAAATAAACAGAGGCTTGTTAAGTAGGACCACTGGAATGTGATACCAGGAAACCAGTGCGGCATCCATGAAATTCCCCAACAAGCCGGAGTCCAAGAAAGCAGAGAGGTCTGGGTGCCGGTGCCAACGCTTAGAATCACCGGAATCAACAAGCGTGGAGAATCACTGCTTAAACCTAGGGACAAAGGCAGGAGCTAGGCGAGGAAGGTATCATGGACGGACTTGAGGTTGCTCAAAACGCAACTCCGCATGCTCACTGAACTGCACATCAATCCGGGTGGCCAGGGAGATGAGACCACTCAGAGTAGATAGAGAGTAATAGTGAAGACAAGAAGCGCTCATAGGGTAGTATTGTTGGATTGTGACTATTTGGTATGGTAGAGTAGTTTGCTCACCTGGTCGAGTTGTGCTCAACAGGGCACTACTCCAGTGTAGGTATGCAATCACTTTGCCTCACTTTTACTTTTCTATATGTTTACCCTATGTACTGGCATATTTTATATAACCGTGTCTAAATCTAAATTTATGTAAACTTATGTAATCTTCCTTCTCTATAAATTTATCTATTTATATATATACCCTTTATATGGTTCATATGAATTATCTATATGTGCTTGGAAATTGATCCCACATTTGTATATAGACCGAATATGTCTACTACCAACTCTTCTTGAATGAATTCGGATTCGATTCTATCTATTTATTTATTTATTCATTTTTACATCTATATTATTCATTTTTCGTCTTGTATCATTATCTATTGCATCATGTACTGTACCATTTTATATTTCCACCCCCCCCCCTTTTTTATGTACACTTGTTTTTTATTTCTTTACCAATTTTATAGAAATTGTTCACTTGAAAAAGGGGACCTGCGTTCCCCGAAACGCGTTGTGATGATCTGTGACCCATTCCCTTCATCTTAAATAAATCCTTTTGGAGAATACCCATATCCAGTCTTGTTGTGCGCCTACCGCTTCCACCCCACCTTTCACTCAGAGTAGATGGCAGATCTTTTTGAAAGCTGCAGACAGGTATGGAACTTTACTGCATACTCTCCCACGGAGGAATTCCCCTGACGAAGATTCAACAAGGCAGACTCAGGGGAGGAGGCCCGAGCCAGTTCTTCAAACATGGACCGGAATTCAGACAAAAAGGCTGCGAGTGAAGCTCTAACTGGGTCGTTTCTGTCCCAAAGGGGAGTAGCTCAGGACAGGGATTTCCCGGAGAAAAGGCTGATTACAAATGCCACCTTGGATTGCTCCGTGATGAATTGAGACGGCATAAGTTCTATGTGCAGAGAGCACTGAGTTATAAAGCTCCTGCACATCTTGGAATCCCCATCATACTTGCTGGGCATGGACAACCGTAGTCTAGGTTCAGCGTCAGGTAGACAAGCTGGAGCAGTAGGAGTCGCAAGAGTAGCCTCAGGAATCTGTTACTGGTTAACTAGCAGTTGTTGCAGCATGGCGGTGACTTGCTCCAGCTAATCACGCTGTGCAACAATCTGCCAAGATTGGTGGATCACGATGGTGGCAAGATCAGGCTTACTGGGAGACGGAACCTCGACGGGATCCATGGCCGGATCTTACTGTCAGGCTCGAGGGTTGTGGATCCTCTGGACCACTGCAGACGATGACACAAGCCACTACCTGGGACCGGAGTCTAAGTCGTACCCGGTTTTCACCAGAGCCCGCCGCAAACCGGGTTGGACTAGCTGCAGCGTGGTACCACCAGGTCGTTCCACAGGCGTGACTTGTCTGCAGTGGCGGCCAAGGTCAAGGTACAGAAATGGCAGACAGGCACGGGGTCAGGACAGGCGGCAGAGATGCAACATCAGAGTCCAATCCGGGGTCAGCAACAGAAGGTCCAAGCAGATGGGTACGGGAACACGGCACACAGGACAGCAGCACGGAGGAACACTGGTACACAGGAACAGCAGCACGGAGGGACACTGGTACACAGAAACATGGAGGGACTCAGGTAGACACAGGAACACGGAGGGACTCAGGAACGCAGGAGACACTGGAACGCAGGAGACACTGGAACGCAGGAGACACAAGAACGCAGGAGACACTGGAATGCAGCAGACACTGGAACGCAGGTAAATCGCAATAGACCTTTCTCTCAGGCTCTGAGGCACAAAGATCTGGAAAGGTAGTAAGGAAGGAGCTGGACTATTAAAGGGGAAGTGATCAGCCAGCGCACCAATCAGCGGTGCGCTGGCCCTTTAAATTTCCTGAAGCTGTCGCGCGCGCGTCCTAGAAAATGGGGATGTGCGCGCAGGGAGCTTGGCTGAGAATCTGGAACGGGGGAAGATGAGCTGCCCTGGCGCTGTGCCTGCGAGCCCCGGGGAGCACGGGTGAGCCCGCGACCCGCAATATGGGTCGCAGGACCACCCGTGACAGGTATGTATAATATGTTGCACTTTAACTCCAGGTTTATAGTTTAGGATAATAGGTTGTCATTTATACAACTTATTTTTTTTTTTCGTTTTGTCCTTTACTTACTTTTCGGTCCTGGTCTCTTTCTTGTTTTTCCTTCTTTGGTATCTATAATAATGCTTCATTTGTAGACAAGATAAAACATATTTCAATGGGAAACAAGTAGTTTTTAACCTATATTTAATTCACCCATTTGCATGCCACATAATAAATCTATTATAAAGTATAGTTCTTTATGCATATTACACGAGCATGTGCTGCCGACTCTCCTGTTGCTCTAGTGCCATGATAACCATTGGACGTGATTAGGGCGGATTGTGATGTGGCACATCGCCATCCCCTAGGTGTGATATGTGTGCTGGAGCATTGTGAGAGTAAGCAACATCCTCTCGCATTAGTGTACTTGCAGTCACATGACCTTTGTCCTATATGTCCTATATGGTAATTCCGGGGTATTCACCGTCTGGGCTAGCAGCATTGCGTATTTTCACAGGTAAGACCTTTTGTTCTTACCATCATAGGGATCTGTATATAGTTATAGGGAGGCTGTATATAGTTATAGGGGTCTGTGTGTAGTTATAGGGTCTGTATATAGTTATAATAGGTGGGCTGTATTTAGTTAAAATAGGTGGACTGCATTTAGTTTTCCAAGATGTCCCACTTTATTCCTCTGCCAGGTCTGCCATCTTCTCCATGCCTTGCCAGCCTACATTCAATGGGGGCCTCCACCAGATTTTCCAACTATTTCATCGATCGCCATTAGGTACTTTCAACACTATCGATAGCAATAAATCCCATTAGGCGTCTCGCTTGGTTTTTTCCAGGAATTTTGCAGCCACTGGGAATAGGGATATGAGTTTCTGCTCATTGCACATCCTTTCTTGGAGAAAATGAAATCTACCAGTTCAAAAAAGTTCAAAAGAAACTACACTTACTCACCTACACTCATTTTCATCTTGATCCCAGCACTTGCTAATCTTGATGTGCCAGGATCACCTGAAAAAAAAGTTTTTGTTAAAAAGCAGCCCGGAGTGGGAGGGGGGATAAGATTTCTGGCTGCTAATTTTCCCCAATGCTGGGAGAAGAGAGTGATGTCATACGAGAGGTATGAATTCACACCTCCTATGTGATAGATGCCTCCCTCTCCCATGTTGGAGAGGGAGGTGACGTCGCACAGGAGGCAAATAATTAGCAGCCTGGGGCACTGGACGTCCCATCTTCGCATTTCAGCCTACTGTTTTCAGGTGATCCTGGCGTCAAGATTAGCGAAGACAAGTACCGGGATCGGGATGAAGAAGAGTGTAGGTAAGTATGGGTAGGTGTTTTTTCAAGTATATTTCTGGTATATTTCTTCAAGTATGACAACTATCACTGCTTCCTGCATTAAGTTTCGAAACACCCCTCCAAGGTAATTTTTAACAAAAAATCATCATCTAACACCTCCTTGCCACACTCCTCAGTCTGTGATAGTCCAACTGAGGCTCCTAGCCCTGCTTCTAGATTTCCTCTTCTCACTGTTCTACCAACACCTCCACCACCTTGGCCAGTGATGTCACCCCCACCAGCACAGCTGAACATGGCATCTCTTGCTTCAGAGTCACCGTGAACTTACACTTCCAGGCTATCCACATACTAATTGGTTTTAAAAAGTCAACAGGGCTCCGACTGTTGCTTTAGAGATTAGCGGCCTAGGAGCAAAATTGTAGGTCAGCCATAAGGAGAACCCAAAACAGGCTTTGCTTGGGGCGGAAAGGAGTAGGGCAATGAGGTACACTCTTGGTCTGGTTTTTACAAGGTAAGGTTAGCATATGTGGGGGATGCTGTAGCTCCTTCTGATGATCATATTATGTTTATGTAATACCAACATGACAAAGCTGCCCAGGTGTGTGGGGGGGGGGGCACATAATCTCCCCACCACACAAGCATCACGAGCAGTCTAGCTTCCTTAATGGTCTGTATATATATAGGAATGTATTATACTTTCTTTTACAGTACTTACCTACAGCGTTATTTTCTGAAAATATTTTGTATTGATAACTGAGATGAATTTCTTGTGATTTGTACATGCTTTTCGATTGTGGATACATACGTATGTACAGCATCCTGGGTGTGAATACTTTAAGGGATGTCCCTGCTGGCATGTGAGTCATATCGTGGGACACTGTCCTGTATATATATATATATAATTGCATTTTAACTGTCCGTTGTTTGTGGGCTATCAATAATAAAGGGTGTGCACTGTTATTTATTCTTCCTGATATTTATAAATCCTACAACAGCAATATCAGTTATTCTTTATGGATAATTTCCGTAATAAAATTACACTAGATGCGAACTGCACATGTGAGGAGATAATTTTCTGTCATTATTTATAGGCAGCATTCACCATTAACAATGTTATTAGCACAGCATGTCTGTGGTTGTATTTAACCCTTTAGGACAATATTCAACGGATCTTCCTCATGCAGATTAAACCTCCTGCCATAACGTGACTAAGGTCTTATGGTCTCTGATCCATGCAGAAGCTGGAATATTAAATGATCCCAAACTCCAATCAGCATCCTTTAAGGGAGGAGAAAATGTACTAAAAAAACACAGATCTGTGAAAGGCAACTGGTGTTCAGCATCACGGAAGCACAAAGCGAGAATCCAGCAGCATTTGCCAGTTCAAAGACACAAATCTTCATCTAAGAAGTGCCTGGTAAGAAGATATTCTGTAATTTTTGTTTTTATAAAACATGTTTTTTTTCTCTATTTTCAGTTAATTCATTTTACACTTTTTTATGTATAATATACCTTTCTATCCTATTTTATATGTATGTTTTACCTGGCTTCTACACCACATCCTCTCTTCTATGTCTTGTATGTACCTTATGCATATTTTATTATGACTTATTTTATTTATTGTATTTTCAGCTTTAATCATTAGTTATTATAATCTTATTCCCAACCCATATCAAACTAATTGTTCCTTTCCGATTTTACTAAGCCATAGACATGAATGAACAACAGAACATCAATAACACATGGCCATCTCTTATGTTTTCTTCGGATCACTCTTTGTTGAGGTATCTAAATAGCACTGAAGAATACCTGGCATATTTGTGTGGACCCAAGCGCAGCCGCTTATCATTGCCCATGACTCTGGTGTATGCCTTTATTTTCCTGGTGGGGGTCGGTGGAAACATGCTAGTGTGTCTGGTGATTTTGAAGCACCACAACATGAGGACTCCCACAAACTATTACCTGTTCAGTCTGGCTGTATCTGACCTTCTGGTTCTTCTTCTTGGGATGCCTCTTGAAGTCTATGAGATGTGGAGCAACTACCCTTTCCTTTTTGGTACCTGGGGCTGTTATTTTAAAACAATTCTTTTTGAAACTGTGTGTTTTGCCTCCATTCTTAGTGTGACCACAGTCAGTGTGGAAAGATACATTGCCATTATGCATCCCTTTCAAGCCAAGCTCAAGAGCACCAGGAGAAGGGCACTAAGAATACTTATCACACTATGGATCTTCTCCATTCTTTTTTCCATTCCCAACACTAGTACACATGGCATCCTTCTGCAGTACTTTCCCAATGGAAGTCTTGTTCCTGACTCTGCTACATGCACTGTGGTCCAGCCCCTGTGGATCTACAACGGTATCATCCAAGTCACATCTCTTCTTTTCTATGTTTTACCGATGGGAGTCATCAGTGTCCTTTACTGCCTGATGGGTATCAAAGTAAGTGTGACGTCATTCATTTCTGACCACATACCATAATTCTAGTATGTGATTATGAGGTTTTTATAAAGTGCTACTGCTACAAAATACCACTTTTTATCCACACAATATTTCGTACACCTTAGTAGAAACATCACATACTTACATCTTCTTATGGAGAATCAATTTCGATTTGTGTTGCAATTTTTCACTGTATCTTGTTTTTTGGTAAAGGGCAACACAAATGCAGCAAATTAATTGACCCCAAGAACTGCAGTATCCATATTCATCGATATATAAAGGGTAACTGGGTATAAAAGCAGAGTTACTAGCACAGTGGTGAATCAAGCAACAAGCTCATCTCTGCTATATCTGACTTGGCTTAGATGATTAACATTCTGTTTATATGTATTCAGTGATTTCTCCAGCATAGAAGGATGTAATGTAAATCATGCTCCTTGTCTAGCCTGCTGTCACTTGAACTCCCTGAAATGTATTGCTTGAGTAAAACTGACGATGGAAAACTTCCATGTTATGTCAGAAAATTCATGCAGCTGATATCCTGTATTGAGCTGAAAGGAATTACTGTGCATAAAACTGATGACATTAGTTGCAATTTCCAGTCTTCTGAACATTTATGGCTGTAATAATGAAATCCAATGCTTATGGGATGCAATTATCATATTATACAGCACGTGGTAAATATGCAGAATATAAAGGAAATCATTTTAGATGTCTTACAGATGCCTGCACTCTGAAATAGATTTCTTGTAATGTTTTCCAGCCTAATCACCTTACAAACCAGATTCTTCAGTCGCTGGTAAAACTAAACAGTCGGCAACAAAAATTAGCAATAAATGAGTTAATTTACATTAAAGAATATAAATGGTTACTTTCCAAAACAGTTCCACTCATTTCAATTAACTATGTCTGGTTTTACTGCTAAGTCCTTAACACTTTAATGTGCCTGACCTGTAATACCATATACAGCCTTTGTTCATGAGTGGTGCTGTTAATTCTATGTTCTATTGTTAAATATCCCCTTTAAAATGATCAGCAAGGTTTATCATGATTGTTAACGTTCATTGTTCATTATATTTACTCCACTTCATACAGTGCCTGGCTATCATTAAGAACTTGTTCCTCATGATGGTACCATTTCCATGTTTTTAGTTAGAATTTTTATCAAACATTTTTTGGTGCCTAGTTACTGAATCCCGCCTTTTGTACATACACTTTATACAGTGCAGGCGCTGCGGTTTAGGCAGTAGATGGGAAGTCCTTGCATCCTATTTCTGTATGATGGAATCAGATCCACACACTAGACCATTTCCATGGGCTGTATCACCATACCTCTCATAGTGCTGTTGTTTGCAGGGGGCACAATGATTTGGTGTCACCCTGTCTGCTGGCTTCAGTGCCACAAAAAGCAGGAGAGGAAAAGAGGATAGCTGCTGCAGGGGAACATGGATAGGAAAGTCTGATGTTTTTTTATTTTTTATTTGATTAAGCAGCAACAAAGGGGGGAATAGTTTTAGGGTAACACTATATTAGGGGAGCTGGGATCCACAATTTGAGGAGCTGAGTACAGTATGAAGAGGAGTTGTGGAGGTTTAGAATATGAGGGATAGGAGTTGCTACAATATGAAGGGGAGTTTGAGGGGGGAAGTAAAGTGTGTGTGGTGGAGTAAGGGATTTGGCAAAAGGTGTGGGCAAAGAATATTAGGAGACGCATGTTTTGTCCCTTTTTCGGCCTCAAAAAAAAAACAATTGGGAGGATATGATATGTTAATGTATTATTTTCATGTATTTAATTCTGCTTCAGATCATATCTCTACTTTATTCATTCACACCTGCCATTGCCACTCGATGGAGGTATGTGAAATAAGCTGCTACTTACACTCACTGGCCACTTTATTAGGTACACCATGCTAGTAACGGGTTGGACCCCCTTTTGCCTTCAGAACTGCCTCAATTCTTCGTGGCATAGATTCAACAAGGTGCTGGAAGCATTCCTCAGAGATTTTGGTCCATATTGACATGATGGCATCACACAGTTGCCGCAGATTTGTCGGCTGCACATCCATGATGCGAATCTCCCGTTCCACCACATCCCAAAGATGCTCTATTGGATTGAGATCTGGTGACTGTGGAGGCCATTTGAGTACAGTGAACTCATTGTCATGTTCAAGAAACCAGTCTGAGATGATTCCAGCTTTATGACATGGCGCATTATCCTACTGAAAGTAGCCATCAGATGTTGGGTACATTGTGGTCATAAAGGGATGGACATGGTCAGCAACAATACTCAGGTAGGCTGTGGCGTTGCAACGATGCTCAATTGGTACCAAGGGGCCCAAAGAGTGCCAAGAAAATATTCCCCACACCATGACACCACCACCACCAGCCTGAACCGTTGATACAAGGCAGGATGGATCCATGCTTTCATGTTGTTGACGCCAAATTCTGATCCAACCATCCGAATGTCGCAGCAGAAATCGAGACTCATCAGACCAGGCAACGTTTTTCCAATCTTCTACTGTCCAATTTCGATGAGCTTGTGCAACTTGTAGCCTCAGTTTCCTGTTCTTAGCTGAAAGGAGTGGCACCCGGTGTGGTCTTCTGCTGCTGTAGCCCATCTGCGTCAAAGTTCGACGTACTGTGCTATCAGAAATGCTCTTCTGCCTACCTTGGTTGTAACGGGTGGCAATTTGAGTCACTATTGCCTTTCTATCAACTCGTACCAGTCTGCCCATTCTCCTCTGACCTCTGGCATCAACAAGGCATTTCCGCCCACAGAACTGCCGCTCACTGGATGTTTTTTCTTTTTCGGACCATTCTCTGTAAACCCTAGAGATGATTGTGCGTGAAAATCCCAGTAGATCAGCAGTTTCTGATATACTCAGACCAGCCCTTCTGGCACCAACAACCATGCCACGTTCAAAGGCACTCAAATCACCTTTCTTCCCCATACTGATGCTCGGTTTGAACTGCAGGAGATTGTCTTGACCATGTCTACATGCCTAAATGCACTGAGTTGCCGCCATGTGATTGGCTGATTAGAAATTAAGTGTTAACGAGCAGTTGGACAGGTGTACCTAATAAAGTGGCCGGTGAGTGTATACTGACTACATGCACAGAAATATGTTATGATGACTAAGCACTGGCATAACCTGTTTGAGCCTCTCTATGCATTTTATTTTTCAGGGTTTTATTTAGTATCTAGGTATTACACCCTCACCCATCTGATATGGAGGACCTATTCTATGAAATGTTATCAATATTTTTAGCCAGAAAACTCCCTTTAAGCCCTTCCCGATGAAATAGTGTGGCACGGCGGAAGGTGCTTAAGGCGCACACAGTATTATTACAGAGCGCGGTAGGTGCCGGCTACCATACAGACAGGGTGCCCGCTGCATATTGAAGTCAACACCATGCTGTAACACCCATGACCGTACATTCTTATGATTGTGGGTGTTAACCCTTTACATGCTGAGTTCATTCTTTTGACGTGGATTGGACCCCTTGCAGCAACAGATCCTTTGCTGGCAGCCCAAGGGGTCTGACAGTGCTTCAGAGCTGCGTGATGATCGCCAGGAACTGGGAACTGCACATGCTCAGTGTTTTACAGCCAGGTCCTGACAGGGAGGCAGGACATGGCTGTAATACACTGAGCATGCGCAGCATTACACAGTCCAAAATGGTACCACTGAAAAGAACAACTTGTCATGCAAATAATAAGCGCACACCAAGCCTTTCCAATAAAAAATACTAAAGTTATGCCCCTGAAAAAATGGAGATCCCTAAACAAATGTGATTTTGTTTATTTTAGTTTTTCTGCAATAAAATCAGACAAATATAAATAAAACTATATAAATGAGGTATCACCATAATCGCAGTGATCAATGGAATAAAGATAATATATTATTTTCATGATACAGTGAACACCCCCCCCCCCAAAAAAAAATAGAACAGTCGATGGGAAGTGACTTTTCAGACAAAGTGATCGTATCCCCCCCCCCCCCCCCCCGCACACACACAGTTTATGGTTACTGCTACTGGTTGATCAGTGCAGACCAACCAATAGCGGTAATTTTACTTTTGCCATCAGTAATACCTATCACTTCATCTATAGACATGGTAAACATGGAAAGATGGCAGCTGTGTCTGACATACATCCATATTTCCTTGCAGTCCAGAGGGGTTTCGCTTCCTCCCAGGTTCATGTTTGCTGCTTTTGGCTGGTCGTTCCAAACCAAGCCAGTAGCAACAATATTAGTAATCATAGTGGTAAATGGGAGCAACACAGCAACACAACATTGCTGCTCCGATTGACTAATTCCCATACCTCTGTTCCAGAGGTTCTGTAGCATGTGGCGACACTGTACGCAAAAACCAGAGAGGTCACCTGGATCCCTTATTAGGTGGCCACTTAGAAAGGTGCAAACCTATATGGGGGAACACAATTCACCTACCCAGAGATAATCCGCACATCGAGCACCCTTTGGCTCTTTTCTCCCTTGTTTTTTCTTCCACTTAGAAAGGGGGGAGATTCAATCAGAACATGGTGCTGGTCAAGTACAAGGACAAAAACAATGTGCTTGATTCAAGCACAATTCATGGAGACTCCAGCACCTTCACCCCTGTACAAGTTACCACCACTGCTGGCCCCAAGCCAGACGGCATCCCATTTTACAATTAATACACGGGTGAGTGTTGAAGCTGTACAACGCCCTATGGAAAACAAAGATATGGTACGAGATGCTGGCTATATACATAGTACAGATGATGCTGTACAACTCCTACATGCTGTTCCACTGCGCAGGTCATGCTGTATCATTTCTCCATTTTCAAGGGGTGTATATTAGGGAACAAATATTTGGACAAGAAGGACAGGGCCCCAGTTCCTCTGGATTAGATGCCCCCGTATTTTTCCAGGACAGCATTTTCCCGGTGAATTCTGCTGCTTGTAAAGGAAGGACTCAGAAAAGAGTCTGCTCCAAACGGGGGTTAGGAAGGACACTATATACCACTACGAGACCTGCTATTACTCCAGAGTGAAAAATTTTTGTTGGTCCCCTGGTTTACGTCCAACCTTTGTAGTGAATTCATTTCGGTAAAAGGAATAATTGTAACAACTGTTCTAATATGGTCTGGTCTTATACCCCTCGATTATTTCATTGAGGGACATAGTTTGAAAACTAGGGTCACTTGTTGTTTTTTTTTTGTTTTTTTTTAGGTTTTCTATTTCCCCTCCAAACCTCTAGATTTGATAGCAGATCCTTTATAATGCTCTAAGTTTTTTATTTATTTATTATTATTATTTATTTATATATCAGTTGCTTTATCATTCCGGAGCCCTGCTGTATTTACTGGCTAGCGTTTAGGATCACATGTAGGGTTAGAGCTACAATACTACAATACTCTGTAGCCGACACACCAAAGACAATATATAATTCAAACAAAAAGCAAGCCGGTGTGTATAGGTTGAAAAATTCTATTTTTATTTCACAATTTATTCTAAGCACACCAAAAGGATGTCACACCTCAAAAGTTTTTAAAAACATTTAAAAAGTGTACAAATGCACATGGAAAACAAGTGGATCAAAGCCAGTCACAAAGACCCACACACGGCCAGGAGGGCACCCTGTCAAGAAGTCAAGAGGCTACCAAACGGTGGTACAAAATGATGCACTAAGGATACCCATCCGGGAGTCCCTTTGTGTGGAAATCAGGGCAGAGCCATGCGGCTACCATCAAACCATATAAGATGAATGATGAGAGGAACAATGTAGTCCTAGACCTGTGGCCGGAGGCACCCTATACACACACCGGCTTGCTTTTTGTTTGAATTATGTAGGGTCTTTCTCACGTCAGGAAACATAGCTTCCTAATCAAAGACCTGAAATTTCACAGTGGCACAAACTGGGCATCACATAATTGGCATCAAACTTTCCAGAAATAATTGCAATTTGCATCTTGGACTCCATTGTACATCATATTTGAAAACCACCTGTATGTTTCAAATTCTCATTTCACCACTTGTATTACACTATACCACATATTACACATTGGTACATTCTCCAAGGGGTGTGTGTTCAAAAATTAGAGTCATTTTTTTGGGTTCTCCTTTGTTTTATACCACTAGGGCTGCCCAAATGCATCCTGACACATGTGGAGGATTTATGTCAAATTTGGCTTCTAAAAGGCAAACATCCCTCTTTCCTTCTACTGTGCACCCATAAAGCATTTTATATGCACATATGGGGTACTTCTGCATTCGGAGGACATAGTTTTACACCTTTTGGGGGGGTTATTTCATCTTTTATCCCTTGTGGCTTACAAAAATTTGTGGTAAAAGTGACCTTTTACCTATTCTCCTTTATATGGCTTAATTGGATCACACACCTGTAGGGGCAAATACTACATTTTCCAAGGGGTGTACTTTCCAAAATGGTGTAACTTGTTGGGGTTCCCCTCTGTTTTGTACCACTAGGGGTCTCCAAAGGCATCCTGACAAGTGTAAAGAATGTCGGTCAAATTTGGATTCTAAAAGGCAAACATCCCATTTTCCATTTCATAGCCCTATTGCGTACTTATACATTTTTTTATGCACATGTGGGGCAATTCTACGCTCCGGAGAAACAGTTTTACACATTTTTGGGGGTTGTTTCATCTGTTATCCCTTTTGGCTTTTTTTGGAAAAGTTTTCACCTTTCTTTTTCGGGGCATAAATGAATCAAACACCTATAGAGGCAAATACACATATTACACCTTGCTAAATTCTCCAAGAGGTGTACTTTCCCTTGTTCGCGTACCCAATATTTTCGTATCACTAGGGCTCTCGAAATACATCCTGACACATGAAAATTTTTAGCCATCTTTGTCCTCCAAAAACCAAACAACATTCTTTCCCTTCAAAGTGCCCCCCTGTGCCCGTATAGCAGGGTATAGTGACAAATTGGGTATTGGCATACTCTGGAGGAATTGCACTAAACATTGTAAAATGCATTTTCCTTTTTAACCCATTGTGAAGGTGCAAATTTTAGTGTTCAATGAATCTATTGTAAGATAAAATTACATTTCTGTAATTTCCCTTTCATTTATTTTTCACCCTCATGAAACGCTCAAAGGTTGTTTTGAATATTTTGAGGGGTGCAGTTTCTAAAATGGTGTCATTTGTGGGGGTTTCCTATCATATGGGCCTTATAAAGTCACTTATAACTAAATTGGACCCTCCAGAAATAGGTTTTGATCATTTTCGTGATAATCTAAAAAAATCACACATAAAGTTATAAGCCTCCTAAAAAAAACATATTGCTTAAATTTCTCAACCAACATGAAGTACAATGTGTCATGAAAAAACAATCTCAAAATCAACTGGGTATGTTAAAGCGTTCCAAAGGTATGACCACTTATAGTGACACATGTCAAAATTAAGGTGCAATATGAAGGAAGGTGCAAAATAGCCAAGTTGTTAAGGCGTTAATGTTCATATGATTTTATGTCAATTTCAATATACCATGGGAGAGTCTTTTTTTCTGAAAATAACAAAATGGAAAATGGTTTACATTTTAAAGGGTCTTATGGCTGGAGCTGAGGAACTGCTTGTTAGCTCCCGTTTAAGTGAAAATGAGCTAAAATGTAGTTCCTACACACAGTTTCAGACGTAAAGCTGCCATTGGCAGAAAGAATACCCATATCCGGACAAAGAAGTGTATGTCTTATTGTAAAACGTCACTTTTATTAAACGTCAAATTAAAAAAGATAGAAGTATGTGTAGAACCATTGCTACAGATTGCTTTAGAGAATGGAATTTAAAAACACAGTAGAGTGGGCTCAATGGGTCAATGAGGGGTACTCACTCCCTATTGAAGTATCGCATTAGCGTCATGCATGTAATCTAAGGTCTCTCGGGCACAGTTATGGCGTAATGGGCAGGGTGTCAGACTCCGCTGGATTTCCAGCATATGGGGTTACTATTAGGTAGCTTGGTCTCGGGTGTGGTGATTGATATTCGCCTGACCACAATCCTCACAGGGATAATACTGTATAGATTCAGATAGACATCTCACTGATATCCATGTATGAGAGTTGACGGACCAGTTGCTATGGGTTGGTCATATACAGTGACCAGAGCCCTACACTGCAGGAGTCAGTGGATAGATAGCGTACTGCTAGCCAAACTATGCCGTATCTGAGAGGTACATGCTAACTGATTGTATACTGTGGATTTGACTCAGAGCCTAACTGTACTGCTGATTAAAAAGAAGTTACACAAAAGCCCCCGACATGTTTCACCAGCAAGCTGGCTTCATCAGGGGTAGGGCTATTAGTGTCAGCGGCGAGACAACGCCGGGCATTTAAAGAATAAACTCCTCCTGCTAACCATTCCAGCAGCCAGTAAGGAAGAAAGAATCAAACAATGCCTCCCAAGAAACAGTGGCTGATAGGTCCGATGGTGGTGACGTCCTAATAGGGTCGCGAACACGATCTTAGTGATGACGTCCCGATCGATGTAGCAGGTCAGCTGATCAACATGGATCAGCTGACTATGTCAGCTGACAGACTAGTTATCGTCATCGGAGCAGCGCTTGTATGCGCATGCTCCTGGACTTAGAAGAGTTAGCAGAGTAAGTGGCTGAATCTGCGCATGCTTGGGGACTTTGGTGAGAATAACGGGAGTTCTGTCATTGAGGATCAGGCCGACAGGTATGATGCCCATATGTATACTCTGATATCGGAGAAATATGAAGACGTGTATAATATGATATAAGGTCCGCTGGACTATACGTGGCAAGAGAAGACCTTGCTTAAATAGATAGCAAGATATATATTGAATATGTCATTTCAATTGTTGCCAAGTATCATATTCGGCAACTCCCATGTTATGAGCTGGGATACCGAGAAAACAAATATTCACTCACGCGTGCCACCGGGCAAAGCTCAAAGGTATATGAGATGACAATACATGGAAGTATGGTATTGTTACCTTAGTTTAGAAATGAATCTAGGGTCGGACGCTTAAAGTGTGTATAAATGAGAACAAGTAGCCAAGAATAAGTCAATTTATACACAGACTAGGGAGGAAGGTAAGTATATATTGAAGAGTCATAAGGAAAGGGAGGGAGAGGGTAGGTTACCTTCAATAGAGCATTGTAGTAATAGCTAGTCAAAAAGTATTTAAACAGTATTATTTACATTTTTAGAGGGTGTAATGAAATAGAGTTAATGTAAAGAATGGTGTACACTCGAGTATATTCGTTATAAATAAGCGGAAAAGGTGAATCCTTCATTCAAGCCTTTTGGGCTTAAAGATCTCAATCTGTAAATCCATCTGGCTTCCATTTGTAGGAGCTTACGATCGATATTTCCTTGGCGGGGTCCAGACTGGACCTGATCGATGGCCCAGAATTTTAGAGAATCTGTCTTGCCTCCATGGTGTAGTCTTATATGTCTGGAGATAGGAGTGTCCTTGCTAGTTGTAATGGAGCGAATATGACTAGATATTTTCCTACGTAGTTGTTGTATGGTTTTGCCCACATAAATACGTGGGCAAGTGCATTGTGCTACGTAAACAACTGCTGTGCTTCTGCAGTTCAGGAAACGCTTGATTATGATAATATCACCATTGGCCGGATTCACAAAAGATTTGGTTCTGGGCATGAACGAGCAAAAGGCACAGGAACCACAAGGAAAAGAACCAGAGGTTATATTCATGGGTCTTTGAATTGGTGTTGAAATTTCGCTGAAGTGACTATGTACGAGGAAGTCTTGCAGGTTGGGACCGCGACGATAGGTAACTGTCGGTCTGTGACTCAATCTAGTACTCAGGTCCGGATATGCTGTAAGGATGGGCCAATATCTACCCATGATCTTTTTGATCGTTTCGGCATATGCGTCGTATGTGCCGATACACCTGATAACTTGTTGCATGGGTTGTTGTTGTTTATCCTTGAAGAGTGTGTTTCTCTCCGTATGTTTAGCTTTGGCATATGCCTTGTAGAGGCATTTTTTAGGGTATCCACGGCTTCTAAATCTCTGATAAAGGGTGTCGCATTCCTTCTTGAAGGATACTTCAAGGCATATGCCAAAGCTAAACATACAGAGAGAAACACTCTTCAAGGATAAACAACAACAACCCATGCAACAAGTTATCAGGTGTATCGGCACATACGACGCATATGCCGAAACGATCAAAAAGATCATGGGTAGATATTGGCCCATCCTTACAGCGGATCCGGACCTGAGTACTAGATTGAGTCATAGACCGACAGTTACCTATCGTCGCTGTCCCAACCTGCAAGACTTCCTCGTACATAGTCACTTCAGCGAAATTTCAACACCAATTCAAAGACCCATGAATATAACCTCTGGTTCTTTTCCTTGTGGTTCCTGTGCCTTTTGCTCGTTCATGCCCAGAACCAAATCTTTTGTGAATCCGGCCAATGGTGATATTATCATAATCAAGCGTTTCCTGAACTGCAGAAGCACAGCAGTTGTTTACGTAGCACAATGCACTTGCCCACGTATTTATGTGGGCAAAACCACACAACAACTACGTAGGAGAATATCTAGTCATATTAGCTCCATTACAACTAGCAAGGACACTCCTATCTCCAGACATATAAGACTACACCATGGAGGCAAGACAGATTCTCTAAAATTCTGGGCCATCGATCAGGTCCAGTCTGGACCATGCCAAGGAAATATCGATCGTAAGCTCCTACAAATGGAAGCCAGATGGATTTACAGATTGAGATCTTTAAGCCCAAAAGGCTTGAATGAAGGATTCACCTTTTCCGCTTATTTATAACGAATATACTCGAGTGTACACCATTCTTTACATTAACTCTATTTCATTACACCCTCTAAAAATGTAAATAATACTGTTTAAATACTTTTTGACTAGCTATTACTACAATGCTCTATTGAAGGTAACCTACCCTCTCCCTCCCTTTCCTTATGACTCTTCAATATATACTTACCTTCCTCCCTAGTCTGTGTATAAATTGACTTATTCTTGGCTACTTGTTCTCATTTATACACACTTTAAGCGTCCGACCCTAGATTCATTTCTAAACTAAGGTAACAATACCATACTTCCATGTATTGTCATCTCATATACCTTTGAGCTTTGCCCGGTGGCACGCGTGAGTGAATATTTGTTTTCTCGATATCCCAGCTCATAACATGGGAGTTGCCGAATATGATACTTGGCACCAATTGAAATGACATATTCAATATATATCTTGCTATCTATTTAAGCAAGGTCTTCTCTTGCCACGTATAGTCCAGCGGACCTTATATCATATTATACACGTCTTCATATTTCTCCGATATCAGAGTATACATATGGGCATCATACCTGTCGGCCTGATCCTCAATGACAGAACTCCCGTTATTCTCACCAATGTCCCCAAGCATGCGCAGATTCAGCCACTTACTCTGCTAACTCTTCTAAGTCCAGGAGCATGCGCATACAAGCGCTGCTCCGATGACGATAACTAGTCTGTCAGCTGACATAGTCAGCTGATCCATGTTGATCAGCTGACCTGCTACATCGATCGGGACGTCATCACTAAGATCGTGTTCACCACCCTATTAGGACGTCACCACCATCGGACCTATCAGCCACTGTTTCTTGGGAGGCATTGTTTGATTCTTTCTTCCTTACTGGCTCCTGGAATGGTAAGCGGGAGGAGTTTATTCTTTAAATGCCCGGCGTTGTCTCGCCGCTGACACTAATAGCCCTACCCCTGATGAAGCCAGCTTGCTGGTGAAACATGTCGGGGGGCTTTTGTGTAACTTCTTTTTAATCAGCAGTACAGTTAGGCTCTGAGTCAAATCCACAGTATACAATCAGTTAGCATGTACCTCTCAGATACGGCATAGTTTGGCTAGCAGTACGCTATCTATCCACTGACTCCTGCAGTGTAGGGCTCTGGTCACTGTATATGACCAACCCATATACACTTACAGGGGGACAGTAGCAACTGGTCCGTCAACTCTCATACATGGATATCAGTGAGATGTCTATCTGAATCTATACAGTATTATCCCTGTGAGGATTGTGGTCAGGCGAATATCAATCACCACACCCGAGACCAAGCTACCTAATAGTAACCCCATATGCTGGAAATCCAGCGGAGTCTGACACCCTGCCCATTACGCCATAACTGTGCCCGAGAGACCTTAGATTACATGCATGACGCTAATGCGATACTTCAATAGGGAGTGAGTACCCCTCATTGACCCATTGAGCCCACTCTACTGTGTTTTTAAATTCCATTCTCTAAAGCAATCTGTAGCAATGGTTCTACACCTACTTCTATCTTTTTTAATTTGACGTTTAATAAAAGTGACGTTTTACAATAAGACATACACTTCTTTCTCCGGATATGAGTATTCTTTCTGCCAATGGCAGCTTTACGTCCGTCTGTGTAATAAACCCCCTGCCGCGACAACTGGTCCATTTTTTGTAATATAATACACACAGTTTCGGCACATTGCAAAAATTGTGAGTCAGCTGTTTCATGGATATTTTCTTTAATCATTTTGTCTTCTTCAGCTACGGACCGATCATTCACTGGGAGCTGACAAAATGTCTGTAAGCATCCAAAGACCATCAAGAAAGTCGGTCACAAAGATGCTGTGTAAGTATAAACTGGACTTAAATATTTTGCAATTTGCAGCATGGAGATAGTAAAATGTACTGGAAAAGATATACCAAAATATTTCATCTTAACACTACACAATTTAAAAGGGTTTTCCCACAAAAGAAAATTCTCACATCTCAATCCCCTAGTGATGTTAAAACAATAAAAATCATTTTAACCCCTTACTTTACAATTTTACTCAGTGTTATTGCTGTTTTAGCTCCTATCACTTTAAAGGCTGCTCAGTGCAAAATCCAAGGGTGTGGGCGGAGACTCCCTAAGCAGGCACATTATAATCCATCTAGTTCTGTGGGATGACAATGTGGTTGGATTATCAGGGTACAGGTGAATAAACACTTTCATCTGGCTACTGACATTGTGCTAAAACACCTAGAAAGAGATGAAACGGATCAGAGATGATGAAATGCATGAGATTACATGGAGGCATGACAGACAAAGGGTGACAGACTTTTACACTGTGAGCTCTGCAAAAAATGTTCCGAAAAAAGATAATTTTTAATTAATACTTTTAAAAAAGGCGCTAAAAATTATTAAAATCTGCATAATAAAACAGAATCATTATTAGGTCCACAAAGTGAACCCCATGAAAACAACCCTAAAAAACACTTAGAAAAAAAAGATATTTTTTAATTATTACCCTTTAAAAATGCTATAAAAAGTGATAACAAAAAGTTGTGCACTCTAAAATAGTTGTGCTATCAGCACATTGTAATGAATGAAGAGTAAAATCCCCATATTCTGCCATATTGCAGTATGGCAGTATATGGTAGGATCGATCAGACAACCTAGGGTTAAATTACCCTAGGGAGTCTGAAAAATAGTAAAAGTAAAAATAAAAAAAAGTTTAAAAAAAAAAATTAGAATAAAAAAACCTAAAAATTCAAATCACCCCCCTTCCCTAGAACTGATATAAATATTAATAAACAGTAAAAATCATTAACACATTAGGTATCGCCGCGTCCAAAAATGCCCGATCTATCAAAATATAATAACAGTTTTTCACTGCGTTTAACCCCGTATCAGAAAATAGCGTCCAAGGTCGAAAAATATAAAAAAAATAATAAAAAGTGATCAAAAGGTCACACAGTCCTAAAAATTATAGCAATGAAAACGCCATCAAAAGTCGCAAAAAATGACACCACCCACAGCTCCGTACACTAATGTATGAAAAAGTTATTGGCGCCATGTAATCGTACCAACCCAAAGAATAAAGTAGACATGTCATTTGGTGCGCACAGTGAAAACTGTAAAATCCAAGCCCACAAGAAAACGTCGCAAATGTGTTTTTTTGCCATTTTCACTGCATTTGGAATTTTTTTCCTGTTTCCCAGTACACGGCATGGAATATTAAATACCGTCACTACAAAGTGCAATTTGTTATGCAGAAAATAAGCCATCACAGAGCTCTTTATGTGGAAAAATAAAAAAGTTATAGATTTTTGAAGGTGGTGAGTGAAAAATGGAAGTGAAAAAACTAAAAAAAAAGGCCAAGTCGTTAAGGGGTTAAACAGATTTGTCTGTTGTATCCATATGACTGTGATGCAAAAATTTACAACATTTTCGCCTAATTACTTTTTATTCAGTAAAAATGAGAAAACATTTTTAAAAAATCTATATAAATGAGGTATATAATATATATATATATATATATATTATATATTAATACTATTTTTATGGTATGGTAAATGGCCAAAAAAAAACACAAAAAAGTTTCCTAAAAATTGATGATTTTCATTTAATCCACCAACAAAGAGTTAAAAAAATCTCACCAATTAGCTATAGATGCCCCAAAATTATGTATCCATTCCATGCCCGGCTGTGTGCCCATACAGCAGGTTACCATCACATATGGGGTATCAGTGTACCCGGAAGAAATTGGATATCAAACTCCGTGGAGCCTTTTTCCATTTAATCCATTGCAAATGTTTAATTTTCCACCCAAAATGAGTGTATTGTGAAAAAATATTACAATTTGTAGACCGCACCCCCATTTTGTTTTAACCCCTATAAAACACCTAAAGGGTTAACAAACTTCTTAAAAGTGCTTTTTCATACCTTAAGGGGTGTAGTTTCCATAATGGGGTAATTTACGAGTCTAGCTATCATTTAGGCCTCTCACTGTCAATTAAAAATTGAGCAGGTCCATCTAAATACAGGTTTTGGTGATTTTCCCAAAAATTTTAAAAATGGCACCCAAATTCTGAGCCTCATAACATTCTAGTAAAATATGTGGAATCTTAAAAAACCATGCCACCATAAAGCAGACATTTAGGAAATGTAAGTTATGAATTTATTTGGGTGCTATGACTATCTGCATCAAAAGTAGAGAATTTAGAACTTTGAAAATAAAGAATCTTTCCAAATTTTTGCCAAGTTTCTTTTTTTTTTTTATAACTAAACACAAAAGATATCATCAAAATGTTTAAACTGATTTGAAGAACAATGTGTCAGGAGAAAACAATCTCAAAATCCCCTGGATATATTATAGCGTTCCAAAGCTATAAGCAATTATAGTGGACACAGGGCAGATTTGAAAAATGAGGCTGCGTCCTAGAGGCCAAAATAGGCTGAGTCCCGTAGGGGTTAATTCTTCAGTGCAGTGTATGTCAACAGCATACAGGGGAGCAAAATTTTAAATAACAACTAATTACATATTAGCTTATATTTTAATGAGCTTATTCCTGGAATACCCCTTTAACACCCGTGATCGGTGCCAGGATCCATTGATGGCACTAACAGTGGAGGCGTGAGCACAACTGTACCCAGATGCATCAGGAGATCTGATTCAAAAGTTTGGGTTCAAGAGACCCAAAACTACAGTGTTCAGTACAGACCTGAATTTTGTGGTTCGCGTCTGCTCATCATTACTAATTACCAATCCTTTTCTAATAAACATTGCAAGAATATATTTAAAGCGGTATTCTCATTACACAAAGTTATACAATTTTCCAATATTCTTTTTGCATCAATTCCTAACAGTTTTCTCAGCTTGCTGTCCTTCTAGGGATAATAATAATTCATTCCTTTATTTATATAGCACAAATAGATGCCGCAGCACTGCACAGAGCTTGCCAAATTAGTCCCTGACCACAATGGGGCTCACAATCTAATCAATCAACTTACTAGTATGTTTTGGAGTGTGGAAGGAAACTGGAGCACCCGGAGGAAACCCACGCAAACACAGAAAGAACATATAAACTCTATGAAGATGTTTACCTGGATGGGACTTGAACCCAGGACCCCAGCGCTGCAAGGCTGTAGTGCTAACCACTGTAGTGCTAACCATGGTCAGATTTCTGACCACTAGTACCAAACATAGACGCATTCCATAGAATGACAGCAATACAGAAAGTATATTGGAAAACTGTATAACTTTTTATTTGAAAAATAATTATTTGCAGAAATTTGCTTTAATATAACCAAGAAATGCATATTTATTATTTATTTGTAGCTTATTTAGTCAAGAATTGTAAACTGGACTAATAAAGCACCAAACTGTTACTAGAAATGTACTCTCCTGATGCATAACAATCTGAAATAACATGAACCATACAAATATCATGTTTTATATACTCTTATCATCATATCACTGTTCATTTTACTAGTTGTCTTGGTTATGGTCTTTGCCATCTGCTGGGCTCCCTTTCATGTGGACCGACTTTTCTTTAGTTTTGTTGTGGATTGGACTGAATCACTGGCGAACATCTTTAACCTTATCCATGTTGTTTCTGGTAAGTTTTCTTTTTTCATTTTTAAATCTAATTTATTTAATTAAACTTATAACAAAAATGCATAAATCAATAGTGCTTATGATAAATTACAACATTTGCTATTATTAAAGAAACATGTTCCTGTCCTAAATCTGTTTAAATCAGATTCTTCCCTATACGCCACTGAGAGATTAAGGAACCTAATAATTCCAATTTTGCCAGGCTGAACTTTAACAAGAACATGAATCCCATTGAAGTCAATAGGGAGCAATATTTTAACACAAAAATAACTTTATGATGGGGTATTAAGGGATAGAGGAATGGTCTGGTGGAAATAACAGGGAAAGTACTTAAAATAATAAAATAACACACAAAAAAATAAAAAATTATTTTAAAAAAATGATGTAACAGTGGTTTAAATGCTCTCTGGGTGTTCAGACCCAGTAATTCTCTCTGTGGTAAGAGAAGCAATGAGAAAACCACAAACCTCTCCTCTCCCTGGGATTAGTGGTGGTCTAGGTATTCAGACCCAATTATTATCTCTGAGGTAAAAGAAGCAATGTTAAAACCACAAACCCTTCCTCTCAATGTGGTTTAAGGCACTTCAGGGGTTCAGACCCAGTTATTTTGACTGCAGTATAAGAAGCAAAGGGAAAACATCAAACCCTTCCTCACACTTTGGCTAAAGGCGCTCTGGGTGTTCAGACCCAGTTATTATCTCTGCAGTAAAAGAAATAATGGGAAAGCCACAAACCCTTTCTCTCACTGAGGTTGAAGGTGCAATGGGAAAACCACAACAGACCCAGTTATCTCTGTGGTGGAAGAAGCAATGAAAAAAAGACACTTACTGCGGATATGGGCGGAGAAAGTATACAGACCAAGTTATTCCCTCTATGGTAAAAGGAGCAATGTGACAATAACAAACCGTTCCTCTCACTGAATAACTGGTTCTGTTTGTTCAGACCCAGTTATTCTCCTTGCAGTAAAAGAAGCAATGAGAAAACTACAAACCCTTCTACTCACTGCAGTTGAAGGCACTCTGGGTGTTCAGGCCCAGTTAGTTAAATAGAGGATTTGAGTGGAAATGGAAAAATCAGACATCCTTCCTTTCTCTGTGTTTAAAATTCTGGTAATGCAGGTGGGTGTGATTATTATATATATATAAATCACTACTGACTGTCTCTTAAATAGTAAGCAACCAGAACACAGCCCTAGATTCGATCCACATTGCCTTACATTGTCAACACAACCCGGAACTTCTCAAAAAGATGATCTTAACATGAAAACATGCACACATTCCTGCATAAAGGAATCACACCATCCCTCCATTATTTATACCTACATTACGGTGTTCTTACTCAAATTACTATAAACCTGGAAAGTTCTATTTTTGCTCTATTTGTTCAATGACACACATATTACACCCATCTAAAAGTGACCTTTGTTATCTCATTATCTTGCTTTATTGATATGTAGTTTATTTGGGTTACCGCTATATAAAGGAATATACAATAATATATCTCAGTGAAGCTTTGTGCAATTTTCTCCAAAAATTATTGCCTCACCTCGCTGCATATTTTGATGAATATGGGGTCTGTATGAACTTCTCACATATTAGTGTTTTTAGTAAAGTACTTTTCATTTGTATAAGTGGTCTGAATTTCTACATATTTTTGTGAAAAAAAAATTTCATGTAACTTTTGCTTTTTATCACAGTTTTCTGCAAGGTTGCATGATGGTGGTTGTGTGTATTAATTGAAAAGTTATTTCCGTATACATTGTAGGCTCTGTTTTATGAAAGAAAAATAATCTTGACAGGATAGGAACTTTTTACTTTGATTATTATATTTTTTTGTGGATTGCAACTAAATATTGGCTTTTGTTTTCGCATTTTTGGAAGCGTAAATTTTTGTATCAATTGTATTTATATTGAAAGTATTTTTCAGATTTAACTGAAAATATTATGCTACCTTAAAAGGCTTGCTACTTTAAGAAGGCAGAATATAATGAATGTATAAGGGGTAGTCAATTACAGTATAGCAATATGTACATTGCGTTGACAGTGCTAAATCCTATAATGAATAGCAACATGACTAAAATAATACATATGACAGACACACTGTTACATGAGATCATTGTTCCTAACTGGAAATTCTGCTCTAAGATTGTATATTACATACAGGATACATGGATATAGCATATACTGACATCAGTCACTAATATTCTGTAGTGAGATGTCAGTGTGTACAGAGGCCATTTGGTGAGTAGTATAACAAATGCCTTCAGCAGGAAAAGCCGTCTGTCACGGCCGCACCCGCGTTCCTCGGTCCGTGCGCGTGCCGGCGCTCCTAGCCTTAAAGGGTCAGCATCCTTCTGATTGGTGTTGTCTAATCTGGCTCGCCCTTAGAATTCAGCACCTCCCTTCCTGCCTGGCCGGATCTTCTTGTAGGATCTTCCAGAGTTTCCAGACCTAGCTTCCTAAAGCTGCTCCTAAGGAAGATAAAGCCCATCAGTGTTTCCAGACTCCTCTGTCTTTCCTGTGTTTCTCCAGCATACCCAGACACTCTCGTGTCTCCAGCGTTCTCAGACGCTCTCGTGTCTCCAGCGTTCCCAGACGCTCCTGGCGACTATGGTGTTCCCAGCGTTCCCAGATGCCTCCAAGCCACCAGCTCTCCTTTAAGGACCTGTCCGTTCCTGTCCACCTTGGTCATGTGCCAGCTGCTGCCTGCTTGCCTGCCGTGAGTTCCAGCTCATCCTTCCAAGCGGTACTCCTGCTGTCTTCCCAGACTCGGACTGTGTCCTACAACCTCTGTTCTCCCTGGCTGCCACCTTGTGCCTAGTTACACCCGTGGAACGACCTGGTGGCACCCCGCCATCCCATCCAGCTTAGCGACAGGCTCTGGTGAAGACCAGGTGCCAGTTAGACTCTTGTCCCGGGTGTCAGCTAGTACCATCTCCATCTCCCGCGGTGGTACAGGGGGTTCACAGACTCTTCCTCCCAGACTCTTTCCAAAGAGAGTCTTCCTCCCTGGTACTCCCAAGAACCTTCCGTTGTACTGTATGTGTACCATAACACCATCATAAAGCAGGTGTGAGATTCTCTCTATGTACACACTGGGGTCTATCCTGAGTTTATCCTGAGCCTAAATTATGGCCCTTAGAACACCCTCCTACAATGGATATGTGGAGAGAGAAAATAAACGAGATACTGTATATAGAATGGAGAAATTGTGCCACTGGGAATTGGGGACTAGGAAATAAATTGTACACATATGGAAAGAACGAAAGACAGCATAAGGTTTAGAATAGAGTGCATATACCAATGGGCCCCAAATCACCCCTCACCCCACCCCTTGAAAATGAGGCAGGTGTCCACTTTCATAAAATAGCTGGTTTATTGCTCTGGCAATGATGTGACACAATTTCCAAAAATGCTATATTAGTTTGCTGTCATTCAATAGTGTGCACTAACACCTAGCTTATAAAAGTGTTTATGTCTGTGAATAGCATGCACTAATGCCAAGATGGTTAAGGCGCTCCTGTCAGTAAAAAGTTTGCACTAATAATTGTAAATGTGCTCTAGTCAGCGAATTGTTTTCACCAATACCGATATTGTACAGGTGCTCCTGTCGGTGAATAGCACACACTTATTCCTATATTGTAAAGGTGCTCCAGTCAGTGAATGGCAAGCATTAATACCAAAATTGTAAAGGTGCTCCTGGCAGTGAATAGTGCTGACCTAGATGTTAAAGGTGCTCGTGTCAGTGAGTAGTGCACTCTAAAACCTAGATTCTAAAGGTGCTTCTCTCAGTCAGTAAATAGCATTTACTATTATCCAAAGGTGGGGAGCACAATATAAGAGGGAGATAAGGGGCCGCAATATAAGGGGGTTAAGAGGAGGCCACACTATGAGGGGGAGATAAGGGGCACAATATGAGAGGGAGATGAGGGGACACAATGTGAGAGGGAGATGAGAGGCCACAATATGAGGGGGAGATGAGGGGCCACAATATGAGGGGGAGATGAGGGACCACAATATGAGGGGGAGATTAGTGGGCCACAATATTAAGGGGAGATGAGTGCCTTGTCCTGTCCAGCATAAGCTGAAAGTCATCACTGTGTTGTCCCTGAGAGGCAGAAGAAATTATTCATTGAACTATCCCCCAGTCATCCAGCTCAGGTTGATTAGTCCTGACTGGACAATTCAGGCAGTTTGAGCAAGTAAGTTGGCACCCAGGTCATGAATATTATAATTGTTTTGAGCAAAACCACTCAGATCAGGGATTGAATGAGTATGTTTCTGCATCAGTGTAGCTACAGCATTCTCAAGGTATGCGTGGTTCAATGCATAAAAATAAATGGTAGCTTCGTTAGAACAGAACTGCTTACTCTGTCTGCACAAATATCCCCTATATAGAACAACCCACTGGCCCTCCAACTAGCTCCATTAGGGACCAAAGTAGTTTCAGGAAGTGCTAGGTTATTTCACAGAGGGCTATACTTGTCAAAACAAATTGCATAATGATGGGAACATACTCTTGCCCATAACAGAAGGAGCTGGCGTAAAAGGGGAGATGCCTCCCTGGTCCTCCTGTCTTCCCCAAACTGGAGATGCTCAGATGAGCAGGCCAGAATAGGGGCCAATAAGGTGTGCAATGGTGCATGATTTCCGAAGGTGGAACAACCAAGTGTAGCTGCCCAGAAGTAAACATTGGGAAATCCTCCTTCCAGGAACAGAATAGCAGATGGGTGGCTATCCTCACCCTTCTCTTTTCCCACACTTCCAGACAAAGAGTTTTTCTGCAACTATTACCCCATTACCCTAAACTTGGGACTGGAGCAGTACATACAGGATTTGAGGAAGAGTTTTAACCATTACCCTGTACGCTGAGGCATATAGAAAAGAAAGCGAGCCACTAAGAATGATTTTCTTTAAAAATTTTTTGATTTTATATATTTCTTTTTCATAAATTGGTTACAAAAAGTACAAACATGTCAGAAAGGATTTTTCTTTTTTATCAGTCATTTCTGAGGTATTACCTCTAAGTCCTTTATCACATATAGTTTGGGTTGCAAGCAATTCCCATTTTTAGAGTTTCACTGTACCGTGGCCTTGTAGAGACTTCTCACAGGTGGATTTCAGCAGAGGAGTAGATGTTCTCGTTAGTCACTTCTTAGCAGAGAAACACTCGCATGATTTTCGTGACGTTTCGGAGGTCACGCCTCCTTCCTCAGACATGCGCATCTCTATCTCTCTCTTCCATTTATACGGAGATAGCCGGAACTTTACTTGCATTTCAAAACATATACTTAAATCTAAATTATTTACAATTATTGCACAGTTACTATATATATATAACAGACAATGTGAGAGAGAGCCTCTCTTCTTCCTTTTCAAATTTTGCATGGAAAAAGTGAAATGCTATCTAACCCTCCAAGCACAAAGGGAGGGGTGAAGGACTAACAGCGATCAAAGAAATACATTAAAGTTACATTCTTCGTTTATTCCATTTGGATTTAACGTTTCAAATTTATATATCCAATGGACTTCACGTTGGAGTAGGCGTCTTTTTATATTCTCTTTATCGTATGCTTCAACTTCCTCTAATACTGTCCATTTTAATTCAGACACATTGTGTCTATATTCAAAGAAATGTCTAGCTAGTGACGCTTCATAATGTTTCTTTCCTTTTTCTTTCCCCTCTTTTGTTGTTTTTATTAAATTTTTTTCATAATTCTTAATAGCTGACCTATGTTCATTAATACGAATTTTTATTTGTCTAGATGTTTGTCCTATGTACGCTTTCCCGCAAGGACATTTAATCATATAGATTACGTTTTTACTATCACAGGTAAATCTACTTTTAATATAGATTGGGGTCCCTTTTCTTGGGTGGGAGATCTTATCTCCTTTTATTATAGAACTACAGTTTTGACATGCGAGGCATGGGAAAGTCCCAGTATGTCTCGGACGCAAGAACTCTTGTTTGAGCAATCTTTTCTTTTTTATGTCCGCTCTTACAATATGATTTGCTATAGATTTGCCTTTTTTGTATACAAAACGTGGACGATCTACAAATAGCTTTTTATATTTCTGATCACATTTCAATAAATCCCAGTGTTTTAGTATTGTTTTCCTAACTAAATTAGCGTGATTATCATATGTGGAGACAAACATATGACGTTTCTTTTCTTTACATTTGGGTTTTGTCAAGCGTAATTCCTTATTATCTAGTTTGCTCACTTCGTTTGCTGTATTAGTTAAATTTACGTAATCGTATCCTTTCGCTTCAAATTTCTTAATCAATTCCTCCTTATGTTTTTCGTATTCATTATCCCTATCGCAAATGCGTCTTAGGCGTGTGAACTGTCCCCTAGGGATCCCCTTAAACACTTTAGGATTATGAAAGCTCTTACGGTCAAGCAAATTATTCCTATCTGCTTCTTTTGTAAATAATGTAGTAGTAATGTTATTATCTTCTGTTCTCCGTACTAATACATCTAGGAAACTTATTTCATCTTTATTCACTTCACATGTAAATTCAATTAACCTGTGTTGGGTATTAAGAAATCCGACCCATTCTTTTAATTCATCTTCTGTGCCTCCCCATGCCACAAACACGTCGTCCACGTATCTAAGCCATAGCTTAGCGTGGTGACTATGTGGGTGGATGGGGAGGGACAGATCTTCAAAAAAGGACATAAAGATATTAGCCAGGCTTGGTGCCACAGGAGACTCCATTGAGGTCCCCTGTAATTGTAAATAGAAATCTGAATCGAACCTGAAATAGTTCTTTTTTAAGATAATTTCCAACAAACTTATCAAAAACTTGATTTTCATATTTGAAAGTTTAGCATCTTCACATAATTTTTCTGAAATTATTTCAATACATTCATCTGTCGGAATGTTTGTATACAGACTTTTAATGTCCAATGTACATAAAAAGGTAACATCTTTTAAATCCAGGGACTGAATATTTCTCAGGAAGTTACTAGTATCTGTCAGACAACGTGGTAATTTTTTAACCATAGGTTGAAGGAAGCTATCAATATAAGTAGCAAGGGGACTAAAGAGAGAATTAACGTCACCTCCGAAACGTCACGAAAATCATGCGAGTGTTTCTCTGCTAAGAAGTGACTAACGAGAACATCTACTCCTCTGCTGAAATCCACCTGTGAGAAGTCTCTACAAGGCCACGGTACAGTGAAACTCTAAAAATGGGAATTGCTTGCAACCCAAACTATATGTGATAAAGGACTTAGAGGTAATACCTCAGAAATGACTGATAAAAAAGAAAAATCCTCTCTGACATGTTTGTACTTTTTGTAACCAATTTATGAAAAAGAAATATATAAAATCAAAAATTTTTTAAAGAAAATCATTCTTAGTGGCTCGCTTTCTTTTCTATATGCTGCTGATTCTGGACATTCTAGGGAGTCTAGTGTGTTCCACTACTTGTTGTAATTTTGTGCCAAACAATACTTTTATAAAAGCATGTACGCTGAGGCACCAAGGCCAGTAGGGGAAAGACATTCAGTAGTAGTCTGCAATGGAGCACGTAAAATGTACACCCAAGTATGTAATGTCCGAGGTCAATTGAAGTAGCTAAGCTGTGGCTTCAATAGAGGGGACTAGATGATCAATAGGGAGAATATGCGACCTGGCCCAATTGATTCTAAGGCCTGAGTGATTGCCAATCATTCTGATTTCCCCTAGCACTGCACTCAGCCCCTAGTCCTCATAGAAAAGTAGGGTATCATACGCATATAAGCTAACTATCTCCAACCCCCGCCCATCATCTATCCTATAGCGGCTCCTCAGCAATAGCATAGAGGAAGAGGGAAAAGTGGCAGAACTGGCGGGTTCCCCTAGCTAGCAAAAACTACCTAGAAGGCAGTCCATTAACCAGGACGGATGCCACAGAGTGATACAGTAGGCAGACTCAGGTTATGAAATACTTGGGGAAGCCAAACTACTGCATTACTGTCTTTACAGGCAGAAATAGTACAGGCATAAACATCCTGACCCCTTTCCCTACTAGACACCAGTTGTAAAAGATGCTGGCATGAACCACATCCTGAGAAATAACAAAAACTGGGTTAGGAGTTAGCATTATCAAGGCTAACCAGTTACGTCCATCATGAATCTGGCCCTCCCTGAACTGTCACAACTTTTTTTGGTTGCACCTTTTATCATGGGGCCTGAACACACACTTTTGTCAGACTTTGCATGATAATTGTGGTGCGCAGTTCGATTGTGCCCCAAAACACCCATTTCAGAGACGAAATTTGTGTTGCGTGAAGAATAGTGCAGCCACGACACAAAAGGGTCAAGTGCAATACATATGTGGTGTGGGCACTTCTTAAATTCATGTGCAATCAGTATGCACATAAAAAGATGTGCCAAGTTCGACAGAAAACTGGTGCCCCTTTTTGCATGCATTGGGGCAAATTTACTAAGGGTTTCGTACACCACATTTCCGTCAGGTTTCCCGACTATTTCCGATTTGCGCCGCATTTAGCAGTGGTTTTTGGTGCATGCGATCGGATTTTGGCGCCGACTTTCATGCGACTCAAATAGGGGGGGGTTGGCCGGACAACCTGACTGATTTGGACTAAGTGCGGGATTAAAAATTCTAATTATGTTGCAAGACATGCACTCACATACACCAGGAAGAAGATGGTGAACTCCAGCGGACCTCAGCGGGGAAGCGACACATGCAGGAACTCGGGCACACAATCTTAGTGAATTGCGCCGGACTTCATCCTCGTGGGACAACGCACCTCATGGATCGCGACAGGACCAGGTAAGTAAATGTGCAACTCAAAACACATCTGCATTCTTACCATCATCAATAAGCAAGTGTTTGCAATGCATTTAAAAAAAAACAATATCAATAACAATAGCCTAATAATGTACATTTGATTTTTCCAAATAGCATAAGGTGATCCCCATGTCCCCCAGTCTAACCCAGTATAGGTATCCAGCACACCTCCCAGTATATAGGTAGCCAGCACACTGAACCCCCCCCCAGTATATAGGTAATCACAGTGTTGGATGTTGAATGATTACTCTTGCATTGTTTAGGATTATACCAGGGTCAGACTGTGGGACCTAGGGCCTAGATGAAATGCTTGTATTCAGTAAGAAGTGTTAATTCGGCATGTTGTTACTTACCAAACCCAAACATTTATGTTTAAAGTACAACTGTAAAGTATAAAAACTTTTGCCAAAATCTGCACTAAGGACAAATAAGCATTTTTCTAATTTACTATAATTAGCTATCTGCAGCTGTTTAGCAGTTAGCAGAGGTTTTACCTTGCACCCAGGCTACTCTCCTTTTTTCATGCTTTCTGGTTGCTATGGGAAACTGTATAATACAGCAAGAGGTTTCTTGAGAGGGGATGTATGACCCAGAGTGATGTCACAAGCATGTGACTCATCACATTCTTCAGGTCTTCCAATTACAAACAAGCTGTCCTCAATCATTTGAAAGTACCTTTGTAAGAGCAGAGGACCTTCAGTGATGTCACAAGCATGTGATAAGTCACATGCTTCATATTGGCCAATTACAAATTTGTTGTCCTATTCTGGCTTCATTGCTGTGAGCAGATGTTACAACCTGTAAGTGGCCACCCAGATCAGGAATAGCTGAATCTTAATTTAATGTTAAATATACTGGATATACGTATCTTAGGCTGAGAAGAAGCCAGTAGCATTATACAGGTATCATTTTTATCAAAAGCTCTTTCCAGCTGTCCTAAAACTATTTTTTGTGAGTAACTTACAGTTGTGCTTTAAACACATCTGCCTTCAGGGAGGAGTTATTTCCGACAGATTCATTAAGAACGAGTGACAGAAATCATGAATCTGTTGCTTCCCTGCACTGGCCCAACAGAGTTCACCAACTTTTTTGTGGTGCACCTTTAACATAGGACGTGTGACAGACTTTGCATGTTAAATCTGGTGCATGGTCCGACTGAACATCGGAACGCTCCCTGATTTGTTGCATGGTAGCTAATGCAGCTGCTCCAAAAAACAGTCACATGTGACACATTTGTGGTGCAGACACTTGTAAAATACATGTGCAAGCAGTTTACATCTAAAAGAACGTGCATAGTCCGTCAGAAAACTGACACAAAACCCTTAGTAAATGTTCCCCTCTGAGTTATTGTAAACAATGCTCCTATACATAAAAAAGAAAAAAGAGGCTTGTGCTCACCCTTTAAGATGCAAGTCCCGCGGTTAAAAAGCCATGCTGGATGAGTCGCTTGGTCTAAGGTCCAAGGTATATGTGTTAAAGAAAAAAGATGGTATAAAAAATGGTAAAACCTAATACATTTTATTTAATCTGTGTTCGGTTAAAAAGGAAGAAAAAAAGATGTGATAACGTGTTTCGGACGGAAATAAATTGCTGTCCTTAATCATACCATACAAAGGTGGTGAACACGATTAAATGGAGAACCATGCCACCAGAAACATCAATCACATGGTGGGCGTGTCAACATAAACATCACCTGATCGGGGCTGTGTGCACGTAGAGAGCACATAATCAAGTGATGTCATTGACAAAGTATATGATCGCTATGGTTGCATATACATAGGAGGACATTGCATTTATCTACAGTAATATATGAACAAGAAATGCAAGGCAGTGGGGCAATGGAAGTCTCATTTGACAACACAAGGTAATTATACATTGGTATGTGATAATATTACAACATTACAATGTACAAGAAAAGTTAGTCTATAGTCACATGATAGTGGTGAAAAATAAAAAGTATAAAGTCACACCTGTGGAACGACCTGGTGGTACCATGCCGCAGCAAATCCAACCGGCTTTGCGGTGAGCTCTGGTGAAGACCGGGTGTCACTTAGACTCTGGTCCCAGGTGTTGGCTTACTTCATCGTCCACGATGGTCCAGTGGGTCCACTACCCCTGGAGCCTGTGTACTTTATTTAGGGGAAAAAAAAGGGTTTATTGCCAGTGGTTGTAGTTAGCTCTTTTATTTTATTTTTAAGGTAGTGTGTGCGATCTTTGCTGTTAGTGATGTTTAAAGCTCTATGACAGAGTTAACCATTTGGTGATGACATGACATTCTGCATTGAAAAAAACCCCTGTAGATGAGACTCTTTTTGCTCTGATCTATTCACCTATAGGGAGGTTCCTAATGGTGTGACGAGGGTGACAACTGTCAGCTCTGAGAGGTGTGTTGCCTGATGTTGGTTTACGGTAGAGCTTAGTGAAAACTTTGTTTTTTGTAATACATCTCTCAAGATAAATATCCAAAAAGGGAATACCATATGGTTGATGGTCAAAGGTAAATTTTAGAAGATTGTTGTTGAGATAAGATATGAAATTAACGACTGTCTCCCGATCTCCACACCAGATGAGGAGGCAGTCGTCGATGTATCTGCCATACCAATGTATGAACTCCACAAATGGGCTGTTTCTTCCGAAAAAAGATATCTTTCTTCCAATGTTGCCATATAGAGATTGGCCAATATGGGTGACAAACGGGCACCCATGGGGCAACCTGATTTTTGTAGAAAAAAATGATTATGAAAGATGGAAAAAGTTATTATGCAATAAGAAGTAAACTACATCAATTACATAATCTTGCAAAATGGGAGAGAGGGTGCTATAAGGTATAATGTGAAGCCTTGCAAGCAACCCCATGGGGAATGGAGGTGTTCAGAGCTGTCACACTAACCAACTATAGTTACTAAGCCAAGACATTTCATTCTTTGTTGATAAGCTTTGCTGTCTCGTATATAACCCGGTAGCCTGAGCACAAAGAGTTTAGTTATTCGATCCATTGGGTCTTCATTTATTCCAAGGTAGGTTTTCTCATCACTCAGCATTCTCATTGCCACAGTGTTGTACAGCTCTCTATCTAAAACTACCACCGAACCACCCCGGTCTGAAGGGAGGATGGGGATTTTGACCTTTTGTTTTAACTTGGTTAGGGCTTTTGTTTCTTGTTTCTTTGTGAGAAAGATTGGATGTTGCATTATTCGTGGATTACTTCTTGTTTTCAGGTTTTGGAGGTCTTTTTCCACCATTTGTTGATAGGTGTCCATTTGGAGTTAGGATTAGGTTAGGATTAGGAGTTCTTGAATCAGTCGGATAAAATGTGGGGTATTTTTTCCACACTAGAACCGAAGTGTTATGTACTTCATATGTAGATATTGGATGAGTTTCTGCAAGTTGTTTTCATGAGTTGGTGAATGTTTCTATGCATATTAAAGTCCATTTTTAGGTCAGAGGTATTATTTCCTAGATCATTTTAAAAAGGACTTCATGTTCAATGGGATTGAAAGGCTCAGGAAAATAGTTTGTTTGTGTGAAGTGTTTTTTTTACTGTGAACAATCTCACAAATTTATTAACATCACAGAACATTTTAAAAAGATCAACATTTTTTGTGGGTGCAAACCCCAAGGCTTTTGATAAGATTTTAAAGGAAACCTACCACTTGAAGTGGCAGGTGTAAGAAGGAAATACCGGGCAGGGTGAGCTGGTGCCGGAGCTTATTTTTGTTAGTGTTTTAAACCGCTGTATCGCGGTTTAAAACACTTTTTAAACTTTATAGCCGAAGCTGCTTCGGCGCACTCGGCGCTTACCATGCTCGCTATCCGTGCGCGCGGCTACAAAGGAAGTGAAGGAGAGCCGCGCGCATGGTAAGCACTGAGCGTGTACCTCCCTGCTCCGAAGCAGCTTCGGCCATGAAGTTTAAAAAGTGTTTTAAACCTGCCTTGACCTGTTGTTACGTTTCTGATACTGTGCTGCCCGTCCTGAGATCCTGCCTGTCCCTGACTACAATTCTGCTTAAAGTCTGTGTATCTCTCCTTGGCTGCCACTGCGGACAAAGTCGCACCTGTGGAACAACCTGGTGGCCGCAGCAAGTCCCATCCGCTTGGAGGCAGGCTCTGGTGAAGACTGGGTGCAATTTAGACTTGGGTCCCGGGTGTCGGCTTACATCATCTTCCACAGTGATCTGGTGGATCCATTACCCCTGGACCTTGACAATATGATGTAATATAGTCATCATATACTTTGCCAATGACATCACTTAATCTCTACATGCACGCACGCCTGATGTTGTATCAGGTGATGTTTGTGTCGACACGCCCACCATGTGATTGATGTTACTGGTGGTGTGTTTCTCCATTTCACCACCTTTGTATGGCATGGTATGATTAAGGACAATGTTTTTTTCAGTCCGAAACGCATTACCGCTTACTTTTTTTTTCTTCCCTAATTGATGTCACATTTTTAACCAAACACAGATTAAATAAAATGTATTAGGTTTTACCATTAATTCCTTGCCAGTGCAGATATATTTTTAGCATCTTTTTCTTCTAAACAGTACTCTTGTTGCTCTTACTGTTTCAGTTAATGACCATGCTCTTACAATAAAATCTATAATTAGTTTAGTATATATATTACCAGTAAAATGCCGTAGATAATACGACACACCAGGGCCACACCGACAAGTTAACCCCTCCCATGTACTTGTTATAATCCAGTATGCAGTCAGGTTTGGGGGTTTCTGTGCTGGTACCTCATGCTGGGACAGGAGTGGTGCTGTGCTCATATATTGCAGTTAATACATGGACCTCTCTCTTGTCCTTGTACTTAACACACAATACAGAGTTGCTGCATAGTGCCCTGCTCTCGTGCCTTTTTTTGGCCAAGCAACGACTTAGGGAGACATCTCTGATTTCTGCGTACATTGACGCATGCCACAGTATTTCTAGAAGCGAGGCACTTGAACAGGGTAGTACTGGAGTAGAGATTGTTCAGGTAGAGGATTTCCCTGGTCCAGCAGTGTGAGCACCAAATCCCAAACTATCTTTGCAGTAATAACCAGAAAGGGGGGTGACCTGAGTGAAGTTGGCCCCCCCACCTTGTTCAAATCAAACAAAATTGGTGTCAAACTTTTGTGCTACGTTTGTGCTGGTTTGTGCAGCAGAAATTTTCGTTTGTGCCGCTATTGTTTTTAAGATTTTAATGAAAGTTTCCAGAGGTCATCAGAGGTCAATCAGCCCCCCCACATTGCCCAAATCAAACAAAACTGGTGCCGAACAATTCTGCTACGTTTGTGCTGGTTTGTGCTGCACAAATTTTTGTTTGTGCTGCTTTTGTTTTGAATATATGAACAAAAAATTAAAGTTCAAAAGTTCAAGCAGCCCCCCCACATTAACCGAATCAAACAAAACTGGTGTCAAACGTTAGTGCTCCGTTTGACACCAATTTTGTTTGATTTGAACAAGGTGGGGCAGCAGAAATCTAGCATTTGATAGATTGCACCATTGATTTTATGCACATAATAATGATTCACTTTGGCTTCCCAGGTAAATTTATTAATATGCTAATGTCCGTGTACCACAGTCCATTTGCATTTGTGGCGAGCATGGAATTTAAGAACCCAGAATTTTATATACAAATGGCACAAGACAATACTGCCCCCTATCTCCCATGCTCTTTAATTTGTTTATACAGCCTCTGGTTCAGTCCATAAGACTGAATAATAATATTAAGGCATTGGATGTGTGAAATTGTAATACAAGATCAAGTTATATGTAGATGACATTTTAGTGACTTGTACAGACCCCTTAAATTCACTCCCCACCTTAAAAGAGAGTATCGAAAAATTTTCTATCCTTTCATATTATAAACTAAACGAAAATAAATCCCAGATTATGCTCAGTAATGGTAGTAGTAATTTGAAACAAGATCTGGACAGTTGCTGTACTTTTGAATGGGCTAAAAAGAGCATTACATATTTAGGCATATATCTGGCGCGTACAATTTATTACATTATAATAATTAATAGCTCACAAGGTAAGAGAGCAGATAGGATTTTTTACATCAAGCAGAATATGCTTTAAAAAAAATTATATTGTTTTCGAGGTATCCAATTACTGTTTCCTAATAGCATTCTGAGGGCTCTTCAGACTTATCTAGTAAATTATATCTGTAACGCCAAGAAGCCAGGGCTTTCTAAATCAGTCCTATTTTGCCCTAAATATTATGGAGGCTTGGAAGTACCAAACATCCATTATTACCATTTAGCTTTCCTCTTGAAACCAATCAAAACTAGGGAGCAATGCAAGTGCCAGGGGCGGGAATTTCATTATATACCATTCTATTATTAATCTAACACATAGTCCCCCTTTCCCCCTTATGTAAGTGCCGCTTATATAGTGTCACATTGCATCATTGACCCCTTATTTAGTTCCCCAAAATGTGATGCATCAGAGTTGTGATTACCTCAATGCTGGAGCAACACTCTCAGACATCTACAACTCATTACATTGAAAACTACACAAGACGTAATTACATGAACAAGTAGCGCCACCTGCAGGTTTTTGACAGTTTTATTTTGCACATATCTAGTATTTTACATTTTCTTACTGTAGGACACTTTGTATATATTTTTGTGAAATACTGTAACATTTGTGCCAAGATCTTCCTCTGTCAACGGATTGCGGCTTAGGTGCCATTATTTTTGTTTGTGTTGTCTGTATGTGAAACCGGTTTCTGTTGTGTTTGGATTGCTTGAACAATACCCAGCTCTCTGCAGCGCAGCCCTGTCCAGCATGAGTTACTGGTGTGATGGACGGCTGATCCAGTTACCTGCTGGAGGCTTGTCCAGTTCCATTACACCCTGCTGGTTGTACTCTAACTTGGCTTTGTATTTTGCTGTGCTATTGCTATACTACCTTTTGTTCTTGTTTTCAGATTTTTGGTTATCGCACCTTAGTCTATCCGGCTTGGACTCCAATTCGTTGCTGTTTATGTTTATTTATCTCTTTTGTGACCCAAATCCCTGACCTCGCTTTCAGTGTTATCTTTTTTATCCCCCATTCATTATATACAGCTCCCTCTTCATCCCCCTATACATTATATATAGCCCCCTCCTCATCCCTCCATTCATTATATACAGCTCCCTCCTCATCGTCCCCCCATTCATTATATGTCGCCCCCTCCTCATCGCCCCCCCCATTCATTATATACAGCTCCTCCTCATCCCCCATTCATTATATACAGCCCCTCTTCATCCCCCATGGACTAGTAAATGCATAGCTCCCAACTGTCCCGATTTTGACGGGACTTTCCCGTTTTTCGTACCTCTGCCCCGCGTCACGGGCAGCTATGAGATTGTCACGGATTTTCTCCCCAGGTCCCGCTGTGTCCCGGCGCTGTGTCCCCATAGTAAATACTTTGAAAGCCAGAACTGATAGTACACAATGGCTTCTACAGACATCGGGAGGGAATCCTTTTCAGAGAAGTGACGGGCTTAGCGGAGAGCAGGGACCACGTCATCAGCTTCAGATCAGTATCTGTCCATATATGGTCACTGCATCTCCTAGGGTTCCCCAGAGCAGACATCGGGCAGGGAATCCTTTTCAGAGAAGTGTCGACTTAGCAGAGACCACGTCATCAGCTTCAGATCACCATCTGTCCATATATGGTCTCCAGGGCTTCCCCAGACACAAGCTCTTTATATAATTAAATTACATAAAGTTTTGGCCAGGCTGAGAATCGAACCTGGGACCCCCTGCACTGTAGACAGGAGCTTAACTAACTGAGCTATAAGCCCAGTGATACAGAGCTGAGGATTTTTGGTAACTAAGAAGTGTTATCTGCCATTTACACTGTGACACAGACTAATGCACTGATATATAGAGAGGGATCTTCTCAGAGATTATTATTGTAATTATTGAGACTATTATTATAAATTTTATTATTTTTATTATTATGGAGACGATTATTAATAATCGAAAAAATAATAATAATCATCTCAATAATAATAATAATCTCCATAATAATAATAATAGTTGCAATAATTACAATAATCTCTGAGAAGATCCCTCTCTATATACCAAGGCATTAACCCCTTATGGACGCAGGGTTTTTTCGCTCATTTCTCGCTCTCCACCTTCAAAAATCCATAACTGAGGGCTTATTTTGTGCGTAACAAATTTTACTTTCCCGTAATGTTATTTATTTTAACATGCCGTGTACTGCGAAGCTGAAAAAAAAATTTCAAATGTAGAAAAATTGAAAAAAAAAACCGCAAGTGCACGCTCTTGTGGGCTCAGTTTTTACAACTTTGACTGTGCACTCAAAATAACACCTCCGCTTTATTCTTTGGTTCGGTGCGATCGCGGTGATACCAAATTTATATAGGTTTTATTGTGTTTTAATACATTTAAAAAAATTTAACAAATGTGTACAAAAAAGAAAAAAAAAATTTGCCATTTTCTGAAGCTAATAACTTTTTCATACTATAGCGCACTGAGCTTTATGAGGTGTCATTTTTTGTGTGATGTAAAAAGGTGTAAAAGTCGCATTTCGGACATTTGGGCGCCATTTCCTGCCTCGGAGGTCACCGCCGACCGTAACCGTTTTTATATTTTGATACCTAATATGTCTGTGATTTTTACTGTTTATTATGTTTTATATCAGTTTTTTTCTTTTTTAAACTTTTTTTTTCTTTTTTTTTCACTATTTTTTTAGACCATCTAGGGTACATTAACCCTAGATGGTCAGATCGTTCCTATTATATACTGCAATACTTCTGTATTGCAATATATGGCATTTTTGCAGCTCATTCATTACAATGAGCCACTGGCTCATTGTAACGAATCTGCAGAAGCCAGATAGCTTCGGGTCAAACGAAGACCCGAGGCTACCATGGCAACCGATCGCCGCCCCCCGATGAAGTTCGGGGGCGCGGCGATCAGAATAAAGATGGCGGCGGCAACGGACCGGTTAATAGCTGCGATCGGTGCAAGCAACGACCGCGGTTATTAGCGGTGGGGGTTTGCTGCAATATGCAACAACCCCCACCCTTGTATGAAGAGGACACAGCCCGGGAGTTAGTTACCAAAATTCTAATCCTTGATAATCACAGAGCTAAAAGCTCAGTGAGTTGGGGCGCTGTGTTATTATTGTTCATGGACACTGCAGGTTCTAGGTTCAAATCCCAATGAGGAAATTTTTTTTTATTTTTTAATTGAGATGATTTTTATTATTATAATATGGCTAAAATTTGGGGCGTGGCCAGGGAGTGATTGGGGGTGTGGCTTAGGGGGATCGCCGCGGCGCCGCCATTTTGTTCCTCTTTCCCTTTCACAGATGTTGGGAGGTATGGTAAATGTAACCATTTAAAATAAAAGAATACTACTCACCTCATTCTTGTACTCAGGTCCGGAGCTTCCAATTTGCCATCTTCCTCCTCCTGCTGGCAGCCGCACATCGCTTCATGCGCAGCGTCCTGCAGCATACGGAGTGCCACTTTACAGTGCTAGCACCCGGCACGGCCAGGCTGCTTGGGATGGGGGTTTCACCGCACGGCAGCGTCTTCCAGCAGCTGTGGGCTCCGGCACCAATTTAGGGCTTACACTCCTGTCACATTCCTGTCCGCACCTCCTGAGGAAGTGACGGCCAAACGCACATCGGGGTTCTGTGGTAGATTACTTCTGCTCCCTTTTGATATAAAACCTGATTGGTATATTTAAATCCACTTTATATGCACTATGCACTTTATTTGATACGGCCATCCAAATACCCATTAGGCACTTTACATGTGTTTTTGATGTGGTATTTGTGTTTATTTAAGTCTGCACTAAGCACTGTATCTCTATACATTATATTATACATCTTGTAATGATTGAAGGAAATCTACCATTTTATTTGATGCTAACATACCTTGGGAATGCTGTAGCTACACTGATGCAGGATCATATCTTGGTTAACCCCTTAACGACCTGGCTTTTTTGTTTTTTCATTTCCATTTTTCACTCCCCTCCTTCTAAAATCTATAACTTTTTTATATGTAAAGAGCTCTGTGATGGCTTGTTTTCTGCATAATAAATTGCACTTCATAGTAATGGTATTGAATATTCCATGCCGTGTACTGGGGAGTGGGAAAAAAATTGCAAATGCAGTCAAAATGGTGAAAAAACGCATTTGCACCGTTTTCTTGTGTGCTTGGATTTACACAGTGAAAAAACACAGTGAAAAACCGTTATTATATTTTGATAGATCAGGCATTTTCAGACACGGTGATACCTAATGTGTTTATGATTTTTGTTCTTTATTTACAGTATGGCAGTATATGCAGATTTTCCACCTCATTCATTAAAATGTTCAAATCGCACATTGCAATGAATGTATTAACGAGACAGCCTCAGTCTTTGTGAATGATCGCCGCTCCCTTATGACATCACGGGGAGCGACGATCGTCACCAAGATGGCCAAGAACACCAAGTCACCAAGATTTTTGAAGCCGTCAGCGGCTTCGCTGGTGGCAATTGACAGGGATAACACCCCAGACTTACCGGTAAGTAAAGACTCAGCTCAGGTATTAACCCCTTCCCGACGCGCACCATAATAGTACGGCACGCGTCGAGTCCGGTGCATGGAGAGGTCTCACGGGCTGCAATATGCACTAAATACTTACCGGCTATGGACTCAGCCTGTGAGACCTCTCCATGCACCGGACTCGACGCGTGCCGTACTATTATGGTGTGCGTCGGGAAGGGGTTAATACCTGAGCTGAGTGGTTAAACAATTATAACATTCAGGACCTTGAGAAAGCTGGGTCAGGATGGCTGCCTAGATACATTTGACACAGAGCTTGTAATTACAAATGCAGGTTAGTCAAGACATGACTAATCAACCTGACCTGGATCACTCATACACAGCAGCTGGAGGATGGAGCAGCAATTGATTATTCTACCTTCAGGCACAACCCAGGGATTACACCATGCTGTGCAGCAGTGCATAACTAATATGCTAGGAGAAGTGCTGGAGCAGCCATAGAAGTGACAGAGCTTTATTATCATAATGTTGTATCTGTTTTAGCAGCAAAACCACACAGCACAGGGATAAAACAAAATATGATCCTGCATCAGTGTAGCTACAGAAATCTCAAGGTATGTTTGCTTCATAATGCATCAAATCAAATGGTAGGTTTCCTTTAAATATGCATTATGCATACTGTATAGAGATTTCTGTGTTTTGGCTGATATTTTGGATTATATTATGCTATTACTATATAGAGACCAGCGATGTACTTTATTGATGTCCAACAATGTGTTGTTTTTATGGGTTGTTTAAATGTCTTACTGACCATATATGTGTAGATTTTGTGATTAATATTGTTTTCATAAATCAGTTTGTGATTTATTTTGCATGTTTATGTTTGATTTGGTGCTGGTCTAGGTGCAGGTATACATTACATTCCTGTCTGTCCTGTCTGTCCTGTCTGTGCCGCTAGCAGCAGGGGTGTAACTACATCAGTAGCAGCCATAGAAGCTGGTATGGGACCCAGGGTGCTTAAAGTGGCTCCCCCTCTCTGCACATAATCATCTGCAACATCCCCCACTAGGGCCTAGTCTTTCCTTGTGGCCAGGGCTGGGAATACTGTAGTGGCTGGTGATTGTGGCCTAGGGTGCACTGATGTCACGGTGCTTGGTATGGGGACAGGAGGGCTGTCCTACAGCCTGGCAGGTCTCCAGCAGGTGGTGTGTGCAAGAAATATTGATGGAGAGGCTGATGTACTGGTTCTTCCTGGGGTAACCCCTGAGTCTCTGTAAGATAGGTCCTTGGGTAAGGGATGGGGAGTCCGTGGTGGTAGACGGCCATATCCACAGATCAGACGGAGGCAACATTGTGCAAATCAACTCACAGTTTTTTATTGAACAACAGGTAGCAGGCAATGGGCCTAAATGGTCAACAGCAGATTCTGGTACTGGAGTGGTCGTGGAGAGTGATCCTCAGTAATAATGCACCAGCCTGGTAGTAGATGCAGGCTGTGAGAATTGAGATGGAGCCGTGTCCAAACTGTGGAAGCTGCAGCTCTGGATTAGAGTCTCCTGACTCTGGTCCTGGGATTGGGTTCTGTGTCAGTACTGAAGGTTTACTGAACAATGTCTCTCTCTTCACTCTGTCCATGTGCCAAGAGACATGGTGGTAAAGAGACCTGGTGGTAAAGAGAATGTGCTCTTAAAAAGAGCTGGTGCTTCCCCTGCATAGGGGCTTATATATACCCCCCTAGTCAGGTGGTAGCACATCTCCAAATCACACTCCAGTTTATCCAACTCATTGGATAACATCATACACCCACTTAACTATTGCTTAATCTACAGCTAATATTACATCATGACCAGGCTCTAGAACCTTCATAGAGGGTTCATTACTCCCTCCTGACTGCATTCTTTTAGATAAAGTTGAAATGAAGCTTTCCTGAGTGATTCAAGGATACACAGTCTCAACAGAGCACTTTGAGAAGCTCAGGCCATGCTCCATGGCGTTGTCAGGGCCCATGGGAGAAGGCCCACAGAAGATGGTGAGATGACCAGCCATCTCATGGCCCTGATCATGTGTAATGAGCCTCAAGGAAAGGGGACCCCACTCAGAAGTCTGCTATGGGGTCCACCCACAAATATTTTCTATTTTAGAAATGCTAAAAAATTGCATAGAACATCATTATTACAAGATTTGTTCTTCTGTTGATTTCAGATGTAACTACTTTTTTCCTATTGTATCCAGACCCTTTCAGTATCCAGAGACACTGAGGCTTGCTGATATAAATGTATTGAAGAGGAAATAGTGTCCATCTTCCTGTATCCGTTTGTTGTATGTCATCTCAGTGCAGATGTCACTATAGACATAAAGCTTTCATTCTGAAAGAATTACATTTCTAAAATACCAACATGAAATTTATATTTGTAATAATAACTGTTTTATGTTATTAATCAACTGCAACAAATGTATGAGCTTTACTAACCCCTTAAAAAATCCAGGTGTATATATGGGTTTTCTAGATGTTGGCGCTTGCCTCTTAGTAGATCTGAATGCAATCTCTGCTAAGTCAGACCTGTGTAGGCTGGCAAAGATTTCTGCTATAGTTTCCGCCGGTTTTCTCTCTGCATGAGGAACTTATCTTTACATTAAACCTAGCAAGAGATTGAAAACTGTGACCTAGGAGTACCCATGACAAAATATTAAAAATCATTGACCATCTGAAGTTGAGCTTAAATTAATGGCCAGCTGAATAGTCAACAGCCGGCATAGGGATGACTTTTGGCATTCCACCCTCTTGGACCCTCGCTACTGGTCAAAATAATGTGCACACAGTTGGCCACTGCCTATGTGCGCCATTGTCCATCCTCTGTCAGGTCTGACCGGGGGATTCCTGGCAGTCAACGTTCACGTACTACTGCCACGGCTGCTGTGGGGAGCTGGGGGGGTAGGATCAGTAGCAACTTCATCAGCAGCAGCTTAAGTCTGGATTCCCTGTTGGGCAACTTCCTTCAACCACCTAGTGAGGAGGGTAGCCACCACCAGCAGCAGCAGAACATGGAGCAGACCCTGCACCAGCAGGTGGTGGCCTACTTATCCAGCACTTTAGCACCTCAGGTAGAGGATCCCATGGACTACTGGGCAGCCAAACTTGATGCATGGCCGCAACTTGCGGAGTTTGCAGTAGAGAAGCTGTCCTGCCCGGCCAGTAGTGTGGCATCAGAGCAGGTGTTCAGTGCGCCGGGGGCCATCGTTACCCCAAGGAGAACCCGCTTGTCCACCCGTAATGTGGAAAGACTGACCTTTTTCAAGATGAATCAGGCTTGGATCAGCCAGGATTTCAACTCACCAATGCCTTATGCATCAGATTAGATCAGCCATAAGGCTTCCCCCAAACATTGAGAAATGAGTCTGGGTTCTAACTACCTGTCTCAGCCACCTGCCTGATGCCACACATCTGCTGCCAGTTGCTCCATCTGCCTCCTACCATCTTTACCAGAGACAGGAATTGTCCGCCACCTCCACACTATATCATTCTGCCACTCTATGGGCTCCTGCTGCTGCTACTGATGCCACCTCCACACTATATCATTGTGCCACTTTGTGGGCTACTTCTACTGCTGATGCCACCTCCACACTATATCATTGTGCCACTCTGTGGGCCCCTGCTGTTGCTGCTGCTACTACTGACACCACCTCCACACTTGATCATTGTGCCACTCTGTGGGCTACTGCTGCTGATGCCACCTCCACAATATATAATTGTGCCACTCTGTGGGTTCCTGCTGCTGCTGATGCCACCTCCACACTATATCATTGTGCCACTCTGTGGGCTCCTGCTGCTACTGATGCCAGCTCCACACTATATCATTGTGCCACTCTGTGGGCTCCTGCTGCTGCTACTGATGGCAACTCCACACTATATCATTGTGCCACTCTGTGGGCTCCTGCTGCTGCTACTGATGCCACCTCCACACTATATCATTGTGCCACTCTGTGGGCTCCTGCTGCTGCTGATGCCACCTCCACACTATATCATTGGGCCACTCTGTGGCCTACCATGTTGCCGCCACCTCCACACCTCTGACCTCATACTGCTGCTGCTGCCACCTTTGCAGTTCTTTTTTGGTAAAGACCTGATATTTTCATGAAAACTGTAATGTATTATGGATGTGGTGTCTCTAATCTTCAAATTTAAATGGAAAATTTCAACTTCGAATTCATTTCAAACTTCTCCATTGGGCCACAATGTGGCCTCCTCTGCTGTTGGCTATGTGGGCTCCTGCTGCTGCCACCTGCACACTCTATCATTGTGCCACTCTGTGGCTTTCCCTGTTGCTGCCACCATGTTGCTGCCACCTGTGGGCTCCTGCTGCTGCCGCCTCCTCCACATTCTATCATTGGGCCACTCTGTGGTTTTCCATGTTGCTGCCGCCATGTTGCTGCCACCTGTGGGCTCCTGCTGCTGCTGCCACCTCCACCTCCACATTCTATCATTGGGCCACTCTGTGGTTTTCCATGTTGCTGCCACCATGTTGCTGCCACCTGTGGGTTCCTGCTGCTGCTTCTGCTGCTGCCACCTCCACACTCTTATCATTGTGCCACTTTGTGGCTTCCTGCCCCTGCTGCTGCTGCCGCCACCTCCACCTCCACGCTCTGTCATTGTGCCACTCTGCGGCCTACTTATGCTGCTGCCAACTGACTGCTGTCTCCCTGAAATACCCTGTGATTTTCATAATGCTGTTTTCACCCTCCATCGCTCTATGATGTTGCCACTATACTTAGTTTCCACCTTCATTTCATCTGTCAGAAGTAATGAAAAACGTCAGTATTGATAGCCGCAAGCAGGAGTGGATACAGAACACAGAGGACATGCAAATATCCGATTTACTGGTCACCTCTGTTTTGGATCCACTACTGTTTGTTTTTGGCTTTAGCAATACTGATGATGCATTATTGACCAATTGAAAGCGGACACTGACGTATGAAATGAAGGGAAAAATGATCAGTGACGTCAATGCAAAATTACTGCCGACACCCTCTCCACTGTTTTGGGGGGTTTCTACATGTATCCGCGTTTAACATAACAGGTTCTGTCATAATCTATGGAATCATCTGATGTCAGTGTAAAAAGAGTGCACTCTTTTTTGTTATAGTGGGATCTTGGCCCTCAGCTCAGTCCTTTTGAGCTGGCACAGACGTTACCTTGTCAGTTTGCGTTCTCGCATCGCTTATTTGGTGAAGTTGGCCTATGTAAGTGCACATGGAATTGAAGAGTTAAGCGATTCTAAGAGCAGTGGTTGTCATGTGCGTGTCATACTAAAACACAGCATTGTTTGAAGACCAAACCACGCTCCCTATGCATATTTAAGCATGGCACAACACCCTACAGGCTCTCTGCAGCCAGGAAATACCTGTCTTTTAACATGATTCGTCATGATTCGATACAAATTTTTTTAAAAATTTGGCGAATCGGGGCGAACTGAATTTTAACCTTGCCTCATGGCAGATGTAGCCCTGATTACCACATATGGGGTATTGCCACATGTGGAATAACCACTAAAGGAAAACGGACCAGCACTACCCTTAATGTAAACAGCGACCATAACATACCAAAAACCGCTTGAGTGCAAAGAGAAAGAACAGGTATGCAAAAAGGTCAAAAATACAAATCCTTTATTCCACAAATATCACACCACAAAAAATACGATAAAAGCATTTAACCCTTTCCCGGCATTTGACGTATAATAATACTGCATGGCGGGAGGTGCGTTCCCACATTTTGCAGTATTATTACGTCATGCTTCTGGCACCGGCTCCTCAACAGAGACAGTACCAGAAGCATTGGGTGCCGGCTGTATGTTACCCACATGCATGGGTCCCGTGCGCCAAATTGAACCCCCACCTCGGTGCTTACCAGGGGGTCTGATCCTCCGCTGGCAGCCCCTAGGTCTGCCAGTGCCCCAGGGCCACGTGGCTTCTTCCTGGAGCCGGGTCCTGCCTTCTGGCACATGTGTCACATAATACAGTATAATACATCTGTATTATACTGTATTAGGTGAAGAAGAACTTGAACAAGCAATCAGCGTATCGCTTGTTCAAGCCAACCTGTAAAAGTTAAAAAGTTAAAAACACTTAATAAAAACATTTTTTAATAAAAAGAATTAAATAAAGTTAAAGTCCCCTAAACACAAACATTCCCTATAAGTATCTAATAAAGGGAAAAAATCACAAAAAAAGACCCACATATTTGGTATCCTCGCGTCCGTAACAATCCTTACAATAACTCAGAAATATTATTGGACCTGCTTGGTGAGCACCATAAAAACAAAACCCGAAAAACTTGCCGAAAATGTACACACAAAAATGTTCTAAAAAGTGACCAAAACAGTTATGTGCGCCAAAATGGTACCGCTGAAAAGGACAACTCAACAGACAAAAAATAAGCCCTAAACCAGCTCTGTCAACCAAAAAATATTAAAGTTATGTCTCCGAAAAGATGGCGATACGAAAATAAATGAGATTTTCTCTGTATTAGTTTTTCTTCAGTAAAATTCGAAAAATATATAAAAACTATATACACTCACCAGCCACTTTATTAGGTACACCATGCTAGTAACGGGTTGGACCCCCTTTTGCCTTCAGAACTGCCTCAATTCTTCGTGGCATGGATTCAACAAGGTGCTGGAAGCATTCCTCAGAGATTGTGGTCCATATTGACATGATGGCATCACACAGTTCCCGCAGATTTGTCGGCTGCACATCCATGATGCGAATCTCCCGTTCCACCACATCCCAAAGATGCTCTATTGGATTGAGATCTGGTGACTGTGGAGGCCATTTGAGTACAGTGAACTCATTATCATGTTCAAGAAACCAGTCTGAGATGATTCCATATTTATGACATGGCGCATTATCCTGCTGAAAGTAGCCATCAGATGTTGGGTACATTGTGGTCATAAAGGGATGGACATGGTCAGCAACAATACTCAGGTAGGCTGTGGCGTTGCAACGATGCTCAATTGGTACCAAGGGGCCCAAAGAGTGCCAAGAAAATATTCCCCACACCATGACACCACCACCACCAGCCTGAACCGTTGATACAAGGCAGGATGGATCCATGCTTTCCTGTTGTTGATGCCAAATTCTGACCCTACCATCCAAATGTCGCAGCAGAAATCGAGACTCATCAGACCAGGCAACGTTTTTCCAATCTTCTACTGTCCAATTTCGATGAGCTTGTGCAAATTGTAGCCTCAATTTCCTGTTCTTAGCTGAAAGGAGTGGCACCCGGTGTGGTCTTCTGCTGCTGTAGCCCATCTGCCTCAAAGTTCGACGTACTGTGCATTCAGAGATGCTCTTCTGCCTACCTTGGTTGTAACGGGTGGCGATTTGAGTCACTGTTGCCTTTCTATCAGCTCGAACCAGTCTGCCCATTCTCCTCTGACCTCTGGCAACAACAAGGCATTTCCGCCCACAGAACTGTCGCTCACTGGATGTTTTTTCTTTTTCGGACCATTCTCTGTAAACCCTAGAGATGGTTGTGCGTGAAAATCCCAGTAGATCAGCAGTTTCTGAAATACTCAGACCAGCCCTTCTGGCACCAACAACCATGCCACGTTCAAAGGCACTCAAATCACCTTTCTTCCCCATACTGATGCTCGGTTTGAACTGCAGGAGATTGTCTTGACCATGTCTACATGCCTAAATGCACTGCGTTGTCGCCATGTGATTGGCTGATTAGAAATTAAGTGTTAACGAGCAGTTGGACAGGTGTACCTAATAACGTGGCCGGTGAGTGTAAATGAGGTATCACTGTAATCATAATGATCTTTAAAACAAAAGATAATATGTTATTTTTATGGTAGGGTGTGCGGAAAGGAAACCAAAATTTACGATTTTTTTTCCTACATACATTTAAGAGTTAATAAAATCTAATCAATCAGCTAATGACCCACTAAAATGAAGTATTTGTAAAGTGCATCTAATGTTGCAAAAAATAAGTCCTTACTTGTCCAGATTTCCCCAAAAAAACAAGATTGTATTGCCAATAAAATGGGACAAGGCATAATCTGCACTGAATGGCGCAGCTTCCCTTCGATGCCCTGGCGTGTGCCCAAACAGCAGGTTACCACCACATATGGGATATTGTTACACTCAGGAGAAATTGGGTATCAAACTTTGTAGAGTGTTTTGGTATTTTATCCATTGAGAATTTGTAAATTTTTTGAAAAACACATTCATTTAGCCCAAAAAATGTAAATTTCAAAATTGCATCCGATTTTATTTAACCTCCTGTTAAACAATTAAAGGGTTAACTAACTTCATGAAAGTTGTTTTACATACAATAAGGGGGGTTTTACCTTTATTTAGCTCTCTCAAAGTGACTTGAAACTGTAGCAGGTCCCACAATTTCACAAAAGCCTGATTTTGTGTTTTTTATGAAAATTTGAGAAATTGGACCTAAAGTTCAAAGCCCCATAACATCCTACAAACATGAGAGAATTCATAAAAAACCATGGAGACAAAGTAGACCTTCTGTTAATATTAGTAATCAAGTTTTTTTTTGCTGTTATGACTACGTATGGAAAAAGTATAACATTTTAAATTTTTCACCAAATATATGTATTTTTCATAAATAAATGCAACACACACCACCAAAAAAGTTATAACCACTTATAGTGACACATGTCAGATTTGAAAAAATGGGCCAGGAAGGTAAAAAGTGGCTTCGACGTTAAGTGGTTAAAATTGTGAACAACCATCACAAATCAAAACATCCTCAGGGCAGTGTCCAGCTCATGATAATGCCTACTGTCCTGGTCCTGACCTTGCCAAATTTATGTATGGCAGGATATACACAGTATAAAATGGTAGGCTAACCAAATACAGAGAAAGCAATATATGTATATATATTGGATTCATCTAACCCAAATATCACATGACATACAGCTATTCAGAAAAGATGAGAATATAGTAAGGAAAAAGAAAGATGGGACAGATAAAGACATGTGGGTTACACAGCCAAGGTATTAACAGAGGACACACCAACTGCAAATTGGGTCAAGGTCTGTTAGCATATTAAATTTAAGGATCCCACATGGATTTAAAGCAGGATTCTCCTCTTTTATGCTTTCCCCTCTCTTTTATACACTCGCCATTGAACCCCTTCGGATCATATTGAAGGCATTACTAAAGGTACTATCATTGAAAAAGTATCCATGTATGTGGATGACACACTTGTATATCTTGGGGATGCTGGCCCCTCTCTGGTGTCCCTCCTATCCTTGATTGACAGTTATGGGGGATTTACAGGTATTCGAGTTAATTTGGATAAATCAATCCCCTCTGGGGCAATGATGTAAGCACCCTTCCCCTCCCAGTCCCAGTTCAGGTAGTGCCCAATTTCAAGTACTTAGGGGTCAAGGTATCATGTAAGCTTTAGGCCTACACTGAATTAAACATTGATCCCCTGATAACTTCTACTGAATCTCTCCTGCAGCCCTGGTCTAATCTTCCCTTTTCCTTGTATGCAACATCTTTAAGATTCCTTTCTAAATTTCTGTATTTAATCCATGCCTGTCCGATATTACTCCCTAAGACCTTGTTCAAACACATAGACGGCATTCTCAGTTCCTTTTATTGGCAGGGGGATGCCCTGCGCTTTAGTTTAGCCCTGCATCAGGCTCGCAAGTTTCAGAGTGGGTTAGCAGCTCCAGACTTATATTTGTATTATTTGGTCGCCCAGCTGGTATATGTGGTGGATAGATATTGAAAGCGGCAATGCCGCTACTGCACTGGCAGGGGCTATAATAGGTTCCTATGAGGCTCTTATAAATTTGCTATACCGATATAAATCCCCATCTGTTATTCTACTCGCTATGCGTATGGCAGCAGTGTGTTGGCGCAGGGCGCACATTCTGGTAGGAGGGAACAGTTCCCCTCCTCTCTCGCCTATTATTCCACTGTGGCTTAATCATTGTCTCTCTCACTTCCTCTCCCTCCCCGATTGGATGATCTGGGGGGCAGCTGGTATAAAATTCATTGGTCAGCTCCTATATACAGATGCAGAGCTATTTGGCTTCAATGAGTTAAGAGAAAGACATGCCGTACCCGCTACTGCTTGTTTCCATTATACACAATTACGCCATCTATTTAGCGCCCAGTTTGGTTCCTTCAGCCTGACAGTAAAATTCTCCAAATTTGAAACTCTGATGAGTACCCTGGACCTCCCTAAACCACTCTTCCAGGTATACACTCTCCTGCAAGAACAAAGGATTAGACCATTCGATAAAGCCCTTCAGTGTTGGAGATGTGATATCCCTGACCCAGGGCCGGCTCCAGGTTTCAGTGGGCCCCTGGGTGACAGAGCCTCAGTGGGCCCCTTAGCAGTGAAATGTGGTGGCATTAAAAACGCTGAATCTTAAGATACAAATATTAATATACAGCTACCCCCCCCCCCCCACTGCTTCATTACACAGCACCCCAGGCTTTATTTATTAATTAATATACACCCTCCAGGCTCCATTAATTAATATATACCCCCCCAGGGTCCATTAATCAATATATACCCGCCAGGCTCCATTAATTAATATATACCCCCCCCAGGCTCAGTTAATTAATTAATATATACCCCCCCCAGGCTCCTTGAATTAATAAATATACCCCCCAGGCTCCATTCATTGATATATATCCCCCAGGCTCCATTCATTGATATATATCCCCCAGGCTCCATGAATTAATTAATATACACCCCCAGGCTCCATTCATTCATATATACAACCCAGGCTCCATTCATTAATTAATATACACCCCCCAGGCTCCATTAATTAATATACACCCCCCAGGATCCATTCATTAATATATACCCCCAGGCTCCATTAATTAATTAATATACACCCCCCCCCCAGGATCCATTCATTAATATACACCCCTCAGGCTCCATTCATTAATATATACCCCCAGGCTCCATTCATTAATTAATATATACCCCCCAGGCTCCATTCATTAATTAATATACACCCCCTTTAGGCTCCATTAATTAATATATACCCCCCGGGATCCATTCATTAAGTAACATACACCCCCCAGGCTCCATTAACTAATTAAATGCACATTATTAGTGGCCAGGAAAAAAAAAATGCTAACTTACCTCAAGAGCTGCATGCGATTTCTTCTTCATCTCTTCTGGGGCTCGCCGCTCTTCTGCTACATCTTCAGCACAGCGTTTACTGTGCAGCACTAGGGACGCTGGCGGCGTGAAGTCATCACGTCCAGCGTCCTGCACAGCAATAGGCGCTGTGCGGCAGAAATACATCGGCGACGCCGATGCAATTATGTTCTGCGGGGGTCCGCTTGGCGCCGGCCATGCCCTGACCTATCGGCTGACGACTGGAGGGAGGTTGAGCTGTCCTACTTTACATCTGTGGTGAGCGCTAGGGACTTCCTGATCCAGTCTAAATTTCTCCACCAAGTGTATTTCACCCATGCAAAAATATTTTGCATGGGACTAATGCCCAATGATTTGTGCTTCCACTGTGACTGGGCCTGCCCTAAAATTTACCTTTTCTGGCCTGAAGTTCTAGAGTTTCTTAATCCCACGCTTTATGTCCCCGACGGTATGTCTCCTTGGCATTATGAATGAGGTAATCAATGGTCACTACGATAAAATCTTTTTCAGGTTTACCCTATATTACGCCCGAAAAGTAGTGATTATGTCATGGAAGAACCAGGACCCTCCCACCTTAAAACGATGGATACTACTTATTAACAGCTCGTTATATGCAACAAAAAGTGCTCCCAGAAAGATGGTGTGTGAATCCCCAAATCGCTTTGTAATTCTCTCTAATTTCCACGTGTCCTTATAGCAAAGGAGAAGGAGTGTATTGGTATGTGTGTGTGTGTGTGTGTGTGTGTGTGTGAGTGTCTGATTGTCTAGCGTCAAGGTTAATAGTGTTAAAATAAGAAGACTGGCTACAATATTCTGATTTCCAATCTGAAACAGAACCTGCATACCAAATGTTCCCTTCTGAAGAAGTACAGTGCTGATCATTGCTATATGACGTTATTTGTTACTGCTGTAATGTGGTAAAGAATGAGATGTAGCGGGGGGGCGTGGCCGGCAGCGCATGGAGTAGGACGTGCTTCACCTCGCTCCGTGCACCCGGGCTGGAAAGCGGCTGTCAGCGGCAACAGTGATCGGAGATCGTAGCCTCAAAAATAGTGGGGCATTGCCTAGATACCCCGGAAAGATGGGGAAAGCAAAGAAAAAAACGGCACCGGTTAAACTCACCGAATTCTTTCCCTCCACGCGGTCCCAAGATGGCGCCGGAAGAAGGAGAGACGCAGCGAGAGAGGAGCAGGATGTCTCCCCCGACCCATCTTCGCGCTCTTCGCTGAGCTCTCAACATAACACAGGGGCTTATTCTCTGGACGCTGTTAGATATATACCTTGTCTGGGTACGGTGCCATGTCAGATACACCAAAATTGATATGGTTTTCCGTTCCCCCACTATATTCCTTGGAAGATGGGATATTCAACATGTAACATACGAAATTTGTATGATTGTTATGTTTTTGTTTTCAAGTTTTAGTTGCAGTAGGATAGCAAAAAATAATAAACAAATTGAAGGATATTTCATCAATGTGTATGTCATATACAAAATAAGCATAAAACGTGGTCATAACAATGGGAATACAGGTTATGTCTATTAATGCTAAAGGGCTAAATAGTCCTTTCAACCGTTCCCAATTATGGAGAGAAACACAATCAGCTAAAGCTGATATGATATGCGTTCAGGAAACGCATTTAAACAAGGAGGATACTTTTAGACTTAATCATAAACAGTTCCCTCACACGTTTTTCGCCCCAGCGGTAAATAAGAAAAGAGGAGTATGTATAGCAATTAAAAATTCTTTAGCTTTTTCACTTCTGAGATCAGAAGTGGACCCTCAGGGACGTTTTGTAATTTTGGTGTGTTCTATCAATAATATAATATATACAGTGGTATCTTTATATGCACCCAACCGTAAACAAATACGATTTTTTAAAAAGGTATTCTTATTGATAAATAAGGTGAAACAGGGGTCTGTCCTTTTAGCAGGCGACTTCAATATGTCCATGTGGCCGGCTATGGATACATCAGGGAAAGCAGTGGGAGAAAATGCATCGACACTTTATAGCTTGACTCATAAAGAAGCGTATTTGGATGTTTGGAGGTTGCAACACCCCACTGAAAGGGACTTTTCCTTTTTTTCCCACCCACACCGAATATATACTAGAATAGATATGTTCCTGACGGATCACGAGTTGTATAATAGGGTCAAAACCTCGAAAATAGATGTTATTAGCTGGTCAGACCATGCTCCAATACATATGTATATAGCGGAACAATATAACAAACCTCGTCCCTCCACTTGGCGTTTAAGTAATTATCACTTATACTCTTCCAAATTTCTGCCCCAATCTACTGAGGTATTGAAAGAGTTTTTTAGATTCAATGGCTCAGAGGAAGTGTCTCAAGTAACTTCATGGTGTACACACAAAGCTTTCATGCAAGGGCATTATACTAGCGTTGCTATTGCGGACTCAAAGTCCAGAAAGGAAACAAGATTCCATATAATATCCATGCTAACACACCTAAACGCTCTCAATAAAGGAAAATTTTGTTCCCACAGAGCAGACATGATTAAAAACTTAGAGAACCAATTGCATCAAATGGACCTATATAAATATGAACGGGCCCTTAATAGGGTAAAGGCTAAATTTTATGCATCCAGTAACAAAGCAGGGAAAATACTGGCTAACCAAGTAAAACAGAAAACAACTCAAAGTAAAATCCCATACTTGCTTAACAAAAATGGGGAAAAAGTGTTTGATCCTCAAGATATAGCAGATGAGATAGCAAATTTTTATGCCTCACTGTACAATCTCAAGGATGATACACAAAGTAAGCAACCGGAGGAGCATGCGATAGAAAATTTTTTAAAGACATTAAAAATGCCTAGCTTATCATTAGAACAATCGAACCAACTGACAATGCCCATAACTAAACAGGAATTACTTGTGGCTATTAAAGCGCTTAAACGAAATAAGGCACCAGGGCCTGATGGTCTGTCAAATGAATATTTTAAAGTATTCTCAGATATACTGATACCATACTTAAAAAAGATATTTAACGATATTCAGGATACCGGACATATCCCCTCAGAAATGTTGAAGGCTAGAATTGTCACACTCCCGAAGCCGGGTAAGACTGCAGACAGGCCTGGTAACTTCCGGCCTATATCATTATTAAATACCGATTTAAAGTTATATTCAAAAATCCTGGCCGATAGATTAGCTGTATTTTTGCAAGATCTAATTCATCACGATCAGGTAGGATTCGTGAAGAGTAGACTGTCGTCTGATGGAACCAGGAGATTTATAAATACTATGGAATGTGTGGAGAGGAATCGGACACCTTCTCTGCTTCTCTCTTTGGATGCGGAGAAGGCGTTCGACAGGGTCCACTGGGGATATTTAAGAAAAGTGTTAACAAAATTAGGGTTTAGAGAAGATGCACTTAAAGCATTTATGGCATTATACACAACACCATCTGCATCGGTTATGTCAGGAGGGTATGTGTCCAAACAATTTACAATTTCTAATGGAACCCGTCAAGGGTGCCCATTGTCGCCGCTCATTTTTACCCTAGTAATGGAGCCGTTAGCTCAAGCCATTAGATCATATAAGGCTATATCAGGTATACAAATAGGAAGCACTACGCATAAAATTGGGTTGTTTGCTGACGACGTTATAATAGCTATAACTAAGCCTACTATGTCATTGGCAGCAGTGAACATTTTGTTACACCAATTTGGTAAAATTTCATATTACAAACTTAATGCGGGCAAATCCCTCATATTAAATATGGGAATAGGGTCATACGAAAAGGAGTACTTGCAAGGAGTATATCCTTTTGTTTGGGCAGAAAACCAGATCACTTATCTGGGAGTGAAGCTAACTTTCCCTATAAGTAAAATGTTTCAGGAGAACTACACACCATTGTTGGAACAAGTAGATGTAGAGTTAAACAATTATGCAACCTTCAATATCTCATGGGTGGGAAGAGTAGCCTTGTTTAAAATGATGGTTCTCCCTAAAATATTATATGTGTTTAGAAATGTACCAATTGTAATAACTAAAAGCTATATAGAAAAATTACAAAGAAGAGTAAATAAGTATGTGTGGCTAAACAAAAAACCACGAACAAAAAGCAACATTCTATACTTACCTCCGGTAAAAGGGGGCTTAGGGGTTCCACATCTAATTAGCTATTATAAAGCAGCCATCTTGGAACAAGCACGACAATGTGTGATGGGAGTAGAAAAAAAAAAACACTGGTTACAGATCGAAAATGAGGCCTTTCCACAGACTTCGTTAATTAGTAGGTTGTGGGCATCCGGATTAAAACAACCTCTAACAGGACCCCTATTGAACACATCAAGAGCTAGCCTAAAAATATGGGACGATTACACAACTAAATTCCCATTGATAAAATTACAAAGTGTAGACATACCATGTGGGCTACTAAAATGTTTTATTACAGGTCTAGATATCAGCAACTGGGAAAAAAAAGGAATCACACATGTGGGCATGATTTGGGACAAATCCCATCTGATGTCGTTTAAAGACATTACTCAGAAGTTTGATATACCTTATAGCCTTATATATATATATATATATATATATATAAGGCTATTGAAGAATTTTATAATAAAGATCCGATGCTCTGCTTACATCACTGGGGAAAAGATCTTAACATCACTATAGAGGAACCCATGTGGGAGGCAACGTTTAGGATGGTTTCCACTCTATCTAGGTGTGCATCACACTTTGAAACAAGACGCAAATTGCTGTACAGATGGTATTACACACCTCACAGACTGGCAAAAATATACGGTTCAACTTCCTCAAAATGCTGGCGATGTCACAAACAAAAAGGAACAATTCTACATATTGTCAGATGATAATAGGCTTTTGGAAACAAGTGGAATCCATGTTAAATAACTTGTTAGATATAAAAATAGTTCTTTCCCCAGAATTGGTGTTGTTAGGAATAGGGCTTATGGAATCCCCAATGGAAAATAGAACGGTAACATTTCATGTAACTACGGTAGCACTTAATCTGATTGCTAAAAATTGGAAGTCAGTGAAAATACCGTCATTTGCTGAGATGACAAATATTATAAACAGTAATTGTCTAATGGAAAAATATATAGCTATAAATGAAGGTTTGCAAGCTAAATTCAAGAAGAGGTGGGAAAAATGGATGGACTCCACATATTTCCAGAGTCATGTAAACACAAATGAATAAAAACAATGTTACACAAAAAGATATAGAGGGTATATGTACATATATATTTAAAATGGTAATAGGAGATATGTTTCTTACGCTATCCTACAAGTTGGCTATGTTAGCACAAAGTTTGATTATGTTTATCGTGCAGTAAGATTACGAAAGGGGCATAGATAACATAAAATGTATGTTATAAAAAACAACAGAGTTTTAGTTTTAACAAATATATATGTAAAATGAGTCGAAATGCAATATGATGTTACCAAAAACTTATGCAATGTATTTGCAATGTATGATCTGTATTTATGTATTTTGACTCAAATAAAATATGTTTTAAAAAAAAAAAAAAGAATGAGATGTAGCTTGCTGCCTTGTTGATTTTAGTTTATTATAATTGTAAAATATTTTGAAAAAATTTATATAAATAAATAAATACTTAAAAAAAAGTAGGATATCTTATAATTCAAAATACCAGACAGTTTGTCATTCACCATTATCAAAGACAGTTTCACCTTAAACAACTCAAATTTAATTGGGGGTACGTCCACTGGCGGCCAATCATAATCTTAGCAGCCATTCATTTCGTGGGCTTGGAGTCTGGAAAGATAAAAGATATAGTTAAGCCTGTTCTGGAGTCTGGCAAATAGTCACACCAGTGGCTCATGGGGGAAAGGGGCTCTCACTGCTTTCTGGCGTAGAAGCAGAGGAATAATCACAATTCTTGCATTGTGATTGTGATTAAACAACTCCCCCCCTCCATGTGGGCGTGGAGCCGCCGTATGATAAATCTCCCCCATGGACCTTAATCCAGAACCTCCTCACTCATGAACACTCTCACCATATATGTTTAACAGAACCCACTTGTATACACCCTTAAAGAGATTTGTATCCTACTTCAGCCAAATAGGCATTGATAGAAACTAAAGCAAGAAGGAAAAAGATACCAGATCAAGTTTTTAGATAAATCTCCCACCTTATGTCCGTCTCCCAGGCTGACATATAGAAAAGATGTAGGAGGGAATTGGTAAGTAAAGAGAGGATATTATGCCATGTGAGTTGGGAGACAGTAGGCAAGTTAATTCTATGGTCAAAGGGACAGGGAATAATCCTCCAATTCCTTCTGAATGTGTACATTTTAGGGTTAAATGAGAATATTCTTATATAAAAAAAATTTAATGAAAAAATGTCCACTCCATCTCTGATTTCTGAGAAACAACTAAAAGGTTGACAGGCTTCCAAATGTTGATTTGAATAGTTTGTGATGTTAAGACCTTAAGATCTCTTACAACTTGACAAGTAACATAAAATGCCTCTAAAAGACACTCCCAAACTAAATTGGTCACTGAAAATATATTTTTCAAATCTCTTGAAAATCTGAGAACTTGCTTCTAAAACTATGAACTACATTCGTAAAAAATAACCAAGGAAGAAAAAATTGTGGTGTAACTTTTTGTGTAAAATGTAGAAAATTTTTAATTTTGAAATTGATCCACAAAGAGATAAAGAGATGCACGAAACGGCTCACTAAAGTCTTTTTTGTAAACAAAAATCATCAATTTTATTTAGAAACAGACCAAAACAGAAACATACATTTAAAAGCATTTAGAATATACAATGTACAAGAGATACAGGGCGGTGACTCTGTTATGGGTCAACTGCACAACACCAATGTTCAGTACAAGATGACTTCCTCAGGGGTAAGTAGCCATGAACAGCCATGAATATAACCAGAATCACCTTAAATACACTCCCCATAGAACTACCACACATGATCTGCGTCGCACTCAAACTTCGGCGCAGGTCTGGAAGTCAAGACCTGTTAGTCCCGGGTAGTGGCTACTACTGCACTTGCCCACCCCGGCCAGGGCCCATTGGTTAAATGTTAGAAGGTAACTAAGCAACAGGATGACGTCACTCGCATCCAGTAAGCACCCACCACACAGTAATAGCAGGTGGATACTTTAAGTGGCACAATGCTGCATATGAATCGCATCCGAGGGTAAGTGTGAATAATGTGACATATGTTATATGACGGTGCAATTGTTATAAAAATGGTGCGAATACCGGCGGTTGTTATGACAGCACAACGCCATCTAAAATGACTATCACATATCTGTCGTTGAGGTCTACCACCAAATGCATGAAAATGCCACAATTATCTATGTACCTCAACCAACATTATGCTTTGCCCATGAAACCTACAGCCTACTCTTCAGGGGAGTTAAAGGTGACTCTGAACATACTAATATCAAATACAATACTATCAAATACAAATTGTAAATTTTTCTAAATTTTTCCTAAATTGCTGAATTTTTACCTCCAAAGAACCTAACCGATCAGCAAAATTATACTTCTAAAATAAACTACAATGGGGCACATTTACTAAGGGTCCGCACGGCGCATTTTCATCGGGTTTCCAGACTATTTCTGATGTGCGCCCAATTTAAGTGGGGTTTTTGGCGCACATGATCGGATTTTGGAGCTGAGTTGCATGCAACACAAATTGGGGGGCATGGCCGACACACTACCGGTTTGATTCGGACTAAGCACAGGATTTAACATTCAAATTGTGTCGCAAAACAATGCACTCACATACACCGGGAAGAAGAAGGTGAACTCCGGCGGACCTCAGCGGCGATGCAACAGAAGCAGGAGAATGGAAGCACGATCTTGAAGAATTGCGCCGGACTTCCTCCTCGTCGGAGAACGCACCTCGGGGATCTCGACCGGACCAGATAAGTAAATCTGCCCCATTGTGTCACAAGAAAACAATCACTTAGATAAGTTAAAAGTTGAAAAAGTTATTACTACAGGAAGAGACACTGGTCAGATTTTTTTTTAAAAAAAGGACTAAACCTTAACATACAAACTAGCTTAACAAAAGTCTACTTCTTCTAGTGCGATACCCCTTAGACTCCACACTTGATCATGGACTGCTGTGTCTAAGCTGGAGAAAGATGGTATCGCATGGCAGAAAATGTTTTATTACAAAAAAAACCTTTTTTTTTAAATATGCGACACAGAAACAGTTTTAAAAGTTCGCAAGTAGAATATGTGAAACTGAAATGGGACTGCATGGGCCTCCCATGCTGGGAAGAGCAATGAGGACCCTGCTCTCACAGTCCGGATATGAACTCTGTTCCAAACCGGCTGTTAACCCCTTTGATCCCGCGGTCAATGTTGTGACCGCGGGATCGATGTACCTGTAGAGGGAGGGGGTTCCTCCTCTCCTCCCAGTACCCTGCCACGCGATCGTGGGCTGCTGTCTTCAAGTGACGAGCAACCGGGGACCTAATGAAGGTAGTAAAAATGAATCCACAGAGGGTATACATTTCTAGAAGAGCATGATTTGAATCCCATTGTGCTAACTGAATTATACCATTAATATACTATTTATGAGACTTTTATGAGAAATTTATATTTTCATAAATAGTTTTCATAAATGATATAACTGAGTTTTTATGTTGCATAGAGAATATGGTTTAAGAATGAATGCAGTTTATAGATTATATAGATAATACTAACATATTTATCCTTTATTTGGTAGGGGTCTTCTTCTATCTGAGTTCTGCTGTGAACCCTTTGATCTACAATCTTCTTTCCAGGCGCTTTCGCTCTGCATTCAGAAACTTTTTACCTCCCCTCTTCAAGCACTGGGCCCCAAAACTACCTGCACAAGCACTTGTCCCCCAGAAGAGCACTTTGATCTTGGCCAATCGTAATCGCAAACACTCTGCTGAAGAAGGAAGTCCTACATTTCCTCATCGCACCTCTGTCTGCAGCTCACATTTCTCTACTGTCCTTTGACTAGGCCACAGTTAACTGGGACATAGGTAGTTCTTGCAGAACATGGGCTTTGGACATATCTAGTAGTCAATGAGGCACATTTATTATAAGTCTAGCTTTGTCTATTTGTTTTTTCCTTTTGTTTTGCTTTTATGCCTTATTGATACATATGGCATTTGGTCTGTAGTGAATTAGTGAAAACAAATGTCGTAAAAAGTCTCCAAAAGGATCTAAGCTAATTTCTATGCCTGGTCAGGAGCAGGCATAGATTTGTGTAAAAATTTTGACTTTTTGGTGGCTTTTGAAGAAAGTCTGATGTATGCACAAAACTAAAAATCATGAAAAGTCACAAACCTTTTGATACATGGCAGCATGTAGTGATCTTAGCCTATCAACAAATACTGAATAACAGGTCTAGTCAATGGCTAATTAAGTTAGAAGGGGAGTGACTTAAACTAAGCATTGCTTCGGCATTTAATCACTTGCAGATCTCTACAGGCACCAGTAGTTTTATACTATTTTAAGCATTGTTTATAATGGCCCAGTTTGATCAAGAGTAGTCCAAATTGCAAAGTGCAGATTTCCTTTCAAATGTGCCGGGTGCCCCAAATTATTGAATACTGGTGCACGGTCTTCAATTATCTGGTGCAGCCTGCACAGCTCTGGAAGTGTGCACCATCTTTGGTGCACCTTCAATACACAGCGTGCAACACAATTTTTTTAAGTTGCTGTATTGTGTTAAATGTGTTGCAAACTCTGACTAAGCACTAACACGCTCCTTTACGTGCACTTAATATTTCTGTTGGGTCAGCACAGCCGTGACACGGCAGATTAAGCAGAATAGATGTTCTTTTATGTGCAATGTTAGACAGAAAACTGTCTCAGCCAGTTTAATAGAGCTGGGCCAATGTGTTTGTCAGTCTGACCGATAGGAATGTTAGAGCTAAAACATGTTGATTTAAAAAAAAAAAAAACTTTGACTTGGACTTTTTTAAAAAACGAAATAGATATTTCTTTTAATAGAAAATCTTTACTGTCAAGTCTATGGGGAAAATTCATTGTGTCGCTAGGGGTCAACTCTAGGTTTTTGATGCTAGTCATTGTGATGATGAATCTGTGGCAGTTTATGACTGTTGAATTCTACTTTTAGTCCTGCTTTTAGTTGTTGTAAACTGTGGACCATTCTTAATTTTTTTGGAGCATTGATCACACCTATTTTCTGGAGACTATACCCCTTTGAAGGTCATGCCCCTTTGTCAGAAGAGATGAAAAAGTGCTTAAAAATGGTATAAAAAGCTTTGATAAATGCATTGAAAGGCCTTTTAACCCTTTTTTCCCACAAATCCGCCAGAAATCTGGCACCGGTGATTAATGAATACCCCCCCCCCCCCCTGTGTGTTTTTGTCAAAGTTTTGCACAATTCATTGCACTGTTACCATTGTGTTTTTATCATTATTTATGAAATTACCTTGTTTCGTTAGTGGTGGAAAGGATTGAGAGAAAATAAATGTGTCCATAGACAGAGGCTGCTGGGTCAAAATATGAAGTTTCTGTCACAAACTGTTCATTTACATCTCAGTGAAAGAGTTTGATGAGCTGTTTTGTGTCTGCTTTACTGCAGGGGACATCCTAGCGACGACTCCCCCATGAGTTCAAGCAGAACTGCATATTAGAAAAAGGGTTTCAGAGAGATAAAAGGATAAAAAAAAACTGCAGAATACATATACAAGCCATAAAATGAACAGAAATAATTTTACAAACACTATCCTACTGATTTATGCTTTAACTCCTCAAAGGAAACCTGTCATCAGCAATTTTCCTAATAAACGACTACCAGAATATTGTCAAGCATCGTGACAACCTTCTAGGTTTTGTTTATTTCATGGTCCAGTGTGGTGGCATCATCCAGAAAATCAACTTTGAAATGAGATAAGTAAATTGGTTTTATAAAGTCAAGGAGGAGGAGAGTTTAACACTGAAGTCAAGGTGGAGAGCTCTAAAAGTCTACTGACTCTGGATGCAGGACCGTTAATCACAGTGAAGGGGCTTTCTGAGGAAGAGAGAGCTTGAATTCAGTGTTAAAATCTCTTCCCCCTTCACCTAATTAACATCTCGTTTAAAAATAGATTTTCTGGATGATGCCACCACACTGGGTCATGAAAGAAACATGTTCTGGAAAGTGTGAAGCTTCTTGACAACATACTGGTAGTGGTTTATAAGGTCAATTTCTGCTGACAGGTTATTGTTAAGATCTTATAAGTATAAAATCTATTTTATAGCCAGCCCAAACATTTTGTGTGTAAAATATTTATTTATTTAGTTAAACATTATTTTCAGTATTTGGACGTTGACTAAGTCTGTCGATCTTTGGTTAGCTATACAGTCTATGGTAAGTTTCTTGGTTTCACTGATCCAAGTACTGTTGAATAGCATGTTGTCTTAAATTTCCCACAAGTCTTTCTCACTATGCATATGATATATGGCTACATATTAATATGGCTCTCAGTCCCTTCTACACTACATTTTATCTAACCTTTATAACCTATTTAATACAGTATTTTTAAAAAAGCCTTAAAGGACACCTGTCATCAGGTCTGTGTCACTTGTCCTGTCACTACTACCTGTTGGAGCAGCTCACAAGGATCCCATCCCAGCCTTTATCTAGTCATTTCATACATTAATCATTGTAAAATCATCTATTTTTTATCATGTAAATGAGGCTGGTCACATGGTCAGAGGCAGTGATGTCACCCCTGTTACCCCTCCCCTCTCCTCCCCCTGCTCATGGTGTGTAATGTATAGTAAAGCATTGCTAGTGTGTGCTGCATCTGCTGACATGATGCATCCTCCTAATATACAGGTGAGAGACACAGACATCAGCTACACATGAATCTGACATGTTCTGCTGTAACATGGCTGCCTGGAGCTGCTGTATCTCTCCTAAACACACACACATGCACACACAGGCTGCAGGGGGCGTGGCCACCAGCACCAGGAAGCACATCATTATACAGCCTCACATCATTATATAGGCTGTCAGTCAAGCACTGGGGGTGTGGCTGTGCCTCCCACTCATGAATAGAGTGGACAGCTTGAATATGCTAATGCTTCATTGGACATTTCACAGGTCATTTGCATACAGCTTTAGGACCTCATTGCTTAGGTTTACAAGCATGTAGAGAGACAATGAGGGGATAGAGGCAATGCTCTCTAATGGCAGTTTATGAAAATATATTTAGTTTAGGGGGGTTATTTTGCATGACGGGTTCTCTTTAAATCTTAATTTAAGTGCTTTATTTTATTTCTCTGTAATGTCTTATTTGTGTCTGTACCTTAGTATTTGTAATCATTAGTCAATATAATAGGAAAGAGTAACCTGCTCGCAAGACCTTGTAATCTACGAAAAAGTACAGGTGGCACAAGAGGTTGAAGTACTTGTTCAATGGTCCATACATTCTTTTTTGGTATAGAAAAATAAATAAATCATGTTGTACAAGTCTGGTGCAAGCCAATATTTATATTTAAGATATTTAAAGAATTTTAAGTGCATGGGGATGTTGATTTATGTTGATTTATGTATTTACTAATGATATCAGTTGTGGAGAGATAACAGAGGGTGGAGTAAACAATGGAGGCTAATTTAAGAAGAGTTTAAGTGAGATGAGGTTAGGGAATGTAATAGGTCTGCCTAAAGATATGTGTTTTATGGCAGATTTGAAACTGCATTTGAGTGTCTAAACAACTAAAAAGTTGTTTTTATCTAAAGAAAGAAAACAATAGGGTAACTGGGAAACAAAAATAAAAAAGGGCAGGATTAAGGATGGCTGCCCGAGGGGTCATGGGCAGACTGTGCTTTCCCCGAATCCAAGAAATCATCCTGTATAAGCCCGCTGGCTAAATGATTGTGATCCTTTATTGTCACCTACATATCCTGCACAGCTGACAAATCCAGGTAGGTGGTCGAGATGGTGACCAGACAAAACTGACCAGAGGCAAGATGGATGCCCAGCCTGCACCTTCATGGATGTGTTTTAAGCGTTCCTGCAATGTAATGGCTCTATCCATGTGGGGTCTATGAAAGATGATATGTCCTTCATCCACCATGACCTTTAAAAGGTCAGAGAGAGAGTGTCTGCTGTTGAGTAAAGGGTAGGGGCCATTGAAGACCAGCTGCCTTCTCTCACTAGGGAGGTATAGAAGAATACCAACAATGTTTCAGCACTGAAAGCGCTGGTGATGATTTCGAAACACGGTTGCATCAAAATAGCTTAAGAGTGGTGGAAGTCAATGAATGTGCCTAAGGTATTAGGGCTACAGATTTCTTTGAAAATTGGCTGGCGACCCCGTGCGCATACACTGTAAAAAGAGCACATAGGGCCCATGGTTAGGATGGCTGTTAAGGCCAATGAAATCATTACCGTGGTCATGGGAGGGCTAATTAATATAATTTCATGGAATGCGAAGGGCTGGGGGAGGCTAACAAGAGATGCAGTGATGCGATTCCTTAGGAAGTTTCCAGTGGCTAGATAGCAGAAAAAGTGGGATATATGTACATTATACATTGTATATATTATTCCAAACCATACAAACTTTATTGGTAATGAGAAACTTGATACCTCCTATTATGTCAAAGTACAAATGTATACACCATATAGTTCTCTACATTCCAATATTGTACCATACACTTAGTAAAGGTTTTATACCATTTCCTCTACTGAGAAAATGTGCAAATATATGAACCTGTATCAGCTAAAATAACAACTTAAAACACATCTTAAAACAATTCATAAGTCATTCTGTAAAAATATATAAAAATAGAATATTCTAAAATAATCTAGAATAACTAGGCCGAGATATTATACCAATCATGGCAGACAGGGCCTGCGCCGGGGCTCATAAAATCCAAAGTTGACCACTATTGTTATGGTGGTTATTATTGTCAATCGTCTTGATATCCAACTAACTTAATAAGGGTCTACGGACCGCATTTCTGTCCGGACTATTTCCGTTGTGCGCCGAATTCAACAGGAGTTTTTGAACGATCGGATTTTTTCGCAATCGCGCAGACTTTCATGCGACACAAATCAAGGGACGTGGCCAGTGGCTTATTGTAATGAATCCTATGCAAAAACGCCATATACTGCAATACATCAGAGCATCTAGGGTTAATGTACCCTAGAGCAGTGATGGTGAACCTTTGAGGGACCAAGTGCCCAATCTACAACCTGTTTATCACAAAGTGTCTACAACCTGTTTATCACAAAGTGCCTACATGGCAATGTATGCCATAACTTATTGCTCAATGCTCTGTTGTGACTTTTAATCGTATCAGTGTTCTGAGGACAACAATACAGTAGATAGAAGGAGGACCAATTCTTCCTGTTCCCCAAAACAGGAAGACATTTTTGCCTGGACAAGGAGAAACAATGATAATTCTGATCTGTCCACACCTTCCCACTCCTCCTGTAGTCCCAGTCAGCGCTGTTGCTTTATAATAGCATTGAGCTTGACAAGTCCTGGGCTGTCTGGGAGTGCAAGTAGATACTTTGAGTCCTCTTTGGTGATGGCCTGGGTGCCCAGAAAGAGGGCTCTGAGTGCCAACTCTGGCACCCGTGCCATAGGTTCGCCACCACTGCCCTAGAGGGTCTAAGAAATAGTGAAAAAAAATATTAAAAAAGTTTAAAAATTGTTAAAAATGTATAAAATATTAAAAATTCAAATCATCCCCCTTTCCCTATATGATATAAAACATAATAATCAGTAAAAAATCACAAACACATTAGGTATTAACTATTAGGTAATAACTATATACAGCTCTGTATAATAACTATACACAGCCTACCTATAATAACTATATACAACACCCTATAATAACTATACACCCCCCCCCCCATAATAACTATATACAGTCCTAGGTAAATTAATAACATTTTACTCACCTCCATTCCCCCAATGTGCACTGACCTCATCTGCTTCCCATGTTTTGTCAGGATGCTGGCATTGGTAACGTAGTGTGTGAGGTGCATCTCCGATGGTCTATGGCAGAGCGGTTCCCTCGCTAAAGTCTATGGGGGTACCGGACCGTAACGCCACACCCAAATATACTGTGAGCGATTCGGTGGGTCATGCGACTGCCTGAATCACCCACATTTGGTGGAGACCCCTTTAAGGGCAAATTTGTGGGGGCCCAGGGGGCAAGCCCTGGCAATCCCCTATAATACGGTCCTGAGTATATGTGAAACTTAATGCTATACCTAAATTTGCAAAGTTGTGGAGAGAGTGGCCTGAAGTGATAATTGTAAATAAATCTCATCAATGTAGAAGACAACAAGATGTCTATAAACAAGATGCAGAAGAATAATCTTGATACACGGGTATGCATTGTATTAAATCTAATTTGTAGCACTGTACAATGTTCCTTGGAACTGGAGTGGGGTGGGGAGGCTTTGCGTGGTGGGCTGGGAAGAGTTGGAAGGACCTTTGTTTTATTTGTTGGGAGATACAAAAAATAACTGTAAAAAGCAACAACAGAATCCGACGGTTGGTGTACTTTCCGTCCGGAACAGAATCGTCGGCACTACCAGACTCGCATGGGAAATTCTTGGACAGCCTTATGAAGATGGCGTTCAGGTAAGGGGTGGAAAATCCTAGTGCACGGGTGGTGCTCAACCCAGAGGATGTATACATATACGCAGAAAGGTGCAAAAGAAAAGAGGCGGCACTCACCCAACTAGGAAAATCTTCTTTTATTCGTGTGTTCAACACCAAAGCATGGGGCAGGGAGGTGCTACACGCTGTGCAGTCGGCAACGGGCCGTTTCGCGCTTACTTGCGCTTCGTCTGGCCGTACGCCAGACGAAGCGCAAGTAAGCGCGAAACGGCCCGTTGCCGACTGCACAGCGTGTAGCACCTCCCTGCCCCATGCTTTGGTGTTGAACACACGAATAAAAGAAGATTTTCCTAGTTGGGTGAGTGCCGCCTCTTTTCTTTTGCACCTTTCTGCGTATAACTGTAAAAAGCTTTATTGATTCCAAAACAAAAAGGATGGTTGCGAATTAAAATACTGTATATACAGGGTGTCCCCGACTTCAGAACACTCAACTTACAGACAACCCCTAGTCACAAACAGCCCTTACTGTGCTTTAGTCCCAGGCACCAGGCTACAATTAATAGCTGTAAGAGTTATCAAATTGTCTGTAATTAAGATTTATAGTCCTAGTTTTTATGAAAACCCCAAAGTTTTAAAAATGCAATAGTCACAGAGATCAAAAATAATTTTGGCTGGTATTACAATTATTAAATATACAGTTCCGAAAAATTCTGTTTAAGAACAAACCAACAGAACTTATCTTGTACATAACCCAAAGACTGTCTATACCGGAGTATAAGACAACCCGAGTATAAGCCAAGGCACCTTATTTTACCACAAAGTACTGGGGACTATTTACTAAGGGTCCGCGGGTCACATTTCCCTCAGACTGTTCATGGGACAGATATTTAGAAGGGGATTGTGTTCCACACGATCAGATTGTGTCGCAAGCAATGCACTTACGTACAACGGGAACAAGATGGTGAACTCCGGCGGAACTGAGCGGGGAAGTGACAGATGTAGGATGTCGGGCACACAATGTTAGTGAATCGTGGCAGATGTGCATTGTCAAGTAAATTACCCCCATTGAATTGAATATAAGCATAGGATGAGAAATGCATTGATCACAGTCTCCCCAAGAAATTAACTATCCCGGCAGCACCCCAGTAAGGAAATACCACATGCTGCCTCCTCCAGTAATGAAATGTCCAATGCAGCCCTAGTAGTGAAATGCCGTATGCAGGCTCTCTCAGTAATGATATAATCCATGCAGCCTCCGACAGCAATATTATATATATATATATATATATATATATATATATATATATATATATATATACACTCACCGGCCACTTTATTAGGTACACCTGTCCAACTGCTCGTTAACACTTAATTTCTAATCAGCCAATCACATGGCGGCAACTCAGTGCATTTAGGCATGTAGACATGGTCAAGACAATCTCCTGCAGTTCAAACCGAGCATCAGTATGGGGAAGAAAGGTGATTTGAGTGCTTTGAACATGGCATGGTTGTTGGTGCCAGAAGGGCTAGTCTGAGTATTTCAGAAACTGCTGATCTACTGGGATTTTCACGCACAACCATCTCTAGGGTTTACAGAGAATGGTCTGAAAAAGAAAAAACTTCCAGTGAGCGGCAGTTCTGTGGGCAGAAATGCCTTGTTGATGCCAGAGGTCAGAGGAGAATGGGCAGACTGGTTCGAGCTGATAGAAAGGCAACAGTGACTCAAATCGCCACCCATTACAACCAAGGTAGGCAGAAGAGCATCTCTGAACACACAGTACGTCGAACTTTGAGGCAGATGGGCTACAGCAGCAGAAGACCACACCGGGTGCCACTTCTTTCAGCTAAGAACAGGAAACTGAGCCTACAATTTGCACAAGCTCATCGAAATTGGACAGTAGAAGATTGGAAACACGTTGCCTTGTCTGATGAGTCTCGATTTCTGCTGCGACATTCGGATGGTAGGGTCAGAATTTGGCGTCAACAACATGAAAGCATGGATCCATCCTGCCTTGTATCAACGGTTCAGGCTGGTGGTGGTGGTGTCATGGTGTGCCTTGGTACCAATTGGGCATCGTTGCAATGCCACAGCCTACCTGAGTATTGTTGCTGACCATGTCCATCCCTTTATGACCACAATGTACCCAACATCTGATGGCTACTTTCAGCAGGATAATGCGCCATGTCATAAAGCTGGAATCATCTCAGACTGGTTTCTTGAACATGACAATGAGTTCACTGTACTCAAATGGCCTCCACAGACACCAGATCTCAATCCAATAGAGCATCTTTGGCATGTGGTGGAACGGGAGATTCGCATCATGGATGTGCAGCCGACAAATCTGCGGCAACTGTGTGATGCCATCATGTCAATATGGACCAAAATCTCTGAGGAATGCTTCCAGGACCTTGTTGAATCTATGCCACGAAGAATTGAGGCAGTTCTGAAGGCAAAAGGGGGTCCAACCTGTCACTAGCATGGTGTACCTAATAAAGTGGCCGGTGAGTGTATATATATATATATTTACAATTGTGTCCCTCTCTCATATTCCTTTTCCTTGGGAAAGTGGCTACCTGCTTCCTATACAGTATTACTACTGCTGAGAGTCACCTTACACCTCAACCTCCTTTGGCAGCAGGACGTCAGATGTCAGCCTCCTGTTATTTTGAGAAAGAAGTCAAACTTCCCATATCCATATTTTTTGTTTTTCCCACCAGTGGGGTCTGAACAGGTAACTAAATACATATCCTGTACTTAATAGAAAGTATAGGATGGGTAAAACATCTGTTATCCACCAGCTTGGCGGAAGATACAAGCAATAGACTTACAAAGGACACTTTGGGTTGAGGAGGGGAAGAGAAGGGAAGGGAGGGAAATCTCCCCTCAAGACTGGAACCATCGAGGAGGATTGCCACACAGAAGACACCCTACCACCTTCCCTGAGCTGCCCTGGATCCCGTCCCTTCTCCCTGTTAATCTAATAGTCTGTTCCCTTCTCCCTGTAAATCTGTTTCCCTGTTAATCTACTCCACTGTTAATTTCCCTATTCCCTGTTCCTCTTCATTCTCTTACCTTTGTCTGTAATAGTAAGGATAGTTGTAATGATTATTACATGTGCGTGTGTGTTTGTATGCATAGTTGTGTGTGTGTGGGGGGGGGGGTTCTGTGGATAATGTGGGACTGTGTTTTACTATTGTATTTCTTTAGTATGTTAATAAAGATTTATGGTATCAACATTGGGTGTGGTAAATGACCGTGTAAAACACAGGACAACTAGAAACAGAAGAGACAGAATATTACAAACAGTACAGTGAGGAAGTTAGTGACATTAATTCATAATTGATAGCAGTACAGCACCCTTTTACATTGGCGAGCTAGTCCAGCCTGTTTTAATTTGTTGTTTTGTCTTTATCAAGTTTAGCTGTTTTATACTGTGATCTAAGACAGGTAGTGGGGCACAGACAGGTGACATTGGTACACGGTAAAGTGTCGTGTTATACTGTGTGCCAAAGCCTTGAAGTTCAGACAGTAAACACAGCTCTGCCCGAGGGGACAAGGAAGAATTAATAACAAAGAATCAATGGTAATTCTTTTGTACTGTTTCAAGGTTTAATTATTTTCGGTTTCCTTTGCAAAACTATCTATGTGAGGCTCTTTGACAAAGAGTAGTTGTAAGACAAGTCCATCAGGGCATCATTCCACCGCAACAATGTTGGTGTTCATGATCTACGGTTGAAGTCCGGCTGATCTGGAAAATCGTTCCATAAAGGAGCTTTTTCAAGCAGCACAGAAAGGACAAAGAGGACAGCATCCAACAGCGGAGAGGCAGTGGATCTTTCCACACTATTGAAGTTAGCTAAGAATAGTAAATTTAACCCAGAGCCACCCACATCGTACGAGTCAGCTGAAACGCTGTGGTCTGATTTGGTAGAACAAATTGAGAATTATGACAAGGAACATATTAAGAAGCAGTCAGTATTAAATAAGGCTACTAAACGGCTCCACATGCTGGCAGAACTTATTTATGTTTATGATGAGATGCTGTGGAAGCCTGAACATGGTGTTAAGTAATAAATGCCCAGACTCTCACTGCAAATGTTGCTTGATAAGCAGGTTTGTGCATTACAGAAACAAATGGCAGAAAAGGCTAATCTTGAAATTGGAAAGCACAATACTGATATTGAGGTGCAGCTGACTCAGTCCTATGTTGAGCTGAAGAGGTTTATATGGGGGTTATCACAGAGAGATTAAAAGATTATTTTTTTGTGGAATACTGGTCACCCAGTCCTTCACTCACTGCCCAAAATACATAAAGGCATTTTTCCGCCTTTTATGAGGCCCATTGTAGTGGGGATTGGCAGCTTGGGTGAACAACTGGGGTAATGGCTAGACATGTATATGCAGCCCCTAACAAAGGTAACACCTAGTTATCTTCAGTTTACTAAACACATCATCCAAATCATGGAAACATTTCAATGGAGGGGGGGGGGTTAATTGAACCCCATGTGATGTGGCCGCCCCATACTCCTCCATCCCACACGGCTTGGGGATTCATTTGTTAAAAAGAAACTTGGATCATTATAGCACTTAGGATACTAATCTTAAGCGTTTTATTCTCATGTCTTTTTTGTACTTACAACTTTTTTGTACTTCACCAAACTTTTTATTTGTAAGTGGAGGGGGCTCCTATGGGGGCACAATTTTCCCCTTCCCTTGCAAATATCTACTCGTCCCAATGGGAGGAGGATATATTTTCAGATGCAAACACATGGTGGGGGTTGATAGCCTGATATGGCAGGTATATGACTTGGTAAGGGTTTGGAAAAAGTCAGAAACTTTATTTTTATCTTTTGTGGAATTTCTTAATAATAATGTCATGAATCCTAAGTTTATATATTCCTTTGGAGGAGATTTTATAATTTTTTTAGAATTTACATTACAGTTATTGTTAAACCGTATCAAATGGAGGTTAAAGGAAATGCTACACTCCCGGCTACGTTGTGTCATTCTAGACATGTTGTTGAGATTTATTCCCATGCAAATACAGGAACCTACCCTACGCAAATCATAACATCAGGTGATAGGTATATCGCTAAGTGGGCTCCTACACTGGGTAACAGTCTATCACCTAGTTGGTCCAGGAAGTGAACAAACCTACTTTGCTTACATATACATGTAACTTTAAATGTTTGCCATGGGCAATGTAAGGTTTGAGACCATGTAAAAAAAGGTGCTGGATATATAGCTTCTGCTCAGGTGATGCAGAGCAGATTATACTTTCTTCTGAACTAAACTCTAGGTATGTCTGCCTGTGGGGTCTGCTGAGACTTGTTTGTGTGTTTGATTCTGCCAATGTAGGAATACTGCCAGAGGCGGTAACCCAGTGTGGTCTGGAGCCCTGAGTCTTGCCAAATAATCCAAAAGTGTTGCATGCTCTTAGTTCATTGGGTCAGTTTTCAGGGTGTGCACACAGATGCACTTTTTTTTCAATGACTTTGCTTCATGGGATACAATTGTTGCAAAGTGCAGTAATAAATGTGGCACAAACTACGACTAAGCACCACCACAGCCATTTAGGTGCATTGTTTTCTAAAATGCAACAAAAGTGGCGCAGACACTTAATATGTGTAATGGGTCTCTATGGTATGAGATGGTATGAGTCTGTGGACCAGTGGACCAGTGGTATGAGGTGTGGTGGCAGCCAAGGTACAGGGATGTGCAGGAAACAGTCCCAGCCTGGGATGACAGAAGGAGTAACGCTGGCAGACAGGACTGAAGACACTGCTGGACTGGAACCCTGGAAGGCACAGAAGGAAGCGTATGGAAACACTGGAGATACAGAGGCTGGAAGACCGGCGCGTCTAGAAACAATGGAAGACAGGAGTGGTTCTTGGAAAACCGTAGTAGAGCTTAGAAACTGAGGAAGCACGGCGGCCGGACATGGAAGCCTGACTTGCAGTTGCTGGCGATCAGACAGCTGTTGAGGCATGGAGACAGGCCAGAGTGGCTGGTGGAAAGCCGGAGCAGCACTGGGAAGCTGCGGAAGTGGAGCCTGTGGTAGCCGGGAGGCTAGCAGCTGTCGTAGCACAGTGGCAACCCTACTCAGATCCTTTCCCCCCCAAAAAAAATCAGATGAGACGGCTGGTCGAGAACATCTGTCAGCAACTGGTATGAGTCCTTAGAACAGTCCATGATGTAGTCCCTGGCCTTGGCGGAGTCCATGGCCAGATCTTACTGTAACGGGTCTCACAGACAACAGGAGGAAAATTCTCTATGGGAAGAGTCCGGAGGGAGGAGTCTGTGGACCAGTGGACCCTCTGGACCACCGCGACAGATGGTATGAGGCTCGCGGTGGCATCCAAGTTATAGGGACGTGCAGGAAACAGTCCCAGCCTGGGATGACAGCAGGAACACGGAGGAACACTGGTAACGCTGGCAGACAGGACTGAAGACACCGCTGGACTGGAACCCTGGAAGGCACAGCAGGAGGCATAGGGGAATGCTGGAGACAAGAGATACAGAGGCATCTGGAAGACTGGAGCATCTGGGAACGTTGGTGGGAAGCGAGGTGTGGAAACCTTGGAAGTTCCTTTAGAATGCTGTATCAATGCTGAAGATCTGGCCAGGAAAGAAGGGAGGTGCCAGATTATGAAGGGTGAGCCAGATTATCTGGCGCCAATCAGGAGGTCGCTAGCCCTTTAAATCTTCAGAAGTCTGCAGGAGCGCCCGGCCTGCAGGGAAGAAAGCGTGCAGCCTGCACCCTGGGACCCGGAACACCGACAGGAGCCCGGAGAGGTAAGTGTAGGCAGGGGGACGGGGACCGGCAGACAGCGGAGCATGGGTGTACCCGCGATGTCACGGGGGCAACCGTGACAATAAGTACACGTGAAAGTTTCAAATACACATTTTTTGTGAAAACTAAGACAAAGATATATCTGGGCCTCTGTGATAAATCAAATCAAATAAAAATAATTCTTGTGTATATTAATGAATGCTACTGATGGGGGAGGATTGGCTGAGGTACCCGGGGTATAATGTAGCCTATGTCACTTTCACCCCAGATATAGTTTGTACTGTTGGAACACTTTGGCCTGTTACACAAGGGGATTGTTCCAGAATACAGGTTGTGTCCCCACAGTTTCACTGTTCCCTGAGGCCATCATTATGACCCAGACTTTGGTCAACCAGTATGCTAAAAGAGACAAATGTCCCAACAGAGGACAGCACCTCGGGTAATATAGTCAGAACAAAACTCAGCCTATAGCCTGTTTTAAAGGGGGTGCTCACCTTAATTACACTTGATATATACAAGCCAACACACTTAGGAACAGTGAAAGCCTGCCAGTCCATATGGAGTTACGGCTACGGTTAATTTGCAGCTCCTAAGGCCCCTTCCACACTAGCGAGTGTGATGCAATGAACTCGCATCACACTCGCAACGCAAGCTGCCGGGAACGCACGGCCCGAACGCTGCACCGCGGGAGTGAACTGACATGCTGAGTTCACTCCCGCGGTGCAGCGTTCGGGCCGTGCGTTCCCGGCAGCTTGCGTTGCGAGTGTGATGCGAGTTCATCGCATCACACTCGCTAGTGCGGAAGGGGCCTTAGTGTAAGGCTCCTTCCACACTCGCGTTGCAGATCACGTCAGAGTTTGATCAGGGTGCGATTAGGGTTTGGTCAGTGAAAAACTGACATTTTGCATCAGAGTTCAATCAGTTTTCAGTCAGAGTTTGTTCAGTGTCTCAGTTTTTCAATGCGTAATGCGCGTGAAAAGGACTGAGCTCTATTTTTTCTATGGCAATTGATGTGTGAAAAACGCATTGCACTTGCATGTGTCTCAGAGTGCAATGTGTTTTTGATGCATCTCCATAGACTTGTATGGTGCGTTAAAAAACACGCACGTGCGTCCGTGAAAAATAATGCAAGTCTGAAAAAGTCAGAGTGCAATGCAAGTTCTGCACGTCAAAAGCTTGCGCAGAAAACGTGCGTGAAAAACACAAGTGTGGAAGGGGGCTTACAGTGCCAAAGTCTTCCTCGGTCGGCAGTGTGGCTTAGGTGGTGTTAATATTTCTTTGGGTTTTGTACATGTGAACGGTGACTAAGGTTGCTGGAATGTTAGGATAGATTGAGCCACATCCAGCTCGAGGCAGCGCAGGCCTATCCAGCAAAGGTTAATATCCCGGAACTCCTATATATACTTCAAACACTATATGTCCTCTAGAACATTTCGGGAGAATTCCCCCCTGCACTTCAATTTAACACCCAAACATAAGGGGAACTCAAATATATTTAAAAATCTTATATATTTTTTATTTCATATCAGTTAAAACAAATACAAACACATTAGCTTAAACAGATTAAAAAATGGTCCCAAATTGATGGGGGAGACTACAGCAATTTATCTCAAGTATATTAGTTGTACTTTTAAACATTGTGTAAGGCAATAACGTGCATTGTGACGCCTCCTGAGGAAGCAGCGAGCGAAACGCGCGTCGGGGCGCGGGGCAGACAAACAGCCACAACGAGGTAATAACCTTCAGACCATTGATTATAGCACTTTATTGCTTAGTACTTTATTATCTAGCACAATGCAAGTTATTGTTTAGCACTTTATTGCAGCATAATGCACGTTATTGCCTAGCACTTTATTGCCTAGCACAATGCACGTTATTGCCTTACACAATGTTTAAAAGTACAACTAATATACTTGAGATAAATTGCTGTAGTCTCCCCCATCAATTTGGGACCAATTTTTAATCTGTTTAAGCTAATGTGTTTGTATTTGTTTTAACTGATATGAAATAAAAAATATATAAGATTTCCTATATATACTTGCAGATATGGATTTTAACCCCTCAAAGTGGTATTCCCATGAAGACAAGTTTCTTATATGTACTCAGAATAACAAAATAACACATTCTTTAACCCCTTAAGGACGCAGCCTGTTTGCAGGTTAAGGCTCGCAACTTTTTTTTGAAATTTGACCAGTGTCTCTTCCTGTGGTAATAACTTTTCAACGCTTTAAGATATCTCTGTGATTTTGAGATTGTTTTCTCATGAGACATTGTAGTCTATGTTAGTAGTGTCATTTCGGTGATCCGTTCCTTTTTTGGGGGGTAAAAATTCAAAAATTTAGGAAATTTTTGAAAGAAATGACTATTTTCAAAGTTTCAAATGTTATACTTTTTAGACAAAAAGTGATACCACAAATTTTTTTTGATAGAAACCTTTTGCCATTGGTCTTCTTTTTATATCCATTATTTGTTTTAAGTTTCCACTTTTTTTATGGATGTGAGAAGGTTTGAAGTTTTAGTAGCAACTTCTCAGATTTTCTTGAAATTTGAAAAATGCAAACTTTTTGGTGATCAATTCAGTTTGGAAGTGCTCTATAAAGGCTTATGTACTATATACCCCCACAAGTAACACCATTTTATGAACCTAACATCTCAACCTATTCAAATCAGCATTTAAGAAGTCTGTTAACCCTTTAATTATTTTTCCGGAAGCATATGAAAATGGAGTGGAAATTTTGAAATTTCAATTTTGGATTTCAATCTTTCCAATTTAGCCCTAAAATGGATACATTCAGAAGAAATTTGAGGTAAATATATATTCCTAATTTCTTGCCCAGCTTCTTCTGAGTACGGAAATACCAGACATGTGGATGTCAGCTGCTGTTTCCCCGCACAGCGATGTCCAGAACAGAGTTAGCGATACTGGGAATTTGGAAAGCCAATTTGGCTGCAAATATTTTGTGGTGCCACAATGTAATTGAAGAGCCCCTGAAGTAAAAGTACAATAGAAAACCCCCCAAAATGTCACCATTTCGGAAACTAGACCCCTCAAAGAATTTATTGGTGGTTGTGGTGAGCATTTTAACCCCCGACACACTGGTCAAAATTTAATGCAAAGTAAATGGTGCAGAGTAAAAATTGTGTTTTTATCTCAAAAAAGTCATTTTAGTGCCTCATATACTGTGCCCAACCCATGCCACTTCAGACAAACACCCCAAAAATCATTCTGCGGGTTGTCCCGAGTACAGCAATACCACACATGTGCCAATAATTTACAGACTGGGCACACAGAAGGGATGAGAACGGAAGGAGTGAAATTTTGATTTTCCATCTCCGTTTTCACACGTTTGGATTTGGAGTGCCATGTCATGTTGGCAGGGCCCGTGAGGTGCCAGTGCAATAGAAACCCCCAATAAATGATACCATTACGGAAACTAGACCCCTCAAAGAATTTATCGGTGGTTGTGGTGAGCATTTTAACCCCCGACACGCTGGTCAAAATTGAATGCAAAGTAAATGGTGCAGAGTAAAGATTGCAATTTTATCTCAAAAATGTCATTTTAGTGCCTCATATACTGTGCCCAACCCATGCCACTTCAGACAAACACCCCAAAAATCATTCTGTGGGTTGTCCCGAGTATGGCAATACCACACATGTGCCAATAATTTACAAGCTGGGCACACAGAAGGGATGAGAACGGAAGGAGTGAAATTTTGATTTTCCAGCTCCGTTTTCACACGTTTGGATTTGGAGTGCCATGTCATGTTGGCAGGGCCCGTGAGGTGCCAGTGCAATAGAAACCCCCAATAAATGATACCATTACAGAAACTAGACCCCTCAAAGAATTTATCGGTGGTTGTGGTGAGCATTTTAACCCCCGACACGCTGGTCAAAATTTTATGCAAAGTAAATGGTGCAGAGTAAAAATTGCGTTTTTATCTCAAAAAAGTCATTTTAGTGCCTCATATACTGTGCCCAACCCATGCCACTTCAGACAAACACCCCAAAAATCATTCTGCGGGTTGTCCAGAGTATGGCAATACCACACATGTGCCAATAATTTACAGGCTGGGCACACAGAAGGGATGAGAACGGAAGGAGTGAAATTTTGATTTTCCAGCTCCGTTTTCACACGTTTGGATTTGGAGTGCCATGTCATGTTGGCAGGGCCCGTGAGGTGCCAGTGCAATAGAAACCCCCAATAAATGATACCATTACGAAAACTAGACCCCTCAAAGAATTTATTGGTGGTTGTGGTGAGCATTTTAACCCCTGACACGCTGGTCAAAATTGAATGCAAAGTAAATGGTGCAGAGTAAAAATTGCGTTTTTATATCAAAAATGTCATTTTAGTGCCTCATATACTGTGCCCAACCCATGCCACTTCAGACAAACACCCCAAAAATCATTCTGCGGGTTGTCCCGAGTACGGCAATACCACACATGTGCCAATAATTTACAGGCTGGGCACACGGCAGGGGTCAGGAAGAAAGAAGCACAATTTAGGTTTTCAAGCTCCGTTTTCACTAGATTGGTAATGGGGGGTACCCCCGAGGTACCAGTACAATAGAAACCCCCAAGTAGTGAACCTATTTTGGAAAGGGCACCCCTCAAAGAATGTATGTAGGCTTGTATGAGCATTTTAACCCCCAACACGCTGGTCAAAATTGAATGCAAAGTAAATGGTGCAGAGTAAAAATTGCGTTTTTATCTCAAAAAAGTCATTTTAGTGCCTCATATACTGTGCCCAACCCATGCCACTTTAGACAAACACCCCAAAAATCATTCTGCGGGTTGTCCCGAGTACGGCAATACCACACATGTGCCAATAATTTACAGGCTGGGCACACGGCAGGGGTCAGGAAGAAAGAAGCACAATTTAGGTTTTCAAGCTTCGTTTTCACTAGATTGGTAATGAGGGGTACCCCCGAGGTACCAGTACAATAGAAACCCCCAAGTAGTGAACCCATTTTGGAAAGGGCACCCCTCAAAGAATGTATGTAGGCTTGTATGAGCATTTTAACCCCTAAGGTGCTGGCTCAAATGTAATACAAAGTGAGTAGTGCAGAGAAACAATTGTATTGCAATTTATCAAATATGCCATTGAAGTGACAAAAGTATTTTGCCCAACTCATGCCACTGGGGAAAAACACATCAAAAATCATTCTGTGGGTTACCCCGGTTAGGGCAATACCCCTTAGGAGGCAACAATCTCTAGGATGGAGACACGGCAGGGCTCAAAAGGGAATAACTTGTTGGAGCACAGACATTGTAAATTTTTTTTTTCTTTTTGGCATCATGAAAGATTTGTAGATGCCAATAGGGGCCAGTACAGTAGAAACCCCTAAGAACTGACCCTATTTTGGAAACTACACCCCTCCATGAATTAATCTAGGGGTATAGTTAGCATTTTAACCCCACAGGTGGAGCCCTGAAAAAGTGCAAAATGGATAGTGCATAGTAAAAAATATCCATTTTGTCATTTTGTGCCCAGCTGCTGCCATGGGAGACAAACACCCTAAAAATCATGATGCATGTTTTCCCGGGTAAAGCATACGGGACAGTAATCTACAGGCTGGGCACATGGCAGGGCTTAGAAGGGAAGGTGCAGCATGATGTATAAGCTGTGCGTCAGGGTAACAACAGGGTACTCTAAAAATCCAGGGATGTATGATAAATTCGGAAGCAATCTTTCATACATAGCCCTGGTTTTTCTGGGCATGTCTCACAGTGATGAATGGTGTCCTTCCGAATGCCATTTTTGGAGCACACCCTGCACCTCTTTTGTGACCTTCCCTTGCTGGCTGTTTGGGGAACTACTCCTGGAAAGTGCTGCCCTGGTACAATACGTGATGTGGCCTCACTTCCAGATGTGCTAGCACTCCCCCCTTCCTGGTCTCCAAAAAGAAAGTACTTTATTACCATCTCTTGAAATTCCAGGAAAGTTCCCCTCTGGCCGGCATATCGATGCAGCACATAAGCATTATACAGTGCCATCTGCATGATGTGCACGGCCAGCTTCTTGTACCACACCCTCGACTTCCGCATGGCATTGTACGGCTGAAGCACCTGGTCAGACAAGTCCACCCCTCCCATGTATTTGTTATAATCTAAAATACAGTCTGGCTTGGGGGTTTCTGTACTGGCACCTCGTACTGGGACAGGGGTGGTGGTGTGCTCATGTATTGTGGTTAATACAAGGACCTCTCTCTTGTCCTTGTACTTAACACACAATACAGAGTCGCTGCATAGTGCCCTGGTTTCGTGCCTTTTAAGTTTTTGCCCAAGCAGCGACTTAGGGAGACCTCTCTGATTTCTGCGTACAGTGCCGCATGCCGCAGTATTTCTGGAAGTGAGGCACTTGAACAGGGTGGTGCTGGTGTAGAAATTGTCCAGGTAGAGGTGGTAGCCCTGGTCCAGCAGTGGGTGCACTAAATCCCACACTATCTTCCCTGTAACACCCAGGAAGGGGGGGCATTCTGGGGGCACTATAGTGGAGTCCTTCCCTTTACATACCCTGAACTTGTATGTGTACCCTGATGAACTTTCACACAGCTTATACATTTTCACACCATATCTTGCCCTCTTATTGGGCAGGTACTGGCGGAATTGAAGTCTCCCTTTGAATTGTACCAGGGACTCGTCTATGCTCACATGTTTGGCAGGAGTATATGCCTGGGCAAACTTGGCACTAAAATGATCTAATATGGGCCTGACCTTAAATAACCGATCATAACTGGGGTCACCTCTGGGTGGGCACTGTGTGTTGTCAGTGTAGTGCAAAAACTTATGGATGGCTTCAAAGCGCATCCTGTTAATTGCCATGCGGAACATGGGGGTGTGGTACAGTATATCTGTGCTCCAGTAGTCCCTGATTGAAGGCTTCTTTACTATACCCATAAGGAGTATTATGCCCCAATACTTGTGCATCTCTGCTGCAGTGACAGGGGTCCACCTGTAGGGTTGTGCATAAAAGGACGTGGGGTTTTGGGAAATATGCTGTGCAGCGTAGAGATTTGTCTGAAATATAATAATATTCAGCAGCTCCTCATCAAAAAAAAACTTAAAAAAGTCTACAGCTCTGAGCCCTGTCGTGTCAAAGTTAATGCCAGGATGGCCCAAAAAGTCAGGGACCTGAGGGGTATAATTATCTGGGGCTACCCATGTGGGGTCAGTGGAAGCCCCAGACGCTTCTCCTGCAGAAGTCCCAGAAACTTCTCCTGCAGAAGTCCCAGAAACTTCTCCTGCAGAAGTCCCAGAAACTTCTCCTGCAGAAGTCCCAGGCACTTCTCCTGCAGAAGTCCCAGGCACTTCAATTGCAGAAGTCCCTGGAACCCTACGGCACCTTCTTGGGGGTCCTTCCAGGTCACTGGAAGATGAGCAGGAGGATGATGATAGGTAAAAGGGACCATCATCCCCACTAGCTGACTCGGTGTCAGATGCAAGCATGTTATATGCCTCCAACACAGTGTACGTCTTCTGAGACATTGCACACAAAAAAAATAGAGAACAAGAAAAATTAGATAATGTGCACCAAACTACACGGATAAACCGTCTAGCAGGCACACAAAAAAAAAAATATAATGCACACCAAACTACACGGACAAGCCGCACAGATGGCACACACAAAAAATAATGTGCACTAAACTACACGGACAAGCCGCACAGATAGCACACAAAAAAAAGGTAATGCACACCAAACTACACGGACAAGCCGCACAGATGGCACACACAAAAAATAATGCGCACTAAACTACACGGACAAGCCGCACAGATAGCACACAAAAAAAATAATGCGCACTAAACTACACGGACAAGCCGCACAGATAGCACACAAAAAAAAAAGATAATGCACACCAAACCACACGGACAAGCCGCACAGATGGCACACACAAAAAATAGCTAAGTACGGGTACACCTACGGCGTTCTGGAAAAAAATATTACCAGGCACCGAAAAAAAACCTATGTGCACCACGCAAAAAGGCGCTACAAATGCACCTAGCTTGCCCTAAGACAAACTAACTACCGCTAAGACTGCTAAAGATTCTGTGCAGTGCTATTCACACGGCGCACTGAAAAGTGCGTCCAGTGCAGAACAACACTAACACAGCGCACTAAAAAGTGCGTTTGGGTTCAGAAGGGACAGACAGGGAAAAACGGAAGACACGTGGGATCACACAAGGCGATCACACAGGGAACACACAGGACACAGGAAAAAACTCCTCCTGCCTCTGTCACCCAAATCTCATCCCGATGTCACCACGTCTCGCGACGTGGTGACAATTCTAAAATAGTATGCGCTCGCGCAGTAGCTGTACTGCGCTGAGCGCCAATAGTGGGAAGCTGCGCAGTACAGCTACGGCGCGGAGCGCTAAGGGGTTAATTCACTCTTATTAACAAAAATACAGCATTTCACATATTATTCCAACCTGCCTCTCAGTCCTGGTGTACACAATTTCAGTTGCCTCTAGACACGACCCTGTAACTTCTGACTTAGGATTGGGGACACCATCTTGGATTTCTGAGTGACAGCCGGGTAGCTGAGTTTTTCTGTCTCTGCTCCCTGCACTATAGCCCCGCCCTACTGCACTCCAGGACGGAGCTGAGACACAGTGAGTTCCTGCCGGCAGTTGCATGAGGAGAACTACAAGCTCCAGACAGCGAAGTTGTTTATCTGGGCAGTCACAGTAGGAAGGCACAACAGATCTAGTGTGTTGTGGAAATGCAGTATTGGTTACTTTGTTAGGGAAAAGAAAGAGATCAGGGAAGGGAAAAGTTGTGAGCGTGTACGCTAAAATATAACTTTTATTAATTCTTATAAAATAGTTTATACATACCTCCCAACATTTGGGAAAAGGAAAGAGGGACAAAATGGCGGCACGCGTAGCGTGCCGCGGCGAACCCCCTAAGCCACACCCCCAATCACTCCCTGGCCACGCCCCAAATTTTAGCCATATTAAAAATAATAAAAATCATAATTTAAAAAAAAAAAAAATATATCCTCATCGGGATTTGAACCCAGAACCTGCAGTGTCCATGTACAATAATAACACAGCGCCTCAACCCACTGAGCTATAACCTCAGTGATTAACAAGTGGAGAATTTTGGTAACTAAGAACTATATACTGCCTTGGTATATAGGGAGGGATCTTCTCAGATTATTGTAATTATTGAGACTATTATTATTATTATTATTATTATTATTGAGATGATTATTATTATTTTTACCATTATTAATAATCTCAATAATAATAAAATTTATAATAATAATAATAATAATAGTCTCAATAATTACAATAATAATCTCTGAGAAGATCCCTCTCTATATATCAGTGCATTAGTCTGTATCACAATGTAACACAATGTCTTAGTTACCAGAAATCCTCAGCTCTCTATCACTGGGCTTATAGCTCAGTTAGTTAAGCTCCTGTCTATGGTGCAGAGGGTCCCAGGTTCGAATCTCAGCCTGGCCAAAACTTTATTTAATTTAATTATATAAAGAGCTTGTGTCTGGGGAAGACCTGGAGACCATATATGGACAGATAGAGATCTGAGCTGATGAGTGGTCCCTGCTCTCTCCACTAAGCCGACACTTCTCTGAAAAGGATTCCCTGCCCGATGTCTGCTCTGGGGAACTCTAGGAGATGCAGTGACCATATATGGACAGATCTGAAGCTGATGACGTGGTCCCTGCTCTGCGCTAAGCCCGACACTTCTCTGAAAAGGATTCCCTCCCGATGTCTGTAGAAGCCATTCTGTACTGTGAGTTCAGACTTTCAAAGTATTTACTATGCGAACACAGCAGCGGGACACAGCGGGACCTGGGGGGAGAATCCGTGACAATATCATAGCTGCCCGTGACGCGGGGCAGAGGTACGAAAAACGGGAAAGTCCCGTCAAAATCGGGACGGTTGGGAGCTATGGTTTATATATTTATTTGAGAAGTATGTCCAAAAAACTAGTATGGTTTCCCTAGTATCACCATACTTTATGATAGCCAGAGAGGCTGTCAGGTGCCAGCCCAGGACAACTATACAGGAGTGGATCCACTAATTCTTCCTGTTACTTCTCCTGTATAAATATAACGTCCCCCTACATTATTCTAATATAAGGGGGTATTTGGGTATTTGAGTATTATAACTGTATATGCAGCAGCGATATGCCACAGCACAAACTGCTCTCACGTGGTAGTAAATACTACAATGCTGCTATTGTATATGCACAAAAACACCTTAGAAAGCAGTATAATAATTTACTTGTGCAGCAACGTGGTTTCACTATATAGTTCAAAATCGCTGCCTCGGAGACACAATAGGGCACTGCTCTTATACAATAGCGCCGTTACTTCCCCTGCAACTACACACTGCCACTTAGTCTGAATACTTGCTAAGAAGAGTATAGAGATGCCGTGCTCCCAGCTGCAGGCTCCCAGCTTGTAACAAGCAGCTGCGCACGGCAGTCTCTGCACCTAATGCTGTGGCCGGTATAGAGCAGCTCACGCTATGTAGATGGATTAACATGCTCTCATTGTACCGCGCTATATCGCAAAACTTCTGTCATTAATTGATCGGCGTCCTGCAGTGTGCTGACATACGATTCTAATGGCTGATAGGGCAGGAGTAATGTGCGCCAAGCAATCTTCAGTGATATGAAGTAATGTGAATAAACTGTCTCTCAATTACTAGTCCCTAAACTCTGGCTATCATAACAAACAGTGTCCCAACATGTGTTTTGCCAGGTTATCCTGGCTTCTTCTAGGGGCGGGGGCGGCCTGGCTTTGCCGCTCTTTATGTTGTAAACTCTGAGTGACAGCTTGGCTAGCCAATCAGAGTAACTGTTGGTTCAGTACTGGGAAACAATGTATTAACCCCTTAAGGACGCAGGGTATTTTCGCTGATTTCTCGCTCTCCATCTTCAAAAATCCATAACTTTTTCATTTTTCCGTGTACAGAGCTGTGTGAGGGCTTATTTTGTGCGTAACAAATTTTACTTTCCCATGATGTTATTTATTATTCCATGCCATGTAGTGGGAAGCCGCAAAAAAATTCCAAATGTGGAAAAATTGAAAAAAACTGCATGTGCGTCATGTTCTTGTGGGCTCAGTTTTTACGACTTTCACTCTGCGCTCCAAATAACATGCCTACTTTATTCTTTGGTTCGGTACGATCGCGGTGATACCAAATTTATATAGGTTTTATTGCGTTTTAATAAATTTTCAAAAATTAAACGAATGTGTACAAAAAAGAAAAAATTTTTTTTGCCATCTTCTGACGCTAATAACTTTTTCATACTTTGGCGCATGGAGATGTGTGAGGGGTCATTTTTTGCGAAATGAGCCGACGTTCTCATTGCTACCATTTTGAGGACTGTGCGACATTTGGATCATTTTTTATTACATTTTTTATGTCATCTAAAAAGGTGTAAAAGTCGCATTTTGGACATTTGGGCGCCATTTGCCGTTCCGGAGGTCACCGCCGCCCGTAACCGTTTTTATATTTTGATAGATTGGGCATTTTGGGACGCGGCGATACCTAATGTGTCTGTGATTTTTACTATTTATTATATTTTATATCAGTTCTAGGGAAAGGGGGGTGATTTGAACTTTTAATATTTTATTATTTTTTTACATTTTTTAAACTTTTTTTTTTCTCTTTTTTTCCACTGTTTCTTAGACCCTCTAGGGTACATTAACCCTAGATGGTCTGATCGCTCCTGCCATATACTGCAATACTACTGTATCGCAGTATATGGCATTTCTGCACACTATACATTACAATGAGCCACAGGCTCATTGTAATGCATGTGCAGAAGCCATGTATCCTCGGGTCAAACGAAGACCCGAGGCTACCATGGCAACCGATCGCCGCCCCCCGATGACGTTCGGGGGAGCGGCGATCGGAGGTAAGATGGCGGCGCCAAATTTAAAGTGCCGCCGGCGACTTTGCCAGCGGCAAAGAAGAGGTTAACACCCGCGATCGGTGCAAGCACCGACCGCGGGTGATAGCGATGGGTCTTTGCTGCGATATGCAGCAAAGCCCATCACTGTATGAAGAAGGCTCAGCCCGTGAGCCTTCTTCATACAACCTTCACAGCTCCGTGGCGGATATATCCGTCACGGAGCGTGAAGGGGTTAAGAGTATCTCAATTGTTTGTAAATGCTAATAACAGTTGTTTACAATCAGATGTCTATTGTTCCAAAAAAATGGAACTGTAGGAGTGACGGGGTGACCCGGCGAAACATATGTTGGGACACTGTTTGTTATGATAGCCAGATTTTAGGGACTAGTAAATAAGAGACAGTTTATTCACATTACTTCATATCACTGAAGATTGCTCACCGCACATCGCTCTACTCCTGCCCTATCAGCCCTTAGAACCGTATACCAGCACACTGCAGGACGCCAATCATTAATGACAGGAGTTTTGCGATACAGCGCGGTACAATGAGAGCATGTAAATTCATCCACACAGCGTGAACTGCTCTATACCAGGCCACAGCATTAGGTGCAGAGACTGCCGTGTCCAGCTGCTTGTTACAAGCTGGGAGCCTGCAGCTGGGAGCACAGCATCTCTATACTTTTCTTACTACGTATTCAGACTGAGTGGCAGTGTGTAGTTGCAGGGGGAGTAACGGCGCTATTGTATACACATAAGAGCAGTGCCCTACTATGTCTCAGAGGCAGCGATTTTGAACTATATAGTGAAACCACGCTGCTGCACAAGTAAATCATTGTACTGCTTCCAAAGTTGTTTTGGTGCATAGACAATAGTAGCACCTGATTGTATTTACTACCAAGTGAGAGCAGATGTGCAGTGGCATCTCGCTGCTCCATATACAATGATAATACTCTCCCAAATATCCCCTTATATAAGAACATTGCAGGGGGACAAAGATTCACGAAACAAACAGCTTTGAGTCCAGCACACAGCAATGGGTAGAAAAAATAACTTCTTTTTATTATCCGAGGGGTAAAAACATGTTTAGGAGCATACAGCTAGCGTCACAGAGGTAGGGGGACGTTAAATAGTCTTACAGGAGAAAAACAGGAAGAATTAGTGGATCCACTCCTGTATAGTTGTCCTGGGCTGGCACCTGACAGCCTCTCTGGCTATCATAAAGTATGGTGATACTAGGGAAACCATACTAGTTTTTTGGATATACTTCACAAATAAATATATAAACTATTTTATAAGAATTAATAAAAGTTATATTTTAGCGTACACACTCACAACTTTTCCCTTCCCTCATCTCTTTCTTTTCTCTGACAAAGTAACTAGATCTTACAGGTAGTGTACATCGTGAGTGTATATTTTATTGTGTGAACACGACCCTTTGTTCATGTAGCAGAGCTGACAGTGTGTAATGGACATCTAATGGATTTCATCATCTAATCTCAGATCTGGCTCATCTCTCTTTCTACGTGTCAATGTGTTCGTACAATGTTCAGAAGCCAGATAGCCTGATGAAATTGTACATAAACCTGTACCCTGATAATCTAAATACATTGTCAGCTCTCAGAACTATATGGATCATAATGTGTCTGCTTAGAGAGTCCCCACCCACACCCTGGGATTTTGCACTGACCAGCTTAGGAGTGATAGGAGCTAAAACATAAAACTGAGTAAAATTGTGAAGTAAAGGTTTAAAAATTATTTTATTTTATTTATTAAAAACCCCTTTAAGGATGTAGTCATTTTGTAGCATAAAGGGGTATTCTCGTCTGGGCATTCACATTCAGTTTAATGAATCTGACATATATAAACATTTCTTCAATTAGATTTTATTTAAAAAAAATGTTCCTGTGTGAAAATAATTTCCCATAAATGTAGTGATATGGTCCCTTAGAAACAAGACTGTGTCCTCGGATACGACCACCTCTGCTGGAGGGATTTCACAATGAAACAAAAAGTTTTTGTATATGAAATGTCTGGGAGTTACTGCATGTCTCACAGCTATCCTGTGGTAATAAGCGCTGAATCCAGGAGGGCTCAATAGCGCATGTCTGGCCACTGCTGACAAAATGTGAGTTGGTCGTATCCGAGGCACAAGCCGGGTCCGGGTGCATGGAGAGGGCTTGCGGGCCGAGCCCTCTCCATAGCCTCTAAGTCTTTGCTGCATATTGCAGCAAAGGCTTACCGGTAACACCCACAATCGGTGCTAGCACCAATGGCGGGTGTTTTCGCGATGATCGCCTGAGGCTACTTCGTTGTAACCCATTCATTACAATGTACTATCAGCACATTGTAATGAATGGGGAGTAAAATCTACATATACTGCCATACTGTAGTATGGCAGTATATGATAGGATCGATCACACAACCTAGGGTTAATGTACCCTAGGGGTCTAAAAAATAGTATAATTAAAAATAAAAAAAGTTCAATCTGATCTAAATATTAATAAACAGCAAAAATCATAAACACATTAGGTATTGCCGGGTCCAAAAATGCCCGATCTATCAAAATATAATAACGGTTTTTCACTGCGTTTTACCCTAAAGCGGAAAATAGCGCCCAAAGTCATTTTGAAAAATATACAAAAATCAATAAAAAGTGATAAAAAGATCGCACAGTCCTAAAAATTACAGCAATGAAAACGCCATCAAAAGTCCCAAAAAATGACACGACCACCAAAATTAGTTGCTGTATAACATTTCCCATATCTCTGCTTTACATTTTCATAATTTTTTAAATGTCTGGAAAATTTATTTTGATGTCACACAGTTTTTTGTATTTTCAGAATTGATTATTTTGATGATAATTACTGTTTTTAATGAAATTTTAAATATATAACATTAACCAGTTAAGGACCAGGCCCTTTTTTGTTTTTTCATTTCCATTTTTACTCCCCACCTTCAAAAATATATAACTTTTTTTTAACATGTAAACTGCTCTGTGATGGCTTGTTTTATGCATAAAAAAATTGCACTTCATAGTGATGGTATTGAATATTTCGTATTGGGAAGCGGGAAAAAAATTCCGAGTGCAGTAAAAACGGTGAAAAACCGCATTTGCACCGTTTTCTTGTGTGCCCCAAATGACATGTCTTCTTTATTCTTTGGGTCGGTACAATTACGGGGATACCAAATTTGTATAGGTTTTATAATGTTTTCATACATTTACAAAAATTAAAATCTCCTGTACAAATAATTTTTTTATTTTGCCATGTTCTGGTGCTAATAACTTTTTCATACTATGTTGTAAGGAGCTGAAGGTAGTGTCATTTTTTGCTACCTTGATGACGTTTTCAATTATATCAGTTTTAGGACTGTGCAACCTTTTGATCACTTTTTATATATTTCAAAATGGCAAAAAAGTGACATTTTTGATTTTGGGCGCTATTTTCCGTTACGGGGTTAAATAAGGGGGAAAAACATTATTATATTTTGATAGATCTGGCATTTTCGGATGCGACAATGCCTAATGTGTTTATGAATTTTAGTGTTTATTTATATTTATATCAGTTCTAGCGAAAGGTGATTTGAATTTTTAGGTTTATTTATTATAATTTTTTTTAACTTTTTTTTTATTTTTACAATTTTTTAGACTCCCTATGGTACTTAAACCCTAGGTTGTCTTAACGATCCTATCATATACTGCCATACCACAGTATGGCAGTATTTGGGGATTTTCCTCCTCATTCATTATACTGTGCTGATAGCACATTGTAAGGAAAGGGTTAAAACGAGACAACCTCGGGTCTTTGGAGACAGCCTGGTTCTGCTGCTACTACTTCTCCCATCCTCCTGCCTACCACCAAGGCAGTGTAGCTGATGGCTTTGTCAAAACAAACTATTTTTTTAAATGTGGTCCATTTCATGCAGCAGAAGTTATCATTTCTGTGAAAACTAAGAACACTTTTATTGTAAAAAGTAAACACCTCTGAAAACAAGTATTTCAAAGAAAAAAATATATTTATGTTCAGAGCATTAATTTAAATTGTACTATAATCTTTAGGAGCATTGTTAGGGGAAAGGTTTGCAACTTTGATTGCATGGAAATTTTGGAAACAATTTTATATTATACTTTTGTACACAATGAGTCGCTTCCTTGATCTTGAATAATCCCATTTGAGTCTGGAATTGTTTCAGTAGAAGCTTTAAATCCTTTAAAAACTGGACATATAGGTATCCATCTGAAGAATTTTACTTTCTTAACTAGTCCCATCCCACAAGGAAAGTCATAACTGTTTAGGTCAGGGCATGTGTCGCTGTTGGCATTAGCCCCTTTCTTCCATTGTATCAGTCCTCGTTCTTTTTCTGTACCTGCAAGAAGTATTCACAAACAATTATCAAACAAAATACAACAATTTTTTACTCTGTCATCATTGACAATGACATGTTTAAAAGTGACAATACATATAATATAATTGTTGGGACCAGATAACCATCAAATATCTTTGGGGAAGCTACTTCTGTCTATATCCACAGGAAATCCAAGCACACCATTTCAGTTGATTGGCCCTTGTTGTGGCCCAAAAACATCTTCTCTTTCTATAAGGTTCCTTGAACACAATCTATGCTATAGCCTTGGGGCGGAATTGGGATGTACCAAGTAGGTTTACTTACTCACCAATCACTTTGACTTGATCTGTGAGGGGAAGGGATAGATTACTAGTGTGCCAAAAGTCCCCACATGCGCAGCTTCCCCGGATGCTTCCCCACGGCTGCAAGTGAGCCACAGGTATAGGATCCAAGCGGGGTAAGGCATCCTTTTCCTCCCGAGAACTCCATGGAAGAGATGGCATTAGGACGTTCCACTCACGTGGTGACTATTTATTGGAGGCCTGACTGGGGGTGAAGCTGTGTGGGGGTATGGCAGTTTTGGTGCAAAATTCAAAGATACAAACTCCATTCTGACCATCATTCAATGCAGTGGTATCTGCTGTGTCAGTCTGATCATTTATGCTCCTCTAGACTCCTTTGAGCCCTCCATGTCTACAGATCCTGAAGTACCCCTTGGTCCAGTCAGTCCCTCCTCTTGAGGTTTGGGTATCATTCATGTTTGGTTGTCTTAATCTAAAATTATTTAGAATGTGATGGCAGACAAATCTCTCTCATTAATTATTAGCTTAACGTCTATTCAATAAATGGCTTCTTCCACAGCAATCCATTCAGCCGGCTATTCCTTCCAGATCCAGAATGCCACTACCACTGGTTTCCATATTGGAAGGAGAAGCATAGGATAAGGATAAATCGGATGACAATTCCGAAAAATCTCGCTGCTCGGTGGAAGAGATGGATTCCCTGCTTAAGGCCTTAAAGAGTAACTATAAAGGGTTTTTTTCACAAATAAATACTTTTGGGATGTAAAACAAATTTTCATATTATCTTTGTTACCTATATACAGGAGTTTCTTTGCTATTCCCCTCAGATTACCTCAGTGCTGCAATTGCTCCTTCCTCCCCATGTGCTAACAAGCCCTATGAGCTAGTAGCTCATACAGGCTCGGACTGGGCCACCGAGAAGCCGGGAAAACCCCCGGTGGGCCCTGACTGCTTATGGCCCGACCCCTCATTATCATAGGCCGAGTACTGATGCTATAGGCATGTATCAGTGTCAGCCAGCCTGCTCTCCGCTGTCTGGACGGCTCCTGGGACTGAGAGAGGCTGAGAGCAGGCAGAGACAATGACCCCAGCAGGACAGTCACTGCCTAGGGAGTGCAGGGGATCAGCACATTCAGCTGCAGAGTCTCATCTTCCCATAACACTGGGGCAGTGAGAGAAGCTGTGAGAATGTTACACACCTCACTGCCCGAGTGCAGGGGAAGATGAGAGACTCCGGGCTCTGCTCCAGCCCCACCCCCTATTCCTGACAGGCACCTGCAGCCACCAATCAGAAGGGGCCTGGCGATTCATAACAGCCTGCCCTCAGCACATCCCTCCTAACCCTGCTGTGCTCGGCGGAGGGACCTCCATGAGGAAGAGAAGGCTGCAAACCTGTGTGGTGGCCTCCTGCACCCAGCACTAGGTATGTACAGATATAAAAGTGCACGACAATTCATATTAGTAATTACACATCTTAGAACTACAACTCCCAGCAGTTGAAAGAACTGCTGAGAGTTGTAGTTCTTCAGCCCAGTCTAATTTTCTACATCTTTACTTTAACCCCTTCTTTTCCATGTGCCTCCCTCCTCTGCACGAATGTGCATTACACAAAATCTTATAAATACAAACGATACTTTGTCCCACAATTAGAAAATGGTGATATAAAATACTTTTTTATTGTTTAGAAGTAAAAATTTTTATATCACCCTGATCGTACTGACCAAAAAAAGAAAGGGGAAGTGTCTTATGAAGAATTAAAAATGGCGCTGATGTTAAATGACACCTGTGTAGCATTCATAGTTTTATATTGCCACAGACTTTTATGGGAATGCAAGTGTCAGGCCCCTTCCACACTTGCATTGCAGATCACATCAGTGTCTGATCAGGGAGCGTTCAGGGTTTGGTCAGTGAAAAACTGACATTTTGCATCCGACTTCAATCAGTTTTCAGTCAGAGTTTGTTCAGTGTCTCAGTTTTTCATGCGCGTTGTCAATACAATTTCAATGTGTTTTTCACGCCAGGACTGAGCTCTATCTTTTCTATGGCAATTGATGCGTGAAAAACGCATTGCACTTGCATTGGACTTGCAAGTGTCTCTCTGGGATGTGTTTTTGATGCGTCTCCATAGACTTGTATGATGCTTTTTTCACACGCATGACTTGCAAAAGTAGAGCATGGCGAGATTTAAACGCACATTTTAAATAAACGCCCGTGTGTTTGCGTGAGAAAAAATACAAGTGTGAAAAAACTCATTGATTACAATGGGTCAGAGTGCAAAGCAAGTTCTGCACGTCAAAAGCACACGCAGAAAAAGCACGTGAAAAACCCAAGTGTGAAAGGGGCCTCAATGTAAAGGATTCCCGCATAGCTACGTCCGGGCAGTCACACGTCAGCACGCTAGAGAGAAGAAGGAATGAGCGCTGCTCACCTCTCCCTTCTCCATACAGAATAGCACCGCACAGCCGTTCTTACAGACAAAGTTAGAGCATGTTCTATCTTTTTTTGCCGCCTTGGCTCAACGCTCAGGCACCATAGATGACTACGGGGGACATATATGTTGGTGTGAATGTAGCTTTAATAATAGATCAAGGCACTGAGACGAAGTGGTAATCTTCTTTTATTTGATATTTGTGGCCTTGTTCCTACTAAAATCAATGTTTAAAATATGCTAATGATCCAGAAGTGCTTCTGGGGTGTTACCCAAGCCCTTCTATGCTGCAGGGCATTGTGAGCCCTATTGGGGATAGGGACTGATTTGGTAAACTCTGTGCAGCTCTGCGTAATCTGTGTGCACTATATAAATATAGGAATTATCATGAGGGGATGACACTAGAGCTTACAGTCTATTAGAATGAGGAGGTGACACAAGAGCTTACAGTCTTTGAGGATGAGAGGGTGACACAAGAGCTTACAGTCTATGAGGATGAAGGGGTGACACAAGAGCTTGCAGTCTATGAGGATGAAGGGGTTACACAAGAGCTTACAGTGTATGAGGTTGAGTGAGGACACAAGAGCTTACAGTCTATGAGGATGAAGGGGTTACACAAGAGCTTACAGTGTATGAGGATGAGGGAGGACACAAGAGCTTACAGTCTATGAGGATGAAGGGGTTACACAAGAGCTTACAGTGTATGAGGATGAGGGAGGACACAAGAGCTTACAGTCTATGAGGATGAAGGGGTTACACAAGAGCTTACAGTGTATGAGGATGAGGGAGAACACAAGAGCTTACAGTCTATGAGGATGAAGGGGTTACACAAGAGCTTACAGTCTATGAGGATGAAGGGGTTACACAAGAGCTTACAGTGTATGAGGATGAGGGAGAACACAAGAGCTTACAGTCTGAGGATGAAGGGGTTACACAAGAGCTTACAGTCTATGAGGATGAAGGGGTTACACAAGAGCTTACAGTCTATGAGGATGAAGGGGTGACACAAGAGCTTACAGTCTATGAGGATGAAGGGGTTACACAAGAGCTTACAGTGTATGAGGATGAGGGAGAACACAAGAGCTTACAGTGTATGAGGATGAGGGGGTGACACAAGAGCTTACAGTCTATGAGGATGAAGGGGTTACACAAGAGCTTACAGTGTATGAGGATGAGGGAGGACACAAGAGCTTACAGTGTATGAGGATGAGGGGGTGACACAAGAGCTTACAGTGTATGAGGATGAGGGGGTGACACAAGAGCTTACAGTGTATGAGGATGAGGGGGTGACACAAGAGCTTACAGTCTATGAGGATGAGGGGGTGACACAAGAGCTTACAGTCTATGAGGATGAGGAGGTGACACAAGAGCTTGCAGTCAAAAATAGCACCATATTTGATCATGGTTTTTACAAGTATTGCAGCTCAGACATAGAAATAAATGGAGCTTGATTACAAAATCAAGTACAACCTGGTCAGGTTTGTCACTTTTCAGAAAAAAGTAGACATGTTTTTCAGCCCACAGACAACCCCTTTATTCACCAAATGCCATGTTTGGTGCTAAATAATAGGAAAGCTCACTTTGCAATACTGTGGAGGCCAAGACAGTTGTATTTGTAATATATCCTATAATTCACACGTCCATTTAGCAGAAGGTAGCCCCCCAGTCCGACCCTGAGCTCATAGTAGCTCTAGTAGCTTGCTTAAACTATGTTTCTCAGACGGTTTCATGGAAGGGGAGATACTGCTGCTCCCTGCTCACAGGGGAAGGAGGTCATGTATCAGTTAATGTAGCAGGGCTAGATGTGTACAGAACAGTGAATGCAGATGTCTTGTGCCCAGAATAGTGAGGTACAAGATCTCCCTGTTCCCCATCAGTCCCTCCATCCCAATCTGTGATACTACAGAACTTTGTCTGTCTCCTGTCCTTATGCTGCTCCCTTCCCCCACCTTGTCATTGGCAGTATCAGCTCTGTGCAGATAAGCTAAAACCCTTAGTGCTCACACAGCATAGGCATAGGCTTCATAGACTTCTTGTTTACTTATGCATACCTCCCAACCGTCCCGGTTTCAGCGTGACATTCACGGTTTTACACCTCTGTCCCGCTGCCCCGGGCGGTTGAGAGATATTCACGCTTTTCCTGCCATTGTCCCGGACCGAGAGACGAAGTCCCGTCTCCTGGTCCCGGGACACAGTGCTGTAGATGCAGAGACACGGGCTCTGGAGCAGCGCGGCTGCAAGGAAGTGAGCTGACAGCTCCCAGCACTCCCCCCTCCTCCTCCCCCGGGCCGGCCCCTCCCCCCTGTGAGAGCTGTCCGGAGTCAGTGCAGGACCCGGCCATAGGAGACTCCCCTGCAGCTCCTGCTTGTTCCCCCTCCTCCTCCTCTTTCCTCTGTGTGAGCTTTTCCTGTGTCTCCAGTCATCACAGGGCACAGCAGGAGAGGTGACCCTGCCATAGGAGACTTCTCTGCAGCTCCTGATAGCTGTGGAGGGGGAGGGTGGCAGCACAGACAGAGACCACATCGCTGCCACCTCTACACTGACCATCTCCACTGCAGGGACCAGGGAGGACAACTACTCCCATCAGTGAGTAAGGTCAGTGACTGTATGATAGAAGACAGTCATCAGGGCTTGTGTGTCAGTTTTGTGACGTACAAGCCCTGAAATAATCGCAACGCCTTGTAAATCGCCAGACGTTGCGATTATTTTGCTCCTCACACCTTCTCCATGCCAAGAGGGCATGAAGGAGATGTGGACAGCGGCGCCTGCGCCCTCACTATAACCTGTGAACTTTCATGACTGAAAGTTTGCAGGTTACTAAGCAATTCCACACCTGTCTGATTGTAACCGATCTATTACAGTGTGCGATTTACACATTGTAATAGATGATGTGGAAAATCCCCATATACTGCCATACTGTAGTATACTATAGTATGGCAGTATATGGTAGGATTAATCAGACAACCTAGGGTTAAAGTACCCTTGATGATCTGAAAAATTGTAAAAAAAATAAAATAAACAAAGCCCATAAATATTCAAATCACCTCTTTACCTAGAACTGATATAAATATAAATAAACAGTAAAAATCATGAACACATTAGGTATCGCCACGTCCGAAAATGTCCAATCTATCAAAATATAATAACAGTTATTCCCAGAGTTTAACTCCGTAACGGAAAATAGCGTCCAAGTCAAAAAATGCCACTTTTTTGCCATTTTGCAAAATATTAAAGATGTAATAAAAAGTGATCAAAAGGTCTTACAGTCCCAAAAATGGTAGCATTGAAAATGGCATCTCATCTCGCAAAAAATGACACCACCCACAACCACGTGCACTGAAGTATGAAAAAGTTCTTAGCGCCAGAAGATTCATTTTTGTAAATGTATGAAAACATTATAAAACCTACAAATTTGCTATCCCATCAGACAGCTCTATACATGGAGAAATATAAAAAGCTCAGGATTGAAAAATGCAAAAATTAAACGGGCCATTAATGATGCAGGATTAAACTAATGTCTCTAACTGCGCACCAGACTGACGCTGCATTCACATGAACGTATGGGGGACATATATACGGCCGATATACGTCCCCCATACAGTTCTATGGGCTCACGGCCCTGTACGGGAGCGTTACGGTACAGCACACGTGCGGCACCATACTGTTCAGTAGCCCATAGAAAGATGGGACATGTCCTATCTTTCTACGTGATACGGCGCCGGGCGCTGTATATCCCTATGGAGAGCGGCGGGGGGGAGCTGTGCTCATCCCCTGCTCCTCTCCCCTGCACCGGTGTATGCCCGCCGTACTACGTTACAGCGGGCATACATCGTGTGAATGTAGCTTATTGCTCACCATTCAGATGGTGCCAAGAAGCAGATGGGCACGTGTGGGCATTCTTGAGGACACTATTGCATGTATACACATCGAGGTGCGGTCACACGCACCACTAGGGTAGTGTTTACACACGTAACACTAGCGCATGAGCGAATGCCTCGGCCCCATCTCATTTGCATTTCCATGTGATTGCTTAGCGATCACATGCTTTCATTGGAAACGCAAATGCGATTGAGCCAAGACGCGCCCAATACACTAGCGTTGCGTTTGTAAATGCAGCGCTAGTGGTACATGTAACCGCACTCTGAGGCTTTCAAAAATTATGTGATCACCTTTGTAAAATTCAGCTTTGAAAGAAAACAATCACTGAACAGCGAGAAGGGGGTGTGGCTAGGGGGTGTGGCCAAGGGCGTGGTTAATGTCCCTCTTTCTATTTGTGAAAAGTTGGGAGGTATGCTTATGATTTCTACCACTTATTACATGTTCTCTGCTCCTCCACGTGATGGAAGCTTGCAGGCTGGTCACCATATACATCTTATATGTAACTGTGCAGTGTTGAGTAGATTTACATGTGGGAAACTAAATGGATTTAATGGTAGATTACTTTGAGAGAGAACACAAGGCATCATGGGATCTGTGAGCAAGCTAGCAGGCCGTAGCCTGAGGATATAGACTGACAGATATTAATCTCTGCCCATGTCACCTCTGGTGAGAAAGATTTTTATCAAACACTTTCAGAACAGAAAATGCCATAACTTTGGAAAGAAAAGTAGGCTCACAGGGGTGAGCAGCACAAAGTAGACATTCTTCTGTTTTCAAATGGGGAACCACATATAACAATTTGATAAACTCACTATAGCTTTACAGTTATGCTTTAAGGGTTACCATGGGCTTAGAGAAAGTTAAGGAGTCACTTTCCATCCAGAATCAGATGCTCCAGGGTCTGGGAGAGAAAAGGAAACAAATTGTGGCTCATTTACTAAGGCTCCGTCGGACGCATTTTCCGTTTTGTGCCGAATTGCCCCGGGATTTTGGCACTCATGGTTGAATTTTGCTGCATCGCGCCGTCTTTCACGCAACGGAAATGGGGGGGGGAGGGGGGGGCGGTATTTAACCCCTTAATGACTTGGCCTTTTTTAGTTTTTTCACTTCCATTTTTCACTCACCAACTTCAAAAATCTATAACTTTTTTTTTTCCACATAAAGAGCTATGTTCTGGCTTATTTTCTGCGTAACAAATTGCACTTCATAGTGACGGTATTTAATATTCCATGGCGTGTACTGGGAAGCGGGAAAAAAATTCCAAATGCAGTGAAAATGGTGCAAAACCACATTTGCAACGTTTTCTTGTGGGCTTGGATTTTACAGCTTTCACTCTGTGTCCCAAATGACATGTCTACTTTATTCTTTGGGTCGGTACGATCACTTGGATACCAAATTTGTATAGGTTTTATAATGTTTTCATACATTTAAAAAAATTAAAACCTCCTGTACAAAATATATTTTTTTTTATTTTGCCATCTTCTGGTGCCAATAACTTTTTCATACTTTGCTGTGTGGAGCTGTAGATAGTGCTATTTTTTGCAAATTTTGATGGCGTTTTCATTACTATAATTTTTGGGACTGTGCGACCTTTTGATCACTTTTTATGAATTTTTTAATATTTTTCAAAATGGCAAAAAAATGCCATTTTCGACTTTGGACGCTATTTTCCGTTATGGGGTTAAACGCAGTGAAAAAACTTTATTATATTTTGATAGATCAGGAATTTTCGGACGTGGCGATACCTAATGTGTTTATGATTGTGTTTATTTATTTTTATATCAGTTCTAGGGAAAGGGGGGTGTTTTGAATTTTTAAGTTTTTTTTTATAATTTTTTTTTTTTAAACTTTTTTTTATTTTTACTTTTACTATTTTTCAGACTCCCTAGGGTACTAACCCTAGGTAGTCTGATTCATCCTATCATATACTGCCATACTACTGTATGGCAGTATATGTGGATTTTACTCCCCATGCATTACAATGTGCAATTAGCACATTGTAATGCATGGGTTAAAACGAAGTAGCCTCGGGTATTCGGAACACCCGAGGCTACCATGGTGACGGATCGCCGCTCCCCGTGACGTCATCGGAGAGCGGCGATCCACTTCAAGATGGCGGCGCCCATGCGGCACCATCTCTTTGAAGCCACCGGCAGCATTGCCAGCGGCGATCGAGGTGAAAACACCCGCGATCAGTGCTAGCACCGATCGCGGGTGTTACCGGTAAGCCTTTGCTGCAATATGCAGCAAAGACTTACCGGCTATGGAGAGGGCTCGGCGCGCGTCGGGAAGGCGTTAACAATTAGAAATGTGTCGCAAGCCAAGCACTTACAAGCACCTGGAAGAAGCAGGTAAACTCCGGCGGACCTCGGCGCAGAAGCGATGGATGCAGGAACTTGGGCGCACAACCTACATGAATCGAGCCGGACCCAAAACCTCGTCAGACAATGTACCATAGGATCGCGACCGGACCAGGTAAGTAAATATGCCCCATTGTGTTTTCTACTATTTGAGGGATACATATTGTTCAGATCTGCTTTGGACAATACATTCACTGGCCACTTTATTAGGTACACCATGCTAGTAACGGGTTGGACCCCATTTTGCCTTCAGAACTGCCTCAATTCTTCGTGGCATAGATTCAACAAGGTGCTGGAAGCATTCCTCAGAGATTTTGGTCCATATTGACATGATGGCATCACACAGTTGCCGCAGATTTGTCGGCTGCACATCCATGATGCGAATCTCCCGTTCCACCACATCCCAAAGATGCTCTATTGGATTGAGATCTGGTGACTGTGGAGGCCATTTGAGTACAGTGAACTCATTGTCATGTTCAAGAAACCAGTCTGAGATGATTCCAGCTTTATGACATGGCGCATTATCCTGCTGAAAGTAGCCATTAGATGTTGGGTACATTGTGGTCATAAAGGGATGGACATGGTCAGCAACAATACTCAGGTAGGCTGTGGCATTGCAACGATGCCCAATTGGTACCAAGGGGCCCAAAGAGTGCCAGGAAAATAATCCCCACACCATGACACCACCACCACCAGCCTGAACCGTTGATACAAGGCAGGATGGATCCATGCTTTCATGTTCTTGACGCCAAATTCTGACCCTACCATCCGAATGTCGTAGCAGAAATCGAGACTCATCAGACAAGGCAACGTTTTTCCAATCTTCTACTGTCCAATTTCGATGAGCTTGTGCAAATTGTAGCCTCAGTTTCCTGTTCTTAGCTGAAAGCAGTGGCACCTGGTGTGGTCTTCTGCTGCTGTAGCCCATCTGCCTCAAAGTTCGACGTACTGTGCGTTCAGAGATGCTCTTCTGCCTACCTTGGTTGTAACGGGTGGCGATTTGAGTCACTGTTGCCTTTCTATCAGCTCGAACCAGTCTGCCCATTCTCCTCTGGCATCAACAAGGCATTTCCGCCCACAGGACTGCCGCTCACTGGATGTTTTTTCTTTTTCGGACCATTCTCTGTAAACCCTAGAGATGGTTGTGCGTGAAAATCCCAGTAGATCAGCAGTTTCCGAAATACTCAGACCAGCCCTTCTGGCACCAACAACCATGCCACATTCAAAGGCACTCAAATCACCTTTCTTCCCCATACTGATGCTCGGTTTGAACTGCAGGAGATTGTCTTGACCATGTCTACATGCCTAAATGCACTGAGTTGCCGCCATTTGATTGGCTGATTAGAAATTAAGTGTTAACGAGCAGTTGGACAGGTGTACCTAATAAAGTGGCCGGTGAGTGTATACTGGAGAAAGCTTAAGATAAAAAGTAAGGATTTCCTCAAGAACAACCGCCAGTCCTTTTGGAGCCAAAGAAAGTTCTAGTCAGACCTCAAAAGAAGAGGAGTTCCAGAGAAAGCCCAGCCTGTCAGAGGCAGAGGAAAAGGATTCTTGTTCAACCCAAATTTTGGCAAAGATAAGCCTAAGGACTCATGACGCCAGGTTTCCGGGGGATAGGGGTGGTCAGAGGGGGGAGAGCAAGGTGGTTTCCTCAGACCTGGGAAAATCTGTTCCTCTCCCTGGGTGCTTCACCTGGTCCAGACCAAAGTTTTTGTTTTTTTTTACTCAAAGACATTTTTATTTATAGTTTTTTTTCATAAAAGACAAAACAGAACATTACAAAACATTCCCATCCCTCCCTCCACAAGTGAGTACCAAGTTTGCATTGGATATAACCAACTGCATTTCTCCTATTAACTTATATGAGCAATCACTTATAACAGGAGTTCTCATCCTGGTCTGATGTGTGCCGTTTTCACTTTGCTGTATTATGGATTTTAAAGCTTGGAAATCAAGAATCATTGATTTTATCTGCATCTCCCGTGAAAGTGCTGGATTTGTTCTTGGATGCTACACTTGCTGCTACGTGGAAGGCTTACACGGTGGTCCGTGCACCGGGAGGATTGCTGACTCGAGGGTGAGCTGGAGTTTTTTCAGTTTAAGTGTCACGGGTGGTCCCGCAACCCATATCGCGGGTCGCGGGCTCACCCGTGCCTCTCGCTCCCCCCGCTCCTGAATCCAGGCCTCGCTCCATGTGCGCGCATCCCCCCTGGTCATTTCCCATGAGGCTACTTATATCTGCCTCTCCCATCTCACCCTGCCGGATCTTTGTGCCTCACAGCCTGAGAGAAAGCTATTCTGCGATTTGCCTGCGATTCCTGCATCTCCTGTGTCTCCTGCGTTCCTGAGTCCCTTCGTGTTCCCGTGTACCAGTGTTCCTCCGTGTTGCTGACCTGTGTGCTCTGTTCCCGTACTCTTCTGCTTGGACCTCCTGTTGCTGACCCCGGACCGGACTCTGATGTTGCATCTCTGCCGCCTGCCCAGACCTTGAGCCTGGACTTTGACCACGAGATTGTCTGTCGTCTCTGTATCTCGACCATGGCCGCCACTGCAGACAAGTCACGCCTGAGGAACGACCTGGTGGTACCACGCCGCAACTTGTCTAACCCGCTTTGCAGTGGGCTCTGGTGAAAACCGGGTACCATTTAGACTCCGGTCCCAGGTAGTGGCTTGTGTCATCGTCTGCAGTGGTCCAGAGGATTCACACCTGCAAGCCTGACATTAAGTATATAATGTATATACAGACTGGAGTTCCAAGATAGTTCTCGATTCTTTTGATCCGTTTTTTTTTTTATTCAAAACCGGGTGAACCAACCAAAAATTCTGATGTTTAGTCGAGAAGCAAGTCTTGGTACCTGTCCCTTCAGCTCAGCAAGGAAAAGGCTTATACTCATCAGTATTCCTGATAAGAAAACCAAGCGGATCATTTTGAGCTATATTCAATTTAAAAGATTTGAATCTTTTCTTTAAGGAACAAAAAGTTCAAAATGGAGATGATTCGTGAGATGGTGAATGTGCTACAGGAAGGTCACTATTTGGCGACCTCTGGAACTCAGCAACACATACTATCATGTGCCGTTCCACAGAAGTTCCTAGAGGTACTTAAGAATCCCAATAGTTATAGATGGCTGTATAAAACATTTTCAGTTTCAGGCGCTGCCTTTTGGATTGTCATCGGCCCCCAGAATATTCAGGAAGATTATGGCCATAGTTGCTGCATTCTTCCATGTGAAAGGTATCCAAATAGTACAATATCTGCTGCTTCCTCAGAAAACCTTGTCTCACATGCAGCATATAATTCAGAAACATTGACAGAGCTGGGGTGGATCATCAATATAGAGAAATCCAGTCCTGCACCATGCCAGACGAAAGTCTTTTTGGGTATTCTGTTAGACACCGTCCATATGAAATCTTTTCCACCACAAAAAAAGGTCATTTCAGTCTCAGAATATGTCTTTACTTTTGTTTACAGAATTTCTGCCTCATACTGCAAAGTAATAAAACTGGTAGGACTACCAACGTCTGCCATTCCGGCAGTCCAGTGAGCTCAGGCTTGCTCCCGAAAACTTCAGGGGTTCCTCCTATCCTCCTGGGACAAGTCAAGTCAGTCTTTGGACACGATGGTTGTTATACCCCAAAGTGTGAAAGCTTCCCTGTCTTGTTGGAGAATCCACAGAAATATCCAAGTTGGAGTATCTTGGAGACCGGAACCCCAGATAAACATCCCAATGGATGCCAGCAGGCCAGGGGGCATCGGATCAATTTTGAATCTACAGGTAGGGTAGCCAAGTAAAAATCCTTTCAGACAATAGAGCACATTTACTAAAGGTCACACGCTGCACTTTTGTTGGACCGTGCACGTTCTTAATAGCTTACACGGCTTGCACAGGTATTTAATAAGTATCTGTGCTGCAATTGTGTCGCAGCTGTGCTGGCTTCCATTTGACGACTGATTTGGACCGAGTACTATATTTAACTTACAAATTGTGTGGCATACCCTTTGTCAAAGGTGCACCACAAAAAAGATGGTGAACTTTTACCGGATCAGTGCGGGGAAGCGTCATCTTCATGATTTCTGGTGCCCGATTTTAGTGAATCGCCGCACGCAGCATTATAGACAAACAATTAGAGATGAGCGAGCACTAAAATGCTCGGGTGCTCGTTATTCGAGACAAAATTTTCCCGATGCTCGAGTGCTCGTCTCGAATAACGAGCCTCAGTGAAGTCAAAGGGAAACTCGAGCATTTTTCAAGGGGACTAAGGGTCTGCACAGGAAAGCTTGGCCAAACACCTGGAAACCTCAGAAAATGATGGAAACACCAAGGAAATGGACAGGAAACAGCAGGGGCATCATGCATGGATGCCTCTCAGGCTGCTTAATCGCACTATTATGCCAAAATTATGGGCAACAGCATGGCGATGACAGAGTGACCGAATGAGGCTAGATAGCATCTAAAACATCCAATAATTGACCCTGACACTAAAGAAGACGGCATGCAGAGGCAGCAGCGGCAGGCTAGAGAGTGTCATGGCGACATACCCTAAATCAGGGGTAGGGAACCTATGGCTCGGGAGCCAGATATGGCTCTTTTGTTGGCTGCATCTGGCTCTCAGACAGATCTTTAATAAATAGTAATGGCTTCTGTGTGTCTCTTAGACACAGGCAGTGATGTTACCGCAGCTTACGTCCTTTGTATGAGTGTGGGAGTGATGAGGAGCTGGCTGCAGGGAGCGCTGGTAAGAGAATATTTTTTCTGTGACCACCTATCAGGTGCTGTGGCTACCTATCTAGTGGGAGTATGTGCTGGGGCTACCTATATACTGGGAGTATTTGCTGTGGCTACCTATATACTGGGGGCATGTGCTGTGGCTAACTATATACTGGGGGACATGTGCTGTGGCTACCTATCTACTGGGAGTATTTGCTGTGGCTACCCATCTACTGGGGGTACGTGCTGAGGCAACCTATATACTGGGAAGTATGTGCTGTGGCTACCTATATACTGTGGGGCATGTGCTGTGCGTACCTATTTACTAGAGGGAATGTGCTGTGGCTACCTATTTACTGGGATTATGTGCTGTAGCTACATATCTATTGGGGGTATGTGCTGTGACTACCTATCTAATGGGAGGCATGTGGTGTGTGTCAAGATTTGGAGTAGTGAACCCCCTGGACCACTGCGGACTATGATGTAAGCAGACACCTGGGACCGGAATCTAAGTGGCATCCGGTCTTCACCATAGCCCGCCACAAAGCAGGATGGTCTTACTGCAGCGTGGTACCACCAGGTTGTTCCCCAGGCGTGACTTGTCCACGGTGGCAGCCAAGGTCGAGGTACAGGATCAATAGGCAGTCTTGTGGTCAGGAACTTGCAGACGGTCAAGGCAGGCGGCAATGATGCATGCTTGGGGACGGAGCAAGAGATCAGGGCTGGCAGCGGAGGAGCAGAATCAGAAACAGGTCGGGGGTCACATTGGGAGGTTAACACTTGGGAAGGAAACACTGTAGAAAGCTTCCTCATAGGCATGAAGCACTAAGATCCGGCGGGGAATGCTGGGAGCCGCCGGTCTTTATAGGAACCCGGGTAGTGGGCAGCGCTAATCAGTGGCGCACTGGCTCCTTAAATCTGCAAGTGCGGGCTCGTGTGCGCTGGCCAGCCAAGATAGGAGCTGGAAAGTGGTGAGTTGAGTGAACTCGGAAAGGGGCGCCGCCACAGAGAGGGGCACGGGTGTGCTTGCGATCTGAGACGTAGATCCCAGGGGCACCCATAACACTGGGACTACCTATCTACTGGGGGGCATGTGCATATGGTATGGCTCTTATGGAATAACATTTTAAAATAAGTGGCGTTCATGGCTCTTTCAGCCAAAAAGGTTCCTGACCCCTGCCCTAAATGGACTCAGGCTTCACCAAAGGAGGTGAGCAAGAAGCACTGAAATGATTTCCTATGTGAACAAAAGGTTGACGGTATATTTTGTCGATAACACAGCATGGTGGCGACATAGTGACCAAGTTGCATAACGTATCTGGTGAAACACCCGAAAAATGAGCCTGACACCGCTCGTTTGATGTGGAGGCAACCATGGAGACAACTTCCATGATTAAGAGCGAAAGTATGGGACATCCATATTGCTCTGCTATGATTGAAACTTCAGGTCTCCAGCATGGCGGCGACAGATGCGCCGAGTTCCATTATGTATCTGGTGAAACACCTGAAAATTCTGCCTGACACAGCTCGTTTGATAAGGGGATGATGTGCTGTATTTCCTCTCACACTCCAGCGTCTGGAGCTTTCGCCTGTCCAAGCCCCTGTCTCTCGGCTCCTCCCCACCCAAAATGGGCCAGGGGGCCAGAAGCGTTTACTTTAAAAAAATTATAATTTTCAAAGCAAGCGGGGTCGTTTGAATATTTCCTCTAGGAATAATGGAATAGCATAGCGGTTCTATTTTTAATAGTTTTTTAGGAAATGGTTCCATGATTAAGAGCGACAGTATGGGGCATGCATATTGCGCTGCTATGATTGAAACTTCAGGTCTCCAGCATGGCGGCGACAGATGGGCCGAGTTCCATTATGTATCTGGTGAAACACCCGAAAATTCTGCCTGACACAGCTCGTTTGCTAAGGGGACGATGTATTGAGGAAGTAAGGTAGTAATTAGAGATGAGCGAACACACTCGTCCGAGCTTGATGCTCGTTTGAGCATTAGCGTACTCGTAACTGCTTGTTGCTTGGACGAATACTTCACCAGCTCAAGAAAATGGCATCTCCCGCCGTTTTGATTTTTAGTGGCCAGAAACAGAGCCAATCACAAGCCAGGAGACTCTGCACTCCACCCAGCATGACGTGGTACCCTTACACGTCGATAGCAGTGGTTGGCTGGCCTGATCAGGTGACCCTGGAATAGACTAGCCCCTGCCCGCGCTGCTCGCATCATTCTCTGTCTGGATGCCGTTAGGGAGAGAGCTGCTGCTGCTGCAGGGATAGCATTAGGGTGTTATATTAGCTTACTGTTAGGCAGGAGTGAGTCTACAAGAATTTTATGTATTTTTTTGTTTGCTTGTGGCTGGGATTGCTGGCACTAGTAGTGCAGCTAGTACCATATTGTGAGGAATTTGCAGAGAGACTTGGGAACGTTATATTCAGCTCTTAGTGACACACACATCTCAAACACCTAAGTGGGACAATTTATTAGGGGTTTGATTGAATTAGGCACAGTCTGAAGATTTTTTTTTTTTTACTTTTATTTTTTTTTTTATCTCAAAGTCATCAGGCACAGCACAAAATCCAGTCAGTGTAGGTTAGAAAATAGCCATAGCAATAGGATAGCATCGTTTTGTAAAAAAAAAAAAAAAACACAAATAAAACAAAAAAAACAAAAAATCCAAAAAAATTTACAGTTTACACTTTAATTTTGAAAATCCAACTACTGCAGGGGTCAGAGGCCATGGTCCTTGGCGGGGTAAGACACCAGCTGCTGATGAGGGAGCAGGGGAATGCTGCAGAGCTATACTCCCTAGGTTCATGTCTCAAGTTACTGGGACTCGTGGTAGAGCACTGTTGAGGCCAGAACAATGCGAACAGGTGATGTCGTGGATTGCGGACAATGCTTCTAGCCATTTGTCCACCAGTCAGTCTTCCACGCAGTCCACCCATGTCACAGAAATCAGCACTCCTCCACCTCAGCCTCCTTCCCCCCAGTCTGCCCCCTCCCAGGAAAATTTGGCATTTGAACTGGCATACTCTGAGGGACTGTTTTCTGGACCCTTCCCAGAGTCACAAACCACTTGTCTGGTTGCTGCTGAGCTCTTTTCCGATGCCCAGGTTTTCCACCGGTCGCAGTCTGTGGGTGATGATGACATTGTTGATGTAGTGGAAGAAGTGTGTAAAGAGGTGTCGGACGATGAGGAGACACGGTTGTCAGACAGTGGTTGTCGTAAGGGCAGGAAGTCCGAGGGGGGAGCAGACTGAGGGATCGGAGGATGATGAGGTGACTGACCCAAGCTGGGTTGATAGGCCGGGTGAACACAAAGCTTCTGAGACAGAGGCGAGTCCTATACCAGAACAGGTTGGAAGAGGCAGTGATGGGGCCAGACGGAGAGGCAGGGCCAGAGCTGGTGCATCTTCATGAGAAGGAGCCCTGATAGGACTGCCAAGGCAATTTACAATTTGTTTACAGGGCTGTCCTAAGACAGAATGGAGCCTTATTGGTCAGGCCTATTGTTTGGGGGGCTATTGTTTGGCTTTTAATCTGTCTCGTCTGAGGCTGCCTAAGCAACGGGTCGCTGCAGAGACCCATATATGTGCTCATAGGCTGAGTGAATAGCCAGCATTACCTATTAGTATAGGATAGTCAACAGCCTCATACTTGCGATTTTTAACAAAGTGTGTCAAAACTTTATTTAATTTTTTATTTAATCTTTAATTATTTAATCTTTTATAGATACAATAAAAGTTATGTTTTAGGCCTGACCAATAAGGCTCCATTCTGTCTTAGGACAACCCTGTTAACACAGAGCTGGTGCATCAGCGCCAAATGTTTCACGTAGTCAAGCTCCAATGGCGAGGGCTAGATTTTCATAAGTCTGGATGTTCTTTAACCCCTTCCCGGGTCCCGGTGCATGGAGAGGGCTCGCGGGCCGAGCCCTCTCCATAGCCGGTAAGTCTTTGCTGCATATTGCAGCAAAGGCTTACCGGTAACACCCGCGATCGGTGCTAGCACCGATCGCGGGTGTTTTCTCCGCGATCGCCGCCGGCAATGCTGCCGGCGGCTTCAAAGAGATGGCGCCGCATGGGTAACCTCGGGTGTTCCGAACACCCGAGGCTACTTCGTTTTAACCCATGCATTACAATGTGCTGTAGTATGGCAGTATATGATAGGATCGATCAGACAACTTAGGGTTAGAGTACCCTAGGGAGTCTGAAAAATAGTAAAAGTAAAAATAAAAAAAAGTTAAAAAAAAAAAATTATAATAAAAAACCCTAAAAATTCAAATCACCCCCCTTTCCCTAGAACTGATATAAAAATAAATAAACAGTAAAAATCATAAACACATTAGGTATCACAACGTCCGAAAATGCCCGATCTATCAAAATATGATAATGTTTTTTCACTATGTTTAACCCCGTAATGGAAAATAGCGTCCAAAGTCGAAAATGGCATTTTTTTGCCATTTTGAAAAATATAAAAAAATTAATAAAAAATGATCAAAAGGTCGCACATTCCTAAAAATTATAGTAATGAAAACGGCATCAAAATTCGCAAAAAATGACACTATCCACAGCTCCGTACACCAAAGTATGAAAAAGTTATTGGCCCCAGAAGATGGCAAAATAAAAAAAAAAATATGCCATAGAATATTAAATACTGTCACTATGAAGTGAAATTTGTTACGCAGAAAATAAGCCATAACACAGCTCTTTATGTGGAAAAATAAAAAAGTTATAGATTTTTGAAGTTGGTGAGTGAAAAATGGAAGTGAAAAAACTAAAAAAGGCCAAGTCGTTAAGGGGTTAAAGAAACACCGGATGACCGACGGACTGTGGTGTGCAACCTGTGCCAAACCAGGATCAGCAGGGGTTCCACCACTATTAGCTTAACTACCACCAGTATGCGCAGGCATATGAATGCTAAACACCCCACTCAATGGCACAAAGCCCGTTCACCTCCGGACGGGCACACCACTGCTCATTCCTCTGTGTCATCTGCTAGTCAGCCCCCTGCCCAGGACCCCGGCCCAAACACCTCCCGTGCGAAAACCCCATCTTCGCCTCCACGATCCTCCACAGCATCCAACAGCGTTCAGCTCTCCATACCCCAGACGCTGGAGCGCAAAAGGAAGTATAGTGCAACCCACCCACACGCCCAAGCCCTCAACGTCCACATCTCCAGATTACTTAGCCTGGAGATGCTGCCCTATAGGCTGGTAGAGACCGAGGCCTTTCGCAACCTCATGGCGGCGGCCACCCCTCGGTATTCGGTCCCCAGCCACCACTACTTTTCCCGATGTGCCGTCCCAGCCCTTCACCAGCACGTGTCAGACAACATCATTCGTGCCCTAACCAACGCCGTTTCTGACAAGGTCCACCTGACCACGGACACGTGGACGAGTGCTGCCGGGCAGGGCCACTATATATCGCTGATGGCACATTGGGTTAACTTGGTGGAGGCTGGGACCGAGTCTGACCCTGCGGCTGGTCATATACTGCCGACGCCGAGGATTGTGGGGCCTACCTTGGTCCAGGTCTCTCAGGCCTACTATGCCTCCTCCTCCTCCCACCCCTCCTCCACCTCCTCCTCCGAGTTACCATCCGTGGGCATGGCGCCATCAGTCGGTAGCAGTCAGACAGCAGCAGTGCCATCGCTAAGCTACAGCAGGCGGTGCTCAAACTGCTGAGCCTAGGCAATAAAAGGCACACCGCCCAAGAGCTATTAAAGGGCATCACGGCGCAGACTGATCTGTGGCTGGCACCGCTGAACCTGAAGCCAGGCATGGTTGTGTGTGACAACGGCCGTAACCTGGTGGCGGCTCTGCAACTCAGCAGACTGACACATGTGCCATGCCTGGCCCATGTGTTAAATCTCATAGTTCAGCGGTTCCTCAAGACATATCCCAATCTGTCTGATTTGCTCACGAAGGTGCGCCGCATCTGTGCGCATTTCAGGAAGTCCAGCACAGATGCTGCCACTCTCAGGGCAGCGCAGCGCCACCTCCAACTGCCCGCTCACCGACTGTTGTGCGACGTGCCCACAGGGTGGAATTCAACATTAACCATGTTATCCAGAGTTTACCAGCATCGCAGAGCGATTGTAGACTGCCAGATGCAACTTCCACCAGAACTGGTAGTCAGGTCAGTCAGCTTCCTCAAGTCTACAATGAGGAGTGGACGTGGATGTCTGATATCTGTCAGGTGCTGAGTAACTTTGAGGAGTCAACACAGATGGTCAGTGGTGATGCCGCCATCATCAGCCTCACCAACCCACTGCTTGGCCTGTTGAAACACTCTCTGGTCAGCATGAAGTCGGAAGCTTTGCACTCGTCACAAGAGACGGGGGAAGAAGATTCCCTTGTTCATAGCCAAAGCACCCTCAGGTCTGTTTCTCAGCGCATATCGGAGGAGGTGGAGGAGGATGAGGAGGAAGAGGAGGAGAATGTTGGCGAGACAGAAGAGGGGACCATTGTGCAGTCCTTCACTGTTCAGCGTGTATGGGCAGAAGAAGAGTTGAAGGAGTTGGAGGAGGAGGAAACGGAGAGTCAGGCCAGTGAGGGGAGTGAATTCTTGCGCGTTGGTACTATGGCCGATATTATTTCAGCGCTTCTTGCGCATCTGTTTACATTCCCCTCACCCACCATAACCCAAACTTATAAGAACACTACTACACTTGATCTTATACAAAAGGTTCTTAGAAGTGCTGTTTGGGTAGTAGCCGAGAGACAGGGGCTTGGATAGGCGAAAGCTCACCTGGCAGCAGAGTGCCAGCTCCATCCCAAGATCCAACTAACATAGTTTTAACTGCAGCACCTTTAATCTACTACTACTTCACTGCCTCCATACATCGTCCCCTTATCAAACGAGCTGTGTCAGGCAGAATTTTCAGGTGTTTCACCAGATACATAGTGGAACTCGGCCCATCTGTCGCCGCCATGCTGGAGACCTGAAGTTGCAATCATAGCAGCGCAATATGGATGTCCCATACTGTCGCTCTTAATCATGGAACCATTTCCGAAAAAACAATTAAAAATAGAACCACTATGCTATTCCATTATTCCTAGGTGAAATATTCAAACGACCCCGCCTGCTTTGAAAATTATAATTTTTTCAAAGTAAACGCTTCTGGCCCCCAGGCCCATTTTGGGTGGGGAAGAGCCGAGAGACAGGAGCTTGGACAGGTGAAAGCTCACCTGGCAGCGGACCGCCAGCTCCATCCCAAGATTAGGCAGCCTCAGAGGCATCCATGCATGCTGCCCCTGCTGTTTCCTGTCCATTTTGCCTCCACGATCCTCCACAGCGTCCACCCATGTCTCCATGCGCAACTTTCAACTCTCTATACCCCGGACACTAGAGCACGAGAGGATATGCAGCACATCATCCCCTTATCAAACGAGTTGTGTCAGGCAGAATTTTCAGGTGTTTCACCAGATACATAGTGGAACTCGGCCCATCTGTCGCCGCCATGCTAGAGACCTGAAGTTGCAATCATAGCAGCGCAATATGGATGCCCCATACTGTCGCTCTTAATCATGGAAGTCGTCTCCATGGCTGCCTCCACATGTCGTTCCCTTATCAAACGAGCTGTGTCAGGCTCATTTTTCGGGTGTTTCACCAGATACGTTATGGAACTTGGCCACTATGTCGCCACCATGCTGTGTTATCGACTAAATATACCGTCAACCTTTTCTTCACATAGGAAATCATTTCAGCGCTTCTTGCTTACCTCCTTTGGTTCCTCTCTGCCGCCTTAACCAGGCAAAATACTGATACATACAGTGCTACACGTTATACTCGCCAAAAGGAATTTTTTTAATTGGTTTGAAGCCTGAGTCCATTTGGGGTATGTTGCAATGCCACTCTCTAGCCTGCATCTGCTGCCGCTGCAACTGCATGCCGTCCCCTATAGTGTCAGGGTCAATTATTGCATGTTTTAGATGCTATCTAGCCTCATTCGGTCACTCTGTCATGGCCATGCTGTTGCCCATAATTTTGGCATAATGGTACGATTAAGCAGCCTCAGAGGCATCCATGCATGCTGCCCCTGCTGTTTCCTGTCCATTTCCTTGGTGTTTCCATCCTTTTCTGAGGTTTCCAGGTGTTTGGCCAAGCTTCCCTGTGCAGAGCCTTTGTCCCCTTGAAAAATGCTCGAGTCTCCCATTGACTTCACTGGGAGCATTTTAGTGCTCGCTCATCTCTAGTTGTTACCAACATCTGGTAAGAATTTCATGTTAATAGCACCTTTAGAAATATATACTCGAGTTTAAGCCGACCCGAGTAAAAAGCTGAGACCCCTAATTTTAACACAAAAACTGGGAAAACCTATTAACTTGAGTATAAGCCGAGGGTGGGAAATGCATTGATCACAGCCTCCCAGTATATAGCCAGCAAGACCCCTGTAGTATATAGCCTTCCAGCCCCCTGTAGTCTACAGCCTACCCAGCCCCTGTAGTATATAGCCTGCCCAGGCTGTCTCCGATGTTCCGGTGCTGCCTTGGGTCCTTGGGTCCTCTTCGGATTCTTCGGCTCCTCTTCAGGTCATCATGCTTGGCCGGCACACAGAATTATGTCAGCTGCTTGCCGACGACATTGTTTGTGAGCTGCCGACATCCCGAGGGGAACCGAAGAGGAGTGGAAAAACGCGAATAGGATCCGAAGGACCTGCAGCGGCACCGAAGCATCAAAACAAGCATAGGACCTTCGGGTGACGTCAGAAAGGTGAATTTTGACTATTTTTTTTTCTTGACTCGAGTATAAGCTGAGTTAGGGTTTTTGTGAACAAATTTTGTGCTGAAAAACTAGGCTTATACTCGAGTATATATGGTACATGTTTACTACTCATTTCAGTTGACATTTCCATCCATTACAATTCAGGCTGATCAGAAAGAAAAGACGAAACGATGCTGGTACATATGAAAGAGAATGTAGCCATGCTGGGAACAAAGGTTTGAAGAGGTACTAAGAGGTACTTAAACTAGGAAATTAATTGGTTACAACTATGGCAAAGAAAGAAAGGGGCACACCACTGGTGATGTCATCTGGGATGACTTCTACACAGTATCATGTCTGTTTTCTCAATACTAGTCTGGACTTTTGTGTAATATACAGTGTTAAGTATAAAATACACAACCATACCATTCCATCTAAATTTGTATTAAAATGATAAAAAGTCTTGTAAATCTTTCATATATTAGTTAGATTTAGACCACATTTATTAACATGAAGTACAATATGCCAGACAAAACAATTTGTAATTCCCCACATTAAAACCACATAAAATTAAATATCTCAGATTTAACAAGTAGAAATATGTCAAGACACCTAAAACGGACTGCAACAGGAAGGGGCTAAGAATTACTACAAACATAGATATTTTTCTTTAGAAGATTCTCTTTGACTTCCAAATGTTTTACCATATACACTTGTGTATAAACTAAGATTTTCAGCTCACTTTTTGAGCTGAAATATCCAGACTCAGCTTATACACGAGTCAGTCTTCATATAGGCGGCTGTTTTTACTGCCCAAACACCCTTATGACTATATAAAGATCAGACAGATCAGTCTGATCTTTATGTAGTCATAAGGGTGTTTGGGCGGCAAAGACACGTGGCACCCGGCAATGCGCTGCGCATCTTAGCTGTCACCTGGGCCCCTGGGTGTGCGGGAGCAGAATGGAGGAAGCGTTCTGCATCTGCATACTGTAGGGGTGAAGTATGCAGCCGCGGCTCCTGGGTCGGAGACAGGTTTGGGTTCAGGGGCTGTCAGTCCCGCGGCTGCATACTGTAAGTATGAAAGACAGAAGATATATATATAGAGAGAGAGAGACTGTGACAGTCAAGGAAAGCTGATCTATTAGATAAGAAAGAGGATTTTATTTATTATGCAGAGTGATGCAGAAGTAGGACATTGGACCACTGCTGTTGCCATAAAACACCTCCACCAAACACCTGTAGCTTCGGCATTTCCCACCCTCGGCTTATACTTGAGTAAATAAGTTTTCACAGTTTTTTTTGTGGTAAAAGTGGGTACCTCGGCTTATATTCAGGCTGGCTTATACTCGAGTACATACGGTAAAAATGAAACTAGATGTTTATGGCCTATATTTAAAAAATATATTAATTTGAACATCAGCAGCCTCCGCCTCCCACGGATTCTCTTATTTTTTACTTGAACCCCTATTCTTTTTCTGTTTGTGTCTTTCTTTTGTATGCCTACCCCCCTGTAACCTATCTGCCTTTTGTACATTCCCCTATGTATCTGTTTGTTGCCTGTCCCTTAGTTGTTATCTATCCTACATGTTTAGAAGGTAGTGTGGCTTCTTAGTTATCTTGATTCATACTTGGTTTGTAAATTGGCATTTATACTTGACCTCATCATGGCCAGAAGTAGCCAGTTTTGTTATGTACATGCCATTCTATACTTTACCGGATAGTTTAAATGTTATTCTGTTTCAAATATTCTAAATGGTCTTTGCAATGCTTTTCATTGTACAAAATAAAAAAAAAATCTTTATTGAACAAATTTATATTAAAACAATAATGTTTCACTGTGTAATTTAATCATATACTTTACCTGGGATGGTATTGTCCAGGAAAAATGCTATGCATCCTCCAACAAACATTTCTGTAGTTAGAAGCACAGTCAAAATTTGATCCAATTCTGGCAAACCTGTAAATATCCATACATTAGTTTCAAAGAAAGTAGAGAGTCTTCAATGTTGAAGTGTATTAACGTATGTCATTAAAGGGGTTGTTTACCCTTTAAAATATTATATATCCATCTCGGGGGTGTAAAACAAAAAGAAACTTATGCTTACTTTCTACGATGCTCCCATAGCAATGTGCTGCTGCCCATCAGTGCCATGCCACTTTTGTTACAGAGGCAGATATGCCCACCCGTCCACTGCCATGATCCTGCAGTAGTCAATCTAATGCTGTACAAGGCGAGCAGAAGTAGTTATACGGTGCGCCTTCCTCTGTACTGGCGGGCGACAGCGTGGGACACAAGGAAAGCATAACTTTTTCTTTGTTTTTACAGCCCCCTTAGCCAGATATAGTTTGCTTTTAAAGGCTGAGAAACCAATTTAGCCCATAATGGAAGCAGCTACTACTTAGTTTTTTCTGTCAAGTTCTAAAAGCCATAACTTCTTTTTCTATGTATGTTGCCTGTTGAGGGCTTGCCATGGTGACATAGTTTTGATTGTTTTGCTAGTATTGTATGATGAAAATATGATCCTTATATTTTAACTCCTTAATGTCTGCTGTTTCTTTCTTCTTTTTTTTGACAGCAGTCATTGAGGTCAGTTTTTATGTTTTAATGCCTTTGTACGGCGCCGCATTACAAATACTAATACTAATTTTCCCTCAGAAATTTACAGAACAGGTGGAATTCTGCACACCCTTAGATAACCTTGGTCCTTGATCTCAGTACTTAGTATTGGAGATACCAACCTGGGTTTGGTTTTTAATTTTTTTTAAATGTCTGCGTGGTTAGTCATTATTGTAAACTGGAATACTTCCGTTTCTGGCATTGCATGTGTGAATATGAAAAATTTGCCGATCAAGTCGTCAATGCGATATAAACCTTTGATATCCACCACTGAAATTGCCTAGGTTGAAGTCCTGGGGGAAATTTTGGGTTGTTGAATAGCCTAGCCACAAGAGTATTTGAGGATTGTAGACTATAGTTGTTTTTACTTCTAGCAGCAGAAGCAGTAAAGACAGGAGTGGGCACAAGATCGTCTGCCTTTCTTTTGGGGCATAGCCAGCAAGGCGTCCAAGGGTACTTGTGGGGAGGCATGGTCGATTATGACCCAATGAGGGATGTGGCCGGCCCTGTAGTGCGTGCACCCACTACCTTCCTTTTTGTTTGCAGTGCCGCTGTTCTTTTTTATAGATAGATAGATATGAGCTAGATCGATAGATACATACATAGATGGTAGATTTCCCTCATTTACAGGCATGGGCCCAGACATATCAAAAGTGAAGCAAACTGCCTTAGTGCAGTCTGCATCACTGGTGCACTCTGTACTGCTCAAGGAAGTGTGCATTTTTTTTGGTGCTCCTTTTATATACAGTGTGACACAATTCTATTGTGTTGCTGTAATAAGTGTGTCGCAGCATTAACACATCTCTTTAGGTGCACGTTTTTCAAACTGCATCTGCGACACAAAACTGCCCTCATTAGAAAATTATCCTATCTGAAAAAAAAACTTAAAGAAAAGAATAAAGGAAAACCAATAGTAAATTGATATTTTGTTTTATTCATTTATCAGACAAAAATAAATATTTTAAAGGTGATTAAAACCTTTTATGAACCCAGTGGTTGTTCAAATACAAAACAAGCCCTCACACGTCAACAATGACTATAAATTTTAACCCCTTAGTGACCGCCCATACGGATTTCTCCGTCGGTCACTAAGGAGCCCTAGGCTAGGCCGACAGGTTTCTCCATTGGCCCAACCTAAGGACTTATGGGCCCCCTGTGCAGAGAGGAGCAGTGCTGTGATCATCTCTAATTATAAGCAGTGATCATCTCTAATTATAAATATCTCTAATTTCATAAACTGAAGTTAATAGCGCAACTCTCAATAGAGGTGTAAATAGATGTAAAGTCAATTTTACTTACCTGTTTTAATATAGTTGGGATTTGAGTCCAAAAAATTTGGGAGAACTAATCCAAAAAACAATGAAAACCCCAACACAAATAAATTTCTTGAAGAATTCATGTCAACGAATTGTAGATTAGAAAGGCCTATAGCCGTTATCATGCCTACAAATAATATATAAAAAATGAATATGCATCATAAAGGAATTGCAACAAATCTAAAAGTTTTTATTTTCTGCTATACACTATGGATATATCTAGCAATTTAAAAAAATAAACATTTAAATATTATTGCATTTTCATACAGTCGGGTTGGGAAACTAATCACACCCCTTGAATTTTTCCTCATTTGTGTAAATTACAGTCCCAAACTTTAAGAGGTTGGGCCATTTACCCTTAGGTTTTTTGTAATGTGTAAGTGTGGATGACAGGATATTAGGTGTTTTACCAATATACATCTATTAAAAGTTCTGCTTTCTTGATGTAAAGTGTCTTTTACCTCATCAGCCAGACATTCCTGACCATAAAATAGCTATGTGATCATGTGATCTTTAACTGTCCACGAGCAATCGACCTGCCAAGACCTTAATTGTATATACACAAATACTAAAGTGGAGTCCTAGCAAGTCAATTGTGCAACGTCCACCCATCAGGGCCTGATCGCAGTGTAGGGGGAGCTGGATTGTCTGGTACCTGAGTGGCTGGCTAGTAATGCGGCCTAGTGCCAGGTATATTGTCACAAATGGCTTGACACTGTGGTACAGAGGAGAGGTATAAATATGGGCACACCACACTATGATATTACCCCTGAGGAAGCTACTTTCAGATTTAAATGTTTTTATTGTATGTCTTGGGGTGTAATTTTCATAGGATTTCAAGGATTTCACATTTTCTGACCTTTTTGCATGCTTCTGCTCTTTTCATATTATAATACTGCATTTTTTGGCATGTTATGGTCCTTATACTTCTACGCTGGGTAGTCCTGGTCCATTTTCTTAGTTTCTCTTAATGCATCCTGACACATGAAAATGTTTTTCAGCCATATTCGTCCTCCAAATACTAAACAAAGCTCTTCCCTTCCCTTCCCTGCGTTTAACCCCTTATCGGAAAATCATGCCCAAAGTCAAAAATGGCACCTTTTTGCCATTTAAAAAAAAATGCAAAATTCTAAAAAAAGTGATCAAAAGGTCGCACAGACCTAAAAATGATAACATTGTAAACGTCATCAAAATCCGCAAAAAAACAACGCCTCCCAAAGCTCCGTACACCAAAAGTATAAAAAAGTTATTAGCGCCAGAAGACAGCAAAATCCCCCAAAAAATTTTTGTACAGGAGGTACAAATTTGGTATTCCTGTAATCATACTGACCCAAAGAATAAAGTAGACATGTCATTTGGGGCGTACAGTGAAATCCGTAAAATCCAAGCCCACAAGAATAAGGCACAAATGCATTTTTTTTTACCAATTTCACTGCATTTGGAATTTTTTTTCCCGCTTCCCAGTACACGGCATGGAATATTAAATAGCACTATTTTGAAGTGTAATTGTTACGCAGAAAATAAGCCATCACACAGCTCTGTACATGGAAAAATAAAATAGTTATAGATTTTTGAAGGTGGGGAGTGAAAAATGAAAATGCAAAAACAAAAAAGGGCTTGGTGCTTAAGGGGTTTATAATGTAATAGATGCTTGGCCAAGGTCGCTTCAGAAACGACAATACTAATTTTGTGTTATTTTAATTATTTTATTTTATGTAAAAGACAATGTAAAAGGTGAAGGACGGCACAATGAAAATTGATTTATATCCAATGGTGGGTGCAGGCTCGTAGGGGTCCGGCTCAAGATCCCCGGAATCCAAATAATCACACAGGCGAGCAGCACTCCGTGTCATGGAAAATTTATTCGCAAGTGGAAATGCAATGTTTCCGCTAACTCAATGTAGCCATTCTCAAGCAATGTGAACAGTGTTACAAGGCGGGTTTAAATCCCCCGCAGGATGTGACATCATCAGAAGTGAATAAAAAATGTACAAAATTCATTATATATTGACAAACATTATATGTGCAGGGAATCAAGTGTCCTTATCATGGCATATAAGAGACAACTTGTGTAGATACATTGTACGTGAATCATGTATCTAAAAGCAATCACCACAATGTGTCAGATTGTCAGTATTTGTAAACATATCTAGAACGCATGTCCAGCGGCAACCAATATACGCAACTTTGCACAGGTACCAGCCCCATGACAAACAGTCACATGGCCAGGAGCGGAAAAACATGGAAAATAATTACACAGAAGAATTGAACTCTTATCATCAAGACCTGGTGGTAAATATATCTTCTATGTCTTTATCCCCTATAAAAATGGAACTATTAAGTAAGGAACTTTCTTTCTGCCATACTGAAAAGGTAGATTGGTTAAGGTTTGAGGCCGAATTGGCTGTTTCTTCCGATCAGTGAAACTGAAAATTTGGTTTGCCCAACAACAGGTCCCTTCTAGTTCCATAGATGCATAAAACCCTATGCCTGGGTTATGCCTTAAAGATTTGGGTTTGTTCAATAAAAGTGATTTTATGCCTTTTGTTAACTCCTGTGCAGTGGAGACATTTATTTCACTAGTGAAACAGGATATTTCAGTATTACAAAATAGATGGGGACATGAGAATCAACCTAAGATTCACAATAATCTACCTAAATCTGTTGGAGTGTCACTTACTGAGCTGATCAATGACGACAAGTTGATAATAAACCTGACGACAAAGGCGGAGCAATTGTCGTCATGGATCGGTAAAATTATATAAATGAGATCCTTCGTCAACTTGCAGAAAAAGAGGTATACCACAAGTTGTCGGAAAATCCATTTTCTTGGATTTTAAAAAGACTCAGGATATTACTGGATAATGGGGCAGATCTATGAAGCTGTCTGAAAGTCAGAATATTTCTAGTTGCCCATGGCAACCAATCACAGCTCAGCTTTCATTTTACCAGTGCTCATGAATATTTTAAAGGGGAGCTGTGATTGGTTGCCATGGGCAACTAGAAATATTCTGACTTTCAGACAGTGTGTTAAATCTGCCCCAATGTGTATGCTATTCATATCATAGACAACGCCACTCATATCTTTCTGATTCCAGAAGATTCATAAGAGTCTCACTGTCACTTTTTATGACTATGTGAACTTGATGGACCCTGACATCAAATTTACCAGGTCATCGACTATCCAATTATTGGACACCAGTATATACATTGAAGAGGACAGACTTAAGACGGACATATATGTTAAAACTACTGATATATGAATAATCTTATGAGATACAACATTGCACACCCCAAGAGAATAATGGATTCCCTTACCTACAGACAGATGGTTAGGGTTAGGAGAATTGTGGATGACCCATCAGGGGTCGACCTAAGATTAAATGAGATGTCCAATAAAATTATATCTAGAGGTTACCCTACCCAGCTATTCACTAGACATAAGGATAGAGCCAAAAAACTAAATAAATCCACACTTCTTATACCCAATGAAAAAGGTCAGAACAGGGTCACTTTGTATCCACTTTTGGATCGCATAGTCAATCTATTGCTAAAGTGATATGCAAACACTGTCTGAATCTGTCACGTTTTCATGCCAACATTGGAGAATTCCAGTCACCTTTGTTCTCTTACGTTAGATCAAAAAATTGAGGGATCGCCTGGTTAGGAGCCCCACAATAAGGAAATTGAACCTTGCAACAGCACTGAAACCAGGCTGTTACCCATGCATGAGCTATGAAAATTGCAACCATATGTTGAAAGGTGACACATTTACTAATCCAATGACTGGCATTAAGTATTCGATAAAACACCATGTAACTTGCAGATCAGATCATGTTGTTTATGTGTTATCATGCCCTTGCCCTAAAATTTATGTAGGGGAGACTAAGACTGAATGTAGACTAAGGCTACACAACCATCGGTCATCCATCAATACCTCTAAACTTGACTTACCAGTCCCTCGACATTTCTCAGAATTTGGCCACAAGTTACACCATCTCAAATTCTGTATCATAAATTTCGTCCCACCTCTCAGCAGAGGAGGTGACAGACAAAAGGTCCTCAAACGACATGAGACTGAATGGATTCATAGACAAAATTCATTACAACCGATTGGTTTAAATGTGGACTTTAATATTAACACTCAACATTGAGTTTGTCCTGAAGGTTCCATCTAACATATTCTTTACACATACCTCAGTCTTAGGATGTCTTATTTTTTTATCTTTTTTTCACCCAGAGCACGTTCTTCACAAAGAAGGGGGACAATCACTACCAACAGATTTTTACAAACCTGCTTCTCTTATATGCATTTATATAATCTTTTGTTTTTCTTATTTGTAAGATATTAGTACCAAAGGTGGTTGACCTGACTCGTTTCTGGTAGTAATGGCAACAAATTGGCTATGTATTTGCCAATTTTGGACTTGTTGTTCTCACGAGAGCCACAGTGACAGGTACAATGACGCCGAGAGAGATCGCAAAGTCATTATACCGTAATCTTGTGCTGTGCTGTGACCTAGATTGCGATACTCTAACGGCGTCGTCCAGTGTGAAGTCCCTGCAACAGTCAGGTATGGCCTTGAATATATGGGAATATTTGCTGAATCTTAGCTATTTTTGATGTTGAATTCTGCAAAGTTGCGTATAGCGTTATTGGTTGCTACACAACCGCTGGACATGCGTGCTAGATATGTTTACAAACAATGACAATCTGGCGAATTGTGGTGATTGCCTTTAGATACACAATTCATGTACAATGCATCTACACAAATTGGGGCAAATTTACTTACCCGGTCCATTCGCGTTCCAGCGGCGGCTTCTCCGCTCTGGATTCGGGTCCGGCCGGGATTTAATAAGGTAGTTCTTCCGCCGTCCACCAGGTGGCGCTGCTGCGCTGAAAGTAAACTCATCGCGCCGGAATGCACCGAGCTGGACCAGGTGAAGGTAAGCGGTCCTTATGCGACACATTTTCGGTTTTTAAATGCGGCGGTTTTTCCGAATACGTCGGGTTTTCGTTCGGCCACGCCCCCCGATTTCCGTCGCGCGCATGCCAGCGCCGATGCGCCACAATCCGATCGCGTGCGCCAAAATCCCGGGGCAATTTAAGTACAAGCGGCGCAAAACGGAAATATTCGGGTAACACGTCGGGAAAACGCGAATCGGGCCCTTAATAAATGACCCCCATTGTCTCTTATATGCCATGATAAGGACACTTGATTGTTACATATTCCCTGCACATATAATGTTTGTCAATATATAATGAATTTTTGTAAATTTTTCACTTCTGAGGATGTCACATCCTGCGGGGGATTTAAACCTGCCTTGTAACACTGTTCACATTGCTTGAGAATGGCTACATTGAGTTAACTCTCATTGGGGTTTTAGAATAGGCATTTATATATATTGATTGTTACTGTAAAATACTTACATCATATTATTTGCTTGCAGACTACTTTCTGCAGACTACTATTTCTCTGTTGTTTTTTAAGCAGCTAAGGTGAGCAAGTTGAATACCTTAGCATTTGGTTTTTACTGCAGTCTGTGTATAGGTAAAATATTATGTCAGCGCCTATCACCTGTTCCAATAGCATCTTAGATGACTATAATAATCCATATAGAAAAGAATGGAGAGGCAAAGATTTTCAACAGCTGATGTTAAGAAGAAATTATATAATTATTCTTACCAAACAATGTACAGAACATTCCACCAAGTATTGGGTCAGGAACGGAGGCAAACAACGCTGTAAATTTTCCAATTGTTCCTAAAATGAACATGATGCCGGCACCATACTGCACAACCCTTCTGCTGCCAACCTGATTGGAAAAAGCACAAAACATTATTTTCATTTATACCTTCTATCTGCATTATGTATGTTATAACCACCTAATAGGTGAGGATTTAACAATAATATAAAATAAATTAGAAGAGTCATATTTTCCCTTTTCATTTCATAATTACACCCTGGAACCAAGTTCCTCTGGTGTAAGTTGGTGTCAAGGTGTACAGAATGTACTGCTAGGTCCAATTAGGCCACACAAAGTTGAGCTATTGGGCAGTTACATGGTAGATACTGCCTCAACTTCTATGGGATTATCTTGACCACACTTATCCACAATTGGAAGTGCAGAGGCCTCCACCTCACTTCCCTTTAAAGTAGCAAAGCCGTTCATGTTGTACAATGACTCTCCTAGCTGGGATTCTGTGGCCCATCCATTTTCCTCTGTCCCAGTAGCAGAGATAGAGTTCCAAGATTCTTGAAAACTTTTATTGGAGGATGAGGGTGAGGACAGTGGACCATCAACAGAGGGATGTGGCGATGTTGAAACACAGCTGCCAACACTGTAGCTTTCTGCAATGTGCAGATTCAGAAGGGCAGCGGTGAGGGGTGGTGATGAGGACCTAGACCCAGCATGGGTAAAAGGCAGTGATACTGTGGAGTAAAAAGGTGGTGGTCAGGAAGACCCAAGCAGGTGGCAGAACAAGCAGCAGTCAGCTTGCCATGTTGTTGCCTGCTACTGTCAGCACCTAGGCACCCAGTAAACAAAGGCCATCCCACATGATGTCTGCAGCATAGCATTCTTTCTCACAGAATGCAGAAAACAGAACGCAGTACAAACAGCATAGCCATGCACCTGCATAGTAAACATGAGCTGCAGTGATTGAAACACCAAAAAAGCCGGGAAACACCTAAGGCTCTCCTGCTGCTTTGGCCCAGCCTGTTCTACCACCTCTAAAGTCACAAGGCTACTTGTCTCCACCACCAGCAGCACCACTATTACTGTCACCAGGATATGAGGCCTTTACCACTATCATTTCCACCTTTGCAACTCATGTCCACACCATCCTTTCAGCTCTCCATCATCCAAAATAATGGAAAGAAAGTTTGGCCCACCGCACAAGCTCTGTTCCTGTGGGTGCGGTCACATGTCATGCTTAACGCATGACTTTAAAAACGCATTGCAGCAGCTGAAGAGGGATTTGCCTAATTAAACAGCTGTTAACACTTGCATTTACGAAATGCAACTGTTAAAGCGTTAACGCGTGTGTTAACATCGAGTTAATGCATGCGTTTGTTAATGCAATGTTAACACCGTGATAGCGGCAATGGCGCTGATTGCTGCAACCAAGTGTCTTTATAAGCTGTATAGCTCCTCCCCTTATTGATGCACGGGGAGTGGTCTGGAGACCTAGTATTGAATCCTGTGCTGCCGCGTCATCCTTGGGGGGGGGGGGGGAGGTATCGCTTGAAGTTGTCATGGGGATCTTACAGTGCCTCCCCATTTTGTTTACTCACCCAATGGACATTTTAGACAGATGTCCAATTAATGAAGAATCTCTCACAGAAAATCACATGGGGGTCTCATGATTACCTGAATTCCCAGGAATTTGATGGCCTTCGGATCCCCCTCATGTAGCAGGTGAATATGTTTCAAAATTGGTGTAGCCCGATCATTAACAATGTCGCCATAATTATGTCTCATTCTTTTACGGAACTACCTATAGGTTTTTCCCAATAAAGTCTAGGGAGCAGCTACATTCAGCCAAATAAATGACCACCTCTGTCCAGCAGCTGACAAAATCATGATCGTGCCAGTTGCTGAAGCTACTAATTCCTTTGTGGTTCTTATCATCTAAATGTCCCGTTAGGCTTCCTTGTGAGACAGTCATGCTTCTGTGGGGGGAGGGTATAGTGAGTGTTCACTATGTGGTCCCTTAGGTTTCTCCCTTTTCTAAAGGTGATCATGGGTCTGGGGCCGAAAGAATTGTCTTAAGTTATCATCCTGTAGAAGTTTATCCCAGTATCATTTAAAGATTACCTCCACATGGGCCTCATCAAAGGTACCCGTCACTCTCACTTGCCCCTGTTTGTTCCCTTGTCTTTTTTCATGTTTAGGAGAGATTTCCTGTCTTTCAAAATTGTGCCTTTAAAAGCCTCTGGTAGGTAGTAGTCAGGGTATCCCCTCAGTTGAAAGCATCAGCGAAGGTCATCTGCCTGTTGACTAAATACAGAGGTTTTGGTACAGCTTGTTCGAATACTGTCCCCTCGGGATGCCTTTCCTTAAGGAATATGGGTGTGCGCTTTCCCACCTAAAAAGGCTATTAAAAGATAGTCATTATCCCACTTTTATATTGTGATATCCAAAAAAGACAGGACATCAGAATTACATTCAGAGGTGAAAAATAGACCCAAGTCATTCCTATTTAGGGTCCCTATGAATTGGTCAAATTCTGTTCGTGTACCGCTCCACAACATGAATACATCCTCTATTAAGCGGTACCAAACTAGAATGTGTTCCTGCCAACTACTCTATTCCTCTGAGAACACAATGTTTGCCTCCCAACAGGCCAGGAGGAGCTTTGCATATGAGGGAGCACATGGGCTTCCCATAGCTGTACCCCTGAGCTGGTGGAAGAATTTCCCACCAAATGTGAAGAGATTTCGGGTAAGGTTAAACTGCAGTAGTTGCTAGATCATGCTGAATTGAGGTGTAAATGGCCTCAACGTCAATGGAGGCTAGTAGTCTTCTCCCACTTCCAGTCCCTCGAATTTCAGGATGTCCGATGTGTCCCTGATACACGTTGGAAGAGATTCCACAACGGCTCTAAGAATCTCATCCACATAAATGCCTATATTTTGACTCCCACAACTATAGGTCTGCCTTTTAAGGGGTCAAGCACCTTGTGAATTTTCGGGAGTGAGTAGAATGTGGCAATTACAGGGTATTCAGGGCATAGGAAAGACAATTCATCATCACTTATTAACTCCAATGAATGTGACCTTTTCAGAATCTCCTTTAGTGCCTCCATAAAAAATTCTGATGCATTAGTCTCCAGTCTCCTATACGTTGTTATATCAGATAGGAGTGTCATGCACAGGTCCCTATATTTGTTTGTATCTAGAATCACCACATTATCCTCTTTGTCTGATGGTTTTAAGACAATCATTTTATTCTCTTCTAGACCCCTTAAGGCCTCATGTTTCAGATGGGTACAGTTCCGATGTCCCCTTGCCTCCAGATCCCTCACCACTAAGTGTGTGAAGAGTTCTACATGGATGTTATCTGCCTGCAGAGGCAATTTAGTGCTCTTAAGTTTGAGATTTGTAAACAGTCCCTTTGACTGGTCTGTTATATTTATCTCTAATACCTGTCAAGGTCCTAACCACTGTCAGGTTATCCATCTCTGTTTCATTTTCTGCATTCTCCTATCCAGAGATTTAAAATACTTGTGCCATTGAACTTTTCTAATAAAGAGCTGTAAACGCTTCACCCAGCTGAACAAATTAAACTTCACTGTTGGGATAAAGGATAGTCCTCAACTCAAGACCTGTTTTTTTATAGTGTTCAGGTTGTGTGTAGACAGATTTATTATCTGCATTGTATCTTGAGAGTCCTGGTTTATCCCACTAGATTGTGACTTCTTAGTGGGTATTGTGGCAGAATAGGGTTCTTTTCTAAAAAAGAAGATGATGTGGGGGGGGGGGGGAGTAAGGATGTAGTTGTGGTTGATGTCACCGCCTCTCCCACTCCCCTGCTTGAGGAGCTCCCTCTGTTATAAGTACCTCCTTTATTTCTTCCTCTTCTACTCCTATCTCTACCGCCTCTCATTACACTGTGTAGGAAAAACCTATAGGGAGTTCCGTTAAAGAATGAGAGATCATTTTCTCTCTCCCAGAAGAAGTCAAAACTGAAAGCCTGTCATACTACAAAGCTTTCCTTATCTCTGCTATTTCCCTTTCCCTGATTTCCAAGATGGCAGTTCCAATTTATTATTTTCCAAATTGAACCCCTTAGGAACATGATTTACTCAATCCAGAAACAACAGGAACCCTAACTTTCACTGAAGCCCAACAAAATTTTCTCTACCTAATTTTTTCTACTACCTTAACCATACAAACAATTGAAAGTCATCTCCCCTCCCTCTGTGGATGGATGGAAAGATTACTCCATGCATCGGATCACATGGGCTTCTCAGGTATATACAGAAAACTTCAACAAACGAATAGATCGAGCTGCAGAGTTTATTCCATTTCAGTAAAATTCATACAGAACAATAGATAACTTGAAAGGCACATGATCGATTACCAGGCAAAGCCAACAAGCCAGCAAGTTACACAAATACAGTGAGAAATGACCTCTCAAAAATCTCCCATGAACATTGCATGGCTTATCTTTTCACAAGATCTCAAACTCTGCAATTTCGAACCTACTGTATTCTTCCCAACACTCTAGGCTGGACTAGAGTCCCAATAAAAATAAAAAGGTCCCTAACATAATTGATTCTGAAATTTACTTAACACTTTTAAGATCAAGGTCTTTTGGTACCTGAATATCCACAGCAAAAATGCACCTTCTAAGATCACACAGAACCTTAAATTTTTTTTTTGTTTTAAACTTAAACCCTTAGAGGGGTTTTCCCACAAATACAATTAAGGCCCTATATTGTTGATCAGTGGGGGTCTCATTGATGGCCAAGACTGGCGCATGGTGCTCAGTCAGACCATGCGCCAGATTTATCAAGCAACGTCAGATAGAATTGTGTTGAAATCCCTATGGTGAAGGTCCACTCCAAAAAAGTTGGTGCACTCTGTCAGGGCAGTGCAGGGAGCACTGAAGAACGTGCTCCAGAAATCTTGAATCTGGGGCACCCTACACTATACACAGGCAATCTGCATTTAGTGCAGTTTAACCTGTTCTTAGTAAATGAGCCCCATTATGAAAATGCTACAGAGATTATGCCAAATGAGAGATATGGTAAACATTAGTTTTTAAAACCAAATTGATTTAATAGCTATCAAAAAGCCAAACATTGGGTGCATTAGAGTGTTCAAAAGTTATTACTGCAAAAAAGACATTTTGAATAATAGGTCTGGGTCCTCAAAGCGTAAAATGTTTACTTATGTTAGGGAGAGGGCTGTATAATAGGGGGGGGGGGGCGTGCACCCCAGTGCCCCCACCACTTTGCCCTGCCCCAAACTGAAGCGCCAATAATGTATTTGGGTCTGGGCTCCCCAGGCTGAATCCTGCCGATGTGCCCCAATTTCACATCTATGGCAGAGCTAGGGAACAATAAGTTCCTTGCTCTGCCATAGACGATCACATGTAAACAAATCTGACAGCGCAGCGTGTGATGTCACAGTGTTGCGATGTCACAGTGCCGCATGTAGCAGGGTGTCGCCATCTTTGTTTACATCCAATATCCACTAGTATCCTGCTGGCACCACAAATGGGTCACATGCAACCCTTTATTGCGCAGTTGCACTAGGCATCATGTGACACAAATTAAGGGGCATTCTGGTGCTCAGTCAGACCATGCGCCCGATTTATAAAGCAAAGTCAGGTAGAATTGTGTCTCAAGCCATATGTTGAAGCTGCACCACAAAAAGTTGGTGCACTCTGTCAGGGCAATGCAGGGAGCAATGAACAACAAGCGCCAGAAATCTTGAATCTGGCGCATCCTACACTACACACAGGCAACCTGCATTTAGTGCAGTTCTTATTAAATGTGCCCCATTATGAAAATACTACAGAGATTATGCCAAAAGAGAGATATGGTAAACATTCGTTTTGACCAACAAATTGATTTTATATCTAAAAGCCAAAAATTGGATATGTTAAATTGTTCAAAAGTTATTACTGCAAAAAAAGACATTTTGAATAATAGGCCCCCACCACTTTTCCCTTAAAGGGGCCCCAACCCGAATCACCAACAATGTATTTGAAGAAAATAGAAAAAAACGAACCGGCACAACAAAAGGAAGTCCACGGCTGTGCTTTGCCAAACTATGCCTGCTTTATTAAGTGAAAAATGCTAAAAACAAACACGAGGAACAATCGGTTAGCGCGTTTCGACAAAAAACGTCTTAGTCATAACCTGTATGCATTCACTACACGCTCACCTTTTAAAACTTGAACAGCTGAGTGATAGATAAAGAGGAAATTAGTGAGACTGTGTGTAATAGTGGGCACAGATGTGAGGACACTGCAACTAAGCACCCTCCTATAGTTTTTTCAACTGCGTACAGTAAACAGTTTAGAGAATATCCAGAATTGTAAATAGATATATTCCTATCCTACTACAGGACCAATCTCTCTCTAGAGTTCTAGATGGAGGAGTCAAATGTGTAGCCAAGAAAGCTCGTACTTTGGGAAGTAAGATGTCACCAAGTCTTTTCAGTAGTCACACGTCTCATCAAATTTGGCTTAATACAGTAGGATGTTATAAATGCGGACATACACAATGCAAGGCATGCGCATACATCTCAGTAGGTGAAAACTTCACCTCTTATGTCAAGAACACTACTTACCCGATAAAGTCCTATATTAACTGTAATTCCTGTAACACCATTTATGTGATAGAATGCTCTGAGTGCCGTAAACAATACATAGGACACACCACAGGCCCTTTGAAAGTTAGAATGAGACGCCATTTATCGGACATCACAAACGATGGAGTTGGTATTTCGGAAGCATCTAAACACTTTAGAGATACCCATAACAAATCCAGTCGTTACTTCAAGTGGACAGGAATAGAAAAAGTCACACGCCCCATAAGGGGTGGAGACATTAAGAGAAAACTCTTTAACCGAGAGACTTATTGGATTTTTATCATGGAGAGTAGAGCGCCGCAGGGTCTAAACAAGAGACTTGATCTCAAGCTTACAAATTAACTAGATAAGTGATGTAATTATAACAGTATGCACATAGAATTGTATAGATACATATCATATTATAATGTATCCATGCCCTCAAGCAGATATGAATATAACAATAATAATTTGTAGATTTTGTTTTATATAATCTAGTAGTATATGATCCTAGAGTATATTCATATAGATGGATGAGGTTGGATGTCATGGATGCATTACATGAATTTTTGCTTTGATCTATACAGCAATAACTTAACAAAGTATGAAGATTTGAGATCAAACTGTTGCTGTAACATCTTATGTCTACAATCTTTCAGTTTTGTCCCATTGTTACACATGTTTTTGTATGTAAATGTGACTACTGTTATACAGCACAGGTGACAGTAAGGAGCATTTTTTTTATATTCATTTTGATTTTATACTGTTTCTTGTAATGGATAAACTCACCAGCATGATACATCTCCCAATCATGTGATTTGGAGGGGACGTGTTCCATCCCTCCCCTGATCCTTGAAGTCAGATGACTGTTCGGGATTGAAGTTTCTCCCATGACCCTCCTGCTCACATGACCGGGGGGGGGGGGAGCTAGATGTCACTCAGCTGTTCAAGTTTTAAAAGGTGAGAGTGTAGTGAATGCATACACGTTATGACTAAGACGTTTTTCATCGAAAAGCGTTAACCGATTGTTCCTCATGTTTGTTTTTAGCATTTGTCACAGCACAGCCGTGGACTTCCTTTTGTTGTGCCGGTTCGTTTTTTTCTATTTTCTTCATTTGTACCAGACGGCTATGGATGGAACTATGTTCGTGCACCAGGAGGTGGCCGTGAAGAGTGCAGCCCGGAATGACTAGAAGGTTGGGTGAGCTTGCTTTTTTCACTTGTTACTACTGACTGTAGTTGGAGTGGTATTTGAACAATGTATTTGGGTCCGGGCTCCCCAGGCTGAATCCTGCCGATGTGCCCCAACTTCACATCTATGGCAGAGCGAGGGAACAATAAGTTTCTTGCTCCGCCATAGACGATCGGATGTGAACAAAGCTGACAGCGCAGCGCAAGAAGTCACAGTGTTGAGATTTCACAGATCTTTGTTTACATCCCATATCCACTAGTATCCTGACACGCCGATGGAAGGGGATGAAGTCAGTGAGCATTGGGGACTGTATATAGTAATATAGGGAGGTTGTATATAATTATTATAGGGGGCTGTATATAGTTATTATAGTGGAGTGTATATAGTTATAGGCGTCTGTGTATAGTTATTATAGAGGGCTGTATATAGTTATTATTGGCTGGCTGTATATAGTTATTATAGGGGGACTGTATATAGTTTTTAAAGGGGGACTTTATATAGTTAAAGGTTGGCTGTATATAGTTACAAGGGACTGTATATAGTTATAGGGGGGTGTATATAGTTATTATATGGGGGCTGTATATAGATATTATAGGGGGCTGTATATAGTAATTATTGGGGGCTGTATATAGTAATTATTGGGGGCTGTGTATAGTTAATGCTGTGGACTGTATATAGGTAATGTTGGGGACAGTTATTGCTGGGGGGCTATACATAGTGATTAATAGGGGGCTGTATATAGTGGTTGCTGGGGAGGTGTATATATTTATTACTGGGGGCTGTATATAGTGATTACTGAGGGAGCTATATACAGTAATTGCTGGTGGAGCTGTATATAGTGATTAATGGGAACTGTATATAGTGATTGCTGGAGGAGCTGTATATAGTGATCACTGGGAGCTCTATATAGTGATTGCTGGGGGCTGTATATAGTGATTGCTGGAAGAGCTGTATGTTGTGATTGCTGTGGGAGCTGTATATAGTGATTGCTGGGGGGCTGTTTATAGTGATTACTTGGGGGCTGTATATCGTGTTGCTGGGGGAGCTTTATATTGTTATTACTGGGGGAGCTGTATATAGCGATTACTGGGAGCTGTATACAGTGATTTCTGTGGGAGTTGTATATAGTGATTACTGGAGGCTGTATATAGTGATTGCTGTGGGAGCTGTATATAGTGATTTCTGGGGGAGCTGTATATAGTGATTTCTGGGGGAGCTATATATAGTGATTTCTGGGGGAGCTGTAAATAGTGATTGCTGGGGGAGCTGTATATATTTATTACTCGGGGGCTGTATATAGGGATTTTTTGTGGGAGCTGTACATAGTGATTGCTGGGGAGCTGTATATAGTGATTGCTCATGGAGCTGTATATAGTGATTGCTGGGGAGCTGTATAAAGTGATTACTTGGGGGCTGTATATAGTGATTGCTGGGGGGCTGTATAGAGTAATTGCTGAGGAAACTGTATGTGATTGCTCGGAACTATATATAGTGATGTCTGGGGGCCGTATATAGTGATTACTGGGGAGGCTGTATAGAGTTATTGCTGGGGAGCAGTATAAAGCGATTGATGTTCCCTGTCTGGACTACATTCAATGGGGTCCCGACCAGATTTTGCGCCCCGGGGCCCCCACCAAACTTAATCCGGCCCTGGTCAGGGATGTTTGTGGGATATATTCTGCTTCAGCCATTCTGTGTGCCTTCACCATTTTGTATTTGTTTTCTGACATCTTGTGATGGCTCCGCATTCTTGTTAATGAAAATATGAAATACAAAGTGTACCTACACTTGGAAATTACCTAGTGCAGCTAGATTAAGCACATGTCTGTGGATAGGCTTCATACACAAAATGATTGGAACAACAACCGCATATGCCAGAATGAATATGTCTTAGACCAGTGATGGCGAAAATTTTGGGGAGAGAGTGCCCAAGCTACAAGCAAATCCCACTTGTATCCAGCAAAGTGCCAACATGACAATTAAAGCGGTAACTTATTGATTTCTGCTGTATCACGTTTTAAACTTATTGGTGTCCTGAGTTCACCAGTAGAATAGAAAGATGGAGAAATTTGGATTCTAGCTTCCCCCTGAGGGTCCCCTGAAGAGGAAGAATCAGGGGACCCAGAGCAGGAGCTCAAATGACAATCCATCTCTATCCACACCTTCTGGCTCCTCCTGTTGTCCTGGCAGCCAACTTTAAAATAGTGCTGAGCATGGCACGTCCTGGGCTGTATTGGTCCACAGGAGAAAGCCTTGAGTCATATCAGGCAAACATTGTGTTGGGGTGAGGGCTTGGGTGCCCACAGAAAGGGCTCTGAGTGCCACCTCTGGCACCCATAGGTTTACCACCACTGTCTTAGACTATGTTTTATCCACTAACTAGTTTTAATAACATTTTAACCTTCAATTAAAACTTTCACAAAATGTGTGAACCAAAGAAAGCTTTTGTTCATAGAAACTTCTGCTTTTGTGATAATAAGCTTGGCCTTATTAATTAATTAATTGATTAAATAATTATACAATCAATCAATTCAAGACCCTTATCAATAGAGAACTGCCTGATTTGGAACCCACCTTACACTTATATGCAAAAGCTGCTATACTTGCAAGATTCCAAAATGTATTAGAAAATACATCTAATAATGTCCTTACAGGTAACAGTGAAGGTGTAACCTACAACTTTCAGTGTTCCTACAAAAATCAATACTGAATGTGGGGAAAATATCTAGCTGTCTTAAAGCCACACAATAACCAAGCCATCTTAAATGTTCAGTACTTTTAATCTTGTCTTTATACTTTATCTTACTATTTTTTTAATACATTCTGGGTTCAAACAATTGATCACATTCACATTACAGACCTCTGATACCACCTATATCTCATGATCTGTGTGCAGCTCTCTCCCATACACTTATTCAATATTTTTTTTATAATTACTAAACATAATAAAATGATAAGGATTTTACCTTAGTTATACCCAAAACACCTATATTTGGACTTGAAGAAGTAGAACCATTTCCAGTTCCAAGCAATCCAGCAATAACACAGCAAAGTCCTTCAATACATATTCCTCTGGGGGTAAAAAAGGAAGATGTGATTTAGACTACAATGTCAATAGGGTCTATATATAAAAGTCTATATACTGTAAATAATACTGTAAAATAATTACATATTCATCTAGATCAGCTGTTTTGAGCAATGTTGAACTGTAAGAGTGGTGCTGGTACCTTACAGTACCAGTTTTCATACCATTTGCATAAATATTACCTTACAGCACAGTCTTCATACCATTTGCATCAATATGACTTTACAGTCCTAGTCTTTGTACTATTTGCATCAGTGTAACCTTACAGGACCAATCTTAGTACTATTTGTGGCAGTGTTACCTAATATTTGTACTATTTGCATTTCCCAAAAAAAAATAATAAAATATGATTTTTTAAAAACTATGTCAAAGTGTTTGAAGGCATTCTGGGCATTTAGACCCACTTAGTCATTCTCATTATGGTAAAGAAACAATTGAGTTAGAATTAGAAGTTCCATCAATGAGGAATTGAAAAATTTTTGGAATTTGAAGTTTAAGGAAAGCAGAATTGAAAATTTCAAGCTGACATTCCAGGAATGCGGAACTTACTCAGACACTGGCAAAACCAAGTTGCATAAAATCCATTCTTTGTACATTTTGATCTATTAGGGAGGTCCACATGGGTTATAGAGAGTCGGATCTGCTTTATGGTGATGATCAGCACTGCCGGCGGTGGCATGTGCTCTGACAGCACACCAGCTTCAGGGTGGTAGCTGCAAGAAGAGATGGGCCAATCGATTCTAACAAAGTGGAATTCGGTCGGAATTTCAGGGAAACGGGAAGTTAACGGTGTTTGATGGGAACATTGTTCTTTTTTTTTTCCTTTACTACCAAAAAGCACAATGTGTTACATGGGGCAGAGAACTCTGGGAAGGAGAAAGGAACACCCTCGATCACATGTGCAGACCTGTAAGCCAGTCAGTGACTGACAGGCTTATGTGATGTCACACAGCCCTATAAAAACAGGCAGCCATTTGCAATCTCAGCATTTCACACTGCTTGTGCTGTCTGCTTCTGTACTGTATTCTGCTCTAGTGATTTTTGCTCCTAGGGTGTCCATTTTGGGGGATCTGTATACCCCACATAGCATGTTTTTTTTTTGTTGCTGAAGTGAATAGGAAGAATTCAGTGTAAAATCCACTTATTTTCTGTAGTGATTTCTCTACAATCCCAGGGTGTCCGTTTTTGGAGTACCTGTATACCACAAATTTCAATATATTTTTGTTGCTGAAGTTGATAGCAAGAAATACCTGTCAAATCCACATAGTTTCTGGAGTGATTTTTGCTCCAATTACAGGGTGTCCTATACAGGCGGTCCCCTACTTAAGAACACTCGACTTACATACGACCCCTAGTTACAAACGGATCTCTGGATATTGGTAATTTATTGTACTTTAGTCCTAGGCTACAATAAATAGCTATTCCAGTTATCAAATGTGTCTGTAATGAAGCTTTAGTGTTAATCCTGGTTCTTATGACAACCCAACATTTTTAAAATCCAATTGTCACAGAGACCAAAAAAGTTCTGTCTGGGATTACAATGATAAAATATACAGTTCCGACTTACATACAAATTTAACTTAAGAACAAACCTACAGACCCTATCTTGTATGTAACCCGGGGACTGCCTGTATCTGTATACCCCGAATTGCAGCTCCTTTTTGTTGCTTAATTTAATAGCAAGAAATCGGTGAAAAATCCATATAGTTGCTGGAGTGATTCTTGCTCCAAGTCGAGGGTGTCCATTTTGGGGGAGCTGTGTACCCCAAATTTCAGTTCTTTTTTGGCAAAGACATATTTTCAAGGAAATTATAAGGAATGATGCATGTGGCATCTCGAATCTTCAAATTCAAATTAAAAATTTCAAGCTTCAAATTCATTTCAAGCATAAAATTCATTTCAAACTTTAAACTCTGTCATTGTCCCACTCTGTGTCCTACCAGGTTGCCGCCACCTGAAGAATTAGTCATCGTGCCACTCTCTGACCTTATGCTCTTGCTGCCAACTCCACGGTTTGCTATTGTGCAACTCTGTGGCCTACCATGTTTCTTTACAGAACTAGAGGACAAAATGGTACTTGGCAGGGTTAATTTCTTGAAACAGAATATTTGCCTGAGGCAAAGAATTTTTTCCCCATATCCAAGTACTGCCTAAAATATAACTTTTATTGGTATGTAGTAAAATATAGAGAAAATTTCAAAGCAAATACATTTCTTTTAAAAGCCCAATGTCTGTGTGGGGTATGTCATTATTTCCACTTTTAATTGTTTAGATAACAGTGATCTGTTCACAGCAATCAATTTTAGCAGTGGCTCTGTATAAATGCAGCTGCTGTGCTAATTAGTTGTTTGCAACACTGTATCAAAGGATGTAACATTGCTGACAATCGATGTCACTATTTAGAAAGTATCCATTCATAGACACTAGGTGTCAGTGTTGACTCTTATAATCTCATCCTTCATATACAGCTGTAAACAATACTACTATCGCTATTTTCAAGCCGACTAGGCAGTTAACTCTGTCTGCAGCTCAGAGTTGCCCTATCCACTGGCTATTAGTACTCCACTATTCCACACATTCATTGTAATTAAAACTCATACCTATCAGCCCACCAACATGTTTTGCCAGTTCCCTGGCTTCCTCAGGGGTAATGGAAGCCCATTGATAAAGAAATTTATTTGCTTTAAAATTTTCTCTACAATTTACTACATACCAATAAAAGTTATATTTTATGCAGTACTTGGATATGGGGAAAAAATTCTCTACCACCTCCACAATTATTGTCATTGTGCCACTCTGTGGCCTCCCATTTTTCCACCACCTCAAAATTTGTCATTGTGCCACTCTGTGGCCTACTCATGTTGCAGCCAACTGACCGCTGTCTCCCTGGAACACCCTGTGATTTCCATAATGCTGTTTTCACCCTCCCCCACTCTATAACGTTGCCACTTTGTTTGGTTTTCCCCTTCATTTCATCAATGAATGAAAAGCCTCAGGATTGATAGCCAAAAGCAGAAGTGGATACAGAACACAGAGGACATGCAAATATCCGATTTACTGGTCATTTCTGTTTTGGATCCACTCCTGTTTGTTTTTGGCTTTAACAATACTGATGATGGATTATTGACCGCTTGAAAGTGGACACTGACGGATGAAATTAAGGGCAAAATGATCAGTGATGTCAATGCAAAATTACTGCAGACAACCTCTCTCCTCTTTTTGGGGGGTTTCTACATGTATTCGCATTAAACAGAACAGGTTCTGTGTAATCTATGGAATCATCTGATGTCAGTGTAAAAAAAGTGCACTGTTTGATGTTATAGTGGGATCTTGGCCCTCAGCTCAGTTCTTTTGAGCTGGCACAGAAGTTACCTTGTCAGACCGCTTCACTTATTTGGTGAAGTTGGCCTCTGTTAGTGCCCATGGAATTGAAGAGTGAAGTGATTCTAAGATCGGCGTCTGTCATGGGCGTGTCATACTATAACACAGCATTGTTTGAAGACCAAACCACGCACCCTATGCATATTTGAGACTTGCCCAATGTTCTAAAACACACTACAGGCTCTCTGCACCTAGGAAATATGTGTTTTTTAATGGATTCATCATGATTCCATTCAGGTTGAATCTTATTATTTAGAAAAATTTGGTGAATCGGGTCAAACCGAAATTCAACAGATTCGTCCATCTCTAGCTGCAATGCATAAAAGGCAAGCTCTGGCCACGTGTCAATTTTACCACCCAGAAGTTAAACCAGGAGGACCCATCCTTAGGTCCCAGTAGACATGTGGACAGATAATCCTCCACTATGTGAGTCACATTCCGCCTTCTGGTACCACATGCCCCATCATATGGTAGTGATTATTGAAAAGAAAAGAACATGGCATATTTGGCAATGTTCAGTATGCAGACAACTTGGATGTCAGTGAAAAGGCACTGGAGCATAAAGTGGCTCATGTGGGTCGAACTGCCCAGAGGAAAGGACAAGCTGTTGTAAGTGGGAGGTATCTCCTCATCTTCCTCTGCATCTCCTCAGCCATGCTCCAGTGATGCCTGTGAGCTGCTTTGTGTGTCATACTCCTCTTCATACTCCTGCAAAACTGTTCCCTTCCTGCATAGTGCAGTAACAGATCACCAGTCCTCCACACCGCTCTCATAATGGAGACAGGAACCCAACCCTGGGGTTCCCCCTTCATCTGCAGAAGCAAACCCCTCCTAACCTCCTTCCTCAGATAATCTTGCAATTAACAACCAAGAGAATCTTTGACTCATATGCAGGTTATAGTATTAATTATATAGGAGATTAAGCCTTCCTGCAATGTAAGCCTCTACAGATCTTCTGTTTTTGCAGGAGACTCGTTTCTCTGAATCCTCTTTTCACATTGTTTACCCAACCTATTATCTAGCTAATATGGTTCTCTAGAAGAGTTCTATTTATGCATGCACACCAGCATGCATAAGGGGTAGACTCAAGAGGTAGAAATATACTGATAACTGGGACCATTGATGATTCCCTGATCCCATTTATGAGCTATAACGCATCTAATACTAATCAAGTTTCCTTTTTTTTTAGATTACGTGGAAGACAATTCATCATTTGATAGAGTAACTGGTGAAAGTGTGAGTTGACATACATTTGGCTTTGGATGCATCTGTGGACAGGTCAGGTATGATACACACAGCTGGTCTATGCCCACCAGTTTATTGCCAGCCCATGCCCCCCAGTATACAGCCAGCCTGCCCATGCCCCCAGTATACAGCCATCCCCTGCCCTCTAGTTGCAGCCCAGCCCCCTAATATATAGTCAGCAGCCCATGCCCCCTAGTACATAGCCAGCAGCCCTTACCCTAAGAATATAGCCAGCCCCCTGTCCGAAGTATGCCCAGCCTAAAAAAACAAACAAACAAACTGTGTACTCACCCTTATGGGGCCCCCCTTCCCCCCAGATCCTCTTCTTGCGATGCTCTAGCTTTGTGTCCCCGTTGCACACACCAAGACATCAGCCACTTGCTGAGATCATAGTGTGTGCACCTCCATCGGCTGCGGCTGACATCAGGGTGTCGCTACACACCACGATGCCATGATTAAAGAGCTTTCCAAAATACATAGGCCATGAACTGTGGCTGTGCTTCTCTCTGGTTTCTGTCTTCTATGGATTTCAAAGCAATGAAATAAAGAAAGTATTGGGGCAGATTTATCGAGCTGTCTGAAAGTCAGAATATTTCTAGTTGCCCATGGCAACCAATCACAGCTCAGCTTTCATTTTACCATTGCTCATGAATATTTTAAAGGAAAGCTGTGATTGATTGCCATGGGCAACTAGGAATATTCTGACTTTCAGACAGCTTGATAAATCTGCCCCATTATGTTTAATGAAAAACCCTGGACTGTTTTGCAAGCTGGACTTCACCTGTTTTTCTATTTGTGTACTTGGAACAAAGTTTGTCCATGCTCCAACACTCCAGACCTGGCCCTCAGGTGAGCCGACTCTCCCCTTTGCTTGTATATGTTAATATAGATGGTTATAGACCTTTTAGGAATCATCATTCATTTTGAATTTTACTTTACTTGTTACTATGGTTAGTAGAGGGGCAACCAACACTTCAGGATTGTTACATTTTCAGCAGCTAAGGGCCTTTGCAGGTTAGGGGACCTCTTAATGTCACTTATGGACTTTGCTATCCTTCAAACAGATGCAGAAGATGGTTATCTCACAAGACTATTAATGTTTTATGTATGGTTTAAAACTTTATTAGATTTTGTATTGCACTCGTGACATTATACTGTATGATGTCATTGAGTATGCCTTGATACACGATCTTTAAATTTTTTATGTTCATATAAATGAGTTAAAAAAAATGTGTTCAGTCCATAACTATTTTATTATAAAGAGATGGACCAAATGTCACGGCAGGGATTTTTTCTTGGAGAGATACAATACTGCTAATTAGCAGACAAAGATACCCATATCCGGACAATAGATGTATTGTTAGCACATAATAAAACTTAGCGTTTATTTAGTCTCAAAATTAAAAAAGTATATTGTTTGGTAGCAATTGGCTACCACGTGCTCAAAGGGAAAGTGTGTTAAAAACACAGTAGGGTAGGTTCATTGAGTCACAAAGATTACGTTCAAGAGTTATCGATTGAACTCTTATGAACGACAAATGGGCCACGAACAATGACCTGGATAGCAGTGTAGTAGTACTCAGAGGAAAGATGTTCCTGTTATATGTGGCTATATATTTACATGTGGGATCCTACTGGGATGTGGTGGTGGAGGTGTCTCTGTTTATCTGTTGCTAGGCACTACTGTGCTGCGTGTATTTACCACCAGAGTGTCTTAGAGGAACATTGGTAAGTTGCCAAGTATGACCATATTAGTTATTAGTCCTCTGGGGATAGATACTCATTGGTCATGTATTATGACCCAAGCTCTGCACCAGGGAGCGGCATTGATGGTTAAGTATCTAAATAGAAAGCTACACTCTCCCTAATAGGTAACTATTCTTGGTCCCTGCTGTATAAACTAGCTCAGAACCTAACCTAACTGCAAGTTAAAAGGACGCACTTTAGCCCCCCGACATGTTTCACCAGCAAGCTGGCTTCATCAGGGGTAGGGCTATTAGTGTTTGCGGCGTGTCCACGCCGTACATTTAAAGATATGACCCCTCCCACTAGTCTCTCTTTAAGCCAATAGACGTAGTATTGATGATTCTGCTTACCGCTATTAGACATGTAATTGGTCCGGGTGAGGGCGTAGCACGCTAGGAGGTGGTGTCATGGGCGCTGTGACATCACGGTCATGTGACCGTCACTGTCAGGTGACAGTGTCAGCTGATCGTGTCAGCTGATGTGTCAAGGGAATGTTGCGGTATGCGCATGCGCGCGGACTTAGCGTGATAGTCGAGAGGGTATGAGCTATGTTGTTATATACCACGCATGCTCTTAGACTTAGAGCAAATAACGAGAGGAATGTTACTTCATGCGATATGCGCATGCGCGCGGACTTAGCGTGATAGTCAAGAGGATATGAGCTATGTTGTTATACACCACGCATGCTCTTAGACTTAGAGCAAAAAACGAGAGGAATGTTACTTCATGCGGCTACGAGAAGAGCAAATCGTTACATGGATAAGTGGTAAGTATATATATATTTTTTCATCAAGAAGGCTTACCAAAGTGTCAGGAATGAGCCAACTTGGGCGGAGAGGACAAAACTGTCGCTGTGGTGAAATTTAAGCGGTGACTATTGATATATATAAATATATTTTGGGCACAGGTGAGATGGGGAGGGGGTTGTAGTTTCCCATAAATAGAGCACAACCGTAGGGAGCTATGAAAAAAGTCGGGTATAGTAATGTGTGAGTAAATAAAATGATTTGTATACTCGAGTGAATATTTATAAGAAAGCGGCAAAGGTGAATCCCTCATTAAGGCCCATTGGACGTACACCTATTCCGGGCAGACCTATAGTCTCCGGCTGTGATTGCCTGACCCAACCATGTAGCATCTACATAGACAAACTACTACAACCCTTTGTGAGTGCTCTCCCTTCGTATTTGCAGGATACGAAAGATATCATTAAAAAAGTACAAGACCTAACTTTTGCGCCTGGGACCCTCATCGCTAGTCTCGATGTAGAATCCCTATATAGCAACATTGAACATCATCTAGGTCTTAAAGCCGTTGAATATTTCCTCAATACGAAAGGGATACAGTTTAGAGAGCATAACCTTTTTTTGTTAAAACTTTTAAACTTCGTGCTAACACGCAATTACTTTCTGTTCAAGGGTTCCTTCTACCACCAGGTTAGAGGGACGGCAATGGGGGCGACTTGTGCGCCCTCATATGCTAACCTCTTTCTTGGATGGTGGGAGGATACCCTAGTTTTCTCTGAGGACAGCACCAGATACACCCAGCATATCGTATACTGGGCACGATACATCGACGATGTGCTGCTCCTCTGGGGAGGGGGCAAAAACCTTTTTGAAGAATTTGTCATGACCCTTAATAATAACAATATTGGCATGAAATTCACATCTGAAATTAGTGACACACAGATAAATTTTCTAGATCTAACCATCTATCTAGATCCGCAGGGTTATCTCAGGACGGACATCTACCGGAAACCCACCTCGACAAATCTATTACAATGGCATAGCTGGCATCCACAACCTCTGAAATCAGGAATACCCATTGGTCAATATCTAAGGGCACGGAGAAACTGCTCTGATGAAACCTCATTCAAACGAGAGTGTGACAATCTCTATCAGAGATTCAGAAGCAGGGGTTACCCCAAAAAATGCCTCTACAAGGCGTATGCCAGAGCCAAACACACAGAGAGAAATACTCTGTTTCATAACCACCAACAACCAACAAGACACCAAACCATTAGATGCATTGGCACCTACGATGCCTATGCGGAAACCATTAAGAAGATCATGGGGAGATACTGGCCCATACTCACAGCGGACCCAGTTTTGAAATCAAAACTAAATGACAGACCCATAATTACATACCGTCGCGGTCCTAACCTCCAAAATTTTCTAGTGCATAGCCACTTCAGCGAGACTTCTACATCCATGTCAAGACCTACCAATAGAATTACAGGATCCTACCCTTGTGGAACCTGTGTGTTCTGTCCATTTATGCCCAAAACCAAAACTTTTGTCAATCCGGCTAATGGTGAAACCATTACAATCAGAAGACTCATGAATTGCAAAAGCATGGCAGTTGTCTATGTGGCACAATGTACATGCCCACGTCTATACGTGGGCAAAACTGTACAACAATTACGGAGGCGCATCTCCAGCCACTTGAGTTCCATAACAACAAACAAAGACACTCCCATTTCTAGACATGTGCGGTTACATCATGATGGCAAAATAGACACTCTTAAATTTTGGGCTATTGACCAGGTCATAATGGGCCCCCGAAAGGGCAACATTGACCGGAGACTTCTACAGATGGAAGCCAGATGGATTCATAGACTCAAGTCTCTTAGCCCAATGGGCCTTAATGAGGGATTCACCTTTGCCGCTTTCTTATAAATATTCACTCGAGTATACAAATCATTTTATTTACTCACACATTACTATACCCGACTTTTTTCATAGCTCCCTACGGTTGTGCTCTATTTATGGGAAACTACAACCCCCTCCCCATCTCACCTGTGCCCAAAATATATTTATATATATCAATAGTCACCGCTTAAATTTCACCACAGCGACAGTTTTGTCCTCTCCGCCCAAGTTGGCTCATTCCTGACACTTTGGTAAGCCTTCTTGATGAAAAAATATATATATACTTACCACTTATCCATGTAACGATTTGCTCTTCTCGTAGCCGCATGAAGTAACATTCCTCTCGTTTTTTGCTCTAAGTCTAAGAGCATGCGTGGTGTATAACAACATAGCTCATATCCTCTTGACTATCACGCTAAGTCCGCGCGCATGCGCATATCGCATGAAGTAACATTCCTCTCGTTATTTGCTCTAAGTCTAAGAGCATGCGTGGTATATAACAACATAGCTCATACCCTCTCGACTATCACGCTAAGTCCGCGCGCATGCGCATACCGCAACATTCCCTTGACACATCAGCTGACACGATCAGCTGACACTGTCACCTGACAGTGACGGTCACATGACCGTGATGTCACAGCGCCCATGACACCACCTCCTAGCGTGCTACGCCCTCACCCGGACCAATTACATGTCTAATAGCGGTAAGCAGAATCATCAATACTACGTCTATTGGCTTAAAGAGAGACTAGTGGGAGGGGTCATATCTTTAAATGTACGGCGTGGACACGCCGCAAACACTAATAGCCCTACCCCTGATGAAGCCAGCTTGCTGGTGAAACATGTCGGGGGGCTAAAGTGCGTCCTTTTAACTTGCAGTTAGGTTAGGTTCTGAGCTAGTTTATACAGCAGGGACCAAGAATAGTTACCTATTAGGGAGAGTGTAGCTTTCTATTTAGATACTTAACCATCAATGCCGCTCCCTGGTGCAGAGCTTGGGTCATAATACATGACCAATGAGTATCTATCCCCAGAGGACTAATAACTAATATGGTCATACTTGGCAACTTACCAATGTTCCTCTAAGACACTCTGGTGGTAAATACACGCAGCACAGTAGTGCCTAGCAACAGATAAACAGAGACACCTCCACCACCACATCCCAGTAGGATCCCACATGTAAATATATAGCCACATATAACAGGAACATCTTTCCTCTGAGTACTACTACACTGCTATCCAGGTCATTGTTCGTGGCCCATTTGTCGTTCATAAGAGTTCAATCGATAACTCTTGAACGTAATCTTTGTGACTCAATGAACCTACCCTACTGTGTTTTTAACACACTTTCCCTTTGAGCACGTGGTAGCCAATTGCTACCAAACAATATACTTTTTTAATTTTGAGACTAAATAAACGCTAAGTTTTATTATGTGCTAACAATACATCTATTGTCCGGATATGGGTATCTTTGACTGCTAATTAGCAGTATTGTATCTCTCCAGTCCATAACTATAACACCAAAAATGCAATCATTAATGTTAATGGATATGAGAGTTGTCAGCAGTGGGCATATACATACCTATTAATTGCATGAATGGGTGGAGGGGGTGCTCCTGATAGCCTTGCACATGCATAATAATCACCCATGGATTCAATAATGCCAGCTAATGTAGCACTGAACATTCCTAAAACGCCGGCAACTGTAATTGTAGGTAATCCCCACTGACCTATTTTAGTAAAGAATATATATATATGCATATATTATTGATGAATATTATTACTATTAACTATACTATAAAAATATTACTATACCATGATATTATTATAACATTAACAAACTATAGTTACTTTTTAATTTAGTATTGTACTGTTTACATAGTTATAGACTGTAGTCACTTTAAGGTATAAATAGAAATTTGTATTGTGAATGTTTAAAGGGGTTATGCAGGATCTGAACATTTTTGATATGTGGCTTCCGGAGGTATAAAAATACAAAGAAAGAGCAAATATTTTCTCCAGTACTCCCATTCCTTGCCACCTGTTAATACCATCCTCAGTTTATATACAGAGGCCAGCAATGATGTCACATCAACGGTGCATAAGCCTGCTACAGTACAAAACAACTGTTGCTGTACCAAGTTCTTGTCTGTCAATGCCACATCATCATCAGCCAGTATATAAACAGGACAGTGCTCTGGCTTAATGGGAGCCATGGAGGTAAGTATGTAATCTTTATTATGTCTATACTTCCCAACTTCAGCCACATATTCTATTGCATAATATTCTGATCACATTCCTAAATGTACTATATTACTAGTTGATTTTTTAGTTTTAGTTTATTGCTGAGAGAAGCCATTAACTGATTTAAAAAATGACTAACAGCAATCGTATTTACCACTTTACGCTAGGCAAAAGATGTTTTTCAGTTGGTAGATGCAAATATTTTCTATTAGCCACATCAATGTTTTAATATTAATAATAATTCTGTTGTCACTGTAAACACTATTGTCAGGCAATAGATTGTCTGAAGAATGTATATAATTTGAATTCAGGTTTCCTGCATTTCAATGCGGTTGCTTTTGCAGCAGATGCAAAGAACTTGATCAGTTACATACATATCTGCAACAAATTCTGTTCTTACATTCTAGCTGCCACACAACCAGACTTCTGCCCTGTACTAAAAAATGCTTTTAGTATGGGAAAAAAGTTAAACAGGAAGGCAGAAATACACACCATTATAATTTTCTACAATGCTGTAAGTCCCAATCCTGCACAGCGTTCAGTTATGGCAGATATACAGTCTGTAAATTACTTTTAACACATCTTAAAGCGGTCCTAAGAATGGGTGGGGATGCACCCAATCGACAAGCTGAGACCAGGTTGCTAATTTATTTATAATTGCAAAATTCATAGTTCTTAAAAAAAGATAATGATTAGTGTAACTATTATTATACATACATGGGTATGGAAAACGGAACCAAGGAGAACTTGACATTATCTCTCCTCTTGCATCAGTTCTTGCATTATATCCATAGGCTTTACTATCTGAAGGGAACACATTAGTCAGGGTCAAAATATAGCACAACAACCATGCTATCATTATTGCCATGATAATCTGAAATAAAAGAAATGAGATACAATAGAGTTAAGGATTCAAAATTATGGAGCGAATAATATTTTATACTCAAATGAACTGGAATGACACAAATATTTTGATGAGTTGCTCTATTTAGTTGTCTCTCATTATGTAACCAACAAAAAGATCACATGGCAAATACAAATGAAAAGGAAAAGTGTAATATAAACAGAAAGGGAATATACAATGTAAAGTAAATGCTGTTACACACAACAGTATAAAGCCTCCTCTGCATGTAATAGTAGCCCATCCTGTATTGCACACAGAAAAAAAATAATCCCCTAAATCTCTGCTTAACAATGCTTTTATCAACGCATATACTGTCACTAAAGTCTGTTTTTCAAGTAAGCACCTTAACACAATTCTGTACACATTAATGTAAAAAAGAATATAATTACCACTTATACTTTTTGCCAAAATCACAGACTAAGGCTGCATTCACACACATTCACACACATGTATACGGCCGACGTATGTACGGCAGATATACGTCCCCCATACATTTCTATGGGCTCACGGCCCTGTACCGCTCCGTGATACGGCGCCGTGCGCTGTATCTTCCTATGGAGAGGAGCAGGGGTGAGCAGCGCTTATCCCCTGCTCCTCTCCGCAGCACCAATGTATGCCCGCCGTACTATGGTACGGCGGGCATACATCGTGTGAATGTAGCCTAAGGTCTCATTTAGACAGCTGTTTGCTCTTCCGGACCAGATCCCGGGTGAGCACACAGGCGGGAGGAGAACGAGAAGGGGTGAGCCCTGTTCACCCCTACTCTATCCATAAGAAGAAGAGCGGCTACCTGATTCAGTCATGATGCAATCACTGCTAGTAATGTAACAAAATCACTGTCCCCATATAACAGGGGAGTGTGAATAAGTCCTTATGTTCAGGAATAAGGCCTGTCACATCACACAGTACCATACTGCATATTAGAAAAAAGCAAACAAGAAAAATTGTATGAGGGAATGTCAGGAACCGGAGATAGTGGACCCACTGGACCACTGCAGACAATGGCGTAAGCCGACACCTATGAGCGGAGTCTAAGTGGTGCCTGGTTTTCACCAGAGCCCGATGCAAAGAGAGTTGGACTTGCTGCGGCAGGTCGCTCCACAGGCACAACTTTGTCCGCAGTGGCAGCCAAGGTGTAGTACAAGGTCGTGAGGCAGGAGTGTGTTCAGGGACAGGCAGGAGTTTGAGACAGGCAACACAAAATCAGAGTTGGGGACGTAGTGGTAGGTTGGGACAGGCAGCACAGGAGCAAAGTCCGCAACGGAATAAAGGTCACAATGGGAAATCAGTCTAAGTGAACAAGGCAAGGAATACAGCTTTCTCTCAGGACCTCAGGAGCCAGCGCTGGATCGAGGCAAGGCGAGTGAGACAGCTGGGGTCCTGGGGAACAGAGATGCGCAAGGGTGGGCTGTATATAGTTATAAGGGGCTGTATATAGTTAGAATAGGAGGGATGCATATAGTTATAGGGGTCTGTATATATTTATAATAGTGGTCTGTATATAGTTATTATAGAGGGCTGTAAATAGTTATCGGGGCTGTATATAGTTGCTATAGGTGGGCTGTATATAGCTACTATAGGTGGGTTGTATATAGTTATAGGGGCTGTATATAGTTATAGCGGCTGTATATAGTTACTATAAGTGGGATGTATATAGTTATAGGGGTCTGTATATAGATATAATAGTGGGCTGTATATTGTTTTTATAGAGGGGCTGTATATAGTTATAGTTGTATAGTTATAGGAGGTTGCATAAAGTTATAGGGGGCTGTAAATAGTTATAGGGGCCTGTGTAAAGTTATAATAAGGGGGCTGTATAAAGTTATTATTGGGAGGCTGTATATAGTTATTATAGGGAGGCTGTATATAGTTATTATAGGTGGCTGTATATAGTTATTATAGGGAGGCTGTATATATTTATAGGGGACTATATAGTTATTATAAAGGATTGTATATAATTATTTTAGGGAGGCTATACAGTGCCTACAAGTAGTATTCAACCCCCTGCAGATTTAGCAGGTTTAATAGGAAGCAAATAAGTTAGAGCCTTCAAACTTCAAACAAGAGCAGGATTTATTAACAGATGCATAAATCTTACAAACCAAAAAGTTATGTTGCTCAGTTAAATTTTAATACATTTTAAACATAAAAGTGTGGGTCAATTATTATTCAACCCCTCAAACCACCAGAATTCTGTTTGGTTCCCCTAAAGTATTAAAAAGTAGTTCAGGTACAAAGAACAATGAGATTCACATGTTTGGATTAATTATCTGTTTTTCCAGCCTTTTCTGACTATTGAAGACCCTCCCCAAACTTGTGAACAGCACTCATACATGGTCACCATGGGAAAGACAAAGGAGCATTCCAAGGCCATTAGAGACAAGATCGTGGAGGGTCACAAGGCTGGCAAGGGGTAAAAAACCCTTTCCAAGGAGTTGGGCCTACCTGTCTCCACTGTTGGGAGCATCATCCGGAAGTGGAAGGCTTATGGAACTACTGTTAGCCTTCCACGACCTGGACAGCCTTTGAAAGTTTCCTCCCGTGCCGAGGCCAGGCTTGTCCGAAGAGTCAAGGCTAACCCAAGGACAACAAGGAAGGAGCTCTGGGAAGATCTCAGGGCAGTGGGGACATTGGTTTCAGTCAATACCATAAGTAACGTACTCCACCGCAATGGTCTCCGTTCCAGACGAGCACGTAAGGTACCTTTACTATCAAAGCGTCATGTCAAGGCTCGTTTACAGTTTGCGCATGATCACTTGGAGGTCTCTGAGACAGACTGGTTCAAGGTTCTCTGGTCTGATGAGACCAAGATTGAGATCTTTGGTGCCAATCACACATGTGACGTTTGGAGACTGGATGGCACTGCATACGACCCCAAGAATACCATCCCTACAGTCAAGCATGGTGGTGGCAGCATCATGCTGTGGGGCTGCTTCTCAGCCAAGGGGACTGGCCATCTGGTCCGCATCCATGGGAAGATGGATAGCACAGCCTACTTGGAGATTTTGGCCAAGAACCTCCGCTCCTCCATCAAGGATCTTAAGATGCGTTGTCATTTCATCTTCCAACAAGACAACGACCCAAAGCACACAGCCAAGAAAACCAAGGCCTGGTTCAAGAGGGAAAATTCAAGGTGTTGCAGTGGCCTAGTCAGTCTCCTGACCTTAACCCAATTGAAAACTTGTGGAAGGAGCTCAAGATTAAAGTCCACATGAGACACCCAAAGAACCTAGATAACTTGGAGAAGATCTGCATGGAGGAGTGGGCCAAGATAACTCCAGAGACCTGTGCCGGCCTGATCAGGTCTTATAAAAGACGATTATTAGCTGTAATTGCAAAAAAGGGTTATTCCACAAAATATTAAACCTAGGGGTGGAATAATAATTGACCCACACTTTTATGTTTAAAATTTATTAAAATATAACTAAGCAACATAACTTTTTGGTTTGTAAGATTTATGCATCTGTTAATAAATCCTGCTCTTGTTTGAAGTTTGAAGGCTCTAACTTATTTTCTTCTTATCAAACCTGCTAAATCTGCAGGGGGTTGAATACTACTTGTAGGCACTGTATATAGTTATTATAGGCGCTGTATATAGTGAGTTCTAATAGGGAGACTGTATATAGTCATAGGTGACTGTATATAGTTATAGGGAGGCTGTATATAGTTTTTAAGAGGCTGTATATAGTTAAAGGGGCACTGTATATAGTTATTATAGGAAGGCTGTATATAGTAATTGCTGGCGGGGCTGTATGTAGTTATTGCTGGTGGAGCTGTATATAGTTATTGCTGGGGGGGGCTTTATATAGTTATTGCTGGGGGGCTGTCTATAGTGATTACTGGGGGCTGTATACAGTGATTACTGGGGGGCTGTATTTATTTATTGCTGGGGGGCTGTATATAGTGATTATTGGTGTCTATATATAGTTATTGTTAAAGGTCTGTATACCGTGATTACAGGTGGCTGTATACAGTGATTACTGGGGTCTCTATATAGTTAATGCTAGGAGGCTGTATATAGTTATAGTTATTGCTGGGAGGCTGTATATAGTGATTACTGGGGGGCTGTATTTAGTTATTGCTGGGGGGCTGTATATAGTGATTACTGGGGGTTGTATACAATAATACTGGAGACAGGGTCGGACTGGCCCACCCATGGCCATGGCCACCCATGGCCACCCATGGGATCCGACGTTGGACCCCGACACCTGGGGCTATTGCAGGAGCCACCATCCCATTCCATTCTGACCCCGGATGAGCGGCACCTGATGACATCATAAAGAAGCAACACATCCTGTTCCCATCCATTGTAGCTCCCACTGCAGAGGGAAGAGGTGGGAAATGGGAGAAGTCCAGCATGGGTAAGTATTATTTTTTAATTTTCCTGCAGCCCAGGGTGGGTGAAGGGCACAATAGAGCGGTATATATGTAGCACTATATATAAAATGAGCTGATATATTTGTAATGACAGAAGGGGTTGTAGGATATGTTTGCTGGGAGGGTATATACACTCACCGGCCACTTTATTAGGTACACCATGCTAGTAACGGGTTGGACCCCCTTTTGCCTTCAGAACTGCCTCAATTCTTCGTGGCATAGATTCAACAAGGTGCTGGAAGCATTCCTCAGAGATTTTGGTCCACATTGATATGATGGCATCACACAGTTGCCGCAGATTTGTCGGCTGCACATCCATGATGCGAATCTCCCGTTCCACCACATCCCAAAGATGCTCTATTGGATTGAGATCTGGTGACTGTGGAGGCCATTTGAGTACAGTGAACTCATTGTCATGTTCAAGAAACCAGTCTGAGATGATTCCAGCTTTATGACATGGCGCATTATCCTGCTGAAAGTAGCCATCAGATGTTGGGTACATTGTGGTCATAAAGGGATGGACATGGTCAGCATTAATACTCAGGTAGGCTGTGGCGTTGCAACGATGCTCAATTGGTACCAAGGGGCCCAAAGAGTGCCAAGAAAATATTCCCCACACCATGACACCACCACCACCAGCCTGAACCGTTGATACAAGGCAGGATGCATCCACGCTTTCATGTTGTTGACGCCAAATTCTGACCCTACCATCCAAATGTTGCAGCAGAAATCGAGACTCAACAGACCAGGCAACGTTTTTTCCAATCTTCTACTGTCCAATTTCGATGAGCTTGTGCAAATTGTAGCCTCAGTTTCCTGTTCTTAGCTGAAAGGAGTGGCACCCGGAGTGCTCTTCTGCTGCTGTAGCCCATCTGCCTCAAAGTTCGACGTACTGTGCGTTCAGAGATGCTTTTCTGCCTACCTTGGTTGTAACGGGTGGCGATTTGAGTCAGTGTTGCCTTTCTATCAGCTCGAACCAGTCTGCCCATTCTCCTCTGACCTCTGGCATCAACAAGGCATTTCCGCCCACAGAACTGCCGCTCACTGGATGTTTTTTCTTTTTCGGACCATTCTCTGTAAACCCTAGAGATGGTTGTGCATGAAAATCCCAATAGATCAGCAGTTTCTGAAATACTCAGACTAGCCCTTCTGGCACCAATAACCATGCCACGTTCAAAGGCACTCAAATCACCTTTCTTCCCCATACTGATGCTCGGTTTGAACTGCAGGAGATTGTCTTGACCATGTCTACATGCCTAAATGCACTGAGTTGCCGCCATGTGATTGGCTGATTAGAAATTAAGTGTTAACGAGCAGTTGCACAGGTGTACCTAATTAAGTGGCCGGTGAGTGTATAAAATGGAGGAAGGAGGTCTGTATATATAAAACTAAATGAGAAGGTGGCTGCATATATGAAATTAAATGAGTTGGGGGCTGTGTATATAAAATTAACTGAGATGGGGTGAATATATGAAACTAAATGAGTAGGGGACTGCATAAATTAAATGAGGAGGGGACTGTATATATGTGAAACTAAATGAGGAGGTGACTGTATATATGAAACTAAATGAGGATGGGGCTGTATATTTGAAACTAAATGAGGAGGGGACTGTATATTTGAAACTTAATAAGGAGGGGGCTGTATATATAAACTGAAAGCAGCAGGGGTTATATATAAAAGGAAAGGAGAAGGGGTGTATATAAAATAAAAGGAGAAGGGGGGTATATAAAATGAAAAGAGGGCAGTGTATGTGAATTTTTAATCGTTTGGAGGCACATTATATACATTCAGGCTGCGGAAACATACGGTGCTTGCATTGAGTTTAAAAACACAATGCAAACGTCCAAGGGCGGGCTCAGCCTAATGACATATATGAAACGTATGCAGTCGCTACCAAGCGCCTCATGCTTTGCATTGATTGCACACAAAACATTGGGTTCTCGTTACCGATCATATGAATTTTTATGGAAACAGGCTGAGCCTCGCCCCTGGACGCCCAGTGTAACTGCACCCTTCGCATCTAAGCGGTACTGTATGTTAATTAATCATTTGGACTGGATTATATGTGTAATAATTTTGGCACATTTGGGACATTTTGATTTGGCAACACTGTCTATAATGCAATAAGGGTACAGTATTATTTATTTAGAGGCTATTTAAGTAGAATAAATATTAAGGGATGTAATGTAATTTTAAATGTATGTAGGGGCACAGCATGGTTTTGTTATGGCAGAGTATTTGATAAATGTGGGAGTCTAGTCAGTGTGGGACATTGTTTAACAGGGGACATTATATGTGACTATGGAATTTTTAGGGACACAGATGTGCTGCATGAATCTGAAGATATCTGCTGGGAAACTCTGCAGCAATAAGTTACATTGGGGAGTCATTGGCATGCACATCTTAAACCAGAGGAGAAAACAAGTCATCTATGAGGTACTAGATGTTGCTCCTTTCTTTGTCTTATCAGCCCTGCAATCAATGACTACTAACTATTTAGGTTGTAAGAAAACCATCCTGCTGTGTAGTGTGATATCCAAAACCAAAGCCCAGCCACCAGCAGAAAGGTGGAATTATTATCTACCCTAGCACTTCTGTACATTTCTGGGGCCTAGAGGCTTTTTATACACAGACACAAGGTACACAAAATGCCTGGAAATTTCCCGGAACCCAGACGGCCGAGATATAGGTAAAATTTCTATTCAGCAACTAGGGTGGGCCCCCAGAATCAATTTCACTGGTGGGCCCTAGGTACCCCAGTCCAACCCTGCTGAGGCGCTTTATATATTTATTGCTAGGGAGCTGGATATAGTGATTACTGGGGACTGTATATAGTGAATACTGGGGCTGTGTACAGTGATTACTAGGTAGCTGTATATATTTATACCGAGAGCCTTATAATGTTATTGTTAGGGACAGGCCCGGCATCAGCACCCGGCTTACCCGGGCTTACCCGGGCTTACCCGGGCCCACCAGCCTCAATGATACAGAAACTCAATTATATCGGCAACGGCATCCTTGTGTCGCCCATCTCTCTTGCGGCATCCTCCTGCGACAGGCAGTGGCGCCGCAAGCGGATCCCAGGAATATGACAATTTGTCCTGGACAAAAGAGCTTCTGCAGAGCGTCTTTACAGAATGCTTGCTGGCTCGTCGCCTGACGTGATGATTTCATGGCGCATGCGTCTGTGCTGTGCTGAAGATTAGAAGAGGAGAGCGTGATGGAGCAACTGGACCTGTGTTCTTGAGGTAAGTTAGAGGTTGTTTTTTTTTACTGGCCAAAGTGCTTACTGTTTTGTAGTATTTTAATAAACATATTTAATTCTTCCCTCCTCATATTAATTCATGCCTCTTCTCCTTATATTAATTCATGGAGGAGGCTCAGCATTGCCTCCTCGTCTCATATTATTTCATGGAGGAGGCTGCAGCCTTGCCTCTTTTCTTTATATTAATTCATGGAGGAGGCTCAGCCTTGCTTCCTTGCCTCCTCATATTCATTTATGGAGCATGTTTTTAAATGCTGCCACATGACTGTTGAGGGGCCCACTGAGGCTCTGTCGCCCAGGGGCCTACTGAAACCTGGAGCCGGCCCTGGTTAGGGAGCTTTAGATAGTTATTACTGGGGAGGCTGTATATAGTGATTGTTGAAAGCAGTATATAGTGATTGCTGTTCCCACATTCAATAGGGGCCTACACCAGATTTTGCGACCAGGGACCCCCACCAACCATAATCTGGCCCTGAATACAATACATCTAAAAACAATTTAAAAAGCAAGTTATAGTTTGAACACACCATATATGTATCAAAACTAACATGGACACAACACTTGTCTCACTATTATTTCAATGAGAAGCATTATTTCTACCATGACAATTTTAGCATATTCCAAGTTTTTCAGTATCAAGTATACAAAAAATGCATGCTATACATTACCAAATTGTGGTCAATACAAATACATAGTGAATTTTAGCTGAAACCACTTGTCATATAAAAGGCTTACATAGACTATGCTCAAATACAATATTACACTCTGCTGATACATTAACTTAGGTAACATCTCTGCCGAGTTAACGGAAGAGATAAAAGGTTAACAAACAAACAAAAAAACAAACACTGTAAAAATAAACAGTGTAATAAAATAAAAGGGATAAAAAAAACAGAACTGATGTGATGTTATAAGTCTTGTGCCTGGGGAAATACACGATCAATCGATCAACGAGGGATCCCCAAAGAATGACAATTATCTATTCCATCTACACTCACCGGCCACTTTATTAGGTACACCTGTCCAACTGCTCGTTAACACTTAATTTCTAATCAGCCAATCACATGGCGGCAACTCAGTGCATTTAGGCATGTAGACATGGTCAAGACAATCTCCTGCAGTTCAAACCGAGCATCAGTATGGGGAAGAAAGGCGATTTGAGTGCCTTTGAACGTGGCATGGTTGTTGGTGCCAGAAGGGCTGGTCTGAGTATTTCAGAAACTGCTGATCTACTGGGATTTTCACGCACAACCATCTCTAGGGTTTACAGAGAATGGTCCGAAAAAGAAAAAACATCCAGTAAGTGGCAGTTCTGTGGGCGGAAATGCCTTGTTGAAGTCAGAGGAGAATGGGCAGACTCAAATCGCCACCCGTTACAACCAAGGTAGGCAGAAGAGCATCTCTGAACGCACAGTACGTCGAACTTTGAGGCAGATGGGCTACAGCAGCAGAAGATCACGCCGGATGCCACTCCTTTCAGCTAAGAACAGGAAACTGAGCCTACAATTTGCACAAGTTCATTGAAATTGGACAGTAGAAGATTGGAAAAACGTTGCCTGGTCTGATGAGTCTCGATTTCTGCTGCGACATTCGGATGGTAGGGTCAGAATTTGGCGTCAACAACATGAAAGCATGGATCCATCCTGCCTTGTATCAACGGTTCAGGCTGGTGGTGGTGGTGTCATGGTGTGGGGAATATTTTCTTGGCAGTCTTTGGGGCCCTTGGTACCAATTGAGCATCGTTGCAACGCCACAGCCTACCTGAGTATTGTTGCTGACCATGTCCACCCCTTTATGACCACAATGTACCCAACATCTGATGGCTACTTTCAGCAGGATAATGCGCCATGTCATAAAGCTGGAATCATCTCAGACTGGTTTCTTGAACATGACAATGAGTTCACTTTACTCAAATGGCCTCCACAGTCACCAGATCTCAATCCAATAGAGCATCTTTGGGATGTGGTGGAATGGGAGATTTGCATCATGGATGTGCAGCCGACAAATCTGCGGCAACTGTGTGATGCCATCATGTCAATGTGGACCAAAATCTCTGAGGAATGTTTCCAGCACCTTGTTGAATCTATGCCACGAAGAATTGAGGCAGTTCTGAAGGCAAAAGGGGGTCCAACCCGTTACTAGCATGGTGTACCTAATAAAGTGGCCGGTGAGTGTATCTATTCTAAGTTCCAAGTAGCATTTGAAAATCTTCCCCAACTTCGCTGCCTGTATAGCAAGAGGGGTTTGCTGACCTTATTAAAGGAAACTTACCACTGCTGGCATGATAAAATCATGCGAGCACACCACCCTTTAGGCCATTAATCCTGATGCTGGAAGATACTTTGGTTAGGCACAGCAATCTTTAGTTTAGCTAACAAAAACTATTTACTCACATATGTAAATTAGCCCTCCGGTGCTACCTCTATGTCATCAGCCATCTGTCGATTCCTTCCGAGTGTTATTCACGATGTGACGCCACTGAGCTCTCGACACTTATTGCGCATGCACAGACCGAGAGCTTGGTGACATCCCAGCTCTCGCCACCTGAAGGAGGGCGGATAGCAAGGTGGAGTTGTGAATAATTAACACTTGGAAGGCATCGACAGACGGCTGATGATGTAAGGGAAGCACCGGAGTAAATCGGTTTTTTAGCTAAACTAAATATTGCTGTGCCTAACCAAAGTATCTGCCAGCATCAGGATTAACACCACCTGTGAGAACTAACAGGTGGAAGAAGGTGCTCTGGTCAGATAAAACCAAAATCAAACTTTTTAACCCCACTGTCAAACATGGCGGTGGCCTGCTTTTATTCAGCAGGGACAGGAAAGATGATTAAAATTGATGGGAAGATGGATGGAGCCCAATACAGGACCATTTTTGAATAAATTCTGTTGGACTCTGCAAAAGACCAGAGCCCGCCCCAAAGCAGTTTGGACTTGTTGCAGCGTGGTACCACCAGGCCACTCCACAGGCGCGACCTTGTCAGCGGTGGCAGCCAAGGCGAAGTACAGAATCATAAGGCAAACTTGTGGTCGGGGACAGACAGGAGGCCGAGACAGTAGCAGTTGGTCAGGACAGGCAGATCCGGATAAGAGTAACAGACCGGGGTGTCAGAACTGACAAATTGTTCTGATGGGATCAGGTTTCAGGCTTCTTGCTGGAAAACCACACCCAGTGCTGCCTGTGATTGACAGCTCCATTTCTGATCCTGGGAAAGCTGGGTGTGTCTTTGAACTCCTTTTGCCTTCAGCTGAGGTTTGAGTGATGGACAGCTGAGCCAGTCAGTGCTGGAGGTAGTGTCCATTACTACCTTATATTCTGCTCAGTCCCTTCATTGGGTGCGGGTTATTGCAGTCTAACCTGTGTATCTAGTGCTCTTGCCATTGCGTTTCTTGTTATTCTGTGTATAGACTTCTGTTTTGCCTACTGACCATTCTATTTGCTATATGATTCTGTACCTTTGCCACCATCTTGGTTTTGACCCGGTTTGTTTGACTCTGCTTGTCTGTCGGAATCTGTTGTTTGTCCCTCAGTATCGTTTATCTCGTAGTTTGACCCCACCTTCCTGTCTGTCATGTGTCGGTTTCTGTTACCAGTGTAAACAATGACCTATATCTGTATTCCGGTTACCTGTCCGCTCCACCATCCAGCAGCTGCCAGACGAAGTAGGTTTTCCCTGTCATCTTGTAGGGTCACTCAGGGACCTTCAGTTAGGTTCCTGATAGTGGGTTTGCCCTTACCAGCGCAGTTTATCTGCATTAGGCAGAGCCTTAGCCTGCAGGGATGTCGCAGGGTGAGTTCCCCACCACTTAACTAGTCTGACAGCTGACGCCAAGCCTGGTTGTGGTTGCGCGGTTGCTGGACAGGTACTGACACAATGGGATGGGAATTCGGAAACACAACAAATCGCATGAAATAGCTTTCTCAGAGGCTTTAGGCACAAAGATCTGACAGGGAATGCTAGGAGGGGCCAGCTTTTATCAATTTCCAGGGAATGGCTCGCACCATTAGCAGTGCGCTATTAATTTAAATCTTCGAGGGCGGGGACACGTGCGCCCGGGCTGCTGGTCCAGGAATGTGGACAGCTAAGGCAAGAAGGGGAGCTTGTGTTATTATACTGGTCAGAGAAGATTAGCATAACACATGCCCCCTTCTAGCAACACTTCTCTGACAGTGGAGAGGACTGTAATGGTCTGATACTGGGACTGATATCTCAGCTGTGAGGACTAGAAAGAAAATTCAAAGTGTCCCTGAATAAGTGTACTCGCTCCTTCAAAATGGTATATTCATCCCCACAAGTGTAAGGTGTGGAAAGGTCTTCTTTAAGGTACAGTGCCTCACTGGCAGCTAGTTTTAGGTGATATGGGGAGTACTTGTAACTGTTTACCAACATGCATTATTGGTTTTGGGGGTAAATTCTGGTGACAGGTCTTTTAAAAGAAAAATATTAACATGCAAAGTAATCATACTGACACCTGTTTTAAGAAATAAAATAAAAAAACAGCAGGGAAACAATGATTAGGACATCTAATACCATACATTTTTAGATTGTTTTTCACCTACCGGAAACATTTTGAAGATTTGTAATTTGTAGGTCTTTATACCTTTTCCAAATTTATAGTAAGGTAATTTAAGAGTAATGTTTCGGAGATATTGTGCAAATAATATTATCAGTACCAAGACACTGAAAAAAGAAAAGTAATTAATAAAATAGCATTTACACACTTTGACATGGTCAGTATTTCAACAGAATTTTGCATCAGTTGTATATATTGTTTACACTGACTGATCAAAAGGGGAACAATGTTTTGAACTATTGACTTTCAGGCACTCTACTGCACTATCCACTTTAGCTCATGGGGAAGGGGTTATTAATGTGCCTTCTTTGCCAGAAAAGAAGGCATAATGAATCTCCCCTTGCACTCATAGGATACTTAAAGGAAACCTACCACTTTAAAATGACCCTTCTGACCCACAAATACCTTAAGCTAGCTCAGGATGAGCTGATGCCGGACCATATTTTCAATTAAACCAGAAACCGCTGTATTTGTAGAAAAATGATTTTCTTGTGGTAGTAAAATCTCTCTTCGGCGCTTCTATAAGCGTCATACAGCGCGCACCCCGGACCCTGCTCCGCGATCACGCTCTCGTCAGCGCCGCTCCCGTCACTAATTTTGCTGTACCCGAGAGCCGGTGACGTCACCGAGCTCTCGGGCACACTAGCGCATGCGCACCACCTCCTCCTGGCGCGTCGCGGCCGGATCCCATTGCGCATGGGCGAAGTCCCGAAGCCTCGTAGTGGCAGTGGAGGGAGCCCCCCCTTTCGTTGGTGGGAGCGGCGAGCATAGTGTTTTTTTAATGTTCTCTCACCCCCACGGTCTTCTCTCCGAAGCCTCGCGATACTACGAGGCTTCCGGGAGCAGGTGGTGCGCATGCGCTAGTGTGCCCGAGAGCTCGGTGACGTCACCGGCTCTCGGGCACAGCAAAATTAGTGACGGGAGCGGCGCTGATGAGAGCGTGACCGCGGAGCAGGGTCCGGGGTGCGCACCGTATGACGCTTACAGAAGCGCCGAAGAGAGATTTTACTACCACAAGAAAATCATTTTTCTACAAATACAGCGGTTTCTGGTTTAATTGAAAATATGGTCCGGCATCAGCTCATCCTGAGCTAGCTTAAGGTATTTGTGGGTCAGAAGGGTCATTTTAAAGTGGTAGGTTTCCTTTAAATATGGCTTAGCATGAGACCAACAACAAACCTGGGGAGGTATCCAATTCATCTATTATATCATCAGGCTTGGCAGTTCCTTCAATTTTTTGATCTGTCAACCTCCTTTTCCCTTGTTTATTCCAGATCAATTTTCAACCATCATAGCCGTAGTCTATTGACTCAGCCATCATACCATGACTGATACATTTTATCCTTTCAAATCATGTTTCCAAATTTTACTAATTGCCAATATGAGTAGAGGCCTTTTCACCATTTTTCGAGCCAAAATTTCTGACTTCTGTGTTCTATTATGTCTATGGGCATCTGTGATAACACTATTACACAGCATACAAGCCACCACTGCCATTTGTTGCACCAGAACCAGCTGACCTTGGCTTTGGAATAGATAAGCAAACTTCATCTTGTCCTCAACTCAATGGTTTGGTAATTTTCTTGACCAAGAGATTGCTATTGATTTTCTGGATAATTCCATTTCTCTTTTCTGGGGAAACCTTCTTTATGGCTTCTCAAGTAATAATTGACCTTTCATAATCATGTAATACCAAACTTAACTCTCTGTAAATGTGAAAGAATCTGTATATCTAAACATATGCTTAAAGGAAACTAACCACCTAAAAAACATCTTTTAAAAAACATATTAAAACACCCCCCCCACTCATCTTCACTTTAATCCTGACACTGTCCTTCGCTAGTCTTGATACACCAGGATCACCTAGGCAAGAAAGTGCAGGGATAAGATGTCCGGCGCTCCAGACTGCTAATTATGCACTACTCCTGCATGATGTCACCAGGAGGCGAGGGTGTGCATAATCAGCAGCCCAGAGCGGAGGACATCCTGTCCCTCTGCTCCGTGCTGCTAATTATAACTTTCTTGTCTAGGTGATCCCGGCGTGTTAAGAATAGCGACGGACAGCGCCGGGATCCAGGTGAAGAGGAGCAGGGTTGAGTATTAATCGCTTTTTAAATGTTTTTTTAGGTGGCTTGTTTCTTTAATAATTACAATTTAAGTATGAGATAGAGAAAATGGTATATAAAATTATGGTAGTCTCATATTCAAAGTTGTAGTGGATAGTGAGATATGGAGCGTGAAAGTTGGAAGTTCAAAACAACCGTTTTACCATTTTGCTTGTCAGTGTATGAGCAGTAAAAATAGAGCACAAGTCTTTCCATTACAGGAATTTACTCGGTAGGTTCCACTTATGGTAATGGATTATAAATAATGGTGAAAAATACTCACCATTACAGGCCAGTGTAAAAATAGCATAACAATTATTAGACAAAAGTAGACCACATGGACATGACAGCCCCACATAGTAAACATTGTAAGGATGCACAGTGAGTTCTTGTGGGTCAATACCACACTGGAAAGCGGAATGTCTTCCCAAATCCTGTCAGTGATCAAACCCTCTTCCCGCCCGCTTAGTGCAGACAGCTGGTGACATCACTAAAGATGAGCTAGTGTACTCGTCCGAGCTTGATGCTCGTTCGAGTATTAGAGTACTCGAAACGGCTCGTTGCTCGGACGAGTATCTCGACGGCTCGAGATCGAGCATTTACTTAACGAAACACAGTGAAGAACAGTGAAGAATACAATTAAAACAGTGAACACAGGATCATTTAAGTGAAGAACACATTGAAAGAACACAGTGAAGAACACATTGCAGATGTTCCGAACATCTGCTAACTTATCTGAAGACACAAGCGCCGAACGGTGGAGGAGCAGAGGGGGGGCTGGAGCGGGCATGGAGGAGTGGAGCGGGGGCTGGAGGCTGGAGCGAAATGGAGCTAGCATCACGGAGCGGAGGCTGGATCAGGCATGCAGGAGCAGAAGCTGAAGTGGAGCTGAGGCTGGATCAGGCATGCAGGAGCGGAGGCTGAAATGGAGCGGGGGCTGGAGCGGGCATGGAGGAGTGGAGCAGGGGCTGGAGCGAGCATGGAGGAGCGGAGTGGGGGCTGGAGCGGGCATGGAGGAGTGGAGCGGGGGCTGGAGCGGGCATGGAGGAGCAGGGCTGGAGCGAAACGGAGCAGGTATGGAGGAGAGGGGGCTGAAGTGGAGGCTGGAGCGGAGCGGGCTGGAGCAGGACCAACAGTCCGACCCTGATCACAGCCCAGCCCGAGCACAGAAAGAACACAGTGAAGAACACATTGCAGATGTTCCGTGCATCTGCTAACTTATCCGAAGACACGCGTGCCGAACGGTGTTCTTCACAATAGTATGTGAAGAACAATATGTGTGAAGAATATATTACAGATGAATGGAAACATGTGTTCTTTCAATGTGTTCTTTCAGTGAAAAATGCTCGAGTCTCCCATTGAATTCAATGGGGTTCGTTATTCGATACAAGCACTCGAGCTTTAGGAAAAGTTCGACCCGAGTGAGGTACTTATATTGGTTTTGGGGCTTAATTCGAATTAACAGGTTGCTCAGTTTACAGATGTGCTCTGACACTGTGAAGCTGTTATATTTCAAAACTTTAAAGGATTTTATAGGCCCCCAACATCTATAACCTGCACGGATTTCATGGCAGTTTCGTGAACTCAAGGCTGGTATAACATCTCCATTTGTATTCAGATAAGCAAAAAAGGTGTAGCTTTCTAGCATCTGTAATATGCAACAGATAGAGCCTTCTGCTTTATCCACTGTATTGTTTTCAGCACTCAGAGTCAATGACTTTTTCCCATATTTAGTTGGAGTCATTTCAGTTGTTTGAAACAGAGTTAAAAATGTTAACTTGAAGCAATTTCTTCAATTTTATGATTTGATACAGACTCCTGACCTTTTTAAAATTTGTATGCAAACTGCAACATTCCTGCGGCGGTGTTTAGTCTAATACAGTGAAGCAGCTGCATGATCCTGGTTCACTGTGATACTTTTAGCAGCAGCTTCAGGCAGACTGAATATCAGCAAATGTAACAGGAAATTAGAAATCCTGGAAAGATTTCGATAAGATAAAAGTAAATTAGGGAACGCACGCATTGGATTTTAGCATGAATTCTTCACTCAACCGAATGTTTTCGATCTCACTAAAATGCTATGGAAAATGTATGCTTAAAGGGGTTGTCCACTTTCAGCAAATAATTGATATCGGTTGTATAATGAAAAATTATACAATTTTCCAATATACTTGTTGTATCAACTCTACTTGCCAGCAATCTATGTTTACTTCCGGTGAATAGAAATCTGTCCATGGTCTTGTGATGAACATACAGGTGCCTGAGCTGTTAATATCACTGACAGTATGTGATAGTAACGGCTTGTGCATCTGTGTATCCACATTGACAGATTTCTATCCACTGGAAGTAAATAGTGAAGCTTTCTATAGCAGGTAAGCAAGCAGAGATCTAGAAACTGTGTGGAATTTATACAAAAAGTATGTATATATATATATATATATATATATACACAAAAAATTATATCATATATATAATTAATCAATTAAACAATTAATCAATATATCAATATTTAGACAACTCCTTTAAACACAATGGGGCACATTTACTAAGGGTCCACGCACAGCATTTCTGTTGGGTTTTCCGACTATTTCCGATTTTAAACGCATTTAACAGGGGATTTTGGTGCAATCACACCGACTTTCATGTGACACAAATCAGGGGGCGTGCCTTCAGACGATACAACGGATTCGGGCAAACCGTGAGATTTAACATTTAAATTGTATTGCCATACCAAGCACTCACATGCACAGGGAAGAAGAAGGTGAACTCCGGCAGACCAGCGACACATGTGGGATCTTAGTGAATTGCGGCAGCTGTGCAGCAACGCACCTCGGGGATCGCGCAGGGCCGGGTAAGTAAATGTGCTCCATTGGCCCAGATATATTAAAAGTGGTGCTATCTGCCTTTGTGTAGTTTGCCTCAATCATGTGCAGGTTGCCCATATAATTCAATAGTGGCGCAATCGGCACTGCTTTGGAAAGTGTTGACACAGTTGCACCTTTTTCTTTTTGGTGCACTTTTATTGTAGGTCATGCGCCAGAATTGTGGTGCAACAGAGATGTGGAACAAACTCTGAGTAAGTACTACCATGCTCCTTTAGGTGCAGAGTGTCAGACAAAGTAACGGCATTACACAATTGTGGTGCATACAATTGATCAATACATTTGAAAGCTCCAAAAGACACTCTTATTAGTGCAAAGGTAGACAAAAAGCTGGAGCAGTATATCTGGGCCAATATATGCAAGAATACATAGTTACATAGTCTATCTACAATCCTGTGCCAGACTGTGTATGGACACATTTTAATGAAAACCGTTAGTAGGGGTAATTTATTATTTGTATATTTCCAGTGGAAACCACAGAAACAGCACAAAGAAGAATTATATATATATATTTTTTATCTTTAATACTCTGCAAATATTTATTTTTAAAAAACAGACAATGGCAGAGAGCTTTGTCTTTTATTTACTACTTACAATATGGATATACCCCAGTGAGACCCTGCTCTTTCTCCGGCAGCCTCAAAAACAGAGAGACCAATCAAGGAAATCGTGGGCGCAACAGTTAGAGGTCCAATGTAGTTTAGCAATGCTCCTGGCAGTCCAACAAAGCCAATAACTATTTCAACCAAACTTGAAACTATAATTGATCCTTGTATCTGCAGATTAAAAAGACAAATATTGTATTAGTTTTGTTTTAGTTTTTGAACCAGAATTTTTATTCTTTGATCCATAGCCTTTGATACTGTACTTTTTTTCACCCTCTCTGATGAATAGTTTTGTTATGAAAAAAAATATCAATGAATTGTTCAGGAATATTAGTTGGTGGGCTATCCTCAACAGTATCATAACCAAAGGAATGGAACTTGAACCAACTGTGTATGTGTCCTGTGTAGTGGAATGATCCTGTAAATACAGCTGCAACTTCCATTTAGGTCAATAGAAACTCAAGTTACAGTTATGGCCACCAAACAGAACAACTGCTTCCCAGCCATGTTCTGTGTACTTGACTCGCTGAACAGCTTATGGGTGAATATACATTTTTATTTTTAGCATTAGACTTTTAACAAGAAATAGTACCTGCTGTATGTGCCTTACTCTGCAACCGGAGCCTGCCAGCCAACTCACCTTTCCCGGCTCCAGCGGTGGTCCCCGCAATGTCCGTGCTCCGGCGCACGTGTTCCCATCTCCTAGGGCACACGTTAGCCGGCTTTGCAAAATTTAAAGGGCCAGTGCGCCGATAATTGGCGCCAGTCCAGCTTCCTTCCCTGATAAATTCCAGCCCCTTCCTGTGTCCCCTGCCGGATCTTGGAGCCTATGCCATAGAGAAATCTCCCCTACAATATCCCAGAGTATTCCTGCATTCCTGGGTGTTCCTGCTCCTGAGTTCCCATGTTCCTGCATTTTCGTGTTTCTGTGTGTTCCTGCATTCCTGTTCCCATGCTCCTATGTGTTCCTCCCTCCCTGCTCCCTGCCCTGATCCTGTGCCTGAATTAGACCACGAGACTGTCTCCTGCAAAGGTACCTTGGCTAGTCACACCTGTGGAACGACCTAGCAAGACCATCCCGCTTTGCGGCGGGCTCTGGTGAAGACCAGGTGCCACTTAGATTGCTGTCCCAGGTGTCGCTAGTACCACCTCCCGCAGTGGTCCAGAGGATCCACTGATCCCGAATCCTGAGAAGTTATGTTGGGTTGTCCAGAATCCATTCACTATAACTAAAAAGCTTGGTGGTTGCAATTGGTCATGAGTGGATCTATCCATGTTGGGTTCCTTGAGTGTTGGCGAACTTCTAGAAAAAGTTTGGTTTAGGTACTTAAACTTGACTCAAACTTGGCCCTGAACTTGAACCAAATTGAAATGTATGCAGACTTAAAATGTCTGTAAATTAACTGTAGTAAAGGGTAGAGGATTGCAAAATGGGGGGGGCGGGATAAATGGGCAAATGCCCTGCCAAAAATAAGCTAGGGAAAGTACTAATTAAGTAAAGCAAAAAATTAAATATAAAGAAATATTAAAAAATTAAACCAAATAAAATGCTGTTAATCAACTTGGGGAGAAAAAAAGAACTGTACTGCAAATCCACACATCACACAATGATCTACTGCCGCTAAGCTACATTATATAACGAACTCGAGGTTCTTAGTTACATTTTAATCACATTGTATAAGCCCACTATCCACTACACGGTGACCTCGTTGTAGTGGGTCCCTACGCTATTGTGTGCGGCATCACCTGGCATCCCTGGCCATGCAGCACAGCATTGGCAGGGACCAAGACCCGGTTGCCCCCCAGCAATCGTACTGGCAGCTATAACCCCCATGGCTCCGGGCCCTGGGTCCCCACCAGCACCGCACCACTGAAGCGGCAGATGCCATGCAATACCGCACCATGTGAAGAGGAAAAAATGCTTACCATGTGTAAACAGGTGTTGAATACTCACTATTCCATGTGGTCTTAGACGCTAGCTGAGAGGAAGTAGGCGGCCACTATGTGCAGTCTCCTGCTAATTTAAAAACACCTGGGTCGAATGGGGAAGAGTGCTGGTACCAGGCAAAAAACTATGAAGGGATAGAATGTACTAAACCAACAGGGGGAAAGTAAAAGAACTGGACCGCACATTGGCAAAGTGGTTAGTGGGCTTACACAATTTGATCAAAACTAACTAAGTTCATTGTGCGGTCCAGTATTTTTTCTCTCCCCATGTTTGTGAAATGCTGTTAATGTCACTGTTGTTTCACTGACATGCGTGACAGGCGTATAAATAAATATTTATATTTAAGACTTAACGTTTATTTTCACAAAATTTAAAAAGGTAACAAAAGTACAAAAACGCATATGACAGATTATTAACACACATTTCAGGAATGCATTATTGTTTAGCATCCAGGAATACCATACTTCAGTGTGTTCAAAGTATTAATTTTTTATAGTTGTGAAAAAGAAAAACATTAAAGCAAAACAGGGCTGCCATCTGGTGGTAGTGGCCTGTATTGTGGAAAAAGTTTTTAAATATATCTTAACAGAAATGACAATATTTAGAGGGGTTCGTCTCAAGTCTTTACAGTTGCTGACTATTATGTCATTGCTTTCTGCCTGATGGAGACCTAAGTCAACTTGGCCCACTGAGGTTTCCACTATTCTGTGGGTATCCTATAATGGGTATAGTGTCATTGCTATCTGCCTAGGCGTACCCTTGCTTAATTGACCATTCAGGGTTATGCGTCAGTTCACACACATTAACACATTGATCTCAAACAAAACATTATTTTACAACCCTAAAGAATTGGTTTGTAATTTCAGCCAACCCTACACGGCGTTTGATATCTCGTTTGATATCTCGACCTAGATATTCGTCAGGGGTCTAGTGTAATCTAAATACTACAACATTCTTAGGCCTTGTTGCCAAAGCATATGCCTTGTATGGTGTGCCGCCAGCATTGATATTAACTGTGCCGCCCCTCTGCCATCCCTCTATTTATCCTAGGTTGATGCCCGCGTCACTCCTGCCATGCCCCCTTCATGCACCAATCACATGGCTGACCATCACTGATGAAATTGATGGATAAACACTTCCCCCCAAGGTGTGGAGCATAGCGGTGATACAGCGGTGAGCACAGGCACATTGTGCTGCAAAGATCTGCCTATTAATTATGTCAGTGACTTAAAGGCACCAATGTAATTGATTTTTCAGGTAGTACAGACTTACCAATATCTGGCGAGTCTGTACTACCAGCGGTGATCAGCCGCCTCCAAAAAGGACCGCAATCCTGGCAGAAGCGGCCCTGGTCCCAGTTATTCTCTCTGCGGTAAATAAAATCAATTAGAAAACCATATGTATGTTTCCTCTCACTGCAGTTAAATACCCTGTGGGTGTTCAGTAAATGTCACTGGAGCAAGGTGAAACACCCCTGCCAATACATGGTCAGAGGGGTAGTTGCTAACAGTGCCCTCTCCAGGTTAGGAGCTAACAGAGGGAGTCGCAAACCCTCCAGGAAGGTTCTAGACCTGTTCATCAGGGGTTAACAGCAGTAGATCCTGCTTGTGCAGGCAAGGGTTAAATTTGCTAAAAGTTATCATCCTATTGTATTCCTTCATGTGAACTGGAGTGTTATTGGAGAGTGAGTCACAACCTGTCCAGGGTCTAACAGAACCCCTGGGCAGGAAGGGGCAAGGCTCTTTGGTCCAGGCAATCACCGCATGAACAGCTCTTGGAATCTAGCTCCTGACACAGGAGCAGCTCTTGAGTTCCACAAGCTCTTGGAACCCAGCTCTCCCTAGAGAGAACACCTTGCAGATCGTCAGTGAGCAAAGAGAGAGTGTGACGTACACACCTTCAGTGCTACACACAGAACACCCAGGACAAAGCTGCAGCTTCCATATCTGGACACAGCTACATCCCAGCCTGCACCTACTACCAGGCTGGTGAATATTCTCCTGAGGATCACTCTCCATAACCACTACAGTAATCCGGACTCTACAGCAATCCTGCATCTGTACAAGATCGTTTGACCTGTTGCCTGCAGTTGTTCTAATAAAGAACTGTGAGTTATTTTGCACAACGTTGTCTTGGTCTGTTCCCTGGATACGGCTGTAACACCAAGGGCACCCCATCTATTACCCAGGGACTCATACTACAGACACCAAAGTGGTTGCCCCAAGTACATCAGCCTCTCCCTCCATCTTTCTTGCACACACCACCTGCTGGAGACCTTCAAGACCTCACGGACAGCCCTTCGGTCCCCATACCAAGCACCGTGACACCAGTGTGCCCTAGGCAGCTATCGCCAGCCACTCCGGTATTCTGGGCCCCGGTTGCCTCCAGGCCACAAGAAAAGGCTAGGCCCCAGTGGGGAATGTTGCAAAGGCATTACTCAAAAAATTGGGAAAGTACTTAAAATAATAACATAAAATAAAAAACAAATTAAATAAATAAAAAACTAAATAATATTTTTGAAACAGATGTCAGAAACAGGTTCCATTGCATATGCAAAATTGAATTCCAGCAGCAGCATGGTATGAACACTGAAATGCGTACACACAGTACATACTTTATGCAGCAGCCGCTTCATGTTTGCGTAATAAGCCAGGAACCTTTTCATGATCAAGTTGGGCATGTTTGTAAGGGGTGGGCTGCGTGTCAACCTGGCTAGGTTCAAGGCTGCTTACAAGGTTCCACCCATTGTCATACCACTTTGCTGGGCTTGAAGTTCAGCATCAGCAACCACTCATCTGTCTGCTCCTGAATCCCAGTCCACAGCTCCTAGCTGGTGTATGATCTTTTACTCACACAGATGAGTTTCTGAACAACCTGCTGCCATTCCTTCATGGCTTTGTTAAAACTGGTAGTGCAGGCACTGCACTGATTGGATGAGGAAAAAGAGTAGGAGGAGAAGGAAACTGGAGGAATAGAGTGATGTCCTGCAATTTTCGGTGGTGGCATAATAGGAGATTTAACATCCCTGCCCTTGTTTACTTGTCCACATGTCAGTTGTGATTGCACCTCAGGTGTTTCCAGTTTTTTTTGGTGTCTCATCCACTGCAGTGCATAGTTACATAGTACCCGGATACATTGGACAGTAGCAGGGGATGTTGTGGCTGTGGACGGACCATAGCCATGGTACCCACACATGCCCCCTGTATATAGGTAGTCCCTACACATACCCACAGTATATATGTACAGTCAAGGCCAAAAGATACAAATGTTAATTTTTACAAAGTCTACTGCATCAGGTTTTATAATGGCAATTTGCATGTACCCCAGAATGTTATAAAGAGTGATCAGCTTAACAGCAATGAATTGCAAAGTCAATATTTGCCTAGAAAATGAACTTTTTCCCCAAAACACATTTCAACTTCATTGCAGGCCTGCCTTAAAAGATGCAGCTAACATCGTTTCAGTGATTGCTCCATTAACACAGGTGTGGGTATTGATGAGGACAGGGCTGGGGATCAATCTGTCATGATTAAGTAGGAATCACACCACTGGACACTTTAAAAGGAGGCTGGTGCTTTGCATCATTGTTTCTCTTCTGTTAACCACGGTTATCTCTAAAGAAACACGTGTAGTCATCATTGCACTGCACAAAACTGACCGAACAGGGAAGAGTATCGCAGCTAGTAAAGATTGTACCTCAGTCAACAATGTATCGCATCATCAAGGAATTCAAGGAAAGAGGTTCCATTGTTGCCAAAAAGGCTCCAGGGTGCCCAAGAAGGACCAGCAAGTGCCATAACCGTCTCTTAAAAGTTTTTCAGCTTCGGGATCGGGCTACCAGCAATGCAGAGCTTGCTCAAGAATGGCAGCAGGCAGGTGTGAGTGCATCTGCACGCATTGTGAGGCGGAGACTCTTGGAGCAATGCCTGGTGACAAGGAGGGCAGCAAAGAAGCCACTTCTCTCTAGAAGAAAATCAGGGACAGACTTCTATTCAGCAAAAGGTACAGGGAGTGGACTGCTGAGGATTGGGGTAAAGTCATTTTCTCTGATGAATCCCCTTTCCGATTGTTTGGAACATCTGGAAAACAGCTTGTTCGGAGAAGACAAGGTTAGCGATACCACCAGTCTTGGCTCATGCCAACTGTAAAGCATCCTGCAACCATTCATGTGCGGGGTTGCTTCTCAGCCAAGGGAATCGGCTCTCTCACAGTCTTGTCTAAAAACACATCCATGAATAAAGAATGGTACCAGAATGTCCTCCAAGAGCAACTTCTCCATAAAGTCCAAGAGAAGTTTTGTGATCAATAATGCCTTTTCGAACATGATGGAGCACCTTGCCATAAAGCAAAGGTGATAACTAAATGGCTCAGAGAACAAAACATAGAGATTTTGGGTCCATGGCCTGGAAGCTCCCCAGATCTTAATCCCATTGAGAACTTGTGGTCAATCATCAAGAGTCGGGTGGACAAACAAAAACCAAGAAATTGTCTAACTGTCAATAAAAGCTTTTGTTCCTCATAATATGATTGCACTTGTATTTCTGTATGTGATAAAAACATCTGACAATATATTTGTGTCATTCTTAAAACTTTTGACCATGACTGTAGTCCCCATATATGCCCCCAGTATATAGGTGGTCCCCACAAATGCCACTAGGATATTAGTAGTCACAAAATATACCCCCCACTAAATAGGCAGACCCTGCACATGTCCCCCTGAAAAGATAGGTGGTCATGTGTGTGTGTGCAATTTACTGTAAATATCTTAAAGGAAATAAATACATTTTCTAGCTAGGGCTAATCAAAAATGCCAAAAAAATTCTACTTTTGTCCTTTCTGTAGTTATACTTAAATATCTCTTCTGCTGCCTTCTGCATACACAGGCTACAGCAGTGATACAAGACAAACATGAAATGCAGCAGAGGAGAGAGTTAAATTGATCTACTTTCCTATTTTAGCTCAGTTCCTGCTACTGCTCCCTGATTTTTGAATTCCAGATAACCCCTAAGGTGTCTAAGGGTGAGAACAGAAGATGCAGGCTTGATGTGGCCAGGGTGTAGTTGTGATGCGGAAGGCCACACCCAAGAAAAAGCCCTAGGTGCACCTGAACATTATAGTATGTCCCTGAGGGTAGATACTTCCCACACCGGGATGTGCTGTAACATCCTGCTTCTGGCACCGGCTCACGAACTGAGCTGGCACCAGAAGCAGCAGCTATCAGCTGTCCATCACAGCTGACACCGCGCGCTAACACCCACGATCAGAGCGGACACCGATCGCGAGTGTTAACCCCTTACGTGCCGCGGTCAAGCATGACCACGGCGTGTAAGGGTGTTCCCGCTGTGGATGGGATTCCCCATGCCGCTTACCGGGGGATCCAATCCACTTCTGGGCAGCCCCGAGGTCTGCCGAGTGCCCCAGGGCTGCCCGATGTTCCTGGCAGTCAGACCCCTTCTGCTCAGACAGTTTACACTGCTCTACAATTAATTAGTATTGTAGAGCAGTGTATTGGACTTGAACAAGTGATCGGAGCATCACTGGTTCAAGGTCAAGTATGGAAAAGTAAAAACATGTAAAAACACTAAAGTTTACACATTAGAATAAAAAAAAAATACATAAAAATATAAGCCCCTAAAATGTCACTTTCCCTTAATTAATAAAGAATAAAATACACAAAAACACAAAAAAAACCCCACATATTAGGTATTGCCGCGTCCTTAACAATCTTTATAATAAAACAAAATCATTACTGGAGCCGCACGGATAAACGCCGGAGAAAAAAAACACAAAAAACTTTCCTAAAAAAGATCATTTTTAATTAATACCTTTAAAAAAAATGCTCTAAAAGTGATTAAAAAAGTTCCACACTCTAAAATAAGCCCACTAAAATGAACAACTGTTCTTGCAAAAAAAAAGCCCCTAACCAGATTTGTCAGCCGAAAAATAAAAAAGTTATGCATGAAAAAATGATAATGCTAAAATGTAGAAAATATTCTCAAAATTCGTTTTTATTCAGTAAAATTTAATAAAACACACAAAACCCCCACATATTTGCTATTGCTGCATCTGTAATAATCTGCATAATAAAACAGAATCATTATTAGATTTGCAAAGTGAACCCCGTAAAAAAAAACGCTCCAAAAAAGATCATTTTTAATTAATACCCTATTAAAAATGCTCTAAAAAGTGAAAAAAATGTTATGCAATAAGACCTTAATAAAAAATAAGCCCTTAACCAGATTTGTGTGGCGAAAAATAAAAAAGTTATGCATTTGAAAGTTGGTGATGCTAAAATTAACAACATTTTCACCAAATTACCTTTCATTCAGTAAAAATGGGGGGAAAAAAATCTTTATAAATGAGGTGTTTTCGTAATCATGGAGACCCATAGAATAAAAACAATATACTATTTTTATGGTATGGTAAACAGCCAAAAAAAAAACCAAAAAATCTTCCTAAAAATTGATGATTTTCATTTCCTCCACCAACAAAGAGTTAATAAAATCTCACAAATTATCTATATATAGCCCAAATATATGTACCAGAAAAGTGCATCTCATGTGGCAAAAAAAATAAGCCCCTATAGGTCCACACTAAAAAAAGAAAAAAAATTATAGCCTCTGCAATTTGACAATGCAAATCTGATCTGCATGGCGCCTCCTTCCATTCTATGCCCGGGCGTGCGCCCATACAGCAGGTTACCACTACGTATGGGATATCGGTGTATTCAGGAGAAATTGGGTATCAAACGTTAAGGAGACTTTTTTCATTTAATCTATTGCAAATGTTTAATTTTCCACCCAAAATGAGTGTATTGTGAAAAATATTACAATTTGTAGATTGCACCTCCACATTGTTTTAACCCCTATAAAACACCTAAAGGGTTAACACACTTCTTAAACATGCTTTTTCATACATTGAGGGGTGAAGCTTCCATAATGGGGTAATTTACTAGTCTAGCTATTATTTAGGCCTCTCACAGTCAATTAGAAGTTGAGCAGCTCCATCTAAAAACAGGTTTTGGTGATTTTCCAAAAAATTTGAAAAATGGTACCTAAATTCTGAGCCTTATAACATTCTAGTAAAATATGTGGAATCTTAAAAAACCATGGCAACTTAAAGCAGACATTTGGGAAATGCAAGTTATGAATTTATTTTGGTGCTATGACTATCTTCATCATAAGTAGAGAATTTAGAACTTAAAAAATAAAGAATTTTTCCAAATTTTTGCCAAATTATGGTTTTTTTCATAACTAAACACAAAAGATATCATCCAAATTTTTAAACTAATTTAGTGGTTAACAGTACATGAAACAATCAAAAAATAATATTTTTTTTATGAATTAAAACAATTGGTTAATTGGATGCATTTTCTATTCACACCCAAACCTGTTTTTTAAAGCTCAGAGGAGCGAATTTATAATCACTGGCACATTGTCACCCGTCTTAATATTTCCCGGCTGGCAGAAGACATGCTATACTCAATAAGTGATGAGCAGACCCAAAGTTCTGGACGGGGGTTCTGGGTTTGGCTCAAATACCCCTATCCCCGCGCCATTAGAAGCTGGCACTGATAACCAGTGTTAACACTTTAAAAGCCAGCTGCATTAAAACACTTCAAAGTAAAAAAGCACTGTGGAGGGGACAAGAGGGGGGAAAAAAACCTGCAATTTCATGCTGTGCAATTTTACGTATCTTGTGCGCCAGATCATGCTAAATACAAGGCGTGTTAAATACCCCTCAGAATCGACTGTAAATTGTATTGCGTACAATTATGCTGATAATCAACTACCGTATATACTCGAGTATAAGCCGACCCGAGTATAAGCCGAGGCCCCTAATTTTACCACAAAATACTGGGAAAACATATTGACTCGAGTATAAGCCGAGGGTGGGAAATACATTGGTCACAGCCTCCCCAGTATATAGCCAGCCAGCCCCTGCCCCAGTGTATATAGCCAGCCAGCCCCTGCCCCAGTGTATATAGCCTGCCAGACCCTGCCCCAGTGTCTATAGCCTACCAGACCCTGCCCCAGTGTCTATAGCCTGCCAGACCCTGCCCCAGTGTATATAGCCTGCCAGACCCTACCCCAGTGTATATAGCCTGCCAGACCCTGCCCCAGTGTATATAGCCTGCCAGACCCTGCCCCAGTGTATATTGTCTGCCAGACCCTGCCCCAGTGTATATAGCCTGCCGCCGCTGCCGGACAGATCGCACAGAAGATATACAGGGGTCGCCGGAAAGGTGAGTTTAGATATATTTATTTTTTTGACTCGAGTATAAGCTGAGTTTGGGTTTTTCAGCACATTTTTTGTGCTGAAAAACTAGGCTTATACTCGAGTATATAAGGTAATTACTAAACTTACTTCTTCCACAAACTATAGGGCAGAAATGTGTTTTTAAAGCCAAGTAATATTGGCTTACGCCAGGGTTATTTTGTGTTGTCTTGTAGCTGTTACACTTATGGTACAGTTATCACCCTGTTGGTCTGTTATCTATGTAGTAATCTCTGTTCTAGTCCTGTATCCATTTAGTAATCTCGGTTCTGGTACCATATGTACTGTACATGGTAATGTTAGTTCTGGTACAATATCCATGTAGTTATCTTGCTTCTAGTACTGTATTTATGTCAGCGGTGTGCAACCTTTATTGGTCTGAGGGGTGCATTATCATACCTCTCAAATTCAAGGGGCAGCACTACTAAGCTGAAGTTCAGATGCCTTAACAACCACAAATGCCACCCCAGAAACCAAATACTGCAATTAAATTATAACTAATACAGACCCCGGAGCATACTACAAATACTGTGTACCAACCGGACAATAATAATAATGGAGACTGCCTGAAGCAGATGACAATAATGGAGACCCCCCTCTTTCCCCCTAGAGCAGGCACTAATAAAACTGGAGACCCCAGAACAGAAGTATAATACTTTTGAGCAGACATGTAACATTGGGGATCCACAAAATAGACATTTAATACTGGAGATCCCTAGAGCAGGCATGTAATACTAGTGACCCCCATATCAAAACTATAACACTATAGACCCTGGAGCTGATTTTATACAGGATACCCCCAGAGCTGACTGTAATACTGGAGACCCCCAGAGATGATGTATATTGCTGGAGACTGATGAGTGCTGGAGACAGCAGGGTGAGAGCACCAACCCGCGGCTCTGCTGGATGCATGTGGCCCGTGGGCTTGTGCACCCCGATCTATGTAGTAAGATTAGTTTTGTTGCTGTCCCATTTTATTACACTTAGTAATGTTCTATGTCACAAGTTTTACAACAGTACTATATTTATGCACTAAAAGTCAGATCATCTAAAAACTCTAGACAGGTATAAGTTGGGGAACTAGTGCGGGTGGCAAACAAAATTCGTCAGTCAGGAGCTCTAAAATTCGTAGAGGCAGCCATGACCACGCTTATCCTCAGATGGAAGTGCAGAGCCCACCACCTCACCCCCCTTTAAAGTAGCAAAGCCGTTGCAGCCACAAGTCATGGAGCAGTTAGTCATACTGCGTGATAACTTTCCTGGGATTCCATAGTCCATCCACTTGGACTGTTTCTAGGCAAAATGGCAAGTTTCAGAAAACTGTCCCCTCTTCCTCATTCAAATAATGTTGACAGCATTAATTATGATGCTACATAACTCAGCTACTCAAGACAAAATCAATGAATATGAACACAACCACCTAGGTAGCTGTATGCAGCTGTGTTACTGGTGAATGTTACATGGAACTGCATGTCTGGCTGAGGTGAAGGTAGATATAGCTGTGTTACTGGGGGTGAGGCGGGTGTATGCAGCTGTGTTACTGGGGTTGAGGCGGCTGTATGCAGTTGTGTTACTCGGGCGAGGGGGCTGTATGCAGATGTGTTACTGGGGCCATGCGGCTGTGATGTTCTTATATGTGTTCTGTCATTAGGCTTACTGTCCATGTGTTTTGCATGTTCTTCCCAGCAACAGTGATGTACTGAGGAGGAGGGCAGTTGTTACAGACAGAGCAAGGAGAAGCATGGAATAAAGTTATCTCTGAGCCAGCAGTCCAGTGATCCAGTGTGGGTTCTTTCTATATCATACGACATTACAGCGACTGTATGTAGCATTGTTACTGGGGGAGAGACGGCTGTATGTAGCTGTGTTACTGGGGGTGAGGCGGCTGTATGCAGCTGTGTTACTGGGGGCGAGGCGACTATATTCAGCTGTGTTACTGGAGGCGAAGCGGCTGTATGCAGCTGTGTTACTGGGGTATGTTACATGGGACTTCATGGCTGGTGTGGACTGATGTGTATGTTACATGGGACTGCATAGCTGTGCGGTCTAAGGTGTATGTTACATGGGACTGTGTGTCTGGTGTGGAGTGAGGGGTATGTTACATGAGACTGAGTGTTTGGTAGGAATGGAGGTGTATGTTACATGGAACTGCATGTCTACTAGGGGTGAAGGTAGATATATAGATGTGTTACTGGGGCGAGGTGACTGTATGTAGCTCTCTTACTGGGGGCGAGGCGGCTGTATGCAGCTGTGTTACTGGGGATGAGGCGGCTGTATGTAGCTTTGTTACTGGAGATGAGACAGCTGTACGTAGCTGTATTACTGGTGGCGAGGCGCCTGTATGTAGCTGTGTTACTGGGGGCAAGGCGCCTGTATGTAGCTGTGTTATTGGGGGCAAGGCGGCTGTATGCAGTTGTGTTACTGGGGGCAAGGGGGCTGTATGCCGCTGTGTTACTGGGGGCAAGGGGGCTGTATGCCGCTGTGTTACTGGGGGCGAGGCGGCTGTATATAGATGTGTTCTTGTGGGGATAGTGGATAGTGAGCAGGAGGACGTGTATGTATTCTACACTCAGTGGGGGCTTCTATCAGATTTTGCACACTGGGGCCCCGACCAACCTTAATCCAGCTGTATTAGTAGGGAGCACAGTGTGGTCAGTTGTGGTGTGAGGGGGACGCATTATTTAGGAGCACAGTGTGGTCAGTTGCGGTGTGTGGGGGAAACATTATTTAGGAGCACAGTAAACAGGTAACACTATACTGTAAGTGACTGTGATGTTTATAGTTGTACAGTACTGAATGGAGCTGAAGATGCAGGGATCGTGGGTGAATACAGCAGCCATAACTTACGATCAGGAAGAGCCACTATGTTTTGCATGTAAAGTAGCAGATCAAAAACTGTAAGTTACTAGATGCCATTTGTGTCTGATTTATGCTGTCTCTGACAAATGTCTTAATGTGCATAGCATTGATATGTCAATGACAATGGTCATTTGTAATGTCGCTATAATGGGGAGGGGGACAGGACTGACTAGCTGCATCAACACTTTTGGTATTGCAAAAAAACACAGTTGTTCGTGGTGCACAGTTTGCCCCTTAAGGAGCTACTCACGGTATAAGACCGGTCCACACAGTCTTTGAAAAAGTCCACAGAAATAGAGAAAATAATTTCACTATGACCGGAGCTCCAAAAAAGAAGAATTTTTGGAGCTCGGGTCATAGTGAAATTATTTTCTCTATTTCTGTGGACTTTTGGTATTGGTTATTCTTTTTGACTATGGAGGAGAATAACGGAAATTAAATACTTTTTCATAATTTACAATAGATGTGCATGCATTAAAGGTTCCTTTTAGTTATTCTTTTACTATTTTAATGTAAAAAAAACAGACTACGGTGTTATGTTTTTGTTTACTATAGTTGAAGCGTGACAAAAGGTAACTTTTCACGCTTGCAATTGTAAATAGGAAGGGGGGTCCTGTCATAAATATTGCCCCGGGGCCCCCCGGACTCTAGCTACATTACTGACCATGACGCTGCGGTGTCACTGCTGCATGACATCATAGTGTAAGGGCTCGTGTGCCACATACACTATTATGTCATGCGGCCGCGACACCGCCGTGTCATATTGTATGCGCCCAGGCCAAAAGAAGAGAAGATGGAAAAGTAAGACTGTCACGCCCCCAAATTACAGTCGGCCCTCTTTAAATTAAAAAAAATCTATACTCACCTTCGGTTTCTTCCTACCGGCTTTGTCTTCTCCTCTTCAGCCCGGGGGCATACATATCATAGACTAAGGGCCCGTGTGGAAGAGGAGAGGAAGGAGCCACGGGGTTGGGAAGAAGAAGGCAAAAGGTGAATATAGATTTTTATTTATTTTTTGTGGTAGGGGGGAGGGGGGTTGTGGGTACTGTGAGCCCCTCGGGCCCGCTTTTGATTGGAAAATGGGGGGCCCTTAAACACAGTCCAACTAGACCCCCACATAATGGCATCCCTTTCTGGACACGAAAGAAAGGAACAACTATTGGCAGATGTGTTTCATCAACATCATAGGTTTCTTCTGATGGTCCACCATCCACACCTTCATCCTCTCATAAAATTTCATGGGAATCTTGGAACTATATCTTTGCAACCGGTACAGGAAAAGGTGGATGGTAGAACCGTTTTTAGTCAGTGCGTAAAACTTCTAGGGCGCTACAGTGATGCGGCTGCTGTAGTTTAGTTTCCTAGCTGTGCTCCGTGCTGTGACCTGTCAGCGAGGGAGCAGTGATAACTCACTGCTCCTTGCTCCATAGTAAAAGCCAGCTATGATCTTCACTCAGATCAGAGCTGCTGGCATCTGAGAAACTGACTACCTGTACCTTTCCAAACTGAATTTTGTCGAACCCGAATTTTAACCAATCCACCCATCTCTACTGTCATATAACACAATAAATGTAATTAATTAATTTTTGCTTAATCTGTAAGTCTAGATGTTAAAAAGATTAAAATACATAGGATATAATCAGAAATTCATTATTGCTGACACCAGTCTTATTTTTATCTTCCCACTAGGTGTCCACATAGTTCACTTAACCTTCAGAATCGTATTTGCTCTTTGGAGGCTGAATATATGACCGTCCCAAAGCTTCAATTCCTGTTGTTGCTATAACAAAATAGTTAGGAAAATCTACCTTCAAAATCAAACATGATAAATCAGGGACCCTTACTCATAAATCCAACCACAGTGACTGTTTTTAACTACTTATATTTGTTATCTATGGTCTCCTTTCTTCTAAAATCCATTTTTAAAATTAAGGGCATGAGCCATTCCCCACCTCCCTCTGCCTGCTGTAATCTCACACTGTGAGAGGGGAAAGTGCTCCTGTTCAGTGTAACATCCTGTGAAGCTATTGAAAGTTTATTTTCGAAGGAAGGAGGCCATATAGGGCAAATAAAAAAATATTACCATAGTGACAGTGCCTGGATCTATCAATAGGGGTTACTAGTTCATCATTATGGGGGATAGTGTTTGTGATTGCAGTGGGACAGGGATTCAACTTTTTAATCTTGCCTACCACATAGCCAAAGCTAGCAGAAGTCGAGTGGGTGGCGTTGCCACCTTGAGCTAAATCCAGCAGCTTCTATGTCATGTGACCAGCAAATAATGTCATGTGACCAGGGTGAAGTCATCTACCATACTAATGTATTGGAGAGTATTAGCTTAGTAAGCCTATGCACATGCATAACCTGTGATTTAAGATCCTGGTATCTTACATTCATTGCCTGGATTGAACCACAGAGGTGCCATTGCTACCATCGGTGCCCCAGATGATGGCACGAGGGGCAGGGAGCGATTGTGGGGGAGAGACCCCCAGAAGGCAATTTAAATGTTGTTGTCATGCTGACTGCAGCATTTCACAGATTATACACCCACTATCGGAGCTCACTCCAACCGTGGGTGTAACACTCGGGTGTCAGCTGTTAGCTACAGCTAACACCCTTGGTATATACATGGCAGTCCAGCTCCGATGACGATCTATAGTGTCATTAGCTCAGCGAAGATTATATATCATCACTGAGCTCTGCTGATTGATGCTCAGTGACGTATATCTAGAATGTGAGCATGGAGCTGGCAGCAGGTAGGCGGAACACATGAAGTCATGACAGGACGGGCTAGGAGGACGTAAAAAGGCGGGAGGTGTATTTTGGGAGTTGGAGTGTAGGCTAAGATGATAGGGGGATTTTATTTTGGGGGGAGTAGCTAGTAGGGGTTTTAAAGGGGAAACAGGAAGGGCCCGCCATCTTTGGTGGCCAAGCAAAATTGGATCCCAGTGCTTCTCTTCTTTAATCTTGACATGTCGGGATCACTGTTAGAAAATGCATTCCTGAGCTCGGGGACGCAATGTTAATTATTCATTCCTTTTACGTGATGTCACGTCCCTCTCCCATGCTGGTGAGGGAAATCACACCTGCTGCGTGATAGATACCTCCATCTACCATGTAAATCCGGCCCTGTACATATACATATGTATATATATGTATCAGTAAAAATATAAATATGTATCAGGTGTTAACTTACAGCATTAATGAAATATTAGATACAGATTGGCATAAGACCGGGTAAGTAAATTTGCCCCAATATGTCTACCCTAAAGTCAGAAGATTCAGGGTCCAGGGCAACTGAAATTGTGTACACCAGGACTGATAAAGACAGGTTGGAATTATAGCTGTGTAATGCTGTATTTTTGTTAATAACTGTGAATTAGAGAATTTGTTATTTTGTTATCCTGCGTATATTTAAGTACGTTGTCTTTGAGGGAATACCACTTATACAAATAGCACAATTTCTTTATAAATACGTCGTGATTCGATCCCGTACTAGGATCTTCTTATGCATTTGTTATGTCTGAAGAAGATCCAAGTACTGAATCAAAACCCGTCATATTAATAGAGACATCATGCTTTATGTCAAATATCAAATGTATGCAGCACCTATCTGCTCAAAACAACTACTGACCTAGTGTGCCTTTTCTGATGACCACAGAAGCGACTGAGGGATCTGGCACTGCTCTATCAGAAGATTATGGCTAGCAGCATACAAGATAAACATCAAAAAAAGATTCGTTTACATGTCTTCATCTATTACACGGTGAGCATTTTATCATATTCACATTACCTGAATATATAGATACCCTTGAATCTGGGGCGCTTTTGTCTTCCTTTTGCTTCTTTCACTTTGATCACCTCACAAGAACTCCTGAACTCCTCAAAATATCTCCTACTTACATAATGTTATAACGGGGACATATGGAAGCCATTTTTTGCATCTAGCTCACATCCCCATGTCTTTCTTTTGACTTATGCCCAGGGCAATCCAGAAACTGATATATGTCCCCCATCTACTATAATCTGTAGGTCATAGAATTCTTCTTACCTCTCTCATCCTAGGTTGCCATATGTGAGATGTATCAAATGGAAGAGATCCATTCCCATAAATTTCATCTAAGACAAAAAGAATTCCATAATTTCATTACAAAATGACTAAACATTCAGCAATATACAGTTATGTTCACATGCATCAAATTTTCTCCAGAAATTTCTGTGTTCTGGAAAAAGCTTGATGAAAAACATGTTTAAAAGATTATATTGTCTGCAGGTTAACTTTTTTTAACTGATCTTATTTATGCAATTGAGGTGTATTAATACATGGTCCGTTACCTTTATCCTCAATTCTCTATCCTGTATTTAGTAAAATGGTCCATTGCCACTATCTCTCCTGGCATTTCCATTATTATTTTAAAGAGTTGCCAACTTTTACATCACTAAACTACCAGCACCCTCAGGTGGGCTATGAAATATTTTTCCTGTTTACCTATAAAAAAATCTCCTCCAAATTTATGTGCAAATGAGCAGCTTTTGCAAAAGAAGAATCTTGCTTGGATGCCTATATCTTGAGGGAAGCATGACAGTTGAGACACAATTGTTCTCCAGGTTACTCTATATTGTAAGGAGCTGATATTTTTAGGGCTACATGCGGGAGTGTTTCAACAGTAATAAGGCATTACTGTTTTGCAGAACTTGCAGATCATGGCCTCTTATTTACAAGATGTCATATGACCCTGTAGGCACACACAGACTTCTGCCCCTCCCCCGGGACTCACCACACAGTGCTGTCGGAGCCAGATAATGTCAATAATATGTCCTAATAAGGACATAGTTTACAAATCCCCTGAAAAGACCACACATGGAATATTGGGGGTCATTTACTAAGGGCCCGATTCGCGTTTTCCCAACGTGTTACCCGAATATTTCCGATTTGCGCCGATTGTACCTGAATTGCCCTGGGATTTTGGCGCAAGCAATCGGATTGTGGCGCATCGGCACCGGCATGTGCGCGATGGAAAACGGGGGGCGTGGCCGAATGAAAACCCGACGTATTCGGAAAATCCGCCGCATTTAAAAACGGAAAATGTGTCGCTCGGGATGCGCTTACCTTCACTCAGCCGGCCTCGGTGAATTCCGGCGCGTTCAGATGCTTTTCAGCGCAGCAGCGCCACCTGGTGGACGGTGGAGGAACTACCTTATTAAATCCCGGCCGGACCCGAATCCAGTGCAGAGAACGCGCCGCTGGATCGCGAATGGACCGGGTAAGTAAATCTGCCCCATTGTGTACATTTTTAGGCACCAGTGTATAAAATGGAAATAGTAAAACTGGAACGGGTGCAGAGGAGAGCAACCAAGATTATTAGAATACAATGACAGATTCCAAAATTTGGGATTATTCCGTTTAGAAAAAAGATGACTGAGGGGAGACCTCATTACAATATACAAATACCTGGCAGTACAAGGATCTCTCCAAAGATCTTTTTATACCTAGGCCTGTGACCAGGACAAGGGGGCATCCTCTACGTCTAGAGGAGAGGCGTTTCTCCCATCGCCCATATACTAAGGTTCTTTACTGTAAGAGCAGTGAGACTATGGAACTCTCTGCTGAAGGAGGTTGTTATGGCAGACTCTATGTATATGTTCAAGAGAGGCCTGGATGACTTTCTGGAGAGCAAAATTATCACAGATCATGTGGAAAAAACATTTGTTTATACTTAGGATGGACTTGATGGACTTTTTCCAGCTTTATAGACGATAATGCTATAATTTACCAGCTAAAAATGATATTCTGTGTGACAGGTTCACTTAAAGGTTGTTTTTGATAACCGTGATCGGTCCTTACACGGATAATGCAGGGAGCTGCTTAGATGGACAAAAGGGCTGAGGATGGAACACTGAGTAATACAGTGATATATAATGCAGGGAGTCTCTGCTTCCTTGTGAAACAGCAACACCAAACTATAATCATGATCATAGTTTGGTGCTGCTGTTTTGCATTAAAGAAGGTATACCTTGCATCAGATAACACTATGATTCTTAGGGTTACGTTCCTGGCATTGTGGTGGGTTCATGAAATAGGCCACTGCACAGTCCAAAATTCATGGACAGGCCACATTAGTCTGAAACAACCGTTACTGTGTGAGCCGAAACTTGATTACCTGTTAAAGCCAAAAATTTGTCTTACAGGTGTTTTGGCCACATGCCTATTCAAGAAGCTGGTGGCTGTAGATAGTCTCCTCTTTATTCCCTTTCCAACAGTGTACCCCTGAATTTTGAACTCCAACTGTATCTCTAGGAACATTCCATGCACTTGATATCGTTTTTGTATTTTTAGTTGTTGTTTGTGCAAGAGAATGATCTTTTCTTTTATCTTTTTGGTCTTTTGATTAATTCATAACATGTCAACAAACCCCTAAATAATTCTCTGAGAACATCTGATTTGAGAATGTTAGTTCTTGTGAGATTTTCTATTCAGAGGTTTGAATAATTCTAATACTACAAAAGTCATTGAAAAAATGCTAATAATGAAAGATACCAAAAAGGTATGTTTGTATCAATATTGAGTTTTACTTGCTCCTATAGACAGAACTTTTGGATATCCTCAGTGTTACTTCACTTAGAATACTGTTTTAAAATTTACTGCACATATCTCTACAGAATAAAAAAAATTCCCATGATTTTCAAGAAAAACTTTGAAAATTCAAATAAATACTTTCTGTATGAAAGAAATAATTACCTTCAGGTGGGCATTTCCATTTATCCAAGGATAGTATTGCTCGAGCAGGCACCAAAAATGCAAATGCACTTGCCTGAAATAGAGGTAGTCTGAAAAAGGCAAAATTAATTGCAATCATTAATTGCAAATGTTGATATCCTACAAGCTTGCATGAATTGCAGTCATGAAATTAATGAAATGAATAATAATAAAATGAATAAAGATGAAAATATGAGGTAGTTGTACAACATACCTCACAAACACTAACTTTATAAATAACTATATAACTATACTAACAATATATTCAAAATCTAGATAAAAGTGTAGATAAACCTGTACCGTGATAATCTAAGCACATTGTCAGCACACAGCATTTCATAGCACAAAGAAATCATAAAGTGTCTGCTTAGAAAGTCCCCCCACACACCTATCACTACTGAGTGATAGGAGCTATAACAGCAATAAAAATTGTAAAGAAAGGAGGTTTATTGTGTAAACTAAGGGAATTAAACTGTGAGAACCTTCTTTCATGGGAAAATCCCTTTAAGGTAGTTGTATTACTTCACAGTGTTTCAAGCATTGCTAAATGATCTGGATCTTATGAATAGGTTGTGAACATTTGCCATAAAAAGAACCAATCTTTAGTGTAGTCCGCCATCATTTGAACTAGACACAGAGATTTTTCATCTTCACGTGTGAAAAGATCAAATTCCTATGGAAAAATATTGATAGATAATAATAGATAGATAATATTAAAGATAATAAAAATGTTTTTTTATCCCATCGATGGAGTAGTTAGAAATGTACAGAGGTGCTCTCACTTTTAGCCACAAGTAAGTCTAAAATGTTGGCTACTTTGAATGATATGAATTAAACACAATTCCATCAACTCAAGGATTATAACTAAAGATGAGCGAGCACTAAAATGCTCGGGTACTTGTTATTCGAGACGAACTTTTCCCGATGCTCGAGTGCTCGTCTCGAATAACGAGACCCATTGAAGTCAATGGGAGACTCGAGCATTTTTCAAGGGGACCAAGGCTCTGCACAGGGAAGCTTGGCCAAACACCTGGGAACCTCAGAAAAGGATGGAAACACCACGGAAATGGACAGGAAACAGCAGGGGCAGCATTCATGAATGCCTCTGAGGCTGCTTAATCGCACCATTATGCCAAAATTATGGGCAACAGCATGGCCTGACAGAGTGACCGAATGAGGCTAGATAGCATCTAAAACATGCAATAATTGACCCTGACACTATAGGGGACGGCATGCAGAGGCAGCGGCAGCAGTGGCAGGCTAGAGAGTCTCTTGGCGACATACCCTAAATGGACTCAGGTTTCACCAAAGGAGGTGAAATGATTTCCTATGTGAACAAAAGGTTGACGGTATATTTAGTCAATAACACAGCATGGTGGCGACATAGTGACCAAGTTCCATAACGTATCTGGTGAAACACCCTAAAAATGAGCCTGACACAGCTCTTTTGATAAGGGGACAACATATGGAGGCAGCCTTGGAGACGACTTCCATGATTAAGAGCGACAGTATGGGGCATTCATATTGCGCTGCTATGATTGCAACTTCAGGTCTACAGCATGGCGGCGACAGATGGGCCGAGTTCCACTATGTATCTGGTGAAACACCTGAAAATTCTGCCTGACACAGCTCGTTTGATAAGGGGATGATGTGCTGCATATTCTCTCGTGCTCCATCGTCTGGGGTATAGAGAGTTGAAATGAGACATTGGTGGACGCTGTGGAGGATCGTGGAGGCAAAATGGACAGGAAACAGCAGGGGCAGCATGCATGGATGCCTCTGAGGCTGCCTAATCTTGGGATGGAGCTGGCGGTCCACTGCCAGGCAAGCTTTCGCCTGTCCAAGCCCCTGTCTCTAGGCTACTCCCCAAACAGCACTTCTAAGAACCTTTTGTATAAGATCAAGTGTAGTAGCGTTCTTATAAGTTTAGGATATGGCGGGTGAGGGGAATGTAAACAGATGCGCAAGAAGCGCTGAAATAATATTGGTAAATGATAAAAGTTTGCCAGTATATTTTGTGGATTACACAGCAGGGTGGCGACAAAGTTAACAAGTTTGATGTGGAAGCCATGAAAACAACCCAAAATTCTGCCCGACACAGCTCGTTTGATAAGGGGACGATGTATGGAGGCAGTGAACTAGTAGTAGATTAAAGGTGCTGCAGTTAAAACTATGTTAGTTGGATCTTGAGATGGAGCTGGCGCTCCACAGCCAGGCGAGCTTTCGCCAATCCAAGCCCCTGTCTCTAGGCTACTCCCCAAACAGCACTTCTAAGAACCTTTTGTATAAGATCAAGTGTAGTAGCGTTCTTATAAGTTTAGGATATGGCGGGTGAGGGGAATGTAAACAGATGCGCAAGAAGCGCTGAAATAATATTGGTAAATGATAAAAGTTTGCCAGTATATTTTGTGGATTACACAGCAGGGTGGCGACAAAGTTAACAAGTTTGATGTGGAAGCCATGAAAACAACCCAAAATTCTGCCCGACACAGCTCGTTTGATAAGGGGACGATGTATGGAGGCAGTGAACTAGTAGTAGATTAAAGGTGCTGCAGTTAAAACTATGTTAGTCGGATCTTGAGATGGAACTGGCGCTTTGCAGCCAGGCGAGCTTTCGCCAATCCAAGCCCCTGTCTCTAGGCTATTCCCCAAACAGCACTTCTAAGAACCTTTTGTATAAGATCAAGTGTAGTAGCGTTCTTATAAGTTTAGGATATGGCGGGTGAGGGGAATGTAAACAGATGCGCAAGAAGCGCTGAAATAATATTGGTAAATGATAAAAGTTTGCCAGTATATTTTGTGGATTACACAGCAGGGTGGCGACAAAGTTAACAAGTTTGATGTGGAAGCCATGAAAACAACCCAAAATTCTGCCCGACACAGCTCGTTTGATAAGGGGACGATGTATGGAGGCAGTGAACTAGTAGTAGATTAAAGGTGCTGCAGTTAAAACTATGTTAGTTGGATCTTGAGATGGAGCTGGCGCTCCACAGCCAGGCGAGCTTTCGCCAATCCAAGCCCCTGTCTCTAGGCTACTCCCCAAACAGCACTTCTAAGAACCTTTTGTATAAGATCAAGTGTAGTAGCGTTCTTATAAGTTTAGGATATGGCGGGTGAGGGGAATGTAAACAGATGCGCAAGAAGCGCTGAAATAATATTGGTAAATGATAAAAGTTTGCCAGTATATTTTGTGGATTACACAGCAGGGTGGCGACAAAGTTAACAAGTTTGATGTGGAAGCCATGAAAACAACCCAAAATTCTGCCCGACACAGCTCGTTTGATAAGGGGACGATGTATGGAGGCAGTGAACTAGTAGTAGATTAAAGGTGCTGCAGTTAAAACTATGTTAGTCGGATCTTGAGATGGAACTGGCGCTTTGCAGCCAGGCGAGCTTTCGCCAATCCAAGCCCCTGTCTCTAGGCTATTCCCCAAACAGCACTTCTAAGAACCTTTTGTATAAGATCAAGTGTAGTAGCGTTCTTATAAGTTTAGGATATGGCGGGTGAGGGGAATGTAAACAGATGCGCAAGAAGCGCTGAAATAATATTGGTAAATGATAAAAGTTTGCCAGTATATTTTGTGGATTACACAGCAGGGTGGCGACAAAGTTAACAAGTTTGATGTGGAATCCATGAAAACAACCCAAAATTCTGCCTGACACAGTTTGTTTGATAAGGAGACCATGTATGGAGGCAGCTGTATGGACGACTTTTGGAGGCAGCTATGGCGATGACGTGTGGAGGTAGCAATGGAGACAACGTGTGGAGCCAGCTAAAAAGACGACATGTGGAGGCTGCTATGGAGACAATTTAATTTGGATAGTGCCTGTATGTGGCAGTCCAAAAAAGTTTTCAAACCAGAGGAGCAGGTAGGTGGTCCTCCAGAAAAATTAAATAAATTGAGTACCTGTATGTGGCAGTCCAAAAAAGTTTTCAAACCAGAGGAGCAGGTAGGTGGTCCTCCAGAAAAATTAAATAGATTTAGTGCCTGTATGTGGCACTCACAAAAATTGCTTAAAACAGAGGACCGGGTAGGTGGCCCTCCAGAAACATTAAATACATAGAGTACTATAGCTAGAGCCAGTTGGCCCTGGCAAAAAATAGCCAGTTTCCTATGCTTTAGTGTACAAAGAGGAGGAGAAGGAGGACAATGAGGAGGAGGAGTGCATACATTATTCAGGTTGAGCTTCTTTCACCTGTTGGAGAATGAAAATCCGGAGAAATCCAGGCTTTATTCATCTTGATAAGCGTCAGCCTGTCAGCGCTGTCAGTCGACAGGCGTGTACGCTTATCGGTGATGATGCCACCAGCTGCACTGAAAACCCGCTCGGACAACACGCTAGCGGCAGGGCAGGCAAGAACCTCCAAGGCGTACAGCGCCAGTTCGTGCCACATGTCCAGCTTTGAAACCCAGTAGTTGTAGGGAGCTGTGTGATCATTTAGGACAATGGTATGGTCAGCTACGTACTCCCTCACCATCTTTCTGTAAAGATCAGCCCTACTCTGCCGAGACTGGGGACAGGTGACAGTGTCTTGCTGGGGTGACATAAAACTGGCAAAGGCCTTGTAAAGCGTACCCCTGCCAGTGCTGGACAAGCTGCCAGCTCGCCTACTCTCCCTCGCTACTTGTCCCGCAGAAGTACGCCCTCTGCCGCTAGCGCTGTCAGAAGGGAAATACTGTTTCAGCTTGTGCAACAGGGCCTGCGGGTATTCATGCATTCTCACACTCCTTTCCTCTCCAGGGATGAGAGTGGAAAGATTTTGCTTGTACCGTGGGTCCAGGAGAGTGAATACCCAGTAATCGGTGCTGGAATAAATTCTTTGAACGCGAGGGTCACGGGATAGGCAGCCTAGCATGAAATCTGCCATATGCGCCAGAGTACCAACGCGTAAGAATTCACTCCCCTCACTGGCCTGACTGTCCATTTCCTCCTCCTCCAACTCCTCCAACTCCTCTTCTTCTGCCCATACACGCTGAACAGTGAAGGACTGAACAATGGTCCCCTCTTGTGTCTCGCCAACATTCTCCTCCTCTTCCTCCTCATCCTCCTCCACCTCCTCCGATATGCGCTGAGAAACAGACCTAAGGGTGCTTTGGCTATCAACAAGGGAATCTTCTTCCCCAGTCTCTTGTGACGAGCGCAAAGCTTCCGACTTCATGCTGACCAGAGAGTTTTTCAACAGGCCAAGCAGCGGGATGGTGAGGCTGATGATGGCGGCATCGCCACTGACCATCTGTGTTGACTCCTCAAAGTTACTCAGCACCTGACAGATATCAGACATCCACGTCCACTCCTCATTGTAGACTTGAGGAAGCTGACTGACCTGACTACCAGTTCTGGTGGAAGTTGACATCTGGCAGTCTACAATCGCTCTGCGCTGCTGGTAAACTCTGGATAACATGGTTAATGTTGAATTCCACCTCGTGGGCACGTCGCACAACAGTCAGTGAGCGGGCATTTGGAGGCGGTGCTGCGCTGCCCTGAGAGTGGCAGCATCTGTGCTGGACTTCCTGAAATGCGCACAGATGCGGCGCACCTTTGTGAACAAATCAGACAGATTGGGGTATGTCTTGAGGAAACGCTGAACTATGAGATTTAACACATGGGCCAGGCATGGCACCTGTGTCAGTCTGCCGAGTTGCAGAGCCACCACCAGGTTACGGCCGTTGTCACACACAACCATGCCTGGCTTCAGGTTCAGCGGTGCCAGCCACAGATCATTCTGCGCCGTGATGCCCTGTAATAGCTCTTGGGCGGTGTGCCTTTTGTCGCCTAGGCTCAGCAGTTTGAGCACCGCCTGCTGTCGCTTAGCAATGGCACTGCTGCTGTGCCTAGAGCTACCGACTGATGGCGCCATGCCCACAGATGGTAATTCGGAGGAGGAGGAGGTGGAGGAGGAGGTGGAGGAGGGGTGGGAGGAGGAGGAGGCATAGTAGGCCTTTGAGACCTGGACCGAGGTAGGCCCCGCAATCCTCGGCGTTGGCAGTATATGAGCAGCCCCAGGGTCAGACTCGGTCCCAGCCTCCACCAAGTTAACCCAATGTGCCGTCAGCGATATATAGTGGCCCTGCCCGGCAGCACTCGTCCACGTGTCCATGGTCAGGTGGACCTTGTCAGAAACGGCGTTGGTCAGGGCACGGATGATGTTCTCTGACACGTGCTTGTGCAGGGCTGGAACGGCACATCGGGAAAAGTAGTGGCGGCTGGGGACCGAATACCAAGGGGCGGCCGCTGCCATGAGGTTTCAAAAGGCCTCGGTCTCTACCAGCCTATAGGGCAGCATCTCCAGGCTAAGCAACTTGGAGATGTGGACGTTGAGGGCTTGGGCGTATGGGTGGGTTGCGCTATACTTCCTTTTGCCCTCCAGCGTCTGGGGTATGGAGAGCTGAACGCTGGTGGATGCTGTGGAGGATCGTGGAGGCGAAGATGGGGTTTTCGCACGGAAGGTGTTTGGGCCGTGGTCCTGGGCATGGGGCTGACTAGCAGATGACACAGGGGAAGGAGCAGTGGTGTGCCCGGCCGGAGGTGAACGAGCTTGGTGCCATTGAGTGGGGTGTTTAGCATTCATATGCCTGCGCATACTGGTGGTAGTTAAGCTAGTAGTGGTGGAACCCCTGCTGATCCTGGTTTGGCAAAGGTTGCTTACCACAGTCCGTCGGTCATCCGGTGTTTCTTTAAAGAACCTCCAGACTTCTGAAAATCTAGCCCTCGCCACGGGAGCTTGACTACGGGCAACATTTGGCGCTGATGCACCAGCTCTGGCCCTGCCTCTCCGTCTGGCCCCACCACTGCCTCTTCCAACCTGTTCTGCTATAGGACTCACCTCCATCTCAGAAGCACTGTGTTCACCCGGGCCTTTCAACCCAGCTTGGGTCTGTCACCTCATCATCCTCCGATCCCTCAGTCTGCTCCCCCCTCGGACTTCCTGCCCTGACAACAACTTCACCACTGTCTGACAACCGTGTCTCCTCATCATCCGACACCTCTTTACACACTTCTTCCACTACGTCAATAATGTCATCATCACCCACAGACTGCGACTGGTGGAAAACCTGGGCATCGGAAAATTGCTCAGCAGCAACCGGACAAGTGGTTTGTGACTGTGGGAAGGGTCCAGAAAACAGTTCCTCAGAGTATGCCGCTTCAAATGCCAAATTTTGCTGGGAGGGGGCAGACTGGGGGGGAAGGAGGCTGAGGTGGAGGAGCCGGAGGAGTGCTGATTTCGGTGACATGGGTGGACTGCGTGGAAGACTGACTGGTGGACAAATGGCTAGAAGCATTGTCCGCAATCCACGACATCACCTCTTCGCACTGTTCTGGCCTCAACAGTGCTCTACCACGAGTCCCAGTAACTTGAGACATGATGAACCTAGGGAGTGTAGCTCTGCGGCGTTCCCCTGCTCCCTCATCAGCAGGTGGTGTCTCACCCCGCCCAGGACCACGGCCTCTGACCCCTGCAGTAGTTGGACACCCACGTCCACGCCCTCGTCCTCTACCCCTAGCCCTCGGGTTAAACATTTTCCAAATTAAAGTGTAAACTTTTAATTTTTTTTTTTTTTGTGTTTATTTTTTTTTTTTTTTTTTTAACAAAACGATGCTTTCTTATTGCTATGGCTAGTTTCTAACCTACACTGACAGCACACAACTGGATTTTGTGCTGTGCCTGATGAGTTTGAGCTATAAAATGAAATAAAGGTAAAAAAAATAAATAAATCGGCAGACTCTGCTTAATTCTAATCAAACCCCTAATAAATTGTCCCACTTCGGTGTTTGAGGTGGATATGCGTGTCACTAAGAGCTAAACACAACGGTCGCAGGTCTCCCAGCAAATTCCTCACAATATGGTACTAGCTGCACTACTAATGCCAGCAAGCCCAGCCACAAGCAAGCAAAAAAAAGGAAAATATAACGCTATTGTAGGCCTAAGTAAGCCGTTGGGGTTCTCCTATGGCTATTTTGTAGCCGACACTGAAAGCACACTGCTTTGCAAGAGGATTTTGAGCTATAAAATGAAATAAAGGTAAAAAAAAAAAAATAAATCAGCAGAATCTGCCTAATTCTAATCAAACCCCTAATAAATTGTCCCACTACGGTGTTTGAGGTGGATATGCGTGTCACTAAGAGCTAAACACAACGGTCGCAGGTCTCCCAGCAAATTCCTCACAATATGGTACTAGCTGCACTACTAATGCCAGCAAGCCCAGCCACAAGCAAACAAAAAAAAGGAAAATATAACGCTATTGTAGGCCTAAGTAAGCCGTTGGGGTTCTCCTATGGCTATTTTGTAGCCGACACTGAAAGCACACTGCTTTGCAAGATGAGTTTGAGCTATAAAATGAAATAAAGGTAAAAAAAAAAATAAATCAGCAGACTCTGCCTAATTCTAATCAAACCCCTAATAAATTGTCCCACTACGGTGTTTGAGGTGGATATGCGTGTCACTAAGAGCTAAACACAACGGTCGCAGGTCTCCCAGCAAATTCCTCTCAATATGGTACTAGCTGCACTACTAATGCCAACAAGCCCAGCCACAAGCAAACAAAAAAAAGGAAAGTATAACGCTATTGTAGGCCTAAGTAAGCCGTTGGGGGTCTCCTATGGCTATTTTGTAGCCGACACTGAAAGCACACTGCTTTGCAAGATGAGTTTGAGCTATAAAATGAAATAAAGGTAAAAAAAAAAAATAAATCAGCAGACTCTGCCTAATTCTAATCAAACCCCTAATAAATTGTCCCACTTTGGTGTTTGAGGTGGATATGTGTGTCACTAAGAGCTAAACACAACGGTAGCAAGTCCCCCTGCAAATTCCTCACAATATGGTACTAGCTGCACTACTAGTGCCAGCAAGCCCAGCCACAAGCAAATAAAAAAAAAATGTATAACGTTATTGTAGCCCTAAGAAGGGCTGTTGGGTTCTTGTAGAATCACTCCTGCCTAACACTATTCTAATAGAAGGCTTCCGGTCCGTTTTTACACATAACATTCACACAGCGTCCAAAGCATTCGCCATGACTAAGAGTGTCAGATGACACTAGAAACGCGTTGGCCGGAGTAGGCTAACTTACTGTTTTGCTGTGCTGTGACTACTACGGTAGTCATATTTTAATCAAATATTTTTCCTGTGATTCGGACTAAGGGTCCATAATAAAGTCAAGAAATTTTTTACCATCTGGATGCAGCACGCTGGATTATTTCTTCTATTTTTCAAGTCTTCATTCACGTCATGCTGGGTGGAGTGCAGAGTCTCCTGGCTTGTGATTGGCTCTGTTTCTGGCCGCCAAAAAGCAAAACGGCGGGAGATGCCATTTTCTCGAGCGGGCGAAGTATTCGTCCGAGCAACGAGCAGTTTCGAGTACGCTAATGCTCGAACGAGCATCAAGCTCGGACGAGTATGTTCGCTCATCTCTAATTATAACCTTGTATATCTTTTCAGTCTCAGATCTCAAAGACCTGTGAATTTGGTTATTCATGTTCCCTGGTTTAATCGATTACACAAATAACATATCGGTGTGTCTATACACATTAATTGATGGCTTTGTAACAGAAATGAATGTGCATAATTGCGGGAGCTGTAAGAGATGAGTACCTGAAACAAACTACAGGCCCAAAAGAATTTACTGGTCCACTATCATGGTTCTAGTTAGCACTGTGGTTTCTAAGACTCTGAAAAAATCATTGATGTAAGTCTAGGAACTTGTGCTATAGCTCATGAGGGTGATTTTCCAGTTTGATTTTGTTAAGAGTTAAGAATGTATAGAGGTTGGCCCTTGCCATAAGGCAACTTGTGGCTCAGTACCGCCCCCTCTTCCATTTGCATAAACCCACAGGTCACATAACCTACAGGAAAAGGGATTAGATTAGTTGAAGTTGATAAAGTTTGTATTGCAAAACTAGTTCCAGCCAGCCCTGGCATAAGCACATCTAATCTCCCTGGGCACACCAACCTACTTCAATAGTCAGAAATTCAAAACCTATCTTGGGTACTTAGAATAAATATCTCCAATTCTCCCTTGTTTACTACAATGGCTGCATAAATCGGATCTCTCTTCTAGTAATTTGCAGCCAATTCTCCCAAAACTGTAATAATTTCTGACTGTAAATACTGTGAGATTAGTTGTGTTTTTAGATACCTGAGCTATGGTAAACTGTTGCTTGAGGAAAATACAACCATACTGTATGTATGTTGAGTGCGAGATAAATGATGTGAGTTTTTTTGTGTTGCTCACCCGATAACTCCAACCAGCACTGCACGTCAAGGATTCCGCACGGACCACTGCGTGAATGAAGACTTGAAAAATAGAAGAAATAATCCAGCGTGCTGCATCCAGAAGGTAAAAAATTTCTTGACTTTATTATGGACCCTTAGTCCGAATCACAGGAAAAATATTTGATTAAAATATGACTACCGTAGTAGTCACAGCACAGCAAAACAGTAAGTTAGCCTACTCCGGCCAACGCGTTTCTAGTGTCATCTGACACTCTTAGTCATGGCGAATGCTTTGGACGCTGTGTGAATGTTATGTGTAAAAACGAACCGGAAGCCGAAAACATCCTCGGGTGAAATGGAAAAAACGAGATAGATTCTCACAACGTTCAAAAGATGGAGTAGTGGAGTCTGAGTGTTACTTGATAGAATTTAAAATTTAAAAGTGACAAACACAAGAGTAAGTGAATACAAGGTAATTATGTGTAGGCTGTATGTCTTAACATTATTATACTCAATGAAAAGAGATTTTCAGCTCCTGCTTGCACTAATAACCTAGGTAAAAATTGACTTTGGTTATTTTACGACCTAGCCCCTTGGTTTGACATGAATATTAAAAACAAGTAAATCAAAAAGAAACGATTCCTTGACTATTGTAAAGTAAAGATGGAAAATAGGTTCCCTAATAAAGGTATGGGTAACTTGTACAACTTATTTTGTATGGCTTGATATATATGTGAGTGATATCTAATGATATTATTGCCATAGTGTACAGAAAATACATATATACAGAAGTGTGCCGGATGAATGGCATGGAGAAACAATAAGAGAGAGTTAGTCTCTATAGTGGAACATAAATTCATTTCTAAAATTTAAACCTGCAGGAAATCTAGAATGTAGGTGGAAGATCCAATACGCCTCTCGATCCATGAGGCGTTTTTGGATACTGCCTCCTCTTTTGTTAAGTTGAATTTTTTCAATGGCATAGGCTCTCAGAGACTCTGTTTTGCCTCCGTGTGTTTCGTTGAAGTGCCTGGTTGCTCCCGATATTGCTCTTTTCGGTTCAAGGGGACCCATCTTTTTTCCTATATCTCCCAGATGTTCTAAAAATCTAATTTTGAATTTTCTTTTTGTGGCCTCCTTTGTATATGACATTTTCACTATTGCAATTGATGTAAGAAATGATTTGGTGTTCTTGTGTATTGTCATGATTGAAAAAGTTTTTGGTAGAATGAACATAGTTGCAGGTTTTACACAGGTCTGAACCACATCTATAGAAACCCCTGTGTCGCAACCAATTCTGTTTAGTGTCTTTTCGAATGGGAAAACTGGGTGAGATGATGTTACCTATTGTAGTGGCTCGACGGGATACTACACTACAGCCTCCTATCAGAATTTGTGCAAGTGTGTCATCTTGTGTTAGTATGGGTAAATTTTTCTGAATTATGTGTTTGATTTCATTGAATTGAGGGCTGTATTGTACGACTACTGTGGGTTTATTTCTATCCCTACATCTTTTGTTACGATTAGTGGTTTCCAAAAGTGTATTCCTGTCTTTGTGTGTTACTATATTTTCTGCTCTGTGTAACTGCCACTGAGAGTAACCTCTGCATTTTTACCTGTTTTTGATATTGTTGACTTCCTGATGGTAATCTGAGTTTTTGCTGCAGTTTCTCTTGGCTCTTGTGAGTTCCCCTACCGGTATGGCTGTAATTGTGTGTTTTGGGTGTGAGCTGTGCGCATGCAGAATGGTATTGCCTGAAATAGATTTGCGGTGAGTGTTGGTATGAATTTGTTGGTTTTGGACAAAAATGTTAAGATCTAAGAATGTCACCTGAGTATCGCTTGTGTTATATGTAAAACGCAAGTTGAATTGATTGTTGTTCATGCAGTCGACAAATTCCGGTATGGCAGACACATCGCCCGACCATATAAACAGCAGGTCGTCGATGTATCTGCCATACCAGAAGATCGACTGCACGAATGGGTTGATATCATTGTAAAGATGAGTTTCCTCCCACCATGCCATGACAAGGTTGGCGAGAGAAGGGGAATATTTGGCTCCCATAGGGACTCCTTTGAGTTGTAGGTAATATACACTGTCAAAGAGAAAAAAAAATTGTTTTAACAGATACCATAGTGTTTCTTTCATGAAATGTTTCAAATTATCACTGTATGTGCTATATTTGTTCATGTGATGTTCCATTGCTAACATAGCAATGTCATGCGGTATGCATGTGTATAATGATGTAACATCACAACTTAAAAACTAAAAGAATCATTCCATGTGATAGTTTGGAGAGCCCTTAGAACATCTCCAGTATCTTTAAGATAACCGGGAGTTCTGGTGGCTAAGGGTTGTAATAGGGAGTCAAGCCATTCACTTAGGCGTTCGTTTAGAGAGCCTATGCCGGACACTATGGGGCGCATCGGTAGTGGATATTCACCCTTGTGGACTTTAGGTAATGCGTGTAGAAATGGTACTTGTGGTTCACTAACATTGATGTAATCAAATTGCTTTTTGCTCAAGACCCCTAGGGTATACCCATCCCATCAGTGATAATATTGAGAAACGTTTTTCTCAACATAACATTCACACAGCGTCCAAAGCATTCGCCATGACTAAGCGTGTCAGATGACACTAGAAACGCATTGGCCGGAGTAGGCTAACTTACTGTTTTGCTGTGCTGTGACTACTACGGTAGTCATATTTTAATCAAATATTTTTCCTGTGATTTGGACTACGGGTCCATAATAAAGTCAAGACATTTTTTACCATCCGGATGCAGCACGCTGGATTATTTCTTCTATTTTTCATGTATGTTGAGTGTCCAGTTTCCTACTTTCCCCATGTACCGTATTTTTCAGACTATAAGGTGCCCAAAAAAATCCTTTGAACTTCTCAGAAATCAAAGGTGCGCCTTATAGTCCAGTGCGCCTTATATATGAACTGACTTACAGACAACAGCTGCCTTGAACTGTGCACAGGTCTGCCACCTGCTGGTTATTCATCCTTATAATCAGGTGTGCCTTATAATCCAGTGCGCCTTATATATGGACCTAGACGTTTTATCAGGCATTTATTGATGGTGCGCCTTATACTCCGGTGCGCCTTATAGTATGAAAAATACTATATGTTGTCTGAAATGCAACTTCCAACATTTAACATGGTTTTCCAGGAGGAGACAGGTTAGAAAAGAATAAAATAACTTAACCCATTCGGCTCTCAGTTTCCGAGTTGCAATGGTTTGTCTGGTTTTAAGCCACAGTTTTTTGGGCATTACAGAAGCCAACATAGAAAATAAAGTCCCCAGGAAAACTCCCCACTGGGGTATATAAAAAATTAATACTCACTATTCCAATGCCCGGGGCAACTCCTCTTCCTTCTTTATGTGCTGGTGCTGACATCCCAGCTGTACGGCACACATGAAGAAAGAAGAGGAGCTTTCAGGGGCGTTGGAATGGTGAGTACATTTTGGACTCATATCTGTGAAATGCTGTATTTTTGTTAATAACAGTGAATTAGAGAATGTGTTATTTTTTTTATTCTGACTACAGTTTAAGAAACTTGTTTTCGTGGAAATATCCCTTTAAGGTGTATACTGATACGGTTATAACTTTTGAACACTGTTACTTATCAAAGTAATTTGTAGATTGTTTTTTCCTCACATGTTGTACTTCACTGTAGTATATTTTGGCTGATAAGTTTTGCGTTTGTTTATATATAAAAAAAAAAATTATGCATTTTCAAAATTCTAAAATCATCTTGTTTTCAAGCATATAGTTTTACCACCTAAATTAGTTGCTGAATAACATTTCCCATATGTCTGCTTTACATTTTCATAATTTTTGATATGTCTGGATTTATTTTGATGCCACGTGGCTTACAAATCTGTTTATCTGTTTTTTGTATTTTCAGAATTGACTATTTTGGGTACAGTTACTGTTTTAAACGAATTTTAAATATATGACATTAAAAACCCCCTATTTATCAACTCATTTTCAAATCTGCATTCCTCAAACTATCAGAAACAGCCTATAGGAAGATTGTTAAACCCCTTCAGACCTTCATAGTAATTAAATGAAAAGATTTAATTTAAAATGGTTAAACTTTGACAGTTTTACGTTCATTTAGCCCTAAAATTTACACAAGATAAAAAGAGAACCCAACTTAAAATTTGTATGGAGTACGGAGACCAGCCAAATTTTAACCCTACTTTTTTCAGAGTTACTATTTTGGGGTTGGTATCCCGTATTGTTGAAAATGTATTAACTTTTTTATGGCAGGAGTAGAAAAGCATCAATTCTGTACTGCCTAATAATCATGTTATCTTTAGTCTATGGGTCAATACGACTACAGGGATGCCATATTTAGATCATTTTTCTTACGTTTTACTAAATTTGTAATTTTTGCATCGCCTTCTTCCAAGTGGCATAATATTTTCCCTTTTTTTCGCCTACGGAGCTTGTTGATGGCTTGTTTTTGTGGGACATTTTGTACTTTGCAACAGTATTATTCTGGAGTACATATGATTTTTTTTTACCATTTTTTATTTCATTTTTTTTGTGGGATAAAATACTATATATACATGAGTATAAACCGAGTTTTTCAGCACAATATTTGTGCTAAAAAAACCTCCCCACCCGGCTTATACTCGGGTATATGTTGGCTATTTACGGAATCTGTGATAAGCCAGTGTCTTCCTTCACACCCCGCTAGATCTTTGTGCCTCATGCCTCAGAGAAACCTGTGTTCCTTATGCCTAGTGCTTGTGTTGACAATTACCGTTGTGACCCCAGTTCCGTCCCTGACTATGCTCTTTTGCTGTCTGCCATGACCTCCTGCTCTGCCTTTGACGTTGATCCTGCGCTGCCTGTCTCGACCTCCTGCCTGTCCATGACCAACAAGGTTCTGCCTCAGGCTCTGTTTCTTACCTTGGCCGCCACCGCAGACAAAGTCATGCCTGCCGAGCGACCTGGTGGTATCACACCGCAGCAAATCCGACCCACTTCGTGGTGGGCTCTGGTGAAAACTGGGTGCCACTTGGACTTCGATCCCAGGTGTCAGGTAACGTCATCATCCGTGGTAGTACAGTGTGTCCACTACCCCTGAATTCTGACAGTAAGATCCGGCCATGGATTCCGCCAAGGTTCCGCTACCTGACCTGGCTGATCTTCCTACCATCGTGGCCCAGCAGTCCCAGCAGATTGCCGTGCAAGGTCAGCAACTCGGACAAGTCACTGCCATGTTGCAGCAATTGTTTGCTCCTCAGCAGTAGTATCAAGAAAACCGGGTGCAACTTAGACTCCGAACCCAGGTGTCGGCTTATGTCATCGTCCACGGTGGTACAGTGGGTCCACTACCCCTAAATCCTGACAACCAGGCTGAGGTCATCTAAGGTCCTCTACCCCATGTATATATGTGATCACATGAAATCACAGCATGCCTCCATGAACTTCTACTCCTCCCCATCCTCGATGGAGGCATGCTGTGATATCTAGTGATGGAAATTATGGCTCTTCTTAGTGAACTGGCTCATTAATCTTTGCTCACTAAGAAGAGTCTGCTCTTCTGGCTCCTGAACGACTCCCTATTATATATATAATAGGGAGCCACACGCCAGTGAATCACCCCATTCCACACCACTTTTATCCCGATTATATCGGGTTAAAGGGGGCGTGGTGAGCCATTTAGGCGCAGGGTAAAGTGAGCCATCGGCAACCGGCTCCTGTCGTTCATGAACGAAACATCACTAGTGATTTCATGTGATCAGATACATACATAGGACACACATTGCAATTGTAACAGGCTAAAGGACCTTAGATGACATCACCCTAGTCACATGACATTAAGTTGTGAATGCTGAGAAGAGAGGCATGGAACATGGGGAGGAGTAGATGGTAGGGGCCATCTACCATAAGTTGATTTATGGGGATGTGAGGGAAACAACTTTTAGCTAAAAGAACGGTGTCAGTTAATTAATAGAGCTCTATGGGAACCTGTCACTAGCTGTATTTCTGAAAACGTGGTGACTGGTTTCTTTTAAGTATCAGGAAATAACACTAAACTCTATGAGACCTACTTTTGCCACAATCTCTAGACAGTCTAAAGTCGGATGTATTATTTTGCTAATAACTTCATTAGCTCACCAGGAATGTTGGATTTAACCCCTTCACTACCTTACATCAAAAGGATATTACCAATTACCTATTTAGTACACTGGACCACAAAATGACTTATTGGTAACATCCCTCACTCTCTGCTACAGTACGTTTAAATGTCCCTTAACATTTAGAGAAATTTATACAAAGTGAAAGTAGTGAAGTGATTTGGCAAATACAAGCAGTCCCCTGGTTACATACAGGATAGGTTCTACAGATATTAAAGTTATAAGGTTATGATAAGTTATAAAAGGTAAAAACACATCATACCGTACACCAAATGTTGTTTGGATGAAAGTAGTGATTCCAACGCATGTAAATATTGTCCCTATAAGCTGGCTTACAGTTTGCTGATCATTTCCAACACAAAGAGCATTTGCTAGTAGAAATGGTATAGCAATGGTCCCACTGAAGCATGTCAAGTAGTGCTGGAAAACAAAAACAGTAGTGCAACTGTAACTTTTATTGTCTTTGTCTTGACTGAATTGTAAAGGGTTTCAAAAGCATTCATAAAATTTTGAAAAAAGTTCAAAGTCTAATAATTAAAACCACAAAGTTACAGATATTTTATCAATGTTTTATGTGATAGGACACAAGACAAAGTATGAGGTATTCATATAAAGAAAAAGAATAAATGCTTTAAACATTTTTACAAATGAAAACAACAAAAAATTGTAGTGTGTGTATTTTCAACCTCTACTCTGACACCACAGAAATAAAGTCACCTAATAAAGTTTCCCCAGTGACATTAAAGTCCTTATATGGACAGTTACATTGATAAGATCCTGCAATAGTGTACACTCAGTGGAGACTGGTGATAGATGCCATACAGTGGCATCCGTCTCACTCAGGCTATTGCCTTCGCTGAGTATATACATTGCAGGAAGCAGGATTATATATAGAAGGCTGCTGCATTTTTCAATCCAGTGTTTTCTGCAGCATTTGACCTAGCAGACCCAAAGATGGCTTCCACCTATTCAGTGTACATACCAGGTGCTTTCCTGCATATATGCCAAATGTTTCCAAAATAATGAGCTGTGGATGTAGCCTTCATCATGATGATATATAATTAAATACAACTATTAGTTTGCCCCAGTTTTCTGTCTGACTTTGCACTAGAAATAAAGTGCAAACTACTTACACATGTTTTTATAAAGTGTGTGCACCTATTGCAGTTAGCACTGTTTTTGAAAAATGTGGGCCATAAAATTATGCATTGAAATAACACACCTTATCCACAAACAAACTAAAGATATCCATGCCTTTACATTAGCTAAACAGGGAGCACAGGATATCCTTTTGCAACATCCCCCACCAGGCCCTAGCCTTTCTTCGGGTGACTGGAGGCAGCTGGGGCCCAGGATATCAGAGTGGCTAACTTATGTGGCCTTGAGCACTGTATAGTAATGCTGCTTGGTATTGAGACCAGAGGATGGGCATACAGCCTGGCAGGTCTCCAGCAGGTGGTGTGTGCAAGAAAGGTGGAGGGAGAGGTTAATGGAATAAGTTTCTCCCTGGGACAACCCCTGAGGTGTATATAACACCCTAACAGCCTGACATCAGCAGCAGGTTCAGCAGGCTGGAAAGCTGGTAGGAGATAGCTGGTCTGCAAGAAGGTTTGCTCACAGCCTAGCACTAACTTCAGGCTGGGCTGGTAAAGATGGAGCCGAGTACAGTGGACCTCTGCTCTGGGGCTTAGTCTCCTGATGCCCAAGGTGTCAGGCAGCTGGCTTGAGACACCTCTATTTCCTGGTAGTATGTCTGAATGTCAGCTCCTGTAGGAGCTGCACACTGGACTTGCTTCTCCTCTGCTTCCCCAGGACAAGGACCATGTGCTCCCGCCAACAAGGGGTTTTTATACTCCCCTAGTGTGGTGGCAGCACTCTCCCATTAGCTTCCAGCTTGCTTTAAAGTAAAGAACACAGCATATCATTGGTTGCATACAATATATATGTTAACTGTTTCCCTCCAAGGCAGCGGTTCCAAAGTATCCCACTTTTGGAGGCCTCCTAGAGAGGTGATCAGTCTACCTAGACAGCTCCTAACATGGAGGGCGCTATTCGCAAAAACTACCCACCCTATGCATTGGCAGGGTTGTTGTACTTTTTTATTCCCATTATCTAGTATGTTATGGGGGAGCTGAACACAGAGCATGTATGCAATCTATATCTACCTATCTACAGTCTGGATGATAAATACAGTTATATAGTATTTGGCCTCATGCACAAAACTGTTTGTTTTGGCTTTGAGCTAGCAGCACAAGCAGTGATTAGCGACACGTTATCTACGTCATCTACACTCACCGGCCACTTTATTAGGTACACCATGCTAGTAACTAGTTGGACCCCCTTTTGCCTTCAGAACTGCCTCAATTCTTCGTGGCATAGATTCAACAAGGTGCTGGAAGCATTCCTCAGAGATTTTGGTCAATATTGACATGATGTCATCACACAGTTGCCGCAGATTTGTCGGCTGCACATCCATGATGCGAATCTCCCGTTCCACCACATCCCAAAGATGCTCTATTGGATTGAGATCTGGTTACTGTGGAGGCCATTTGAGTACAGTGAACTCATTGTCATGTTCAAGAAACCAGTCTGAGATTATTCCAGCTTTATGACATGGCCCATTATCCTGCTGAAAGTAGCCATCAGATGTTGGGTACATTGTGGTCATAAAGGGATGGACATGGTCAGCAACAATACTAAGGTAGGCTGTGGCATTGCAACGATGCTCAATTGGTACCAAGGGGCCCAAAGAGTGCCAAGAAAATATTCCCCACACCATGACACCACCACCACCAGCCTGAACCGTTGATACAAGGCAGGATGGATCCATGCTTTCATGTTGTTGACGCCAAATTCTGACCCTACCATCCGAATGTCGCAGCAGAAATCGAGACTCATCAGACCAGGCAACGTTTTTCCAATCTTCTACTGTCCAATTTCGATGAGCTTGTGCAAATTGTAGCCTCAGTTTCCTGTTCTTAGCTGAAAGGAGTGGCACCCGGTGTGGTCTTCTGCTGCTGTAGCCCATCTGCCTCAAAGTTCAACGTACTGTGCGTTCAGAGATGCTCTTCTGCCTACCTTGGTTGTAACGGGTGGCGATTTGAGTCACTGCTGCCTTTCTATCCGCTCGAACCAGTCTGCCCATTCTCCTCTGAACTCTGGCATCAACAAGGCATTTCCGCCCACAGAACTGCCGCTCACTGGATGTTTTTTCTTTTTCGGACCATTCTCTGTAAACCTTAGAGATGGTTGTGTGTGAAAATCCCAGTAGATCAGCAGAAATACTCAGACCAGGCCTTCTGGCACCAACAACCATGCCACGTTCAAAGGCACTCAAATCACCTTTCTTCCCCATACTGATGCTCGGTTTGAACTGCAGGAGATTGTCTTGACCATGTCTACATGCCTAAATGCACTGAGTTGCCGCCATGTGATTGGCTGATTAGAAATTAAGTGTTAACGAGCAGTTGGACAGGTGTACCTAATAAAGTGGCCGGTGAGTGTACGTTATAACGTGTAATTCTTGTCAGGTACAATATGTAGGCTGTACTAGCGGACCATTAAAGGTACGCATTCGCTGGCACTTGTCAGATGCCAGGAATAAGGATGCGGTTAATATTTCCATAGCATCTGGACATTTTCAAACAATTCATGATGGGAACTGCAGTACATTTGAGTGTATGGGTATTGAGAAAGTTTTGAAACAGGTTCGGGGTGGCAATCATAAGAGAAAGCTACTTAACTGGGAGATGTTCTGGATCTTTTCTCTTGAGACACGAGTGCAATAGTTAGTCCATCCTTTAATTTCAGGTTCCTCTATGTTTCTAAAGTAATTGTTTTCTTATAATATTTTAGTAATGTATTCTGTCACAAACCCGACTCACTGGAGTCCCCACACGGGGATACCTACTCTATGGAGTCCCAGAATTTAACCCTTAAGCTCCACCCACTTCCACAAAATGGCGTCCTAATGCTAAATTTACTCCTCGCAATCTCAGCACCCCGTCAATCCACACTGCCACCACCCATGAGTTACTTACGCAAAGAAGGCCGTAGGCATCTCAACCACACAGACAATGCCCACTGATGATTACACGGCACATGCACTCACTACTAATACAATATTATGATGAGAAATTCACACAGAACATGCAATCACTTACAACATGGACTATGCTAACAATGACCTCTCGTAACGTGATTCCCTTCAGAGACTCAGATTCTTTAAGACTACAAGCAGAGACTTATTAAAAGAATTTAATTTACATATAAAATGCAGTACACTCAAAGAATTAAATTGTCAGATAAAATGAAAAAGATTAAAAACAATACACATACGATACTTACAAACAGTTAGGGAAGAAGGAAACAAAAAAACTCTTGCTAGCAAAATAGGAAGAAATTATTTGGCCCGAGGACAGGACATAGTGTGATAGAGTCCCCAGACTGAACAACAGCATGTGTCTGCTTCACTAATTTAAACCCTGGGGTATTTTGACCCCCATCCCTAGCTGTGATGTCACGGTGAGGGGGGAGTTGTCTATAGCCCTCCCATCAGTGAGGTACTTTTTTATCAAAACCTCATCATAACTTTTGATTGGAAGATGGCACAATGGTGCCATGGCTTCCAACCAAACGGGTACGTTATTCCCATTAACCCCATATCAAACTCGGGGTGTCTTAGCCTATTACCAGGGGTGTTCTGCTATTGGCTGCCTTCCCCTGGAGCTAACATTCTGATTTTCGCTCCAGGAGTGGGTCTAGACCCCATAACTGTCTTGTGTAATTGGGGACCCATAATTATGAATTATGCCCCAGTTATGGACAGGTATGATATTCCCTTTGTCTAAATTTGGAGGGAAAAACTACAGTCTGCAGCTTCTTTTCATCCCCCACTTCCTGGACCACACTGGCCTAAAGTGTCAATTTTATCACCTGTGAAAGTGCACATTTCTCTGACCAAACGGAGACTCCCTGGGGTGTTACACACACTGCCAGGCTCCTCTTCCTGGCCGATTGTAAAACTGGTCAAATAGAGTCTAATGACTCAGAACAGGACAGAATGAAACACCACAAAAGAAAGAAAAATAAAAATAATAAAATTAAACAAACAAACAAACTGAGAGTGGTAATATTATTATCACATATTATGTTTACAATAGTCAGTCCATCCTTCAATTTCAGGTTCCTCTACGTTTCTAACGTTGTATTCTTATAATATTTTAGTGATGTATTTTTTACTAGCAAGCTCCTCCTTTCAGCCGAGTCTGACACAGGAGCGGTTTCCGGTTACATAGGGGTGCACACTATTACTTAAGCTTAGGATCATTGTATGTTAAGCTAGCCATGAATAAGGATAGAGCCTATGTTTTTCATGAAGTTAAGAAAGAAATTATTAAATAAATTTTAATTGAAGAGTGTAGCTTGTTCTTATCTTGTTTGAAAACAAATAGATACCTTTTCTTAATGTATTTCTCAAAAACAAACCAGAAGCTATCTTAGTGAAATACATGTTTGTGTTGAATTCTGTATAATTGAACCTGCAGCTGCATGCCATTAAAGGAAAGCTACTGCCTGCCTCTGCCATATTCTATAATTTAATAATCTTGGAACAGAACCTAATGTGTTCAAAACTTTATTTTAGTAATATGTTAATAAACTGGAGAGGCTACCGGGACGTGTACTAGCCTGGCCAGGCACTGGAAGCGAAGGCTACTCCATGTAGCCGCTGCATTCATTTAAATTCCTTTAACTTGATTTGTGAAATCCTGCGGATAAGTTCCCTTTAAGGTATCTTCCCCTCAAAACCTGGACAATAAAGCAGCGCTACAATATTTACTACTGTTATTGTTTACTCCTTTCTGTATTCTATCACATATCTCATCAAACATAGTATTCCTGCATTCTTTTCTGTAAATTAGTGTGTTTTATTCATGTTTTGGGGTATACCATACTTGATGGAGATCTGAGTAGTTTTGAAATCTTGCAATTATTATCAACCAATAAAAGTTAAATGGTATCAACAACTGAAGACTTTTAATCTTTATCTATTTAATCCTTACTTGTGGGTATTCACTCTATATTACACATAAAAAAACATATTTTACTCTACCTGCAACCCGAGAAAAATGCAAAGATACCATGGTGGAACATCTTCAATTTTGTAGAGCATATCAAATTCCGTTTTCATTTCATGGATGGATGGATTATCCTCCTTCTGTCAAAGAGAAGTTTTGTTAATAATTGTCTTTAGAATAGTAAATATTAAAACTGAACAAGTGTCCTGATACTTTTTGTCTTTGTAAAATTAAGATTCCCTCACAGTGTTTTTTTCTCTAAATGAACTCAGAACATTTGTTTGATCACCCTCACCTTTCAGAAATCATACACATTTTTTTTTTGTAGGTCATGTTCCACTCCACCTTTTTAATCACTTTCTTTTTTACTACTCTTAGTATGCACTAAAAACATAAATTCAATAAAAAAATAAATATATTTTGTTTTAAATTTGCTATTGTGTGAATGGTTGATAACCTTTTAACTTTTCCATCAATGGAGTTGCCTGTTGCTTATCTTTTCAGGAATAAGTTGACATTTTTCAATTTTTTTTCCTATCATTTGAGTTAAGAGTTTATGAGAAAAGTTTAGAGATTTAACAAAATAAGGTAATATATTAGGATTAGAGATGAGCGAACATGCTCGTCCGAGCTTGATGCTCGGTCGAGCATTAGGGTACTCGAAACTGCTCGTTGCTCGGACGAATACTTCGCCCGCTCGAGAAAATGGCAGCTCCCGCCGTTTTGCTTTTTGGCGGCCAGAAACAGAGCCAATCACAAGCCAGGAGACTCTGCACTCCACCCAGCATGACGTGGTACCCTTACACGTCGATAGCAGTGGTTGGCTGGCCAGATCAGGTGACCCTGGGATAGACTAGCCGCTGCCCGCGCTGCTCGGATCATTCTGTGTCTGGATGCCGCTAGGGAGAGAGCTGCTGCTGGTCAGGGAAAGCGTTAGGGTGTTCTATTAGCTTACTGTTAGGCAGGAGTGATTCTCAAAGAACCCAACAGCCCTTCTTAGGGCTACAATAACGTTCTACTTTTTTTATTTTAATTTGCATCTAGTACCATTTTGTGAGGAATTAGCAGGGGGACTTGCTACCGTTGTGTTTAGCTCTTAGTGGCACACATATCCATAGCAAAGACCGAAGTGGGAAAATTTAGTAGGGGTTGGATTTCAATTAGGCACTAACTCAGTGTCATCTCATCTGGCATAGTAGTGTGCTTTGATACTTGGCTAGAAAATAGCCATAGGAGAATACAAAGAGCTTACTTACGCATACAGTAGCGTTCTATATATTTGATTTCTGGTTGATCTGCTGGTGGCTGTACTTTCTGCAGTGCATGTACTAGCCAATTCTGAGCAATTTGTAGTGAGACTTGCGACCGCTGTGTTCTGCGCTTAGTGACGCACATATCCATAGCAAAGACCGAAGTGGGAAAATTTAGTAGGGGTTGGATTTCAATTAGGCACTAACTCAGTGTCATCTCATCTGGCATAGTAGTGTGCTTTGATACTTGGCTAGAAAATAGCCATAGGAGAATACAAAGAGCTTACTTACGCATACAGTAGCGTTCTATATATTTGATTTCTGGTTGATCTGCTGGTGGCTGTACTTTCTGCAGTGCATGTACTAGCCAATTCTGAGCAATTTGTAGTGAGACTTGCGACCGCTGTGTTCTGCGCTTAGTGACGCACATATCCATAGCAAAGACCGAAGTGGGAAAATTTAGTAGGGGTTGGATTTCAATTAGGCACTAACTCAGTGTCATCTCATCTGGCATAGTAGTGTGCTTTGATACTTGGCTAGAAAATAGCCATAGGAGAATACAAAGAGCTTACTTACGCATACAGTAGCGTTCTATATATTTGATTTCTGGTTGATCTGCTGGTGGCTGTACTTTCTGCAGTGCATGTACTAGCCAATTCTGAGCAATTTGTAGTGAGACTTGCGACCGCTGTGTTCTGCGCTTAGTGACGCACATATCCATAGCAAAGACCGAAGTGGGAAAATTTAGTAGGGGTTGGATTTCAATTAGGCACTAACTCAGTGTCATCTCATCTGGCATAGTAGTGTGCTTTGATACTTGGCTAGAAAATAGCCATAGGAGAATACAAAGAGCTTACTTACGCATACAGTAGCGTTCTATATATTTGATTTCTGGTTGATCTGCTGGTGGCTGTACTTTCTGCAGTGCATGTACTAGCCAATTCTGAGCAATTTGTAGTGAGACTTGCGACCGCTGTGTTCTGCGCTTAGTGACGCACATATCCATAGCAAAGACCGAAGTGGGAAAATTTAGTAGGGGTTGGATTTCAATTAGGCACTAACTCAGTGTCATCTCATCTGGCATAGTAGTGTGCTTTGATACTTGGCTAGAAAATAGCCATAGGAGAATACAAAGAGCTTACTTACGCATACAGTAGCGTTCTATATATTTGATTTCTGGTTGATCTGCTGGTGGCTGTACTTTCTGCAGTGCATGTACTAGCCAATTCTGAGCAATTTGTAGTGAGACTTGCGACCGCTGTGTTCTGCGCTTAGTGACGCACATATCCATAGCAAAGACCGAAGTGGGAAAATTTAGTAGGGGTTGGATTTCAATTAGGCACTAACTCAGTGTCATCTCATCTGGCATAGTAGTGTGCTTTGATACTTGGCTAGAAAATAGCCATAGGAGAATACAAAGAGCTTACTTACGCATACAGTAGCGTTCTATATATTTGATTTCTGGTTGATCTGCTGGTGGCTGTACTTTCTGCAGTGCATGTACTAGCCAATTCTGAGCAATTTGTAGTGAGACTTGCGACCGCTGTGTTCTGCGCTTAGTGACGCACATATCCATAGCAAAGACCGAAGTGGGAAAATTTAGTAGGGGTTGGATTTCAATTAGGCACTAACTCAGTGTCATCTCATCTGGCATAGTAGTGTGCTTTGATACTTGGCTAGAAAATAGCCATAGGAGAATACAAAGAGCTTACTTACGCATACAGTAGCGTTCTATATATTTGATTTCTGGTTGATCTGCTGGTGGCTGTACTTTCTGCAGTGCATGTACTAGCCAATTCTGAGCAATTTGTAGTGAGACTTGCGACCGCTGTGTTCTGCGCTTAGTGACGCACATATCCATAGCAAAGACCGAAGTGGGAAAATTTAGTAGGGGTTGGATTTCAATTAGGCACTAACTCAGTGTCATCTCATCTGGCATAGTAGTGTGCTTTGATACTTGGCTAGAAAATAGCCATAGCAATAGGATAGCATTGTTTGGTTTTAAAAACTCAAAAAAAAACAAAAAACACAAAAAAAAAAACACAAAAAAAACACAAAAAAAAACAAAAAAAAGTAAAAAAAAAAATAAAGTTATAACTCTCATTTTAAAAATGTTTAACCCGAGGGCTAGGGGTAGAGGACGAGGGCGGGGACGTGGGCGTCCAACTACTGCAGGGGTCAGAGGCCGTGGTCCTGGGCGGGGTGAGACATCACCTGCTGATGAGGGAGCAGGGGAACGCCGCAGAGCTACACTCCCTAGGTTCATGTCTGAAGTTACTGGGACTCGTGGTAGAGCACTGTTGAGGCCAGAACAGTGCGAACAGGTGATGTCGTGGATTGCTGACAATGCTTCGAGCAATTTGTCCACCACCAGTCAGTCTTCCACGCAGTCCACCCATGTCACCGAAATCGCCACTCCTCCAGCTCCTGCACCTCAGCCTCCTCCCCCCCAGTCTGCCCCCTCCCAGGAAAATTTGGCATTTGAACCGGCATACTCTGAGGAACTGTTTTCTGGACCCTTCCCACAGTCACAAACCACTTGTCCGGTTGCTGCTGAGCAATTTTCCGATGCCCAGGTTTTCCAACAGTCACAGTCTGTGGGTGATGATGACCTTCTTGACGTAGTGGAAGTGTGTAAAGAGGTGTCCGACGATGAGGAGACACGGTTGTCAGACAGTGGGGAAGTTGTTGTCAGGGCAGGAAGTCCGAGGGGGGAGCAGACTGAGGGATCGGAGGATGATGAGGTGACAGACCCAAGCTGGGTTGAGAGGCCGGGTGAACACAGTGCTTCTGAGACGGAGGAGAGTCCTCGACCAGAACAGGTTGGAAGAGGCAGTGGTGGGGCCAGACGGAGAGGCAGGGCCAGAGCTGGTGCATCAGCGCCAAATGTGTCAACTAGTGAAGCTCCCGTGGCGAGGGCTCCTGCGGCGAGGGCTAGATCTTCAGAAGTCTGGAGGTTCTTTAAGGAAACACCGGATGACCGACGGACTGTGGTGTGCAACATTTGCCAAACCAGGCTCAGCAGGGGTTCCACCACTACTAGCTTAACTACCACCAGTATGCGCAGGCATATGAATGCTAAACACCCCACTCAGTGGCAACAAGCCCGTTCACCTCCGGCCGTGCACACCACTGCTCCTTCCCCTGTGTCAGCTGCTAGTCAGCCCCCTGCCCAGGACCCTGCCACAAAAACCCCATCGTCGCCTCCACGATCCTCCACAGCATCCACCAGCGTTCAGCTCTCCATACCCCAGACGCTGGAGCGGAAACGCAAATATAGTGCAACCCACCCGCACGCCCAAGCCCTTAATGTGCACATCTCCAGATTGCTTAGCCTGGAGATGCTGCCCTATAGGCTAGTAGAGACCGAGGCCTTTCGCAACCTCATGGCGGCGGCCGCCCCTCGGTATTCGGTCCCCAGCCGCCACTACTTTTCCCGATGTGCCGTCCCAGCCCTGCACCAGCACGTGTCAGACAACATCATCCGTGCCCTGACCAACGCCGTTTCTGACAAGGTCCACCTGACCACGGACACGTGGACGAGTGCTGCCGGGCAGGGCCACTATATATCGCTGACGGCACATTGGGTTAACTTGGTGGAGGCTGGGACCGAGTCTGACACTGGGGCTGCTCATATACTGCCGACGCCGAGGATTGCGGGGCCTACCTCGGTCCAGGTGTTTCAGGCCTACTATGCCTCCTCCTCCTCCCACCCCTCCTCCACCTCCTCCTCCGAACTACCATCCGTGGGCACGGCGCCATCAGTCGGTAGCTCTAGGCACAGCAGCAGTGCCGTCGCTAAGCGACAGCAGGCGGTGCTCAAACTGCTGAGCCTAGGCGACAAAAGGCACACCGCCCAAGAGCTATTACAGGGCATCACGGCGCAGACTGATCTGTGGCTGGCACCGCTGAACCTCAAGCCGGGAATGGTTGTGTGTGACAACGGCCGTAACCTGGTGGCGGCTCTGCAACTCGGCAGACTGACACATGTGCCATGCCTGGCCCATGTGTTAAATCTGATAGTTCAGCGTTTCCTCAAGACATACCCCAATCTGTCTGATTTGCTCACGAAGGTGCGCCGCATCTGTGCGCATTTCAGGAAGTCCAGCACAGATGCTGCCACTCTCAGGGCAGCGCAGCGCCGCCTCCAACTGCCCGCTCACCGACTGTTGTGCGACGTGCCCACGAGGTGGAATTCAACACTGACCATGTTATCCAGAGTTTACCAGCAGCGCAGAGCGATTGTAGACTGCCAGATGTCAACTTCCACCAGAACTGGTAGTCAGGTCAGTCAGCTTCCTCAAGTCTACAATGAGGAGTGGACGTGGATGTCTGATATCTGTCAGGTGCTGAGTAACTTTGAGGAGTCAACACAGATGGTCAGTGGCGATGCCGCCATCATCAGCCTCACCATCCCGCTGCTTGGCCTGTTGAAAAACTCTCTGGTCAGCATGAAGTCGGAAGCTTTGCGCTCGTCACAAGAGACAGGGGAAGAATATTCCCTTGTTGATAGCCAAAGCACCCTCAGGTCTGTTTCTCAGCGCATATCGGAGGAGGTGGAGGTGGAGGAGGATGAGGAGGAAGAGGAGGAGAATGTTGGTGAGACACAAGAGGGGACCATTGTTGAGTCCTTTACTGTTCAGCGTGTATGGGCAGAAGAAGAGGAGTTGGAGGAGGAGGAAATGGACAGTCAGGCCAGTGAGGGGAGTGAATTCTTACGCGTTGGTACTCTGGCGCATATGGCAGATTTCATGCTAGGCTGCCTATCCCGTGACCCTCGCGTTCAAAGAATTTATTCCAGCACCGATTACTGGGTGTTCACTCTCCTGGACCCACGGTACAAGCAAAATCTTTCCACTCTCATCCCTGCAGAGGAAAGGAGTGTGAGAATGCATGAATACCAGCAGGCCCTGGTGCACAAGCTGAAACAGTATTTCCCTTCTGACAGCGCTAGCGGCAGAGTGCGTAGTTCTGCGGGACAAGTAGCGAGGGAGAGTAGGCGAGCAGGCAGCTTGTCCAGTACTGGCAAGGGTACGCTTTACAAGGCTTTTGCCAGCTTTATGTCACCCCAGCAAGACACTGTCACCTGTCCCCAGTCTCGGCAGAGTAGGGCTGATCTTTACAGAAAGATGGTGAGGGAGTACGTAGCTGACCATACCATCGTCCTAAATGATCACACAGCTCCCTACAACTACTGGGTTTCAAAGCTGGACATGTGGCACGAACTGGCGCTGTACGCCTTGGAGGTTCTTGCCTGCCCTGCCGCTAGCGTCTTGTCCGAGCGGGTTTTCAGTGCAGCTGGTGGCATCATCACCGATAAGCGTACACGCCTGTCGACTGACAGTGCTGACAGGCTGACGCTTATTAAAATGAATAAAGGCTGGATTTCTCAGAATTTCCAATCTCCACCAGGTGAAGGAAGCTCAACCTGAATAATTGATCCACTCCTCCTCCTCCTCATTTTCCTCCTTCTCCTCCTCTTTGTACAGTAAAGCAGAGGAAAATGGCTATTTTTTGACAGGGCCCACTGGCTCTTGCTATAGTACTTCATGCATTTAATTTTTCTGGAGGGCCACCTACCCGGTCCTCTGTTTGAAACAATTTTTGTGAGTGCCACATACAGGCACTCAATCTATTCCATTTTACTGCAGGGCCACCTACCTGCTCCTCTGGTTTGAAACATTTTTGTGACTGCCACATACAGGCACTCAATCTATTCCATTTTACTGGAGGGCCACCTACCTGCTCCTCTGGTTTGAAAATTTTTTGGGACTGCCACATACAGGCACTCAATCTATTCCATTTTACTGCAGGGCCACCTACCTGCTCCTCTGGTTTGAAACATTTTTGGGACTGCCACATACAGGCACTCAATCTATTCCATTTTACTGCAGGGCCACCTACCTGCTCCTCTGGTTTGAAACATTTTTGGGACTGCCACATACAGGCACTCAATCTATTCCATTTTACTGGAGGGCCACCTACCTGCTCCTCTGGTTTGAAAAATGTTTGGGACTGCCACATACAGGCACTATCCAAATTAAATTGTCTCCATAGCAGCCTCCACACGTTGTCTCCATTGCTACCTCCAAAAGTCGTCCATATAGCTGCCTCCATACATCGTCCCTTTATCAAACGAGGTGTGTCAGGCAGAAATTTGGGTTGTTTTCATGGATTCCACATCAAAGTTGTTAACTTTGTCGCCACCCTGCTGTGTTATCCACAAAATATACTGGCAAACTTTTACCATTTAGGGATATTATTTCAGCGCTTCTTGCGCATCTGTTTACATTCCCCTCACCCGGCATATCCTAAACTTATAAGAACGCTACTACACTTGATCTTATACAAAAGGTTCTTAGAAGTGCTGTTTGGGGAGTAGCCTAGAGACAGGGGCTTGAATTGGCGAAAGCTCGCCTGGCAGCGGAGCGCCAGCTCCATGCGCATCATGCGCTTCTTGCGCATCTGTTTACATTCCCCTCACCCGGCATATCCTAAACTTATAAGAACGCTACTACACTTGATCTTATACAAAAGGTTCTTAGAAGTGCTGTTTGGGGAGTAGCCTAGAGACAGGGGCTTGGATTGGCAAAAGCTCGCCTGGCTGCAGAGCGCCAGCTCCATCCCAAGATCCAACTAACATAGTTGCAGCACCTTTAATCTACTACTAGTTCACTGCCTCCATAATAATAATAATAATAATCTTTATTTATATAGCGTCATCATATTCTGTAGCGCTTTACAAATCATAGGAAACAAATACAAATGTAATGTAACAGAGCACAACATTTGTATGGAACAACAGGAGTGAGGTCCCTGCTCGCCAGAGCTTACGGTTTATGAAGATGATGGGGTAACACGAGGTAAAAGAATATTTAATGGTCAAGCCATTCTTCTTAGGGAATAGAAAAAAATATAATAAATGGAATTGCTGTCGCTTGAACCACTCAGCCGTCATCTTATATACCAGGTCCAGGGTGAATGGGACTGCAGAGAAGTCTGGTGCCTGTTGGTTGCTGGATAACAGATGGGAGGACGACACAGGACGGGTTAGTAGAAGAGTTAAAACTTCATGCAGTTAATGAGTGTTATAGGCTTGCCTAAAGAAATGGGTTTTAAGAGCACGTTTGAAACTTTGGAGGTTAGGTATTAGTCTGATAGTCCAGGGCAGAGCATTCCATAGAATTGGTGCAGCTCTAGAGAAGTCTTGGAGACGCGAGTGGGAGGTCCGCACTAGGGTAGAGGTTAATCTAAGATCACTGGCGGATCTAAGAGCACGGGTTGGGCGATAGACTGAGATAAGAGAGGAGAGGTAGGGGGGTGCAGCATTATACAGAGCTTTATGGATGAGGGTTATTATTATTTTAAACTGTATTCGAAAGGAGACTGGCAGCCAGTGCAGCGACTGGCATGAACTGTAAGCATACATGGTCCCCTTATCAAACGAGCTGTGTCAGGCAGAATTTTGGGTTGTTTTCATGGCTTCCATGTTAACTTTGTCGACACCCTGCTGTGTAATCCACAAAATATACTGGCAAACTTTTATCATGTACCGATATTATTTGAGCGCTTCTTGCTCACCTCCTTTGGTTCCTCTCTGACACCCATTGGTTTGAAGCCTGAGTCCAATTAGGGTATGTCGCCATGCCACTCTCTAGCCTGCTGCCGCTGCCTCTGCCTCTGCATGCCGTCCCCTATAGTGTCAGGGTCAATTATTGGATGTTTTACATGCTATCTAGCTTCATTCTGTCACTCTGTCATGGCCATGCTGTTGCCCATAATTTCGGCATAATGGTGCGATTAAGCAGCCTCAGAGGCATCCATGCATGCTGCCCCTGCTGTTTCCTGTCCATTTCCGTGGTGTTTCCATCCTTTTCTGAGGTTCCCAGGTGTTTGGCCAAGCTTCCCTGTGCAGAGCCTTGGTCCCCTTGAAAAATGCTCGAGTCTCCCATTGACTTCAATGGGGTTCGTTATTCGAGACGAGCACTCGAGCATCGGGAAAAGTTCGTCTCGAATAACGAGTACCCGAGCATTTTAGTGTTCGCTCATCTCTAATTAGGATATACTATTTATACAGTGATATCAAATGTAGGTATATTTTTTTTTGGAGGGAGACAAAATACATATATATTGAAATGTTATTTTGGAGGGAGACAAAATACATATATATTGAAATGTTATTTTGGAGGGAGACAAAATACATATATATTGAAATGTTTTACGTTATTGTGACAGAGTTTTCAGGGAACCAATTTGGCTATGTCCCCAGAAGTCAATTAAATCCAAGATTGAATTGCACATGAGTCTCAGAATGATCAATTGTGGCAGCAGTACGCCCATTTCATCTTCCTAATTACAACACAAATTCATGTCATACATTTTTGGTTGAACTAAAACATATATAAATACATTGGTGACATACAGTACTAATCAATAAACATTAAAAATGAATGGGCTGTCAAATCCAAACCCCACAAGCAAAGGAATATCCTTTTGCTACAAACTTCATATTCATAAACTTCAAATTCATATCCAAATGAATTAAATATATAACTAGATGGGAAGGCACTCAGTACATTCAGCACCGTTCTCAGCCTCTACATGCATTAATCACCTAAAAGCCGACAGAAAACTATTATAAACATGGTATCTAATGCCTGATGAACGGTCAACTAATAATATTATAACTTGTCAAATCAATGTTGCAGATGCAGAGAGCCAGGTAATTTAAAACATTTTTGGTGGGATTATGCTCGAATTAGAGTCCTATGGAGCAAAATGGGCACGTTATTATCTAAGGTGTGTGGGTTTCCTGTAATCTTAAGTGCCCCCCTGGCTAGCTATAAATGTTAAAACATTAACCTTGTTTTAGATAACTATTACATAATCTTCAGGCCAATACGTCTAAAATAGCCAGCAACTGGTTATCGGATAAAATTATAAAAGGGGTAAACTCAAAATTGAGTTGCCTCTGTCTTTAAATAAATATCAGGCTTTCAGAGCCGAATGGGATCTGTGGCTTTCTAGTTCTTAGAACTCGGTGATTGATTAACCACTATCATGTGCCTGTTGTCTCTCCGAGTCTTGGGAGATACTTTACACAACACTATCTCTATCTGAACATCAATGCTTGTCCTACTTGTTTACTTGATCAATTGTTTAAGCTTATAATAGTCTACAGCTCATTTGTCAACTTACTACTTCAGATTATAACTTATATGCTAATAGTATGCATTTAAAGTACCACTGTGCATACTTATAATGTACACTGATTTTATAACTTCTTACTGTTTTTGTAGTGCATATCTTGTGCATTATGTAATGTACGTAAACATGTATGCTTCTTGCATTTCATATGAAGATTTTTTTCAATAAAAACAAATGAGACCAAAAAAAAAAATTAATGAAATTATCATTTTATTATTAAGGATATATTCCACTTACATCTTACTCTACTTCCCATTATATGCCCCTTAAAGGGTCATTGTTTATATAAGGACAACCTAATTCCTTGGATAGTGATTAGGACACTTTAAGTTAAGGATGTTATACTGATGCTCATAGCTGATGCATATTGGATACCTTTCTCACACTCCAAGAATCAAGATAAACTGCTCAGGGGTATTGTGATATAATCATCTGAGTAACTGGTAGGTTATCTTGTCTACGTGCCTTGACCACCACTTCAAGGCAAGGTTCTGAAAGTTTTCCCTGTAGTAGTAGTAGTGATGAAGGGCTAGAAAATTCCAAGTAAGAGAAGACTATGTGAAAAGTTAAGCCAGAAGAATTGCTTAAGACTCTAGAAGGTTTTGACAGGTAGCGAGGTATTTAATTTTGGAGAATTTCTGTTATGTGTACACTGAGGTCAGGAATCAAATAGTGAGAAGGACTTGGGACTTTGTACTGAAAGTGAAGTGTGCTTCCATGTTAATTAGAAAAGGTGTTCACATCCCACACATGCATGTTTATAACTCATCTGCCAGCTCTCGACATGTACAGCGTCTCATTGATGTCCAGGTGTACACTCCATTACACTGCACATATCTGGAGCCAAGAGATGAGCTCTAAATGCACGAGGGAAGTAAGCGGGAAGAAGGTTTTACCATGAGGACTCATTAACTAGGATGGGTCTGTGAAAAACATCCACATGGCAAAGATGCTTCACTGGCATAAAGCATTTTCAAATGTAATTTTCTACTCAAGGGAGCCGGAGATTTTTTAAGTAAAACAAATGGTTTAATTATGTGTATTGTAAACTGCAAAGGCCTGTCATTAGGTTTATAGGCCAAGATCTGATGACAAATCTCCATTAACATTACAATACAAAAAAAATAACTCTCTGTCCTTTGAGGCTATTTTCAGCAGACCTAATAAAAAGGACAGTTTTTTTGGATATAAGAGAAAAATGTCTAGTAAAAGACTCAACGGAGGTTAAAGGAAGCTTGCCTAGGTAGGTGGGTTCATAAAATGTTATTTCAGTTCCCTGTGAGTGTTGTTGTGTAGAACACATTGTATAAAACAGTAAATTACTGGGATCACAATGCAACAAGTAAATGGGGAAAATTGGAAAAATACGATACCAAATATCATTATATAAATGTAAATTCTGTTACAAAATGCAAAAACATGCAAAGATTTACCTTTGAAGTTCCATCTTCTACATCCATTTCAGCTTCCAGTGAGTTACAACCCGTAGTAAAACTGTTCAGGAAAACAGTGATACAGCATTTGGTTATTTGTAACTCTATAACCATGTGTTAGGCAATTTATTAACTATATCAATTAAGTAAAAGTTTTAAAGGAGACAAGTCATATGCTAATGTGTAACTGTGAATGTGCCCTTTGTTCTTAGCCTGGCAAGATGCAGTTGCTTGGGTAGTCTATTTTATGTCATTTAATGAGCAAATTTACTGCCTAATGGCTTTACAATGTTTTTTCGGGTTACAAAGAATTATTATTATAAGCTTCTTTTAGTCATAAGTAAACCTGAGCAAAAATGGTGCGGATGATGTCTGCAAACATACAACATCAAAAGGCATTATCATAGCATGAATATCTATGGTCATATATTTCCCTTCCCTTTACCTTTTTTTAGTTTTATTGTTTTCATATTAACAGGTTCAATTTATATAACTTCTTTATTTTTCATCTGACAAATGTATAAGAAAATGGCTTAATGTGTAGGATAAAAATTAAAGAATTCTAAAAATGTATTTCTTCTTTCAAGGTAATGGAATAGTAAAAACGCTTACACCATTCACCTTACAGTACACAAATGCTCACCCTAAGAGCAAGGTTTTTTTTGCTTTAAGAGATACCATGTTAGTTGATACTATTTTAAGGTATATCTGACATTTTTTTTAATAATTTCCTTTATTGATAACAAACAGCAAGTCAGCAATGAGAATTTCACAAAGAGGGGAGGTGGAAAGAGGGGGGAGAGAAGGGGGGAAGAGGACCTGTGTCATTTGGGATTTACAGTAAACATGAGTAGGTTAAGGACAATGTGTGTCGTAGGCCGTTTGCATTACCACACAGGCACTCAATTGTAGATTGTCTCTTTCACGTATTGTTCACAAGGGGACAGAGAAACCAGGTAATGTCTTAACTGACCTGTTCTCCATGCTCCCAGAGGGCAGGGATCTGACAGCTCTGTAAGGTCCGAAGTTGTCATGCAGTCTGTGTCCTTAATAGAATGTTCCGCTCTGAACTTCCCAGCCTCTCTCCACTGCTTAAAGATGAAGTCCTTGTATCCAGGGGAAAAGTCAGAATGACCAAGAATCGGAATTAGAGGGGATTTCAGGGGCAGAAGTCAGGGGGTATAGCAATGAAATTGGTTGATAGCTAGAGCACAAAGTTGCATCTTTCTCCGGTTTGGCTATGATGTTAATAGTAGCAATGTCTCACTCGGAAGGGAGAAGCCAGCAGCCACTGCATTAAAAGCTTTCATCCAGTGGGGCTCAAGCTGTTTTGCGAACGTCTTGTATTAAGGCAATGAGAAACCATCTGATCCAGGGGCCTTAACGGTCTGTGTTTCTTGTAGAGCATTCTAGAAATCAGGTCCCGTTATAGGGGTGTCAAGGGCCTCTGCCTCCTCATCCGTCAAGGCGATTAGGCCTTATTCTGTATGTATGCGCATATCTTACGTCCGTCTAGTCCGTTGAGATGACGCTTGTTCTAGGTTGTATAATGACTGGGTGTAGGACCACATCCGATGGGTTCTACCGCATTTGTTGCTGTATTCGTAGAAATGTCTTTTACATTAGGCTAGAGTGGTTTTAGCCTTGTCAATCAGTAGGGTTCGCAGGGATTCTCTGTCAGATATTAAAGCAGCCCTAGTGTTGAGAGTAGGTGACCTCTTATGTGAGAGCTCAAGTGATTTAATTCGGTCTAGTAATGTGGCAATGGCTTGGGCCCTTTCTCTCTTGCAGCGACTGCCATGTGTGATTAGGATACTACTACATTGAATTTATGTCCCTCCCATGCTATGCAGGGTTCACGTCCTCCACTGTGGTCCTGTCAAAGTGTGCGGCTATTGATGTTGTCTAAGACCAGGGCGTCCTCCAGGTGGGAGGCGTTAAGCTTCCACTGCCACTGGAAGTCATCTGAGAAGGTGATGTTGTCTAAGGTAGCCCCCCATAGCAGACCTAGGTCTTTGTGTCGTAGGAACAGGTAGTCTAGTCTGGAGTAATAATAATAATAATTCTTTATTTATATAGCGCACACAGATTACGCAGCGCTGCACAGGCATGTCAAATTGGTCCCTGTCCCCATGGGGCTCACAATCTAAACAACCTAACAGTATGTTTTGAAGTGTGGGAGGAAACCGGAGTCCCCATAGGAAACCCACACAAACACGGAGAGAACATACAAACTCTTTGCAGATGTTGACCTGGGTGGGATTCAAACCCAGGACCCCAGTGCTGCAAGACAGATGTGCTACTCACTCAGCCAAGTAATTGTCATGTGCCGTTTAATAACATGTGAAGTCATTGTCAGAGGTCATTGTCAGAGATCAGCTGGTGTTCGTGGAGAAGGCGTTTTATTCTACGCAGGCTAGCATGCATGAGTGCTGATGAGCCAATGGATGTGTCTCCCAAAGGGTCAAGTGGAATATTAATTTTATTGTTATTTTGTCATTTTTGTTATTTTTGTATGATCTTGAACAAAAATACCCAACATTTTATTGCAATGTTGGCCATTTACAAATTGATATTATACCTAAAATATAAAACCACATTTCATTTCATTATACCCCTAGATGAATACTGAAGGAAAAAGTGTGATTCACAACATATGCAAAAAGATTTTTGCCTGGATTTTATTTTACAAGCATTTACTACTTTCATTGTACCACTAGATGAATAATTTCACTTTGGTTCACTTATGGTGGTGCTACATTATTCTATTAGCACTAATCTACTATAAGTGTGGAATGGGGCCTATACGTCACTATTGCTTTATCCTGGAAGCCTTGAAGGGTTTAGTTTCCTAAATGGGTCCCTTGTTGGGGTTTTTACCGTTACCTTTTCCCATAGTCTTTGTAAATGAAAGGTGGTGGCATAAAACTGTTTCAGGAAAATCTACCCACTCATAACCAAATGGTGCTCACTATGTTCTGTGCAATGCTATGTGCCCCAAAAGCAGTTTACTCCCACATGTGGGATCTTTCTATGCTCTGAAGGAAATGTGCAACAAATTAAGTGTCAGGATTCGGGATAAGTGGATCCTCCAGACCCCCACGGGAGGTGGTACTGGCCGACACCTGGAACCGGAATCTAAGTGGCACGTGATCTTCACCAGAGCCTGCCGAAAAGTGGGATGTACTTGCTGTGGCAGGGCACCACCAGGTCATTCCACAGGCACGAGTATCCCGCGGTGGCAGACGAGGTTGAGGTACCTTAGCAGGAGACAGTCTCATGGTCAGGTTCAGGGTCTGCGCAGGCGGCAGAGAAGCAAGGTCAAGTCCAATCCGGGTTCAGCAACGGGAGGTCCAGGTTGATGGGAACGGGAACACAGGAACGGAACACAGGAACTGGAACGCAGGAAATCAGGAGCAGGAACTCACAGGAAAGCAGGAACACACAGGAATGCAGGAACACAGGAGTAGGAACACACAGTAACACGGGAACACAGAAACAGGAACACACAGGAACGCAAGAACACACAGAAACACAGGTATATTGCAGGGAACCTGAGGCAAGAAGCACAAAGATCCGGCGGGGAATGCAGGAAGTAGCTGGCTTTTTAAAATAACTGGAAATTTCCAGCGCCAATTGGCAGTGTGCTGGCCCTTTAATTCTTCGAACGCTGATGCGCATATGCCCTAGGTGGCCTGGACATGCATGCCACGCTGCCGAATCCTGAGCGGGAGCATGGAGAGGTAAGGCAGTATGGGGGCATGACGGGGGCCACGGAAAAGCCGGTGACCAGAGCACGGCACCGGTGTACCCCCCTGACAGTAGCCCCCCCTTTGGCCTCTTTCTCCTTGGTTTGGAGGAACCTCTGTAGGAAGTCACGGTCCAAGATATTGTCCTCAGGCTCCCAAGATCTCTTCTCTCTTCAGGACCAATCCCCTTCCAGTGCACAAAGAAGAACTGCTTCCCTCTCACTGTCTTCATGTCCAGAACCTCCTTTACCTCGAGCTGGAGGAGGAGCTTTCCGAGAGAAATGGTTCAAGATGACAGGCTTCAGGAGAGAGACGTGGAAGGAGTTTGAGAGGCGCATAGTGAGAGGAAGGCGGAGTTTATAAGCCACAGGATTTATGCGTTTTATCACCTCGAATGGTCCCAGAAGGTGTGTGAAACCTTGTAGCTGGGAATCTTCAAGTGGACGTATCTGGATGATAACCACTCCTTGTCATCCAGAGAGAAAACGGGAGGAGGCATGCGCTTCCTATCAGCTCTGGTCTTGGTGCAGACTGACGCCTGAAGCGGGGACTGACGTGTCAGTCATCCTGATGAGCAGAGACAAAATGACGAAGGTAACAGCGCAGAGTCTGATTGATTCTCTCTACTTGCCCGTTAGTCGGAGGATGATATGCGGAGGAGAAGTCCAGCTTGACCTGCAGTTGCTTACAGAGGGAATGCCAGAATCTGGAAACAAACTGGACCCCACGATCTGAGACAATGTCTATGTGGAGGAAGAACAGACTGGCCAGACGAGGAGCTGATGGCAGACCTGGCAGTGTAACAAAATGAGACATCTTCAAAAACATCGTCACCCAAATGGCGGAATTTCCAGAGGAAGATGGCAGATCCGTAATAAAGTCCATGGCCACGTGAATCCACTTGCAGCTGATAACGGCAACAGGAGACCAGCAGGTTTTAGGCGAGATGGCTTGTTATGAGCAAAGGATGTGCAGGAACCCACAAACTCCTGCACATCTTTGACCAGGTCTGGCCACGGATAGTAGCGAGAAATGAAGGCCACTGAACGCTGCACTCCAGGATGCCCAGCCTCTCGAGAGCAATGTCCCCAAGTCAATATCTCTTTCCGCAAAGCAGGTTGGACATATGTCTTGCAAGGAGGGAGCTGCCACAGATCCAATGGAGCAGCAAGAATCAGTCTCTCAGGAGGGATATTATGTTGCACAGCCAGTTCTTCCCCAACAACATCGGAGGCATGAGAGAGAACATCGGCTTTGAAATTCTTCTCAGAAGGGTGGAAGTGGATCAGGAAATTAAAGCAGGAAAAGAAAAGGGAGCGAGCTTGTTGTGGGTTGAGGCGCTGAGCAGTCTGGAGGTACAGGAGATTCTTGTGGTCCATATACGCACAGATTGGATGATGAGCCCCCTCCAGAAGATAGCGCCACTCTTCCAAGGCAAGTTTAATAGCGAGAAGTTCTCGATCTCCAATGGAGTAATTCCTCTCGGCTGGGTCCAATGGAGTAATTCCTCTTTCTGGGTGAGAACAGCTCCAGAACCTACGGAGGAAGCATCTACGTCAAGTTGGAATGGTTTCTCAGTGTCAGGACGTGTAAGGACAGAGGCAGAAGCAAAGGCAGGTTTAAACTTAGAAAATGCTACTTTGGACGCCAGAATTTAGGATAAACGTTCTTTATTGTTAACGCCACAATGGGAGACATGGGAGAGGAAAAATGCGGTATAAACTGCCAGTAGGAATTGTCGAAACCCAGGAATCTCTGTATGGCACGACATCCTACTGGACGAGGCCATTAAAGTACCGCAGATAATTTGGTTGGATCCATCTGTAGGCCCTCACCGGAGATGAGAAAACACCAAGATATCGTCGAGGTAGACCACATAGTCTCCCACGGGGGAGTCCCCTTGACACAAGTTTAGAAGGGCAGTCTCAGCAGAAGACACCCGGGCTGGTTCCTTGAAGATGCTACGTAGTTCAGCGAAGAAAGTGGTAATGTCTGCTGTAACTAGGTCTCCCTTGTCCCAGAGGGGTGTGGCCCAGGCCAGGGCTCTTCCAGAGAGAACACTGATCATGAAAGCCACTCTTGACCGTTCAGTTACGAACTGTGTAGGCATTAGTTCAATATGCAAGGAGCACTGGGTAATAAAGCCTCTCGCATCCACCTCATATTTGGAAGGCATAGAGAGCTTCAGCCTAGATTCTGTGGAAGGTAGACAAACCGAGCAAGCAGATGGAACCGCAGGAACTTGACGTGGCTGCTGGGAGGACAATAGCGGTGGCTTCTCCCAGTTGCTGACTTTGTAAATCTACTGGGACTGCTGGGTCACAATCGCCGGAAGATCAGCCAATTGTGGTAGCGGAATCTCGGCGAAATCCATGGCCAGATCTTAGTGTCAGGATTCGGGATCCTCTAGACCAGAGGTCCCCAACCGCCGGTCCAGGACCGGGCCGTTGGAGTTAATCAGCCGGTCCGCGGCGCTGCTGACAGCTAGCTCCGCGGCCCTGCGCTGCGCCTGGTCAGAGCTCGCTCTGTGTGGATTTATAATGTTTTCTGCCATAGCCGTGACAGCTCCCGGCAGAGAACATTATGCAGGACGGGGTGGGGTGGGTGGTTGCAGGAAAACAAGCCCAGTGCTCCCACTGATTCAGGGAAACAAGCCTGGTGCTCCCACTCATTCTGAACCTATGGTAAGTTGAATCACATTCTCATTATAAATGTCATAATTATATGATAAGTATGCACTAAGCTCCACCCCTCCATAACCACACCCCATATGACCAAAGCCCCGCCCCCACTGGGCCGTGGAAAACTGGTCTAGCTTAAAGCCGGTCTCTGGTGCAAAAAAGGTTGGGGACCTCTGCTCTAGACCACCGCGGAAGGCGATACTAGCCAACACCTGGGACATGAATCTAAGTGGCACCTGGTCTTCACCAGAGCCTGCTGCAAAGTGTCTTGGACTTGCTGCGGCAGGGCACCACCAGGTCGTTCCACAGGCATGACTATGCCACAGTGGCAGCTGAGGTTGAGGTACCTTAGCAGGAGCCAGTCTCGTGGTCAGGGAAGGCGGCAGAGATGCAAGATCAAGTCCAATCATGTTTCAGCAATGGAAGGTCCAGGCAGATGGGAATGGGAACACCAGAAAGGGACACAGGAACATGGGAACTGGAACACAGACGTAGGAACACAGAGAAACACGGGAACACAGACGTAGGAACGCGGGAACACAGACACCGGAACACACAGGAACGCAGGGAAGCTTTCTCAGAGGCATGAAGCACAAAGATCCGGTGGGGAATGCAGGAAGTAGCCGGCTTTTATAAAATTCCTGGAAATGGCCAGCACCAATTAGAAGTGTGCTGGCCCTTTAAATCTTCGAGCGCTGCCATGCGCGCCCTAGATGCCAAATCCTCAGTGGGAACGTGGAGAGGTAAGGCAGTAAGGGGGAATGATGGGGGCCGCAGAGGTGCCTTTTACTTCTATTTTGCTTTAATTCCTGTGAAAAACCGAAAGGGTTAACAAACTTTCTTAAAGTGGTTTTTAAAAGCTGGATGGGGGCATTTCTGAGAATGGATTCATTTGTGATGGTTTCTTATTGCAAAGTCTTTTAAAAAGCTCTTTCTTAATTGCAATAGTCCATAAACACGGTTTCCACATTTTCCTACCTGTTACTATTGTAAGTCTGCTAACATTCTAGAAAAATTTAAGAATGTTTACAATGTTATTACAATATAATGCAGAGTTATGATAAATTATATATATTAAGTAATTTGGATGGTAAGATTGCCTGTCTAAAAAAAAACATTTAAAGGAAAATTGCTGATTTTTTTAATTTTTTTGGTAAACTTCCCCTTTTTTCATAAAAAACATAAATCATATCAACTTACATTTAACACTTACATAAAGCACAGTGTGTCATGAAAAGACAATATCAAAATAACATAGATAAGTTAATGTGTTCTGAAGTTATTATCAAACAAAATGATACATGTCAGGTCTGAAAAACTTATGTCCTGAAGGCCATTTTAGGCTGTGTCCTTAAGGCGTTAAAAAAAGTTTTGCTGAGTCTCTAATGTAGGAGGCATTTGAGGAGATTAGAGGGAATAAAAGGTCTATTGAAAAAGAATGTTACTACCAATAATAAGAACCCCATTTTTATCACCAATTAAAATTGCGGTGCATTGAAGATGAAACACATCATTGAAAGAAATTGGCATATTGTTACTAATGATCCAGTTCTAGGAAAGCCTGCTTCAAAAAAACGGTGTACTATTTTAAAAAGCACAAAACAAAACTCTAAAAATAGAGAAAGACATCAGAATCCCGGGGTTTATTTTTTGCATGTAACAAATGTATAAGCTGCAGCTATAGGGATTGGAGAGACAGAGGGGTCGTAAAATCATGTATAGGAAACCTATATAATATATGCCATTACCTGTCCTTGTGGCTATATCTATGTGCGCAGGACAGGGAGAAAATTAAAACAGAAGTATCTAAACATATCCGTAATATAAAAAAAGGTTTAACCACACTTAGTCTGTCTGCTCACTTTGAAGAAACACATAACAAAAACGATTCACTTTCACTTTCATTGGGATTGAAATAGTTAAGGCAGATTGGAGGGGAGAGGACGTGGAGATAAAACTAAATAAGAGGGAGGCACACTAGATATACTGGGTTAATACTTTACAACTAGTTTGGCTCAACATGGATTTTGAGATTAACAGTTTTTAAAGTAGGTAAGGAGTGAAATGGATAAGATCAGCTTCTCAGCATAGGAATTATTACTATTATTATTAGTGATGATTGGATGCCTTTTTAAAGTTGTTTTTTGTGCACTACCTGATTGATCAGGTGATTGAACCTGAAGGGGAACAGACACTGTAAAATATGATCGGTTTATATTGGTCGGTTTAAATATGATATTTTTGGTGGGTAAAATTTTATATGGTATTTTATCGAAGACGGACTAGAAAGAGAAGTAAATAACTTGTTATAAACATAGGAATGGAATGGTTGAAGGTTTCTTCACATGATGGGATATAACGATGTGCAAATTATTTTGAAATTTTGGTGCATATATTACAATATTGTGTAATCTTTTGTACTTAATAGAGGAGAATTTCTAATATTCATCCTTTTTATGAAAAGTGTATTTTTAAATGTTTGTAGTGAAAGCCGCTTTTGGATTTAATGGAACAGGAGACAAGCCAACGCTATGCCCAAGACAAAGCCAGGAGAGGCGAAACCAAGGGCGGTTGAAGTGTTTGACATTTTGGACAGTTTAACCCTTATTGATATTCACTCTTTTTAGCTCTGTTTGTGAGTAGATAGATAAAAATATTTTGACTTTTATTTTTCTGCACAATGTTCTTTATCCAATTGCCTTTAGGGAATGCTGTGAGGACTTGTTTTGTTTGTGATCTGGACACTCAGTGGCTAGCACTAAAGCCTTGTGGTGCTGGGGTCTTGGATTCAAGTACCAATGCAAAGAGTTTGTATGTTCTCTCTGTTTTGCTGGGTCCCCCCCCCCCACTCCAAAACATACTGGTAGGTTGATTAGATTGTGAGCCCGGTTGGGGACAGGGACTGATTTGGCAAGCTCTGTGAATTTGCAGAATCGGTGTCCACTCTATAAAAAAGCAATTTTTGTCTGGAAATTGGCAACTCATAGGCTACTATAGTGTAGCGATATTTTAACTTATTATACAGCAATACTTGGAAAGACCAGACAGGAATTATAGCATTTACTACATCATCCAGCAAGATCAAAAATCATCATCAATTATACCTTGATTGTAAACTAGTATGTAGATCATAAAAGTGCTGCTGTCCATCAATAGTGCAACGTAATATGTAGATCATAAAAGTGCTGCTGTCCATGAATAGCTCACAATAATACAATAACACCTTGATTGTAAAGGTGCCTGTCTGTCAATAACACCGTGATTGTAAAGGTGCTGTCACTGTACAGTCTTCAGGAAATAAGAAATTATGGGAATGTCTGTGGTACTGCTGCTGTTGGTGCTGATGGAGCTGGTGCTACAGGGAGAGGAGGTGCTCCCTTTCAGCGTGCATCAACTTCCATGGCATTATCTATGCCATGCTAATCCACAGTTGGAAGTGTAGACCCTTCCACCGCACCCCCTTCAAAGTAGCAAAGCCTTTTCAGCCTCAAGTCACTGTGCATTCAGTCATGCAGTATCATGAACTCTCCTAGCTAGGATTCCCAAAAACTTTTGTTGGAGGATGAGGTTGTGGGTGGTGGACTGTCAGAAAAGACCTAGAATGATTATAAAACATAATTGACAATTTCTTTTACTTGCTGTGATATGCAGACTGAAAAGGAGTGCAGCTGTGAGGGATCAGTGGCAGAGGAAGTGAAGGGTGATAATAAGAGCCTAGACCCAAAATGGGTGGAAGGCAATTATACTTTGGGCTAAGTAGTGGTGGCCAGGAAGCCAAAGACAGCTGGCAGAACATGCAAAAGAGACAAGGCATAGGAGTCAGCCCGTATCCACATTTTTTACTTCTGCCTGCACCTAGAGGCCAAGGGAACAGAACAGAACATGTGTTTGCACATTTGCAAGAGGTTCCACCAGTCTATCAGGGCTAATTCTAGCATATTTGCTGCCTGAGGCGAATATTAAAATGCTGCCCCCCCCCCTACTCCTGTTCCATTGTCCGCTTCCTGTTCAGTAAATGCTGAAAACTTTACTAACAATTAACATCCCCACAGACAGCTCACTGACACTGTGTGACTGACTACAGGTTCTGAGAGTTATTGGTGGCATCTAGTACCTTATAGATGACAAGCTTTTCCATCAGGAGGACTTTATTCCCAGTTCTCCAATCCATGACGTATCGCTGCTGAATTCACTACCAGATATCTTCAGCTCCGTGCAGCACATCTCCACCCAGTGTCCCTAAAAAATACCACAGTCGCTTATAGTATAAAGTCTCCTGGATAAAAACACTGCTCCTAAATATATACTGTATATATATAATCATTTATTTTTATAAAGCCCTGCTTTTATATATTTAAAAGCCTCGTTATTCACCCCCCCCCCAATTAAATTATATACAGCTCCCATATACAGATCCCCTCCAGCTTAAATAAAATCTGGCCCCACATATACAGCCCTCCCAGCTTATTAATATACTGTATTCCATATACAGCCTCCAGCTTAGTAATATATTGTATCCCATATACAACAATCCCCGCCCCCCCCAGTACAAAACGATTCTGGCCCCATATAATTTATACAGCAACCTCCTACACCCCAGTATAAAACTATTCTAGCCCCATATAAAATACACAGGACCCCCCCTCAGAAACCTACCCACCCCTACCCCGTTATATCAGTATTTGCCCCTTAATAGCCACATTTAGTTAATAAGAGTAAATTAAAAATAATAAAACTTATACTCACCTTGAGGCAGGCTGATCCCACGGTGCATGGCTCATGGCGGTGTGACGTCATCATCCGCCGCCAATGTCCCTGCATAGAATGGAGCTACGCCAGCAGCCAGATGGGCACTGCGTCGCTCCGCATATAAATCGTGCCTGTGTCTTAAAGAGACAGGCACAATTTATTTAGCTGGTGAGCGATTCGGGCGTCAACGGGTGATTTTCATCTCGCCTCATGGCACATGTGGTCCTACAGTCTATATGAAGGCTTAACCTGAATAGAAGAATTTCCTAATTGCTGGCTTTTGAAATGCTACCATTCAGGCTGGTGGAGATGGACAGCTTTAAAGATCTAATGTCAATTGCTGTTCCACAGTACGAAGTTTCCACCTGCCACCACTTTTTCCCACCCGCCCTGCACCCCAATAGGTTATGGACAAAATGCAGGTTATGCACCTCACAACACATAACACATGTACCACTAAGCAATGTCAGTGACATTACAACTCCTTAACCGGTCGCAAGGATTTGTGTCGCAAGATCAAGCACTCATATGCACCAGAAAGAAGCAGGAGAACTTCGGAGGACCTTGGCACAGCAGCAACACATGCACGATGTTAGTGAATCGCACCGGACCCCAATTCTCGTCGGACAACGCACCGCTGGATCGCGATGGGACCGGGTTAGTAAATCTGCCCCGATGTGTTTAAAAACACAGCAGGAGTAAGTGGTTCATAACTCTCCAATGTATTGATCACAGAGACTATTTAGTGAAGTGAAGAAGGAACCTCTGTTAACTTTACAGAGGGACGTAACACATGTTTAATTAGTGTGGTTATTGATGTGTTCTATATAATCATATGTTAATTCATGCCTTCCTGTGCTGTGCTAGTTCAGAACACCAGGAGGATCATATATTCTGTTGCCAACTATCTACATCTGATTTTTACACACACACTGTCTCATTCTGAATCACACACATTCATTTTCTGTGTAGTCTCCTGTTCACACCTTACTGATCATTGTGTGGGTAGTCTTAGTAATAAGATTGCTATTTCACTGGTCTCAGAAGTGCCACTGACTGACCCACATATATTCGTACCCACTCACTACCTATTGCTGCGAATTAAAAAACTAACACAGCCCCCCACAGCCAGATGTAGATAGTTGGCAACAGAATATATGACCCTCCCGGTGTTCTGAGCTAGCGCAGCACTGGAAGGCATGAATTAACATATTGAACTACATCAATAACACACACTAATTAAACATGTGTTACGTCCCTCTGTGAAGTTAACAGAGGTTCCTACTTCACTTCACTAAATAGTCTCTGTCTCACAGGTTCCGTGATCAATACATTGGAGAGTTATAAATCACTCACTCCTGCTGTGTTTTTAAACACATTGGGGCAAATTTACTTACCTGGTCCAGTCACAATCCCCAATTCGGATGGAGGAGGATGAAGTCCGGCACGATTCATGAAGATCGTGTGCCCGAGTTTCTGCATCCGTCGCTTCCGCACCAAGGTCCGCCGGAGTTCACCTTTTCTTCCCGGTGCTTGTAAGTGCATGTCTTGCGACACAATTATAAATGTTAAATCTTGTGCGTTGTCCGAATCCATCGGGTTCCACCATTTCTGCCGCGTGCAAGCTGGTGCAGATGCGCCAAAATTCAACCACGTGCACCAAATTCGTCCGTTAAATGCGGCGCAAAACATAAATCATCGGGAAACCCTACGTAAACCCTACGTGGACCCTTAGTAAATAAGCCCCATTGTAACATTTACACAGTGTTTCAAGTTGGTAGCGTGCTAGCTACAGTTTTAATCATATATATAAATAAAGATTATATAAAGGTTAAGCATGCCTTTTTTGGCATGTGTTTGTTCAAGTTTAAATTAAAAATCCTGTCAGACAATTTGGCAAGGTGGGATATTTTCCCTTTATTTTGAATACGTTTCACATTCCAAAAATGTCAACTTCAAATATTTCAATTCTCTATTACAGGGAAAATAAACTTGAAATTCTTCAATTCAGCATTCCCAGAATATCAATTTCAAATATTTCAGTTTTGCATTCCTAGAACATCAACTTCAACTCTTTATATTATGCATTCCTGGAGCATCAACTTCAAATCTTTCAATTCCCCATTCCCAGAAGATCAACTTCAAATTTTGACTTTCTGTATTCCTAAAACTTGAATTTTTGAAATTTGTCACAAAATTTGGACAAACCTGTCAAACCCAAATTTCAACAAACCTGCTCAACTATACTAAATACATCTTACAAAAAGGTATCATGAAAAAATCTCTATTTTAAAAAGCATTATTACCACATAGCATTTATCTCTAAGTATGAAGCTGTTAGTAACTTTCTAAAGGAGTCAACAGATGGACAACTAGAACTAGTGATGCCCATGGTGATTTAAAGCCGGCTCTTTGAGTCTAATCTTAAAGAAGAGCTACTATATCACAAATGAATGAAAAGTTTTGGCTTGGATAACAGAACACAGAGTACTAATTATTTTACTGCATACGGTTCAACATGGCTGCTATAGTCAGGGTGTCCAGGCAGACCTCTGTCTGCTGGGAAAACAATCAAAGTAAGATACACTATGGTGAGAAGGCATGCCTATAGAAGCAGTGTGACTCTGGATCATACTCTGGGAGATATTGGCATTCGACTACTTGGCAATAGTGTTTTTCAATATCAGTGGCTTTTTCTAGCAAGATGATGCTCTATGTCACGATGCAAAACAAGCAAATTAAAGGGACCTGCCTAGTTAACTAAATGCCTTTCAAAATGTCTCAGAGATTATGAAGTAAGAGTTTCATGGTCCATAACCAGTAACCAAAGTGGAAATACGCTGAAGAGAAACTTAATAGGTCACTTACTGGGAAGCTAACAATTAAGTAACTTGATACAGGTACATTCACTTATGTCATTCCAATCTGAGTCTGACCAATAGTCATTTACAATACTGTTGGATAGTTCCAGGATATGTAGGAAAAAGCTAGTGAGCACCTAGTACCGACTCTTTTATTGTCTAGACTTATTGTCAATCTTATGCATTTTTGGAATTGACTCATGAATCTTTTTCTATAGATTTATTAATCTGGCCACGACAGAATTCTGTCGTAGTTTGCCATAAAAAACTGTCTAAACCACATTTATAAAGGGTTTTAGACCGTTTTCTGTCTCTCCTATGTCAAGCTTGAAAAAGGGGGCTTGACCTAAGGGGGCCGTGCACCAGAAATACTGCTCAACAGACAGGATTATGTCCTAACTTTCTGGCCTACAGTAAGCCAAGTAATAGGAGGTGCAAAGTACGACTAGACAGTCTTATACTAGGACAGCTCTATCATCCAGCATTAGACACTTATATAAATGTGGTGCAGAATAAGACTGTGTACTCTAACTCTGCACTGTCTAACCTTAGCACACTTTTTATAAATCTGCCCCAGTATTTTTACATTGAAAGCTTTCATGTACACCATAAACATTAGTATGCAAACATTAGAATGTGCTATGCAAATGCCGTGCATTGAACTTTACATAGTGAAATGTAGAAGAGACACACTTTACCTTCTTTTTTTCTTTTTGTAATTTATTACAATTAATTTAGTCTTAGAAAAATGTGTTTAACCAGATAAAAATTATGACACAAAGTTAATCAAACACTTTCCCATGCCAACATCATAAAACACATGTACTATGCTCAACCTGTATCTTCCCATCCTGGGACAAAGGTCATCCTTTTATAAAACATGATATCAAGCAATAGATAATACAATAAAATAATACTAAGCCAGGTATTATAAATTATTGAATCCTACTTTCCATGAATCCAGTATACATTGCCATTTGGTTGGTATACTGTATACAACATAAAATAACCCCTTATCATTGTATCACTTTAAATTTTTGACAGAGCTCTTTTCTTTGTCTATTTACACATCCATATGAGGGTATCCTTCTGATTGGCACCATTTAAATAAGTTTTGCTATGTACTGGGAAGCTGAAAATAAAAATTCAAAGTGCTTTCAAATTGAGAAACACAGATGTACGATTACTCACTGACTCTGTTTATAGGAATTTCACTGTGCAGTTCAAATGGCAAATGATTATTAGGGTGGATGGGTGTACAGGAATACCAAATTTATATAGATATATAGATTATGTATTAACACCTTTCCAATATTTCTTTGCAATTCCATAGCCTTTTTAAGCAGCTACAGCTGCCTAAGAGCTATTTTTTGTGGGATGTGCTGCAGTTTTTATTGATGCCCTTTCTGGAAATGAGAGACCTTTTGATTAGAGAAGATCACATTAAAGGGGTATTTCTACGTTTCAAGTTTCTTACTCAGGATAACAAAATAACACATTCTCTAATTCACTGTTATTAAAAAAAAAATACAGCATTTCAAAGATATAATTCCAACCTGTCTCTATCAGTCCTGGTGTATACAATTTCAGTTGCCCCTAGACACGACCCTGTAACTTCTGACTCAGGGTTGGGTGGTCGCCATCTAAGATTTGTATGTGACCGTGTGGAGCTGCAATTTCTGTCTCTCTCTGCTGTGTGGCTGTAGCCTTCCACCTGCATGGAGCCCACAGTGATCATTTACTGTCAGCACATTGTGAAGAGAGAAGCTGCAAACAACAAACTACAAAGAAATAAGTGATCCAGGGGAAGTGGGAGGCAGGCACAGATCTGTGAGTTTAATAAGAGCTCACAGTGTAACAGTGTAGAAGTCTGTCAGCTTCTGTCTGTCATGCCTTTGTGTAATCTCATGCTTCTCTGATCTGTCTCATCTCTCTTTCTATGCATCAGTGTGTAAGTATAATGTCAGAAGCCACATGAAAGTGTATATACACACCTGTACTCTGATAATGTAACCACATTGTCACCCCACAGAACTAGATGAATAATAATGTGTCTGCTTAGAGAGTCCCCGTCCACACCCCGGGATTTTGCACTGAGCAGTCTAGGGAGTGATAGTAGCTAAAACAGCAATAACACTGAGTAAAATTGTAAAGTAAGGGATTACAATGATATTTATTGTGTAAATATCACTAGGGCATTGAGATGATAGAATTTTCTTTTGTGGGAAAACCCCTTTAAGTTCATCTAATAAAGGTTAGACTGAATTCTAGGTTCATAATGAAATTTTACCCACAAACTAAATATCACTAACTTTTTGTGAGTAGTGTATAAGGGTTTAATTAATAGAAGACATTTTAGACATAATATTTTAGACATGGCTATTGATGTTATAAACGGACACAGCAGCAATGGAGGCTGGTATTCTATCTTCAGGGCAATGGTCAGATCAAGGAGATCCACCTACCACATATGATTGTCTATTGAGTCTCCAGGGAGTCCCCCATTTAAATGGCCATGAGGCGTGTAGCACTGCTGCAAATGTCATTTTAAAATGCAACTGACCTCCAAAGTTCCTGTTGAATCTTTTATCTCAGAGAGAAAAGCATAGGAACCATGAGAAAGGGGTGTTTGGATGAATACAGTGCTGAAACTCCAGCTTGCACCATGTATAAAAAAATGTACTCACCTTTACAAAGATTCCCCAGCCTTCTAGTCCTGGAGGAAAATATCAAGAGCTGGCAATGCAATAATGTAATTGCGCTACCAGCACTGGTCTCTTGCACGGCTGTGGCAGGGCAGAAAGTGTATTACTTTGTGCTCTGTCACAATGTCCTTCTGTATCATAGTGTATTACTAAGATTATTACTTTGTGCTCTGTCACAATGTCCTTCTGTATTATAGTGAGCAGTGAAAGCAGCATGGTCCCCTGACAAAACACAGAGGCTAAGTGCAGGACAAGCGGAGCATCCAGCCAGCCAGTTCACTGCATCAGGGGGAAAGCAGCTCTCACTGTTTAAAATAACATGCAGTTATTTTACACAGTGAGAGCTGGAAACGCACACTGCTTGTGGGCCGGTTGTGGCGGAACCCCCTCTTTACTTTCCATTCTGGTGGTAAATGTCTTTTAAGGATCAAAGATTAGCTCTGTTATTTATACTTGTGTTACTGTACTGCTATCTGCTGGAGACACATGAAGTTACTATTTCTATTTGCATTTTTCCATAAGATGCTTTTTAGCTTTTGAGCAAATTTATTATTTAAAATGGTTTTAAATCAAATCAAATTGATTCCTATGAACAGCCAAAACAACCTCTTTATAAGGCTTCCCGAGAAGCTTTATATCACGAGTGCTTCCGCCACTCTTGTCTCGGGTCGCGGGCTCACCCGTTATCCTGAGTGTGCCCCAGTGCCTTGCAGCATCCTCTTACCTGTACCCCTTCCTGGCTCACATTGGGCGGCTGTGCCTCTGACCAGCAGTTCCAGAAGATTTAAAGGGCCAGCGCACCGCTGATTGGTGCTGGCACTTTTCAGGAAATAGTTATAAGCCGGCTTCTCCCAGCATTCCCTGACAAAGAGAAAGCTTGCTCCTTTGCCTTGTGCTTGTGATTTGATTTCCTTTTGTGACCCCAGTCACCTTCCTCTCTGCCTCTAACCCGGAACCTCTGCCACCTGTCTTGACCTTCTGCCTGTCCCCGACCACGAACTTGCCTTCCGACTCTGTAACTCGCCTTGGCTGCAACCGCAGACAATATTGCACCTGTGGAATGACCTGGTGGTACCACACCACATAGGCTCCGGTCCTAGGTGTCAGCTTGTGTCATCGTCCGCGGTGGACCAGTGGGTCCACTACCCCTGAAGCCTGACAATTTAAACATTTTATGTAAACAGTAAACCCATTTATTAGCATCAGATACTAAAAGGATAATTCATACCATAAGTAGTTTCCACATGTATTCCATTCTTACATGAAGAAAAAAATCTGTATAATACAGCAAACATTAAGCTTGCATAGAGAAATAAGCTCATATAACTCGACTACAATATTATTTGAAATGATCTGCAAATTATCTGAACATAGTCACATTTTGCCTGAGACAAGTCTTATTGAGAGGCTTGAATAGGCGTGTTTAGGTCTTTAGGCAGACCTATTTTGGGTTCTTTTTCACTTAGAAACATGCTTCTAACATAGGATGTTTGCTGCATTATTGCTGATACTAATCTCAGGCGTTAACTGTAAAATGTGATCATTGCACTTAAATGGCGGTGGTGCCCATGGACACCACCATTTTAGGTTAGAACAGCGCTGATCAGTTGCTAAGACTGCCAGGACCCTCACCAAGGATCCTGTTGTGGTCACAGCAAAATATGTATTAGACCTTGCAGGAGATCTTCTACTTACAAGTATCTACTACGAATCCTGTAAGTTTCCAATATACCACCATACAAACATCCAAACAAACGTCCAAATGTCCAGCAGAATATGGTGACCCCCACAAAAAAAAGCAATTTGGAGGGCCCTCATAAAGCCCTGTAAACATAAATTGTAAAAAGGAATTGCTTTTGGAAGATGGGGAGCAAAAACCAGAATTAAAAAAAAAACTAAAAAAGGCCAGGTCATTAAGGGGTTAAAGACTTGCTTAAATTATTAATCCATCAAAATTAAAACAGTGTACCCTGTATAAAAAATTAAATCATGCATTTCAATACAATTTATTGGATCTTATCATAGCATGATTGAGAAGCAACATTATTGGGTTTGAAATGCACAAGATAATATTCCATTCAGTTTTATTATTAATGGTTTACTAATAAATGCACTTTTTTAATACACAAAATGCAAGACTTTTCAGCCGTGCTAATGTAGCATTCAACTTCTGCGCATCTTCCAGGATTTTCTCTTGAGTGAAAAAGACAGAGTGAGTTAAAAAAAACTTCCCTTTTAGTTACTATGGGTCTGTCTCCCATAGTTCTTTGGGTAATTCCCCCCCTCCATTTTCCCACCAAGAATCTTTTCAGATTATTTGCATGTAACTTTAAATCTGTGCAGTAAAGTGAGTGGGAATCAGAAATTCACAAATTAGTTTCGACCCGATTAGCCGAATTTTTTGAAAAAATTCGATTCGGCTGCATGCATTCTGGCTGCAGAGAGCCTGTAGGGTGTTGTAGAATGTTGTGCCATGCTTAAATATGCATAGGGAGCGTGGTTTGGTCTTCAAACAATGCTGTGTTTTAGTATGACACGCAAATGACAGCCGTGGCTCTTAGAATCGCTTCACTCTTCACTTCCATGTTGTTAAAGATATTACACTGGACTCAGACGCCATCTTACGTATTGTCGGACATTTTAAAGATTCAGCATTATTTCACATAACTTTGTGTTGTGATAACTAAAGTTTGGGTTTGTCCCTCAGAACACAAAGACTTAGTGCTCACTAGCAGCACCTAGTGGAAGGTATCCAGGCGAGCACCTGGGAAGTTTCAGTATTTGCATGTAGCCAATAGTATTAGACTCCTTTGTGTGCTTACATCCAATAGTGTTACATTTCCTGGGTGAGAACACCCAATTATAGTTGCTGCTTTCCTAATTACACGCCTTATGTAAAGTCCCTTATGGTTTTCTATAAATGTCGGTTCCTCAATAAACTTATCAGTCTTGTTGCTAACTTCCTGCAAGGACAGGTCTTGTCTTTCCTTCAAGTTAGTCAAATTCCAGCGCTGGACACAGACTCATTTAATTTGAAAGTCACCTTACAATGATTAGGGGTTTGAGCCCCAGATATAAATCTATAAGAATTGGCGTTTCCTGGGTGGCCATACTTTTATGGACATCTAACCATCAAGGTGACCTCCGCAAGAGTCCAGGCGGCCAGTGACCAGAACTGACAATGAGCGCTCGTCGGGGTAAGTCAAGACTATTTCTGTCTACCTTGACTGTAGTTCTGTTTCACTGGCTGAAAGGGACTGGGTAAGGTCATCTCCTTGTGTGATATTATGTACTTTGCCTTACATGTCCATATATAATAGTATGTTCACTATAATTTCGGCAAATTATATCTTGTAAAGTGACTGACAGAGACTGGACGTGACAATGTATGTTGTAGAAAAAGGTCTGCAGTGCCCTCTTGTGAATTGTTGGTGTAGTTCAGAAAGTTTGTGATGGTGGAGATTTTTGTTCATGTAAGCGCGGATAGAATCTGGAAGTTTGCAGAGACAAATTCTGGCCAAATTTACGTATCGTTCCTTTGGGATTGATGCGGCCCCGTGATGCGGAAAGGACAGTAGAGGCAGGAAGGACACTGACGGGAATTTTACAGTTGAGCGTTATCTCCTTGATTTCTGAAGTATTGTGTGAAGGTCTCTAATTTGTACTTACTGATAGTTAGCGGGGTAGTCTGGAGCTGTATGTACGGAGGATATCTATAGCCCTTGAACAAAATCAGGTATTCCACAAAATGGGTAGTGAGCAAAGTAAGACTGTAGCTGGACACTGCAGACCTAAAAAGGCAACTGACAGTGTCACACAGGAAAGGTAAAGAGTGGGTAAAAGGAAGTTATGAGGTATTGAAGTTTTTGGGTATGTTAGATGATTCCCTGAGTGTGCAGAGGTAGGAGACAGCACTTGATGAAAATGGTGGCTGGCTCAAAGACAAAAAGTGGCACACCCAGGCAGAAGGTTGTTTTGATGTAAGTAGAGAGTTAATGACAAAGGAAAGTGGATGGGGTTGATTACTGGAGACTTAGACCAGTGACTACGGACGGACCAGGACAGAGGGACAGGAATCCTAGAGAGTGCCCATTAAAAAAAAAAAAAAAAATCTTTTGGAATGCAGACCAGCACCCTCTTAGACTCCACCCCCGTATCTGGGGGGTTAGAGAAGATGACACGCCTTACCATCTTTTAGTGGTGGCCATCTTAAGACAGTATATTCCCATCAAGTCCCTGAAAGTTAATTGCCTATAACTCTACACTGTAGGCTAGTTGTAGGATAGCAGCTTCACCCTTGAGGCATCCTGGCGGACGTTTGAAATAAAATGCCGGCAGGTGAATATTTTCACCAATTTCAAACATTTGCTAAGGGTCTTGAGTGTGCAACGCTGTTTGTTTATTTTATTTTAAAACTTATTTGATCTTGACAATTGCAGAAAAATTACTAGAAAAAGTGTTGCAATGTCTCTGGTACCTGCTTTCTGGAGTTGAAAGAGTTAATCAGGGTGAGATCTGTGTGCAGCTGGGCTTTGCTTTGCCTTATCTGTGTCTGTGAGAAGTGGCCTTGAAGCACACAGAAAGCATCTGTGTTGAGTGGGGGAAACAGAGCTGACAATCTAAAAGACTTAAAGGAATTTGCTTGTGATAAGAATACAAAGAGACATTACTGAAGTGACTTCCCACACTCTAGGAAACGTAGACGGCCCCAACAAGGCGGGACAAGGGGGTGGTAATGGACAAGGATGTCAGCAAGAATAGTCCCCCTCTTCTGAAAGCCCCCCCAAATAGAGTTAGTGCCTTTCATTGTAGAACTCTTCCCTCTTGGCAAATGTTTTCCTCTCTGTGCCCCTACATGAAGATTTCCAGTACCTATTTGCCTTTACCAGTGTAGTATTCCAGTATATCCGATGTAGATTCCCACAAGGGGGGTAAAACTCCCCCAGCCAGTACTCCATACTACACGGCTCTATAGGGAGTAGACTGGCAGACTAGCCCCTTACTGGATGTTCTCCTTTTCAGTATGCGGAGGACCTACTGTTGTTGTTTGCCAGGATGCATTTATTGACCTTATGTGTTTTCTGTTCCAGTACTGCCAGGAGAAGGTGGTCTTCCTAGGCCACTGCTTCTCAGCCACAGGCAGATACCTGACAGAGGGAAGAAAGCTGTCAGTCCAGAATGTGCCCCTGCCCTGAGGCCCTAAGCCTCTTCACATGTTTCTAGGACTGGCCAGTTCCTTCAGGCCTGGGATAAGGTCTGCCTCCAGCCTGATGTTGCCCCTTGATAATTGAATTGCCTTTTCTCCATTTGCCCTTAGTCAAGAGGCAATTGATGCATTCTATAGCCTTAAGGTGGCAAATCCTGTGTGCCCCGGCCCTAGGCACATCCCACTGGATCAAACTTTTGTTTTATTTTGCACTGAGTATCTAGGCCACCCCACAGGTGTCGAGCCCAGGAACGTGGTGGCCTCCCCAGTGGCCCACTATTAGGGCCGGTTAGACTCAGTCGTGAGGGGAGCCCCTCATGTGTCAGAAGCTGCAGCAGCAAGGCCAGTGAGTTGATCCTAGATTACTCAGTTACAGTGCAAACCCCACATACCTTGCACAGTGTCCTCACCCAAGTACAGACCAAGCATGTGAGCCAAGGACAGACAGCTCAGACTCCAGTGTGCACTCCTGATGCCTCAGGACACACTGATAAGGTGCACAGCTCTGAATCCTTCATTCTGTCGCCAGTCTTCCAGGATTCAGAGAGGGGGGGAGAAGGGTGATTAACTCAGATGTTGAGTTTTTTCTCATAGATGGCTCCAGGTCTGTAGGATAAGACAGACGGTTCTACACTGGATATACAGTGGTCAGTGGCGCACATGAGGTAGTACAAGCAGAACCACTCCCTCCACACAGGTTAGCGCAGGAGGTGAAGTGACGGCACTCAGGGAAGTGCTACAGCTGGTGGAAGGTAAAAGGGCAAACATCTATACTCAAGGTATAGTCCTGGGGTCTAAACACGACTATGAACCCTTATGGAAGGCTAGAGATTTCCTCACCTCTACAGGGACCCCCGTTAAGCATGGAACGCTGGTTATAGAGCTCATGGATGCTCTCTTACTTCCACAAGAGGTGAGGATAGTAAAAGTAAAAGCACACACAGTTTGGTAACTCCACAAGCCAAGGGCAAGTATGTGGCTGACGGGATGGCGGAGGCAGCTGCACAGATGGAGCCCGGAGACTGTCCTGAAGTCTCAGCGGTGAGTTCTGAGCTAAAAGTTTGATCCACAGGTGTTCCAGTCCCTGGTGGCCCGAGAGTCATCAGAAGTGAAGGGAGTGTGGAGGAAAGTTGGAGCCCAGATGCCTATGAGACCTGGATGCTGGGAGAGAGGGTGTGCCTGCCCGGAGCCCTGCACCCGACAGTAAGTCAAGTAGCCTACGGACACATACACATCCAAAATGGCCATGCTAGTGCTCATAAACCATAAGTGGTTTGCCCCGGGCATTACTACCCCTGTCACTAGACTAGTGAAAGCCTGTATAGTCTGTGCCCGCCACAACCCGGGTAAGGTGGTAAAGACCCACGGAAGGTGACACCCAAGCCGCTGTATCCCTTCCAAAGACTGCAGATGGATTTTATCCAGCTACCAAAAGTGGTACATAGGAATACGTGCCTGTGTCCATTGATCTCTTTCCAGGGTGGCCAGAAGCTTCTCTCATGACCAAGGCTACTGCCAGAGCTGCAGCCAAGAAGGTGGTGAGTGAGATTTTTCTGCAGGTTTGGACTTCCAGAGACCATAGAGTCCGGTCGCAGAACCCACTTCACTGGACAGGTAAAGACCTGAAACCTTGTCCCTCCTGGGTGTAGAAGAGGCCCTGCACACCCCTTCCCGAATTAGTTGTGGGTTTGAGAGAATAAATGGCACTCTCAAGTTAGAGATCCAGAAGGCCATGGAAGTAATAGGGAAACCATGGTGTGAGTGCTTTCCTGCTGCCCACCATTCATTTAGGACCACCCCCAACAGAAAGATGGGATTGTCCCCCTTTGAAGTATTTTTTGGGCTATGCACCCAGACTAGGCCTCTACTTCCCATAGACCCTATAGCTGATGGCAGGGAACCAGGTGGAACATGCCATACAGTTGGGCCAGGCCTTGGAAAAGGTCCGCAAAAGTGTTTCTGATTACTTTTTTAGATCCAGTCAGAGACCTCAGGACGCATAACCTGAAGCCTGGAGACTACGTGGTGGTAAAGAGACGCACCAGAGAGACAGTCTGGAGCCTCGCAACGACGGTCCTTTCCAAGTCCTGCTGACCAGCGCCACGTCTGTGAAGCTAGAGGGAAGTCAGCACGCTTCCCACACTTACTGTTGCAAACTTACATATTCTTCTTGCTAGCTGGTCTCTTCTGAGTGACTGTATGCTCAGGGACACCCCAACCATGACTATCACTGTATCTATAGGGCTGACAAGGTTGCCCCCAGGGTAGAAGACTTTACCTACAGTTGGTGCAGACAATGACCTTCTTTAACACTGACAGCACAGGTAACCCTGTATTAGCAGTGTCTGATATGTACTGGATTTGTGGGGATAGGAGAGTCAAGTCAGGCCTAGAGGCTGGGAAGGTGAGTGTACGGTGATAACACTTGTGCATTCCTTTCTCGTGATCCCCAGGGATAAGGTTGATCGGACACATAAAGTAAAGCTAGAGAATCCCAAAGGACTCTGGAGGTCTGAGAGAGAAGCGCCTAGATGACAACGTTTATATAGATACAGTGGGAGCACCAAGGGGGGTCCCAGATGAGTACAAGGCCCACAATCAGATATGGGCAGGTCTAGAGTCCATTATTCCCCAGATTGCTATGAGCAAAGATGTTGGTTGGGTTAACTGGTTGTATTGTAATCAACAGAGATTTGTGATTGTATCCGAGATGCTTCCCAGAACCCCATGGCTTTGGACATGATCCTTGCTGAGAAGGGAGGAGTCTGTAAGATGGTGGGAGTGGCTTGTCGCATATATATCCCAGATGACATCGCCCCCTATGGATCGATTACCCATGCACTTGAAGAGATTGAAGGACTGTCCAGGGAACTCAAGAGAAACTCTGGGGTGGACACTTTGTCCTTCACTTTGTAGTTGGGGGATTGGAAGGGTTTCCTATAAGTGGGGGTGATATTGGGGATTGTGATTTTGCTCTCGTCACTTATTGCATGTTGTGTGGTCCCCCTCATCAAGTCCACCATGTCCCAGATGGCCGTCCAGGTGGTAAGAACCACGACAGGAGAAGTCCCGGTGTGGAGGATACCGTCTTGTTGAAGAACCAGCTTGTTAATAAACCCATAAACTATGGAAACACAATTATGTAATTTGAGTATGCAGGCCTGTAACCCCCGAGTGACTGGCCTCCAGGGGATCTGGTGAAGAGTTAACAAGTCCAGCAGGTAAGGGCTTAGCCTACCTGTGGGTACCTGGAATTTGAGGAGGTCACCCTGGACAAAGTTACAGGCCATGCAAAGCTCAAAAGGGGGGAAATGTTAAAGATATTACACTGGACTCAGACGCCATCTTACGTATTGTCGGACATTTTAAAGATTCAGCATTATTTCACATAACTTTGTGTAGTGATAACTAAAGTTTGGGTTTGTCCCTCAGAACACAAAGACTTAGTGCTCACTAGCAGCACCTAGTGGAAGGTATCCAGGCGAGCACCTGGGAAGTTTCAGTATTTGCATGTAGCCAATAGTATTAGACTCCTTTGTGTGCTTACATCCAATAGTGTTACATTTCCTGGGTGAGAACACCCAATTATAGTTGCTGCTTTCCTAATTACACGCCTTATGTAAAGTGCCTTATGGTTTTCTATAAATGTCGGTTCCTCAATAAACTTATCAGTCTTGTTGCTAACTTCCTGCAAGGACAGGTCTTGTCTGGACACAGACTCATTTAATTTGAAAGTCACCTTACAATGATTAGGGGTTTGAGCCCCAGATATAAATCTATAAGAATGTGCACTTACATAGCCCAACTTCCCCAAATAAGCGAAGCTGGAACGCAGCCTGACAAGGTTACGTCTGTGCCAGCTCGAAAGGACTGAGCTGAGGGCCAAGATCCCACTATAACATCAAAGAGTGCACTCTTTTTACACTGAGTGGCACAATGATATAGTGTGTTGGTGGCATCAAAAGCAGCAGCAGCAGGAGCCTGCAGAGTGGCACAATGATATAGTGTGAAGGTGGCATCAGTAGCAGCAGCAGCAGGAGGAGCCCACAGAGTGGCACAATGATATAGTGTGTTGGTGGCATCCCAAGCAGCAGGAGCCCGCAGAGTGGCACAATGATATAGTGTGAAGGTGGCATCAGAAGCAGCAGGAGCCTGCAGAGTGGCACAATGGTATAGTGTGTTGGTGGCATCAAAAGCAGCAGCAGCAGGAGTCCGCAGAGTGGCACAATGGTATAGTGTGAAGGTGGCATCAGTAGTAGCAGGAGCCCGCAGAGTGGCACAATGATATAGTGTGAAGGTGGCATCAGAAGGAGCAAGAGCAGCAGAGTGGCACAATGATATACTGTGTTGGGGGCATCAAAAGCAGCAGCAGCAGGAGCCTGCAGAGTGGCACAATGGTATAGTGTGAAGGTGGCATCAGAAGCAGCAGGAGCCCGCAGCATGGCACAATGATATAGTGTGTTGGTGGGATCAAAAGCAGCAGCAGCAGGAGTCCGCAGAGTGGCACAATGGTATAGTGTGTAGGTGGCATCAGTAGTAGCAGGAGCCCGCAGAGTGGCACAATGATATAATGTGAAGGTGGCATCAGAAGGAGCAAGAGTGGCACAATGATATAGTGAGTTGGTGGCATCAAAAGCAGCAGCAGCAGGAGCCTGCAGAGTGGCACAATGATATAGTGTGAAGGTGGCATCAGTAGCCCACAGAGTGGCACAATGATATAATGTGAAGGTGGCATGGGAAGCCGCAGGAGCCTGCAGAGTGGCACAGTGATATAGTGTGAAGGTGGTATCAGAAGCAGCAGGAGCCTGCAGAGTGGCACCATGATATAGTGTGGAGGTGGCGGACAATTCCAGTCCCTTTTAAAGATGGTAGGAGGCAGATGGTGCAACTAGCAGCAGATGTGTGGCATCAGGCAGGTGACAGCATCAGAATAGTAGCTGAGGCAGGAAGTTAGAACCCCGACTCATTTCTCAACGTTTGGAGGAGGCGTCATGGCTGATCTAATCTGATGTATTAGGCATTGGTGAGTTGAAATCCTGGCCGATCCAAGCCTGATTCATCTTGATAAAGGTCAGTCTCCCCACATTACGGGTGGACAAGCGGGTTCTCCTGGGGGTAACGATGGCCCCCACCGCACTGAACACCCGCTCTGATGCCACACCACTGGCCGGGCAGGACAGCTTCTCTACTCCAAACTCCGCAAGTTGCGGCCACACATCAAGTTTGGCTACCCAGTAGTCCATGGGATCCTCTACCTCAGGTGGTAAAGTGCTGTCCAAGTAGGCCACCACCTGCTGGTGCAGGGTCTGCTTCATGTCCTGCTGCTGCTGCCGGTGGCGGCTACCCTCCTCACTAGGCGGGTGAAGGAAATTGCTCATTAAGGAAGCCAGACTTAAGCAACTGTTGATGGCACTGCTACTGCTCCTACCCCCCCAGCTCCCCACAGCAGCCATAGTAGTAGTACGTGAGCAATGACTGCCAGGAATCTCCCGGTCAGACCTGACAGAGGATGGACAATGGCGCACATAGGCAGCGGCCAACTGTGTGCTCAGTATTTTTCTATAGTATGCCAGTTGTTCCTTCCTCTCAGCAGCAGGAAAAAAGTCACCCATTTTGGACCAGTAGCGAGGGTCCAAAAGTCATCCCCAGCATGCTGCGGCCCATCTGCGCAAGTGACTCTGAGGGACTCCCGGTCTCCATATCCACAGTATAATGCCACTGTGCTTCTTGGTCATCTGCCTCGTCTTCTACCTCCTCAGGATGCTCCTGCTCCTCCTCTCCTATCAGGAGGAGCAGGAGAAAAACCACACATTGCACCAGACTCTGCTTGTGCTCCATTGTCCTCCTCCTACCTCCAGTTCAGCCTCCACCGGACTCATGTGGCAATGAGATGTAGTCTCCACTTCTCCAGTGCCCTGACCAGACAGATTTTGCAGCATGAGTTCCAGGTCATGAAGCAGTGGAATGACGCTATTCATCCCGCAGTCCTGGCAATTGACAAATAACGTGGCCTCTTCAAAAGGCCTGAGCAAACGGCAGGTGTCACGCATGAGCTGCCAGTGGCTGACATCAAAGTTACACAGGGGAGTACTGCAGTCCGCTTGCATCATCAAAAAATCATTAATGGCTTTTCTCTGTTCATACAGGCGGTCTAACATATGGAGGCTGGAATTCCAACGGGTGGAAACATCGCATATCAGACTATGTTCTGAGGCCATTCTGGCGCTGCAACTCGAGGAGGGTGTGCTTGGCTTTGTAAGAAAGGCTGAAGTGCGTGCACAGTGTCCTGGCCATTTTTAGAATGTCTTGCAGATGGGTGTAAGACTCCAGGAACTTGTTGACTACCAGATTGAACACGTGCGCCATGCAGGGCGCATGGACCATCCCTCCTCGGTGCAGCGCGGACACCATGTTCCTCCCATTGTCTGTCACCATGGTTCCGATTTTTAGTTGTCGCGGAGAAAGCCACACATTGATTTCTTCTTGCATGACACGGAGCGGTTCCTCCCCTGTGTGACTTTGTTCGTCCAGGCAAACCAGGTGTAGAACTGTGTGACACCGCTGTGCCCTGCACATGTGGTGTGAAGGAGCAGCACTTGTGGAGGCTGAGGTGGTGGTGGAGAAGGATGAGGAGGAAACGGACACTGGCGCAGGATCAGCAGTTTGACAACGTGGAGGAGAAAGCGCCCTCTCTTGTTGAAGTTGTTGGTGTGGCTGGGCGGGAAGCACATTCACCCAGTGGGCCGTAAAGGACATATACTGGCCCTGACCATAATTACAGCTCCACACGTCCGCGCTGCCGTGCACCTTGGAAGAAACTGATAAGCTCAAGGACTGGCCCACCTTCTGTTGTACATATTGGTGAATGGCTGGCACAGCCTTTTTGGAAAACAAAATTGCGGCTTAGAACTCTCCACCTCGGTTCGGCACAAGCCATTAGTTCTCTGAAGGGTGGAGAGTCCATGACTTGGAAAGGGAGAGACTGCAGTGCCAACAACTTCGACAAGAGCATGGTCAGCTTCTGCACCTTAGGATGGCTGGACGCATAGAGTTGTCTTTTTGTAATCGCCTCGCTCAACGACTGCTGGCGCCATGCGTAGCGAGGAGCAGGAGCATCTGGACCGGGAGATTATGTCAAAGACAAACAGCTCACTTCGGCAGAGGTGCTGGAGCCTTGACTTGCTAAAACAGCATGTGTGCCACTAGGTGCTGCTGCTGTTGCTGCGCCTGCAGGATGGACCGCATCTGTCACCCGTTTCTCCCAGGCCATCGGATGGTGATGCTGCATTTGTTGGCGCAGGGCCGTGGTGCCAAGGTTAGCTCCCTGGCCACGCTTCACTTTCTGCCCGCAGATACGACATATACCCACGCTCGGCTCCTCTTGTCTTTACTAAAAACTGCCACACCGCTGAGGTAGTAATTTTACCTCCAACACTCTGAGCGACTACTACCGCCGCTGCCTCGCTAAGCCCCTGTGCCACTGCTTATTTGGGCCTGTGAATCAGGATTTGTACCCCGCGGAAGTTTGACTCCCATCCTCGCACTGCTGCCACCCTGCTGACTCACAGCCACAGTAGCGACTTGCTGCCTGCTCTGCAAGCTGACACTCTCGTCGCCCGACGATGAGGAATCCCCTGCTACACCCGGCTCTCAAGTGCAATCAGCTACATCATCATCAATTTGCATTTCCCGGTCACTGTTACTCTCCTCACCGATGTCAGTATGCACAGCCTGCCTACTGCAGGAAGCAGCGGAAGTCTGCCCCACCTCTTCACTGCAAAGCAGCTGCTGACTGTCCTCAAACACTTTGTCCTCGCTGAATAGTGGCGCGGAGCCAAGACCACCTAGTAGCTCTCTGGCTGCGGGAAAGGAACAGGACAGAGCCTGGTTGAGGACAGGTGAGGGCCGCTGACCTGCTCCTGGGCCATGCCAACTAATTGTTGTATCAGAGGAACCTACGGACTCTCTGCTGGGGTTGTCAGATGTTATATTTGAGGAATTGAATGACCTAGTCAACCATTCAACAACCTTTGGGTTGTTGATCAACACACTGCCACTAAATGACAACGGCAGTTCTGGCCTAACAGAGTCACCCCTGCTGCGACATCCACTTACTGTGATGCCACCTCTGCCTGCCCCACCTGCCACCTTTCTGTCTGACATAGTGGTTTATAAACTATGTGGATTTGACAAGTAAATCTGGCTGTAAACTAGAGCCCCCAAAAGGTATTGCAATGTGCGTTATACAGATACCCCACAACTGACAGTGTAATTTCAGCGAAAATCACTGTATAAACTACGTGGATTTGACACATAAATCTGGCTGTAAACGAGAGCCCCCAAAAGGTATTGCAATGTCCGTTATACAGATACCCCACAACTGACAGTGTAATTTCAGCGAAAATCACTGTATAAACTATGTGGATTTCACACGTAAATCTGGCTGTAAACTAGAGCCCCCAAAAGGTATTACAATGTGCGTTATACAGATGCCCCACAACCTTCAACTGACTGTGTAATTTCAGCGAAAATCACTGTATAAACTATGTGGATTTCACACGTAAATCTGGCTGTAAACTAGAGCCCCCAAAAGGTATTACAATGTGCGTTATACAGATGCCCCACAAATGACAGTGTAATTTCAGCGACAATCACTGTATAAACTATGTGGATTTCACACGTAAATCTGGCTGTAAACTAGAGCCCCCAAAAGGTATTGCAATGTCCGTTATACAGATACCCCACAACTGACAGCTCACTACTGCAGATGCATGAATGTCAAACAGATTTCTTCCTATTCGATTTTGTCACTAAATAGAACTGCTATTTGGGGTATACAGATCCCCCTTAAAGAACAACCAGGGATTAGTCCACCAATCGCTACTGCAGATGCATGAAAGTCAAACAGATTTCTTCCTATTCGATTTTGTCAATAAATAGAACTGCTATTTGGGGTATACAGATCCCCCTTAGAGAACAGCGAGGGATTGCAGCAAGAATCGCACAGCACAATAACAGCAGCTGGACGCTACAACATGAAGTGTGAAGTGCTGAGATAGAAAATGGCTGGTTTTATAGGGCTGTGTGACATCACATAAGCCTGCCGGTCACTGATTGGCTTACAGGTCTGCAGATGTCATCGGGGGTGTTGCTTTCTCCTTCCCAGAGTTCTCTGCCCCATGTAACACGTTGTTCTCGCGCCCATTTAGCAGAAACATGAGGGGAAAAAAAACAACTTTGTTCCCGCGAATCAGCATAAACTTCGGCTTCGTGGCGAATCAAATTTTTCCTGAAATTCTAACCGAACTTAGAATCATTAGAATCGATTCGCCCATGTCTACATATGGCTATATACATCCCAACTGAATAAGCATCGCGACAGTGGCCCACTTCAAATGGCTATATCTCCTAAACAGAGACACTATTTACATTTTGGGAAAAGCACATTAGCAATTTTAAAATAAAATGATAATGTAATGTTTTTGGAGCAATGACCCTGACAGTTGAATCAATCACAGTGGTAAAAGTGTGCTATACCAGTCAGAGCAGATGCTAAAGCACCTCTGACATTAATAGCACTAATGATTCTGCCCAACGTGTATCCAAGTTGATATTGGTTGTATTTTAGCTGTTACTGGCAATTGCTGCCAGAATCAAATGCATCTGCATCTTTAAAACAAAAATGCAATTGATCCCAGGAGCACCACTGGAGACTTCTTCTGTAAGCCTCTGCATGGTTCCCTCTGAATGATGATGTTGTCATTGTGTCACCTGCCTTTTTGATAGGAGACAAGTTGGGGGAATCTGCAGGAGGAGGATGAGGCAGCATGACAGGGGACCGTGGGAAAGTTAGAAATATACTGTAACTATTTAAAAAACCTGTAAATTCTAATCCCCCCCCCTTACCGTATAATGCAAAGACAATGGTAAAACTATTTATTTTGTCACTTCTACAGCATCTGTGTACAATGTGTCCTGTAAATAACTAGATCTCATACTGCTGCAACATTATTGGATTACAAAGCAAACAAAAAGTGGCAAAATATTAACGATTAAATTATAAATCGTACTTACCAAGTAACCGGTGACATGGTCCTTAGATATGTGCTCTAGACGTATTGCCAGTTGAGCATTTATTGTGCTACTAGGAAACGCTACAGAACTAAGAAGAAACCTGGTACATATATATTTATACTGCTGCTTTTATAATAAAGGCATTACTTCCTCCTATCTTGTGTAACATTAAGACCAATTCTTTGTTTAGTGATATGTTTCTACACCTAGCAGCAATCACTGCTTACTCAACTAGTTTCCAGTCAATAATCCATGAGAAACAATTAGTTGTTGACAAAGGAATTAGTTTTTTATGTGGCAACACTATATTTTCTTACATTATTCTTTCACAACTGTAGCAGAGAAGATTCCATTCTAGCACCTCCAGTCTACAGATGTATTACTCTTCATTTGGCAGTTATATCAAATCACAGCAGAAAAAAATTCTATTTACTTAACTCATTAGTTGCCATGTTACGAATTATTACATCTGTAGATTTAAGCCAAGTTTACTGCAACTTAAACAGAGTCTTGCGAAAGTATTTAGCCCCCTGGAACTTTTTTGACCTTTTCATACATATCAGGCTTCAAACAAATATATAAAATTGTAATTTTTTGGTGAAGAATCAACAGAAAGTGGCACAAAATTGTGAAGTGGAACTAGATGTATTGGATATTTTAAACTTTTTTTTGTAAAAAAACAAACTGAAAAGTCGGGTGTGCAATATTATTAAGGCACCTACATGAATACATTCATTGTAGCACCACCTATTGCTGTGATTACAGCTGCAAGTCGCTTGTCGTATATGAGTTTTGCATACAGAGAGACTGAAATTCTTGCCCATTCTTCTTTGGAAATAGCTCAAGTTCAGTGAAGTTGGATGGAGAGTGTTTGTGAACAGCAGTTTTCAGCTCTTTCCACTGGTTCTTGATTGGCCTCAGGTCTGGACTTTGACTTGGCCATTCTAACACCTGGAAACGTTTATTAGTAAACCATTCAGTTTTAGATTTTGCTTTATGTTTGGGATCGTTGTCTTGGAAGATAAGTCTCAGGTCTTTTGCAGACTTCAACAGGGAAAATAGTTAAAATTGATGAGAAGATAGATGGTGATTGTCAGGGAAATATACCTTTATCTCGATGTGATGTTGGTTCCAAATCATTGTATAGTACGAGCTGCTCGGTGAATCACTCAGACCTTCACATGTTTGAGAGGATTCCAATTTATTTAGGTTGCAGACAGTTTTTATAGGTCCTTGAGACAAAGGAGCCTATTGACCCTAACCCACATTCCAATAGCCTTCAAGAGGATGTAACTGAAAGATGATCTGTGTACACGGGGGATGGTGGGAAATGGTACATAGTCTTTTCTATCAATAGAGCCAAAGAAAAAGACATATAGAGGGAGAACACAATAGAAAATGGATTCTATCCCTCACAATTCCTCCCTTTTTGTGAATAATTTCAGGTACTGCTCAGGTGGTACATTGACATGTGCTAGTCACACATCCAGGACTTATCTAACCTCTTCACCTGCTTCCCTCCTGAGCATCCTGAACATTATATCACAACACAATTAATTCGGTCCTAATATTAATGGTAAGTTCTCTACACTCTCTTGGCCAAATTGTACATAGGTATAACCAGTCCCTCAGTAGAATTAGGTGTATACCTAGGTTGATATCGCACAATCCTTGGTTTCCTTCGCCACTGTTTTACGACAAGCCAGATTACTACTCTTATGCAGATATAAACAAATACACATAACAAAATGATTTGAAATATTGCTTGCAAAACTCCCATGAGCCACCCAAAAATACCCTTAAACCAATGGGCGGGGTTTAAGGATGCGAATGTGTCAGACCACCAGCTGTCCTTATTACTGTCATGCTCCTTGAGCCATCTATCTCTAAAATCAGCAATTTTTGCTAAATTCGTCTTAATTTGCATGTTGCCTTGAGGATCGATGTAATGACAACATGTTGGCCCTATGACTTGACACATGCCACCCTGGGACGCAGTGATGTAATCTAAAACTAATGTATGTTGGTTGGTTACCACAATTAACTGTCTCTGGGTGACATTTGTCTTATTCACAGCCCCCAAAATCTGAAAAATTTGTTGATCTAGATAATCTGTGGCTTCTACCAATTTATCCCACATCTGCATTATCATAGGATAAATAAAAAGTGTGCTGAAGATTGTGTTAGCTGTTCCCATCTCCACCACATGTGGGCGTCCGTCTGGTCTAGGAAGATTATCTGCTTTTCTCTTGTGTAATGTGTGCTTGGGAATAAGATTTACATTTACATTGGGGACAATAAAAGTGGCAGGAGTAAGGCGAGCCAGTGTACAAACTCCTGTAAAATTGCTAGGAAGCCATTTATAAGCCTGATGGCCACATACAACATATATGTTTTTCGGTACTCCAACGACAGTGCCATTAAAAAGCTCTGCTACCCATCTGACTAGCATGTTCACCTTCAGGATTTCACTCACTTCCTGTTGGAAAAAGGTGTCATTTGAAAGGAAACCTGCAAATCCAACAGTAATACATCATCTCTCATATCTTTTAAAAGGACTTGGTGATGCTTAATGAGCAAGTTATCCCAATCCCCACTCAACATCTCGTTGAAAGTTCTTCCAAGGGGTAATATCAATAGTATCTTAAATAATATTAACATTTGGAGATACAGATTCATCTTCATGAGCAGCTGGATTCAATACTCTTTTGCAATGGCTGGCGTGAATCCAATTAGGCTTCCCTTGTAACTTCACGGAAGTAGATGTGGTCAGAAGGACTTGAAATGGTCCTTCAAAACGTGGCTCAAGGCTTTTTCTCACGTGTCGCTTCAAGACCACCCAATCTCCAGGTTGTAGATTATGTGATCCTCCTACTGCATCATGGTCTGGAATAGAAGCAAAAACTTGTTTATGCACCATAGCTAGAAGTTTTTGCAGGGCTTGGACGTATCCTGTCAATTCTCCATGGTACATCTGTAAAACTTGTGGAAAATATAAGCCCATTCTAGGAGCAGATCCAAAGAGAATCTCAAAAGGTGCGAGGCCTGTTTTCCTGTTGGGAGTGTACCTTATAGAAAATAAGGCCAAAGGAAGATAATCAACCCAGTTCTTCCCTGTCTCTTCCATGGCTTTCTGAATTTTTAACTTAAGAGCCCCATTTAACCTCTCCACCTTCCCACTACTCTGTGGATGATAGGGGGTATGGAAGGCCTGTTCAATCCCAAGTGCTCCCATTACCTCCCTCATCACCTCCCCTGTAAAGTGGGAACCTCTATCACTCTCTATGGTCTCTGGAATCCCAAATCTACAGACTAGCTCCCTCATTAACTTCTGTGCTGTGTTTTTTGCTGTGGCTTTTGTCACAGGATAGGCTTCAGGCCACCCAGAAAAGAGGTCCACACACACAAGTACATATTCATAGCTACTTACATTTGGTAGCTGTATATAGTCAATCTGCAACCTCTGGAAGGGGTAAAGCGGCTTTGGAGTGTATATATCTAAGTGAATCTAAGTGATACTCCATACTTATCAACCACGGAGCATATAGAGTCTTAGCCTGGTGAACCATCATAGGGTAAAGGGCCCTTGGCAGACATTGCTTGTCACCTTTTTGCCATAGTCCACCCTCCGCCTCTTGGGCCCGTATTTTGCTCCAATCTTGTTTCTCACCTTCTGGAGCCTGTTTTCGTAAAGTCTGAAGTATAGACAAAACTACTGGGCCAGCGAGGGTCACGGACTGTACTGATCCAGGCTCCTTTCCCCTAGGCTTTCCTAGTAACCAGTATGGTCACTTCATGTGTTAGAGCTTTATAGGTTTTACCTTCTAGGATGGACCTTTATATAACACTAAGGCCTCTATCAGCTATTTCAAAGTCTCATAGTTGTTGATATACTTACTATATGAAGTTAGGAATCATAAGGAATCCCAAAAGACTCACATTCTTCCCCTCTGCCACTTTACACCCCTCCATCAGTGCCTTCACCTCCGCCTCCTGTACAGACAAGTAGGTTAGGAGTGGTTCTGGTTCTGTTACCTCATGTTGTGTGACCGCTGCACATCTGATGTAGAATTAACCTCATTCCTGGTTTCTAAAGCCATCTACAAAAAAAACTCAAAATGCAGATTAATGATATATTAAAAGGTAACTGGTTCATTAATCATTAAGTTAATAGAAAATTTTAAATACAACCCGTCTACCTCATGTCTCCCCCCTTTGAATCTAGCGAAAATAGTGGAGCTGGATTCAATGTAATAAAGAGGGCACATTATAACCAAGGTTTCTAGTCATGAAGAGGTGAAATACTATCAGGATAGTCCAAAACTACTACAGAAGCTTTTTATACACAGGCAGCAGTAGGATACAAAACCAAGAAGGGTCCAGGTTGTCATGTTACACACGATCAGCAGAGCTTCCGACCTGTGTCCTCTCCTCTGAGGTGCTTGGCTTAAACTTAAATGAGAACAATAAAAAGTGAACAATATATTCCAGAAAAACACAGTATTGGGACCAATGCTGATGTATCAATGCTGTATAATAGGAGACACACAGTATACAAATACCTTAGATCTTATTATAACCTATACAGTCATACTGGGGGCACATACTGGGGGCACATACTAGGGGCACATACTGGGGGACAGCGTTACTGAGCAGAAGCATCACTAGAGACAGTGACGTAGGAGGCTTCTAGGTGTGTTATAACTTCTGCCTAAAAAGCTCCTAATAATAATCACCGTCATAGCTGCTGAATAGGACTAATAGTATGGGATCATAGGGAGGTTTTACTTCTGGTTAAAACATTAAAATTACAGATGTTGCACTGAATCAATCCCAAAATCTGCCATGAGGGTTATCATGAACACACATTCTCATTGTTCCTTTCTTCTCTTAACATTCCAACATGTGCTCCCCCCTCCCCCCCCTCCTGTGTTCACTGAGACAAGGGGGGAGGCAGCCCCCTCCTTCTCCCTGTGGTGTCTGTAGTACTACGTGTCCCAGCATAAGAGAACAAAGAAAGAATCCAACACACCATTGTAACATCTATGATCACTGTATCATCCTACACAAATTGCAAAAACTTTTGACCACACCCTTCAGACTTTAGGTGTATTATAAAGTTTTACACTACATTTCTGTTTTTAAACTTAAATCACAGGATTTCTCAGGTCCAAGCCTACAATGAACAATGTCCACAATTGTGTGCTGTGCTTTCCTCACATCTGGTAACTGATGAAATACCACTAGCACTACACATGATATAGACAAAACACATATTTATCTCTTTGCCATTATCTGCAGGACTGTATAATTGAATAAACTCATACATAGAACATCTACAGTATCTGGCAAGGGTCAGCTCAGGGAATCCAATTGGGACTGCACAACCGTCCAGGAGCTCTCCCCACAGAAGACCAAAATCTGTAACAAATATGTTACTACCCGGGTTTTTGGACTTTGAAGTTCTGAGAGGTGACTCTTAGATAAGCAGCAGTCTCCCACATGTATTCCCTGGGTACTATATCTTAGTTGTCTTCTAAAGTTACAACAATACAGCTAAATACAGCTGAGCGGACTGTGAGATGCAAATCCAAAGATCTTTAGGCAATGCATCATTGCCCATACCACTGGTCTACTAAAATATATCAAAGTGAGAAACATCTGCCCCCTACAGGAGAAACATCTGAATGCTACTTCTTTGTCCTGTTGGAGCCCGCACTTTTTCAAATCTAGTCTTGACTGGATATATTCCAGTGTGGGGGTTGGGTCTAGGTGCCACATTGCATGCACATGTCTCTGCCAGTCTGTTTCTTTGTTTCCATACATCAATTCATCCACCATTTTAGGGTGGAGGCCGAAATTTTTCTGAATGTTGTCTTTTGTCTGTCCAACGTTTTTGTCCGTCATCGTCATAACACTCATACAACACACAATTTCCTATGGCTGTTTCTTTATAACCTCCTCTGGTCACTTCCTCTGTAACTTTCTTCTATCCACTTGCAATTTCCATCATATCATTATTATCATGCAACCAGCCTTTGTTCTTTTAAGAACCTTTCCATTTACCAACATACAAACAACCATCTTTTGATATCCTTGTCCTTTTCCAACATTTTCTGCCATCATTTTACAGCTTCTTTTTTTATCATTCAAGATCCGTACGTCTGGTTTTCCCTCTGAATTGCCTCTCATCCCACCTAGCAATTTTTTTTTTCATCATTTTCCTATATTATATCTCTAGTGCCGGCACACCCTCGCAGCCACTCACTCTTCCATAGGGCAATTTTAACCACTTCTAACTCTAAAAAAATTTTTTTTTTCCTTTTTTTTTTTTTTTTTAAACCGTTTGCCCGTCAAGAAATGACTGCAGTCCCCTTCCATGAAGCAGCTCTGGAACCTACCACACAAAATAAATTTATAAAGTCCGACTGTCCAAACTCAGTCTACTTTGTCTCATTCCAAAAAGCAGCTAGCCTTGGAGACTCTTTAGGTAGGGGCAATTCCTAGCACGTTCTTAAAACCAGTACAATACAGTATCACAATAGCGCTATCAAACACACATGTACAAACTCACACAATACCCATATACACTACCACACATCACAGGGAGTTTTCAAATAAACTAACAAGATTCTTTGGACTGGGCAATATAGGCATGCAACTCACCGGACGTGGGGAAATCTAATCAAGGAGAGACAGAACAATTTGTAAGAAAAAAAGCTTCTTACCTTTTTGTGCAGCTGCATGGTCTGTCTGCCCTGAAAGGATTATCCCTAAATTCTCCGGTAGGCGTCATGCAAACCCAGGTCGCTGTTCGAGCGCCATGTTTTGTCAGGGAAATATCCCTTTATCTCGATGTGATGTTGTTTCCAAATCATTGTATAGTACGAGCTGCTCGGTGAATCACTCAGACCTTCACATGTTTGAGAGGATTCCAATTTATTTAGGTTGCAGACAGTTTTTATAGGTCCTTGAGACAAAGGAGCCTATTGACCCTAACCCACATTCCAATAGCCTTCAAGAGGATGTAACTGAAAGATGATCTGTGTACACGGGGGATGGTGGGAAATGGTACATAGTCTTTTCTATCAATAGAGCCAAAGAAAAAGACATATACAGGGAGAACACAATAGAAAATGGATTCTATCCCTCACATGATCCATCTTCCCATCAATTTTAACCATTTTCCATGAATAAAAACACTTTCTGCAGAATTAAAACAGGCAGGATGGTGCTGCCCACCATCATGTTTGACAGTGGGGATGGTGTGCCCAGGGTAATGAGCTGTGCTGCTTTTATTTTAAACATATCATTTGGCATTTTGGCCAAAAATTTAGATTTTGGTTTTATCTGACCAGAACACCTTCTTCCACATGTTTGGTGTCTCCCAGGTGACTTGTGGCAAACTTTAAACAATATTTTTATAATTATCTTTGAGAAATGTCTTTCTTCTTTTTTTTCCGTTTGTAAATATTAAACATTGTAAATATTAAATAGGATGACATTGTACATCAACCAATACATGTCTAAGCTTTCTTCTTGCCACTCTTCCACAAAGGCCAGATTTGTGCAGTGTACGACTGATTGTTGTCCTATGGACAGACTTTTCCACCTCAGCTTTAGATCTCTGTAGTTCATCCAGAGGGATCATGTGCCTTTTGCTGCACCTCTAATTAGTCTTCTCCTTGTTTGAGATGAAAATTTAGAGGGAAAGCCAGGTCTTTTAATATGGTCACTTGCACAGTGCTATTTAGGGTGTTTGCAGTTTTTGAAATCCTTTTGTATCTAAATCTGACTTTTAACTTCTTCACAACAGGATTATGGACCTGCCTGGTGTGTTTCATAGTCTTGATGATGCTCTCTGTGCCTTAACCCCTTAACGCTTTGCGTCTGATATATAGCGTCCACATGTGAGGGGTTCTCTGCATCGGGGGGAAATTGCATAACAAATTTTAAGATGGGTTTTCTCTTTTTATTTTTTGGAAATGTGTACATTTTAGGGTTAAATGGACGATAACCAACAAAATTTGACCATTCTAAATTTCACCTCCATTTTGATTTAATTACTATAAAGATCTTGACATCAAAATAAATTATCCAGAAAAAAATTATGAAAATGTAAAGCAGACATATGGGAAATGTGATTCAGCAACTTATTTAGCAACTTATTCAACAACTATCTGCCTGAAAACGCAATGATTTTAAATTTAGAAAAAGGCTAAATTTTCTAAAAATTCATCACTTTATATATACAAAACTCAGCCAAAATTTACAACTAAAATGAAGTACAACACATGAGGAAAAAACAATCTCATAATGACTTTAATAAGTATAAGTGTTCAAAGTTATAACCAAATAAAACAACACATGTCAGAATAAAAAAAAATGGGGCTGAGCCTTAAGATATAAACTGGCTATGTCCTTAAGGGGTTAAATAGAACCCTGAGACTATCTCAGAGTGGGCGTATTTATACAGAGACTTGATTACCCTCAGCTGGATTATATTTATCATCATCAGTCATATAGGACAACATTGGATCATTCAGAGATCCTCCCTGAACTTCTGGAGTGAGTTTGCTGCACTGAAAGTAAAGGAGCCGAATAATATTGCATGCCCTGCTTTTCAGTTTATTATTTTTCACATAAGTTTAAAATATCCAATAAATTTTGTTCTACTTCACAATTGTGTCCCTGTCAGGATTCAGGGGTAGTGGAGCCACTGAACCACCGCGGATGATGACGTAAGCCGACACCTGGGAGAAGAGTCTTAACTGGCACCCGGTTTTCACCCGAGTGTGCCACAAAGAAGATTGGACTTGCGGTGTGGTACCACTGGGTCGCTGAACAGGCATGACTTTGTCCGCAGTGGTGGTCAAGGCGATGTACAGAGTCATGAGGCAGAATTGTGGTCGGAGACAGGCAGCACAGGATTGAGGTCATAAGCAGGGCAAAATGTCAAGGCAGGCAGCAGAATAGCGAAGTCGGGGCTGGAACCAGGGTCACAAAGGGGAATTCGCCAAATAATTTCAGGGCATAGGAACAAGCTTTTCACTAATCCGCCAAAGCCATCGCTAAAGCGTTACGGGTAAGTGAGCCAGCCGTTCTGACAGAGGAGCACGGGTGCACCTGTGACCTGGGATATGGGTCACAGGAGCCTCACCCTCTTCTTGGTCTGGAGGAACTTTTTCAGAAGACCACGGTCTAAGATATTGTCTTCGGGCTCCCATGACCTCTCCTCAGGCCAGAGCCCCTTCAAATCAACAAGGAAGGACCGCTTTCCTCTTCATACCCAGGACCTCTTTGACTTCAAAGACATTGGTGTAATCAGCCTCAGTAGGAGGTGCCTGTGGGGGGAAGCAGTTTAGGATAACTGGCTTCAGGAGAGAGACATGGTCGGTAGTATGGTAGGTATGGTAGTTCAGAATGCGCATTGTGGGAAGAAGGCTAAGCTTTAGGGCACAGGATTGATGAGCTTCAGCACCTCAAAAGGACCCAAAAAACGTGGCCCAATTTTGTAGCTGGGGATCTTCAGCTGAACATACTTGGAGGACAGCCACTTTTTATCACCCGGAGAGAAGGTCATAGGAGGCCTAAGTTTCTTATCAGCTTTGATCTTGGGGCGGGCGGATGCCCAAAGTAGAAACTTATGTGTCTGTTCCCAGATGGATTTGAGATCTTAAATCAAATCCTCCACCACAGGAACATCCAAAGGAAACAGACAGACAAAGGGAGAGATAGGCATGGGAGAGTAGACCAGTTGTCATGTCGAGCAAAGACAAACTGCACTATGTAGCAGCCCAGGGTCTGATTGACTCTCTACCCTTGTCCATTAGATTGTGGATAATATGTGGAAGAAAAATCCAGCTTACTTTTTTTTCGTGAATATCTTTGTGCCTCATGCCTTACTGAAAAGCTTGCTTAATTTCTTCACCAAAAATTGACAATTTTATATATTTATGTTTAAAGCTTGAAATATAGCAAAAGGTAGAAAAGTTTAAAGGGCCAAATACTTTTGCAAGGCACTGTAGATATCAAATCATAAACTTTATGTAGTTCACCAGTTTTCTGATATAGAACTGGTGTATTGTGAGTTGGTGTGGGCAGATGCCTTTGGTATATTTATTTCTCTACCCCCCCCCCCCCTACCAGCTCTTGTTTCTGGAGTGTTGTCCAATTCAACTTTTATTGTAAGGTAGGGTGAAACTGGGAACAGAAAGTGCACTTGGTAATGCATACAGGCATGTAGTAATACACTATAATACAGGATATGTAAATACATACATGTGAATGAAAGGTGCATACAACCCAACAGTGAGGATGAACATAGTATCATAGTCCATCAAGTTTTACCAAGGAAAGGAATGGATTGGATGCAGGAGGTTTTTAGGGGAAACAATGCTATTAAACATAACCACCAATGTTATTTAGATGTAAAAAGGCATCCAGACCCTTCTTGAAACTCTCCCTACTGTGACAAGCACCTGAGGCAGGCTATTACACAGATTGACAGTTCTTACAGTAAAAAAGCCCTGTCGACTCTGGTGATTAAACCTTGTATTCTCCAGACACAGTCAGCGCCCCCTTGTCTTTTGATTTGATTTAATCTGGAACAACTTTCCACCATATTCTTTGTATAGATCTTTCATATATTTTTATAAATTAATCATGTCCCTCCTTAGTCGTCTCTTTTCCAGACTAAATAAATTTAGTTGTTTTGACCCCTTGTACAGTGGTAATATTACATCCCTATCCCAAGAGTCCATGCCACTTTTGATACATGACAAAATCTTGCTGGCTTTAAAGGTAGCTGATTCACATTGCATACTGTTATTTAATTTATCTCAAGAGATTCTCCCAGGTTTACTACCCCAACGACATGTTGCATGTGGATTATTAGCCTCCAGGTGCACAGCTTGGTGTCATCTGCAAAAATAGACACAGTGCTATTAATTTCCACCTCTACAACATTAATAAATAAATTAAATAGTAGTGGGCCAAGCACAGAACCCTGGGGTACACCACTTATAACTGATGACCATTCTGAGTAGGAATCATTGGCCACAACTATCTGGATAAGATCCTTCAGCCAGTTTTAAATTCAATTGCAAATGATTCCTGACAAACCAATAGCCCTTATTTTACCCATCAGGCGTCTATGAGGGACAGTGTCAAATGCCTTTGCAAAGTCCAAGAACACAATATCCACTGCTGCTCCTCCATCCAGACATCTGCTCACCTCTTTATAGAAGCAGATCAGGTTAGTCTGACAACTTAGTAAACCCAAGCTGGCTGTCACTTATACATGTATACTACTTGATGTCACATACTCATGTATGTAGTAGTTTACTAAACCGTCCAATATTTTCCCACAATGGAAGTTAAGCTTAAAGGCCTGTAATTGCCTGGCGAAGTTCTTGAGCCTTTTTTAAATATTGGCACCACATTTGCCTTGCGCCATTCACTTGGCACCATACCAGACATTACGGAAGATTTTAGCCAGCAGCACAGCAATAGCAGATCACAGCTCTTTAAGAATTCTGGGGTGTAACCCAACTTGTCCAGGAGCATAGTATAAATTTATATTATTGAGCTTAGATTGGATCATGTTTACATTCAGCCAGTCTAGTATATTACTGGATACATGACCCGCACTGGCACCACTCACGTCAGAAGTTCTTTCTTCTATTGTATAAACTGAGCCAAAAAAACATTTAGTATCTCCACCTTTTATTTGTCTCCAGTCATTAACCCTTTAAGGACGCAGGGTTTTTCCGCTCATTTCTCGCTCTCCAACTTCAAAAATCCATACCTTTTTCATTTTTACGTTTACAGACCTGTGTGAGGGCTTATTTTGTGCGTAACAAATTTTACTTTCCAGTAATGTTATTTATTTTAACATGCCGTGTACTGCGAAGCTGAAAAAAAATTCCAATTTTTTAAAAAAAACGCACGTGCGTCACGTTCTTGTGGGCTCAGTTTTTACGACTTTCACTCTTCGCTCCAAATAACACACCTACTTTATTCTTTGGTTCGGTGCGATCGCGGTGATACCAAATTTATATAGGTTTTATTGTGTTTTAATATATTTTCAAAAATTAAACTAATGTGTACAAAAAAGAAAAAACATTTTTTGTCATCTTCTGAAGCTAATAACTTTTTCATACTTTGGCGCACGGAGCTGTGTGAGGTGTCATTTTTTGCGAAATGAGCCGACGTTTTCATTGCTACCATTTTGAGGTCTGTGCGACATTTTGATCATTTTTTATTTCATTTTTTATGTGATGTAAAAAGGTGTAAAAGTCACATTTCGGACATTTGGGCGCCATTTCCCGTCTCGGAGGTCACCGCCGGCCGTAACCGTTTTTATATTTTCATAGATTGGCCATTTTGGGATGCGGCGATACCTAATATGTTTGTGATTTTTACTGTTTATTATGTTTTATATCAGTTCTAGGGAAAGGGGGGTGATTTGAATTTTTTATATTTTATTAATTTTTTTTTTTCTTTTTTTTCCCACTATTTCTTAGACCATCTAGGGCAGTGATTTTCAACCTTTATTGAGCCGTGGCACACTTTTTATACTTAGAAAATCCTGGGGCACATCACCAACCAAAATAGCACAAAATGACACTAAAACAGTCATAAAAGGCCTCCCTTTACTAATAAAAAAACCTCTAGCGGCCTCCCTTTACTAATTAAGAGCCCCTAGCGGCCTCCCTTTACTAATTAAAAGACCCTAGCAGCCTCCCTTTACTAATTAAGAGCCCCTAGCAGCCTCCCATTAATAATTAAGAGCCCCTAGCGGCCTCCCTTTACTAATTAAAAGACCCTAGCGGCCTCCCTTTACTAATTAAAAGGCCCTAGAGGCCCCCCTTTACTAATTAAAAGGCCCTAGAGGCCCCCCTTTACTAATTAAAAGGCCCTAGAGGCCCCCCTTTACTAATTAAAAGGCCCTAGAGGCCCCCCTTAACTAATAAAAAGCCCCAGCCTCCCTTTACTAATAAAAAGACCCTAGCTGCCTTCCCTATACAAATAATAACCTTATATACTTACCCTTGATGTGTTCTTCCGCGTACCTTCACTCCTAATGGCGATCCGCCCACCTTCTGTAGCTCCTGCACCGCGCGCCTCTGGTCACGTGACTTACGCAACCTAACGTCAGGTCGCGTCAGTCACGTGACATGGGCCGCGCGGTGCAGGAGCTACAGAATATGGGCGGATCGCCGTCGCGGGGCTTGTAGGTAAGTATGGGGCAGAGACACGGGGGCGCGGCGGCATCACTACACCGGGGCACCATAGTTCGGGGAACTTTCCCTGCGGCATACTCAACTAGTGTGCCGCGGAACACAGGTTGAAAATCACTGATCTAGGGTACATTAACCCTAGATGGTCAGATCGCTCCTACCATATACTGCAATACTTCTGTATTGCAATATATGGCATTTTTGCAGGTCATACATTACAATGAGCCACTGGCTCATTGTAACGAACCTGCAGAAGCCATGTAGCCTCGTGTCAAAAGAAGACCCGAGGCTAGCATGGCAATCGATCGCCAAAGACGTTCGGGGGCGCGGCGATCGTAATAAAGATGGCGGCGCCCGCACGTCGCCGTCTTTTAAACGCCGGCGACTTTACCAGCGACGTTGAGAGGGTTAATAGCCGTGATCGGTGCAAGCACCGACCGCGGTTATTAGCGGTGGGGGTTTTCTGCAAAATACAAAAAACCCCACCTTTGTATGAAGAGGACTCAGCCCGTGAGCTCACTTCATACACTCCTTACACCTCTGCGCCGTAGAGCTACGGCGCAGGGCGTTAAGGGGTTAATGCCCCATTTTTAGAATATAGGGGTCCAACCTGCTCTGACCCATTTTTTTTCGCACTGATATACTTAAAAATTTCTTAGGATTTGTTTTGCTGTCTTTGGTCGCCTGTCTTTCATTTTGTAATTTGGATGATTTTATTTCCTTCTTACAGATTTTGGTAAGTGCTTTGTAATTATTAAAGGCTTCAGGTGACCCATCAGATTTATATTTTTTGAATGCCCTCTTTTTAATCACTTATTGCCCTTTTAACTGTAGCTGTAAGCCACGTGGGGTATAATTTAGCCCATCTATACTTTGTAACCTATAGGAATAAATTTAGGAGTATGTGCTGTCTATAGACCAGCATGAAACTCTGGTTTGGGAATAGGAGAAATGCTAATAGAATAATATGCATTAAAACATGACTACAAGGCTAGGTGGCAACTAAAAACATATCAGTGATGCTACTGTAGACTTGTGGATGGAGGATGGCCGAAGATGCTACCATCTCTAATGCAGGTTCTTCAGAAAATGGCTCTTGATTGATGTCAGCAGGCCAAGGGTTAAAACTACAACTACCATAGTATAAAATTGGTATTTTATAGTAACGCATTATGAGCAATTAAGGCTACTAGATGGTGCTGTAACAATTACCAAATAATGGATACTAAATTAACATTACAAAATTGCTGAAGGCATGACACTCCCTACCTGGTATCCAAAGGATACACACATTAAGGTATCTCCGAAGAGAACAACACAATGGGGAAGATTTATCAAGTGTCTGAAAGTCAGAATATTTCTAGTCGCCCATGGCAACCAATTGCAGCTCAGCTTTCATTTTACCAGTGCTCATGAATATTTCAAAGGAGAGCTGTGTTTGGTTGCCATGGGCAACTAGAAATATTCTGACTTTCAGACAGCTTGGTAAATCTGCCCCAATAAGTTTAGTAACTGGTCTGGGGAAAAGTCTGGGTTCAGTTTGTTTACAAACTTTGACTAATACCTTTCCGACTTCCCATCTCCACTTGGGAACACTTTCGTTACAAGTCCTAAAGGCCACTTGTTTCTCTTTGCATGAGATACTTTTACATGAACAACATTGCCAACTTCCATGTTGGGTTTACTGGCTTGCCACTTGCTTCGTGTCTTTAAAGAAATGTTTTGATGCCTCCATTTTTCCCAGAAAGCATCTGCAAATGGATCAAGTCTCTTGCGAGAACTGTCTTTTGAGACATTCTTTAGATTGTGAAGACATTCAAGATGTCTTGCATATGTCTCCTTTTGAATACAGATGATAACCTCTCTGGCTTGTATAAGCTCATTTATAATAAAAGTTTTGAGACGAAGATGTCAATCTTTTCAATGCTCAGATGCAGATGGTGTGCCTTTGAATGCTCTAGCAACAAGAATTAAGCAAGCCATGGCTCTGTTTAACCCATTAACGCTGAGGGCCCCTTTTCATTTTTGCATTTCCCTTTTTTACTCCCACCTTCAAAAATCCATAACTTTTTTATTTTTCCACTTAAAGAGCTATTTGAGGGTTTGTTTTCTGACACAAATTAATTGCACTTCAGTTGGTATTTAATATAAAATGCCATGTATTGGGAAGCAGGAAATAAATTCCAAATGCAGTGAAAATGGTGCAATGGTGCACAAAAACGCATTTGTGGAGTATTCTTGGGGGCTAGGATTTTACCGCTTTCAAATGACATGTCTACTTCATTCTTCAGGTCGGTGTGATCATGTTAGTCATGTCATTTTGTCATACTTCGCTGTACAAAGCTATGGGTGATGTCATTTTTTTGTGACTTTCGATGATGTTTTCAATGCTATCATAAGGTAGCTACCATTAGGACTGTCAGCCTGTGAGCCCTCTCAATACCCCCGCAGCCGGCATGTGACGTAGTAGATCTTCACATGTGGATAAGGGGTTAAAGACTTCCAAGTAGAAAACCTGTTGAAGCGTTCAAACCCAAGTCTTCTATTAGACACTGTGGCAAGTGCAGATACTTGAGGTTGAATCTCTATATCATATCAGTTCATATGTACCCCCATCAAAAGTGTCAGGTAGTGGTTTGTATAGAAATGTTGGTCCTGTGAGCCAAGTAGTGCCTTTAAGATGAGATGCTGCTTGCTCTTGTGGCAAGGTCTACTGGCTTGTAGTCAATGGAGGATCTTCATATAGGTGCATGGGTGGCAACAGGGGACTTTGGATTGCGAGGGGCCCCTGCCTGCCCATACCCAGGCCCTATATAAAGATCCGCCATCAGTGTTTTTTTTTTTAAAAATCTATTCTCACCAGAGGTCGCATTAACGCCTCACCACGCGTCATAGACGCGTGATGAGGCACAATTACTCCCCAAAATAATTGCCATGTGTAAAAGAACGCATGGCAATTGTTCCCTGTAGCGCGCAGGCTGAGCGGTCTGGCATGCGCTGCAAAAGAGGGAAATGTTAGTAGCAGGATAGCAGCGCGCGCCGGGCCGCTCAGCGGGACACGTGACACAGTGTTCTGTGTCAGCAGCGCTCCGGAGAGACCCAGAGTGGGAGTGCAGGTCCCGGGAGACACGTGGACAGCGGGACTGCTGCTCACCGGACTGTAGGATCCCGGCAGGACCGGAGACCAGTGCCAGGTGAGTGCGAGGCGCACCTGTGGAGTGCACCGCCCTCACTGCACTCTGTGTAGTGAGCGTGCTGTGTGTAGTGAGTGTGCTCTGTGTGTGTAGTGAGCGTGCTGCTGTGTGTGTGTATAGTGAGCGTGCTGCTGTGTGTGTATAGTGAGCGTGCTGCTCTGTGTGTGTGTGTATAGTGAGCGTGCTGCTCTGTGTGTACGTGTCTGTAGTGAGCGTGCTGCTGTGTGTGTGTAGTGAGTGTGCTGCTCGTGTGTGTGTCTAGTGAGCGTGCTGCTCATGAGTGTGTGTGTGGTGAGCGTGCTGCTGTGTGTGCGTGTGTGTAGTGAGCGTGCTGCTGTGTGTGCGTGTTTGTAGTGAGCGTGCTGCTGTGTGTGCGTGTATGTAGTGAGCGTGCTGCTGTGTGTGCGTGTCTGTAGTGAGCGTGCTGCTGTGTGTGCGTGTCTGTAGTGAGCGTGCTGCTGTGTGTGTGTGTGTAGTGAGCGTGCTGCCCGTGTGTGTGTGTGTAGTGAGCGTGCTGCTCGTGTGTGTGTGTGTGTGTGTAGTGAGCGTGCTGCTATGTGTGCGTGTGTGTAGTGAGCGTGCTGCTGTGTGTGCGTGTGTGTAGTGAGCGTGCTGCTCTGTGTGTGCGTGTGTGTAGTGAGCGTGCTGCTCTGTGTGTGCGTGTGTGTAGTGAGCGTGCTGCTCTGTGTGTGCATGTGTAAAGTGAGAGTACTGCTCTGTGTGTGTGTGTAGTGAGAGTGCTTCTCTGTGTGTGTGTAGTGAGCGTGCTGCTGTGTGTGTGTGTATAGTGAGCGTGCTGCTCTGTGTGTGTGTGTATAGTGAGCGTGCTGCTCTGTGTGTACGTGTGTGTAGTGAGCATGCTGCTGTGTGTGTGTGTGTAGTGAGCGTGCTGCTCATGTGTGTGTGTGTAGTGAGCGTGCTGCTAGTGTGTGTGTGTGTAGTGAGCGTGCTGCTCGTGTGTGTGTGTGGTGAGCGTGCTGCTGTGTGTGCATGTGTGTAGTGAGCGTGCTGCTGTGTGTGCGTGTGTGTAGTGAGCGTGCTGCTGTGTGTGCGTGTGTGTAGTGAGCGTGCTGCTCTGTGTGTGCATGTGTGTAGTGAGCGTGCTGCTCTGTGTGCGTGTGTGTAGTGAGCGTGCTGCTCTGTGTGTGCGTGTGTGTAGTGAGCGTGCTGCTCTGTGTGTGCGTGTGTGTAGTGAGAGTGCTGCTCTGTGTGTGTGTAGTGAGAGTGCTGCTCTGTGTGTGTGTAGTGAGAGTGCTTCTCTGTGTGTGTGTAGTGAGCGTGCTGCTCTGTGTGTGTGTAGTGAGCGTGCTGCTCTGTGTAGTGTGTGTGTAGTGAGCGTGCTGCTCTGTGTGTGCGTGTGTGTAGTGAGCGTGCTGCTCTGTGTGTGCGTGTTTGTAGTGAGCTTGCTGTTCTGTGTGTGTGTGCGTGTGTGTAGTGAACGTGCTGCTCTGTGTGTGCGTGTGTGTAGTGAGCGTGCTGCTCTGTGTGTGCGTGTGTGTAGTGAGCGTGCTGCTCTGTGTGTGTGTAGTGAGCATGCTGCTCTGTGTGTGCGTGTGTGTAGTGAGCTTGCTGCTCTGTGTGTGGGTGTGTGTTGTGAGCGTGCTGCTCTGTGTGTGCGTGTGTAGTGAGCGTGCTGCTCTGTGTGTGCGTGTGTGTAGTGAGCGTGCTGCTGTGTGTGTGTGTGTTGTGAGCGTGCTGCTCTGTGTGTGCGTGTGTGTAGTGAGCGTGCTGCTCTGTGTGTGTGTAGTGAGCATGCTGCTCTGTGTGTGCGTGTGTGTAGCGAGCGTGCTGCTCGTGTGTGTGTAGTGAGCGTGCTGCTCTGTGTGTGCGTGTTTGTAGTGAGAGTGCTGCTCTGTGTGTGTGTAGTGAGCTTGCTGTTCTGTGTGTGTGTGCGTGTGTGTAGTAAACGTGCTGCTCTGTGTGTGCGTGTGTGTAGTGAGCGTGCTGCTCTGTGTGTGCGTGTGTGTAGTGAGCGTGCTGCTCTGTGTGTGTGTAGTGAGCATGCTGCTCTGTGTGTGCGTGTGTGTAGTGAGCTTGCTGCTCTGTGTGTGGGTGTGTGTTGTGAGCGTGCTGCTCTGTGTGTGCGTGTGTAGTGAGCGTGCTGCTCTGTGTGTGCGTGTGTGTAGTGAGCGTGCTGCTGTGTGTGTGTGTGTGTGTTGTGAGCGTGCTGCTCTGTGTGTGCGTGTGTGTAGTGAGCGTGCTGCTCTGTGTGTGTGTAGTGAGCATGCTGCTCTGTGTGTGCGTGTGTGTAGCGAGCGTGCTGCTCGTGTGTGTGTAGTGAGCGTGCTGCTCTGTGTGTGCGTGTTTGTAGTGAGAGTGCTGCTCTGTGTGTGTGTAGTGAGCTTGCTGTTCTGTGTGTGTGTGCGTGTGTGTAGTAAACGTGCTGCTCTGTGTGTGCGTGTGTGTAGTGAGCGTGCTGCTCTGTGTGTGCGTGTGTGTAGTGAGCGTGCTGCTCTGTGTGTGTGTAGTGAGCATGCTGCTCTGTGTGTGCGTGTGTGTAGTGAGCTTGCTGCTCTGTGTGTGGGTGTGTGTTGTGAGCGTGCTGCTCTGTGTGTGCGTGTGTAGTGAGCGTGCTGCTCTGTGTGTGCGTGTGTGTAGTGAGCGTGCTGCTGTGTGTGTGTGTGTGGTGAGCGTGCTGCTCTGTGTGTGCGTGTGTGTAGTGAGCGTGCTGCTCTGTGTGTGTGTAGTGAGCATGCTGCTCTGTGTGTGCGTGTGTGTAGCGAGCGTGCTGCTCGTGTGTGTGTGTAGTGAGCGTGCTGCTTGTGTGTGTGTGTGTGTGTGTGGTAAGCGTGCTGCTGTGTGTGCGTGTGTGTAGTGAGCGTGCTGCTGTGTGTGCGTGTGTGTAGTGAGCGTGTTGCTGTGTGTGCGTGTGTGTAGTGAGCGTGCTGCTCTGTGTGTGCGTGTGTGTAGTGAGCGTGCTGCTCTGTGTGTGCGTGTGTGTAGTGAGCGTGCTGCTCTGTGTGTGCGTGTGTGTAGTGAGCGTGCTGCTCTGTGTGTGCATGTGTGTAGTGAGAGTGCTGCTCTGTGTGTGTGTGTAGTGAGAGTGCTGCTCTGTGTGTGTGTAGTGAGAGTGCTGCTCTGTGTGTGTGTAGTGAGCGTGCTGCTCTGTGTGTGTGTGTGTGTGTAGTGAGCGTGCTGCTGTGTGTGCGTGTGTGTAGTGAGCGTGCTGCTGTGTGTGCGTGTGTGTAGTGAGCGTGCTGCTCTGTGTGTGCGTGTGTGTAGTGAGTGTGCTGCTCTGTGTGTGCATGTGTAAAGTAAGAGTGCTGCTCTGTGTGTGTAGTGAGAGTGCTGCTCTGTGTGTGTGTAGTGAGAGTGCTTCTCTGTGTGTGTGTAGTGAGCGTGCTGCTGTGTGTGTGCGTGTGTGTAGTGAGCGTGCTGCTGTGTGTGTGTGTAGCGAGCGTGCTGCTCGTGTGTGTGTGTGTAGTGAGCGTGCTGCTTGTGTGTGTGTGTAGTGAGCGTGCTGCTTGTGTGTGTGTGTGTGGTAAGCGTGCTGCTGTGTGTGCGTGTGTGTAGTGAGCGTACTGCTGTGTGTGCGTGTGTGTAGTGAGCGTGTTGTTGTGTGTGCGTGTGTGTAGTGAGCGTGCTGCTCTGTGTGTGCGTGTGTGTAGTGAGCGTGCTGCTCTGTGTGTGCGTGTGTGTAGTGAGCGTGCTGCTCTGTGTGTGTGTGTAGTGAGAGTGCTGCTCTGTGTGTGTGTAGTGAGAGTGCTGCTCTGTGTGTGTGTGTAGTGAGAGTGCTGCTCTGTGTGTGTGTAGTGAGAGTGCTGCTCTGTGTGTGTGTAGTGAGCGTGCTGCTCTGTGTGTGTGTGTGTGTGTAGTGAGCGTGCTGCTGTGTGTGCGTGTGTGTAGTGAGCGTGCTGCTGTGTGTGCGTGTGTGTAGTGAGCGTGCTGCTGTGTGTGCGTGTGTGTAGTGAGCGTGCTGCTCTGTGTGTGCGTGTGTGTAGTGAGTGTGCTGCTCTGTGTGTGCATGTGTAAAGTGAGAGTGCTGCTCTGTGTGTGTAGTGAGAGTGCTGCTCTGTGTGTGTAAAGTGAGAGTGCTTCTCTGTGTGTGTGTAGTGAGCGTGCTGCTGTGTGTGTGTGTGTATAGTGAGCGTGCTGCTCTGTGTGTGTGTGTATAGTGAGCGTGCTGCTCTGTGTGTACGTGTGTGTAGTGAGCATGCTGCTGTGTGGGTGTGTGTAGTGAGCGTGCTGCTCATGTATGTGTGTGTAGTGAGCGTGCTGCTCGTGTGTGTGTGTAGTGAGCGTGCTGCTCGTGTGTGTGTGTGGTGAGCGTGCTGCTGTGTGTGCATGTGTGTAGTGAGCGTGCTGCTGTGTGTGCGTGTGTGTAGTGAGCATGCTGCTGTGTGTGCGTGTGTGTAGTGAGCGTGCTGCTCTGTGTGTGCATGTGTGTAGTAAACGTGCTGCTCTGTGTGTGCGTGTGTGTAGTGAGCGTGCTGCTCTGTGTGTGCGTGTGTGTAGTGAGCGTGCTGCTCTGTGTGTGCGTGTGTGTAGTGAGAGTGCTGCTCTGTGTGTGTGTGTAGTGAGAGTGCTGCTCTGTGTGTGTGTAGTGAGAGTGCTTCTCTGTGTGTGTGTAGTGAGCGTGCTGCTCTGTGTGTGTGTAGTGAGCGTGCTGCTCTGTGTAGTGTGTGTGTAGTGAGCGTGCTGCTCTGTGTGTGCGTGTGTGTAGTGAACGTGCTGCTCTGTGTGTGTGTGTGTGTTGTGAGCGTGCTGCTCTATGTGTGCGTGTGTGTAGTGAGCGTGCTGCTCTGTGTGTGTGTAGTGAGCATGCTGCTCTGTGTGTGCGTGTGTGTAGTGAGCTTGCTGCTCTGTGTGTGGGTGTGTGTTGTGAGCGTGCTGCTCTGTGTGTGCGTGTGTAGTGAGCGTGCTGCTCTGTGTGTGCGTGTGTGTGTAGTGGGCGTGCTGCTGTGTGTGTGTGTAGCGAGCGTGCTGCTCGTGTGTGTGTGTGTAGTGAGCGTGCTGCTTGTGTGTGTGTGTAGTGAGCGTGCTGCTTGTGTGTGTGTGTGTGGTAAGCGTGCTGCTGTGTGTGCGTGTGTGTAGTGAGCGTACTGCTGTGTGTGCGTGTGTGTAGTGAGCGTGTTGCTGTGTGTGCGTGTGTGTAGTGAGCGTGCTGCTCTGTGTGTGCGTGTGTGTAGTGAGCGTGCTGCTCTGTGTGTGCGTGTGTGTAGTGAGCGTGCTGCTCTGTGTGTGCGTGTGTGTAGTGAGCGTGCTGCTCTGTGTGTGCGTGTGTGTAGTGAGCGTGCTGCTCTGTGTGTGCATGTGTGTAGTGAGAGTGCTTCTGTGTGTGTGTGTGTAGTGAGAGTGCTGCTCTGTGTGTGTGTAGTGAGCGTGCTGCTCTGTGTGTGTAGTGAGCGTGCTGCTCTGTGTGTGTGTAGTGAGCGTGCTGCTCTGTGTGTGTGTAGTGAGCGTGTTGCTCTGTGTAGTGTGTGTGTAGTGAGCGTGCTGCTCTGTGTGTAGTGAACGTGCTGCTCTGTGTGTGCGTGTGTGTAGTGAGAGTGCTGCTCTGTGTGTGTGTGTAGTGAGCTTGCTGTTCTGTGTGTGTGTGCGTGTGTGTAGTGAGCGTGCTGCTCTGTGTAGTGTGTGTGTAGTGAGTGTGCTGCTCTGTGTGTGCGTGTGTGTAGTGAGAATGCTGCTCTGTGTGTGTAGTGAGCTTGCTGTTCTGTGTGTGTGTGCGTGTGTGTAGTGAGCGTGCTGCTCTGTGTGTGCGTGTGTGTAGTGAGCATGCTGCTCTGTGTGTGCGTGTGTGTAGTGAGCGTGCTGCTCTGTGTGTGTGTAGTGAGCGTGCTGCTCTGTGTGTGCGTGTGTGTAGTGAGCGTGCTGCTCTGTGTGTGGGTGTGTGTAGTGAGCGTGCTGCTCTGTGTTTGTGTGTGTAGTGAGCGTGCTGCTCTGTGTGTGTGTGTGTGTGTGTGTGTGTGTGTGTGTGTAGTGAGCGTGCTGCTCTGTGTGTGTAGTGAGCGTGCTGCTCTGTGTGTGGGTGTGTGTAGTGAGCGTGCTGCTCTGTGTGTGCGTGTGTGTAGTGAGCGTGCTGCTCTGTGTGTGTGTGTGTAGTGAGCGTGCTGCTCTGTGTGTGTGTGTGTGTGTGTAGTGAGCGTGCTGCTCTGTGTGTGTAGTGAGCGTGCTGCTCTGTGTGTGTGTGTGTGTGTGTAGTGAGCGTGCTGCTGTGTGTGTAGTGAGCATGCTGCTCTGTGTAGTGTGTGTGTAGTGAGCGTGCTGCTCTGTGTGTGCATGTGTGTAGTGAGCATGCTGCTCTGTGTGTGCGTGTGTGTAGTGAGAGTGCTGCTCTGTGCGTGTGTGTAGTGAGCGTGCTGCTCTGTGTAGTGTGTGTGTAGTGAGCGTGCTGCTCTGTGTGTGCGTGTGTGTAGTGAGAGTGCTGCACTGTGTGTGTAGTGAGCTTGCTGTTCTGTGTGTAGTGAGCGTGCTGCTCTGTGTGCGTGTGTGTAGTGAGCGTGCTGCTCTGTGTGCGTGTGTAGTGAGCATACTGCTCTGTGTGTGCGTGTGTGTAGTGAGCGTGCTGCTCTGTGTGTGCGTGTGTGTAGTGAGCGTGCTGCTCTGTGTGTGAGTGTGTGTAGTGAGCATGCTGCTCTGTGTGTGTGTAGTGAGCGTGCTGCTCTGTGTGTGTGTGTGTAGTGAGCGTGCTGCTCTGTGTGTGTGTGTAGTGAATGTGCTGCTCTGTGTGTGTAGTGAGCGTGCTGCTCTGTGTGTGTAGTGAGCGTGCTGCTCTGTGTGTGCGTGTGTAGTGAGTGTGCTGCTCTGTGTGTGTGTGTGTGTGTAGTGAGAATGCTGTGTGTGTAGTGAGCGTGCTGCTTTGTGTGTGTGTAGTGAGCGTGCTGCTGTGTGTGTGTGTGTGTAGTGAGCGCGCGGTGAAGATGATTTTCACGTATAAATAGCATCTGTTAACATTATATACAGCTAGAAGTTTAATATTTTTATTACAAAAAATTTAATACTCCTCCTCGGCTAAAAATACTCCCCAAAAATAGGAGGAGTATTATTACCCTTCTGTAAAAATCTTAGTGCGACCTCTCATTCTCACCTTCTGGCTTCTTCTCCACAGCTCCGTATTCTGCTCTTCCGGCACTGTGTTGGCCCCTACACAATGACATCACTTGGCCGCGACACCACCGTGTCATAGTGATGCGCCCGGGCCGGAAGACCAGAAGACAGGGCCACAGGCTGGGGAGAAGAAGCCGGAAGGTGAGTATAGATTTTTCCAGCAATACAGCAACTCACACACAACGTCTTTGGTTGTAGGATTTCTCTTTCATCTTCTATCTAAAGGATAAGTCAGCTTCTTCAAGACAGAACTAGGCTGTGAAGATTTAGAAACTCAACAAGTTAAGTTCCTCATTTTATCATCATCTTCACTGCCTTCTTATGACAGATTTAATAGTTTTCCGTTGTTCCCCTAGAGAGAAAAATAAGCATACTTACCTTGCTCCTCTTGGCTTTCACAGCTTCTCCAAAGTTTAAGCTCAGAGAGGACCTAAGCTGCACGCTTTAGAACAAAATCGACAAATGCCGACCGTATTGTGCATTTGTTTATCTGGTTGTTAAATTATTCCCAATCCCAGTCCTCCATCCATGTTAAAGCAGTTATATTAGCAGCGGAAAACCGATGACCAGCCAGACAGGGCTACCCCCTGTTTAACCTAAACATCAACCATTGTCAGCTGATCTATGGCAAATGACATCTGCTATGTCCCTCTGAGGAGGCCACTTTGTTGATGATTGATGAGAGGTCCATGAAATTGTGATGATAAACCTTGCAGGCCAGGATGACACAGGACATGGTGGCTTTTGAGGCTAAATTCCCATAGGAGGAAGATATGGACAACAAGCATTACCGTATATTCCGGCGTATAAGACGACCTGGTGTATAAGACGACCCCCCTACTTTCCTGTTTAAAATATAGAGTTTAAGATATATTCTCCGTATAAGACTACCCCTTTTCCAACACATACAAAACACCGGTAAAAATTAAAAAAAAAACAGATTTGAATTTAACATGGTCCTTTTTTTAAATTAAATTCTTATGACATGCAGATATATAGCAAGAAAACTGTCGCTCATAAACATAAGGCATACAACAACATTACCATTACAGCACAGCCCCCAGTAGTATACAGCACTGCCCCCAGTAGTATACAGCACTGCCCCCAGTAGTATACAGCACAGCCCCCAGTAGTATACAGCACAGCCCCCAGTAGTATACAGCACAGCCCCCAGTAGTATACAGCACTGCCCCCAGTAGTATACAGCACTGCCCCCAGTAGTATACAGCACTGCCCCCAATAGTATACAGCACTGCCCCCAGTAGTATACAGCACTGCCCCCAGTAGTATACAGCACAGCCCCCAGTAGTATACAGCACAGCCCCCAGTAGTATACAGCACAGCCCCCAGTAGTATACAGCACAGCCCCCAGTAGTATACAGCACTGCCCCCAGTAGTATACAGCACTGCCCCCAGTAGTATACAGCACTGCCCCCAGTAGTATACAGCACAGCCCCCAGTAGTATACAGCCCTGCCCCCAGTAGTATACAGCACAGACCCCAGTAGTATACAGCACTGCCCAGCATTAAAAAAAAAAATAAACTTATATACTCACCCTCTGGTGGCCCCGATGTGCGGCGCTGCTCCCCCGATGTCCGCGCCGTCTTCTTTCTTCTGCTGGGCGCCGCCATTGATCTTCCCCAGCAGGCGCCTAGTATGACGCGCCGCTGCTGACGTCATACTAGGCGCCGACACGGGGAAAGACATGGCGGCGCCCAGCAGAAGAAAGAAGACGGCGCGGAAGACTGAAGACAGCACAGCGCGGACATCGGGGCCAACGGAGGGTGAGTATTTTCCCCCCAATGTCTTTTTGAGGCTGCCGGCAGCTTTTTGAGGCTGCCGGCAGCCATCGCTGTGCAAACACCCGCGATCGGTGCTAGCACCGATCGCGGGTGTTACCGGTAAGCCTTTGCTGCAATATGCAGCAAAGACTTACCGGCTATGGAGAGGGCTCAGCCCGTGAGCCCTCTCCATGCCGCCGTATAAGACGATTACCGGCGTATAAGACGACCCCAGAGAAGACAGATTTTTCTGTCTTCAAAAGTCGTCTTATACGCCGGTGTATACGGTACTTTAAATGGCCAGGAAATGGGTGCTTTATCAACCCAATAAACTAAGGAGGAGATGCACAATGACAAGAGTGATGGAGGAGACCAGGAGAATGATGCCACAGATTAAGTCTTTCTGCAAGTAATAATGGCAAGGTGATGTTCACTCTGTTATGATGCTGACAACCGTCTGATGATAAATGCCTGTTGCCTTCTGTTCCTCCTTTCATCAGTAAGACTGACTTCAATTTGTCATGCTGTTGCTGTCTACCATTAGACCATGGCCAATGTCACCAGGCCACTACTATGTGAAACGCAACCCTAAACATTGCCACTAAAAGAATATTTAAACCTACCATTAAATTTTAAAACTTGTCTGCTGATATGTTGCAATTATTATGGATATTGTTTGGCTTTACTGCTTACATGTCATAAGTAAAAGCGGTTCTCCGCTTGAAACGCCTTGACGATCATTTACAGTTTCATGGAGTGGTTATGATGTAACCGAATAAAAGATTAATGTTGTCGTGGAACCTGGCTGGACCGTGAATATTTTTCTGAAAATCTACATACTACATACTTTGTTAGGGAAAAGAAAGATATGAGGGAAGGGAAAAATTGTGGGTGTGTAAACTAAAATATAACTATTATAAAATAGTTTCATATTAATTTGTTGAAATGTATCCAAAAACTAGTATGGCTTCACTAGTATCACCATACTTTATGATAGCCAGAGAGGCCGTCAGGTGCCAGCCCAGGACATACAGGAGTGGATCCCCTAATTCTTCCTGTTACTTCCCCTGTAAGAATATGTAACATCCCTCTAAAATACTTTTATAAGAGGGTATTTGGGAGAGTATTATCACTGTATATGCAGCAGTGATATGCCACTGCATCATCTGCTCTCACTTGGTAGTAAATATTATCTGGTGCTACTATTGTCTATGCACAAACACACAAACACATTTTAATTCCATACCTTGCCCTCTTGCTGGGCAGGTACTGGCGTATTCTTAGTCTTCCTTTAAAATGTACAAGTGACTCGTTTACACAAATGTATTTTTCAGGGGTGTAGGCCTCAAAAAACTTGGTGCTAAAGTGATCAAGGATTGGCCTAATTTTATATAAACAGTCAAATGATTGGTCGCTTTGAGGTAGGCACTACGAATTGTTGTTGTAGTGTAAAAATTTTAGAATGGCCTCAAAGCGAGTGAGAGTCATTACTGTGCGATAAATAGGAGTACTATAAAAAATATCAGAACTCCAATACTGTGTAACAGCCACACATGCCAGACCACAATGGGCTAGCAGGGGCAAGTTATTTTAGGATTCTGAGGTTGTGTAGTTACGGGATATAAGGCCTAGATAGATAAACACATATTCCACAGTCTCTTTGAACAGTTTATTCTCAGCAGTATAAACACTTCAGTCACCAACCACAGTAATAATATTCCAATACAAGCTCTTGGGGCTGAGGCAGTGACTTCAGTACCTGATGTATGGAGGCTGAGGTGTCTCTGTGCTCCAGTGTCCTCCCTCTGCAGATGTCTCTGGACCCTCTGGTAGAGGAGCTTCTACAGCTTAGATATATTCTCTCTCTCTCTCTGTCCTGTACAGAAAGGTCTTGTGCTTCCAGCTCTTTCTAATGTGCAATCTTCCTCTCTCCAGCTTTTACAAGGGTGTTTTCTGCTGCAGGTTACTGAAACACAACTCAGTCAGTGGATCTGTTCTGCACTGGTCTCACAAAATGTAACAATTTTGTGTGATGTCAGAAGAAGCTCTGATTAGTTAACTCTATAGTTGCTGTGCTGTAGTGTGAAATGTGTATGTGCACACTTTAAAGAGAACCCATCATGCAAAATAACCTCCCTAATCTAAATATATTTTCATAAACTGCCATTAGAAAGCATTGCCTCTATCCCTTCATTGTCCCTCTACATGCCTGTAAACTTAAGCAATGAGGTCCTAAAGCTGTATGCAAACGACCTGTGAGATGTCCAATGAGTCATTAGCATATTCAAGCTGTCCAGCTTATTCATGAGTGGGAGGCACAGCCACACCCCCAGTGGTTGACTGACAACTGCTCCATTTAATGGCTGCTCCATGTGCTTGCTGGTTGTGTGTGTATGTGAAAGATACAACAGCTCCAGGCAGACATGTTATAGCAGAACATGTAAGGTACTTGTGTAGCTGATGTCTGTGTCTCACACATGTGTATTAGGAGGATGCAGCATGTCAGCAGATAAAGAACAGACACTAGCAATGCTTTACTATACACTACACACAGACAGGAGCAGGGGGAGGAGAGGGGGGGGGGGGAACAGCGGTGACATCACTGCCTCTGACCATGTGACCAACCTCTTTTACATAATAAAGAAAAGAGGATTTTATAATGATTAATGTATGAATTGACTAGATAAAGGCTGTGATGGGATCCTTGTGAGCTGCTCCAACAGGTAGAGGTGACAGGACTAGTGACACAGACCTGATGACAGGTGTCCTTTAACTATGTTTGTGAAGCAAGGATTTAGAGATTATGATACCCCTGTTTTCACTGGGTTACACTCTATCCCTCTGAATTTAATGTCGTCCTTGACATCAGTGAAAAAGTCCTCCCAGTTTTGTTCCTGGTATAGGTTTTTTACCCCTGGTAAGGTTTCCACTCGGTAGTGGACGTCTATACTCCCAGTTGTCCAGTTGGTAAACTGGTTTAAGGCATGTGAACCAGGTTTCCACCGTGGTAGGTGTGTATTACTTGAACTTTCCTTTTTATAAAGTGACAAGGGAGGTGATGACCTAACATATTAATAGATAGAGGTTTATTAATGTTCAGCTAAATTTGGGTCCATCCAGTTATCCTTCTTTGTCACAGTCTCTAATGCGTAGTTAGAAATGGATCCACTTTTATTTTTCCTTTTTGTCTGCTAAGTTCCATTAACTTTAATCAAACAGAACATGTTAGGTTGCAACACAAATTACTGTATGTAACCTTATTGTTTTGTTAAAATAAATAAAAAAATACTTTAAAAAAAAGAAAAAAATAGATAGAGGTTTAAAACTTTAAAGAGGACCTGTCACCAAGAAATTCGGCACTAGGAGCTGTTTACTAACACCGCAGTGTTAGGGTGATGGCACACGTGACGTTTTGAACGCATTTTTGGCCCGTTTTTAAGCAGTCCGTCAAAAAACGTGTGCATTTTTGACCAGTTTAAATTATGATAATTGGTCAAACCTGTCAAAATCGGATGCATCTTCATAAAACGAATTTGTTTTTTTAACGGACTGCTTAAAAACAACCCAAAAACGCGTTCAAAACTCCACGTGTGCCCTTTGAATAATAGCGATATCGGAAACATCTATCAAACACTGTAAGAATGTAAGTGCTAAACCACTCTCAAAGCAGCTTGCTTGTTCATGTCCCATGGTGGAAATAGTAAAAAAAGTGTAAAAAAAAATGTTATGCAATAAAAAATTATTAAATCAATAAAAATATATAAAGAGACTCATAACATATAAAAAGACATATAATGCACAAAAAAAGTCTAAATCTAACAACGTGTAGAATAAAAATAAATAATTATTAAACCCCCATGATGAACACCGTAAAAATAAAATGCCAAAAACCTGCCAAAAATTATGATTTTTACCTATTTAAAAAATATGCAATAAAAAGTGATTTAAAAAATATGTACTCCAGATTGATACTGTTGCAAATTACAACATGTCTGCAAAAAACAAGCTATCAACCAGCTCCATAGCCAAAAAAGTAAAAATGTTATGCCACTTGGAAGACAGTAATACAAAAATGATAGCTTTTTCCCCACATTAGGGTTTTATTTGGCCAATTAAGTAAAACGTGAGAAAATATTTTAAAGTATGGTATCCCCGTAATCGTATTGACCCATATAATAAAGATAACATGATTATTAGACTATACGGTGAACACCAAAAAAAAGGAACAAATCCAGTACAGAATTGATGCTTTTCTACACCTGCCCTCCAAAAAAGTTCCTAAATTTTCAACAATAGGGGATACCAACCCCTGAATGATAACACTGGAAAAAGCATTTCATCCCGCAAAAAAAAATGGCGTAATATGGCCCCAATAACGAAAAAGCTAATGTTTTATAGCCACAAAAGGGGCCAATGAAGAAACTAAAATCCTGGAAGCTGCAGGACGCTCCTTCCCTTCTGTGCCTTGCTGGGTGCCCATAAAACAAGTAATGGCCACAGGTGGGGGGTCTCTGTACTAGGGAGAAATTGCAGAACAAATTGTAAGATGGGTTTTTTCTTTTTTTATCTTTTGGAAATGTGTAAATTTTAAAGCTAAATAATCAACAAAATTTGACAATTCAAAATTTTATGTCTCAAGGGGTTAACAATCTTCCTAATAACTGTTTCTGAGAGTTTGTGGGGTGCAGATTTGAAAATGGGTTGAGTATATAGAGTTTAATGTTTAATATTTAAAATGTCATTAAAAACTGTTTTTATCCCCAAAATAGTCAATTCTGAAAATACGGAAAATCGATTTGTAAGCCGCGTGACATCAAAATAAATTATCCAGACATTTCAAAAATTATTATAATGTAAAGTAGACATATGGGAAATGTTATTCAGCAACTTATTTAGGTGGTAAATCTATCTGCCTGAAAATGCGATTATGTTGAATTTCCAAAATTGAAAATCTTTTTAAAAATTCATCATTTTTTTTGTAAATAAATGCAAAACTTATCAGCCAAAATTTACCACTCAAATGAAGTACAACGTGTGAAGAAAAAAAACAATCTCAGAATTGTTTTGATAAGTAACAGTGTTCAAAAGTTATAACCTTATAAAGCGTGTCAGAATACAAAAAATGGGGCCGAGCCTTATAGGGGTATTCTCGCCAGGGCATTCACATTTAATTAAATTCATATGCTATATCTAAACATTTCAACAATTGAATGTTATAAAAAAAAATGTTCCTTTGTAAAGATAATTTCTCATAAATGTAGTCATGTTGTCCCTTAGAAACGAGATAGCTTCCTCGGATACGACCACCTCACATTTTGGCTGTGGTGACCAGATAGGTGCTATTGTCCACCTGAATTCAGCGTTCATTACCACAGGACGGCTGTAGGACATGCAGCAACTCCGGGACACTTTATATACAAAAACCTTTTGTTTCTCTGTGCAATCCCTCCAGCAGAGTTGGTTGTAACTAAGAACATAGTCTTGTTTCTAAGGGACCAAATAACTACATTTATGAGAAATTATCTTCACACAGGAATATTTTTTTTCATAACATCTAATTGAAGAAATGTTTCTATATGGCAGATTAATAAAACTGAATGTGAATGCCCAGACGAGAATACCCCTTTAAGTTACAAAATAGCTGCGTCCTTAAGGAGTTAATATTTCTGTTTTTATGCATTAAACATCAGATCTTCTAAAAACACGGTAGAAACGTTATCTTTACAACCAAGGTTCTTTTGTATGCAATGTGGTGTTGTAGTATATGGTGGGAAGCTAATGTGCATGGAGCAAGGGAGGCCCACAAAATTTGCTGGTCACAGGCCATGAAAGTCCTTGTGGTAGCCCTGTCAATAGTTATCTGTGTCTTTAGAAAACCCAGTACTATTAAAAGCCAGATTGCCACACAGGACTGTTGCTTGGAGGAACTGCACTTCTAGGAACACACGGGGAGTAATGCACAGAGACATTAGCTTGATGACACCTTTAAGGTAAATTTTAAAAAAATTCTTTATCGGGTTTTTTATTTAGAATATATCTGTACTTTGCTCCACTTAGTTTTTCCCTCAATCGTGACCCCAGACAGAATGATTCTGCTGTTCTCAAGCTGTGAGAATGTTTTTTCTCACCGTCTTAGGGTCCTGTAGGCAGTTTTCAAACTCCCGGTGGGGACGTTCATGTGTATTCTGTTGTCTAAGAGAAAAGACATACAACCTATGGGGGATTTTGTCTGTGCTCAGACTCCACCCTCCTGAAGTATTTGGTGGGATAGCTGTTCCGGCATGCAGGTTTTTTTCCCTCATGAAAGTTTGTAGGCTGATTCTTGATTCCTGGCATGCTCTCCTACAAAATAAAAAAAATACTTTTTCTTTTTAAAAACAGGCTTCCTTAGCTCTAGGAAGTCCTTAATGGTTGGACAAAAAGTTAAAAAGAAAAATAGAGCATGTTCTCTTGGGAACTTCCAGCACAGCAGAATAATTTTTAAACCCTTCTGCTTTGAAATTTCTGAAAATCTTATATTACATTCTTATTATAGTGCAGATTGATGAGATGATAAAAATCTACACGTGGGCTCGTTTATTCACAACAAATTAAGCCCTTTTTAAAAGGCAAAAGATTTGTTGTTTGGAGAGGGTCCCAATAGGTGTCCCTCATGGATCACAAAAACAGGGCTCCATTGAACCCCAAATCAATGGAGTGGTCAAATAGATACACCGCCACTCAATTGACAGAAGTTGTTGAGTACTGTGCTCAACTATCTCCTCCAGTGCCATAGCGACATAGCATAAAATAGAGCACATGGGCAATAAGCTGCTCTATTCATTTTGGGGTCAAGTTATAACCTATACTGTGTAAAAACGTTGTAATTGCACAATATACACATTACATATACAGTGGGTACAGAAGGTATTCAGAGCCCCGTTAAAGTTTTCATTCTTTGTTTCATTGCAGCCATTTGGCAAGACCAAAGAAGTACTTTTTTTTGCTAATGTTCTGCTCCCCATCTTAACAAAGGATCTCCAAATCCAGGTGTGAAAAACGTGCTGCATTATTCCCAAGACGACTCACAGCTCTACCAGCTCAAAAAGCTGCTTCTACTCAATACTGAGCAAAAGATCTGAATACTTATGACCATGTGATATTTCTGTTTTTCTTGTTCAATAAAGTAAAGCAAAATATCTACATTTCCATTGTTTCTGTCAATTGGCTGCAATGAAACAAACAGTGAAAAATGTAAAGGGGTCTGAATACTTTCTGCACTCAGTGTAATCCACATTGCAAACCTACATGAAATTATACAAGTTTTCATCAACTTTTCAGTTGTTTTAGTTGTTTGTTAGTTAGCTGTATTTTAATGAGTCTTATTAAACTATGCAAACACAACTGCGACAGTCAGTGTGCATATAAATGTATCCCATTAAAAGTGAAAAAAATATGTTTTTTCTTTAAATTTGTTTAGAAAATATAGTTCATGCATTAAACATGGGGCTTTTTCGATAGATTTTTATCCACTGCATCTCTTTTTGCATTGTGCATTGGCTGTGCTTGCTCTTCTATTTTAAGCAAAATTTATTAAACCAAATAAGTGGATCAATAAGTAGAAGAGGTATGGTTCTTGGCATTAGATAACAATTTCTTTTCTTTTGTTCCTGAACAAATACACAAAGTACAAAGCATAAAATACTTTCTTGAAAATTACTTTATGTAGATAACAAGAATATTTATATGTATGTACAGGCAGTCCCCGGGTTACATACAAGATAGGGTCTGTAGGTTTGTTCTTAAGTTGAATTTGTATGTAAGTCGGAACTGTATATTTTATAATTGTAATCCCAGACAGAACTTTTTTGGTCTCTATGACAATTGGATTTAAAAAATGTTGGGTTGTCATAAGAATCAATATTAACACTAAAGCTTCATTACAGATACATTTGATAACTGTTACAGCTGATTATTGTAGCCTAGGACTAAAGTACAATAAATTACCAATATCCAGAGGTCCGTTTGTAACTATGGGTCGTATGTAAGTCGAGTGTTCTTAAGTAGGGGACCGCCTGTACCTCTAAACAAATAAAAACAGAAGGCAACAGTAATCCATGTGCCATGCACCACAAAATATAGTATGTACTTACCAGTAATGCAAGGGGAAAATCCTGCACTTTAATTATCTTCGTCAACTTAGAAATTGAGGACCATGATTAAGTCGATTTAGACGAAACGCGTAGGTCTGACTTGTTCGTGTGTTGCTCTATGTGTTGTCAAGCGTTTTTAATATGAAGAAATAAATGCTATTGGATTTTAATGCATTCTCCATGACTATGCTGGATTTCCTTTGGATGTTTGCCTTATCACTGCGTGGAGGGTCCATACGCTGAATATATCCGTGTATCTGGAGGATTGCATACTTAACCTAAAGGTGAGCTCGCCACACCTTTTGTTTTTGCTCAACTTAGAAATTGCAACGCTCAAAATGAAAAGGAGAGAATCTGTGCAAACTGAAGAAGTAGCAGGTGTTGCGGACATTTACAAATAATATGTGTGAGAAGAATAAAAACAACCTTTTTAGCTATGTGAAACCTAAAAAATCAAATCAAATCTTGATAAACAGATTATGTTATTATTTATCACCACTCGCACAGTGACATACATGGATGCCATTAGAGCAGGAATGCTATGACTGGAGTCAGTGGCCCTTCCAATTTCACAATGAAGGAGGTTTTTGGGTGCTGGAGTCAGAGTATTCCCGGTGTACCCTCCCTCATCATACTAACTTTCCATCCATAGCTGTCCCTTCTGAGCATTCCTCTGCTCAGATTGAGACCACATCCACCAGTTCTCTAAATAACACTGAAGAGTGCCTCCCCTTACCCTGGCTGCTTAGCTTATGTCTATGTGACTGCACATGTCGGAATTCAGGAGAAGGGAGAAGGGAGCGGGAGAAGGGAGCGGGAGAAAGGCAGAGACAGCCATGTCTCCCGCCTACCTCCAGCTTCCCTTTATGTTGGTGGTAATGGACCTGCTCTACTCCTATACCTGGATGGGAGAGATGATTTCCCCTTCTCACTATGTCCAGCTATCACAGGAAAGGTACGTTTATATGGTGTGTGTTTGTATATATGTGCGTTACAACAATTTTTTTACAAAAAAAATGGACCATTTTTCCCGGCAGGGATTGTTAATCCAATTTTTTATCCTTAACTGCCATTGGGGGAGAAAATGGGACAAGCACAAAAAACTATAGTGTAGCATTTTCTAGTATAGTAGATTAAAAGAATGGTAAGTGTATGCTCACCTTTTTGTGGTTTTGATCCATCACAACCATGACATGTGCATTAAAGTTACCACAACAGTGGTGCTCTTTTTGCTTGGTGCAGCCTCGTGGGATCCCGATCTTGTTGAAGTCATGCCGAGCTGGATAACTGAAGATCCTAGGGCGCTCCTTTCATGCAAATTCACATATTTATAACACACAAAGATAAATATAAAAATTACACTTACCATATGATTATGGATATTTGAACCTTCATAAACTATTAGAGGGGGAATGCATACCCCACACTGAAGTCCCAAGTGCAAGACAGAGCATCTAACTTCCAGGGGTTTCCTAAGGGTTCAGAGAGCAGAATCTCTGTACCTGTCTCTTTTCCCTGGTGGAAATTAGGTCCATCTCTGGTAGGCCCCATAACCTAATAATATTCCTAAATATCTTTCTGTTGAGCCTCCACTTTCCCTTGTTCAGTTGGTACAAACTCAGAAAATCCTGATCATTTATATGAACAGCTGAAAGAGATCACAGATTTTCCATGGCTGTTGAGAAGATCTTGGATGTCAATTTCATCAGTGAATTGATATTTAAGATCTTCTCAATAGCCATGGAAAATCTGCCCTTCCACCAGATCTGTTTAAAAAGGTGAAATCCGTCACATTGTCTGACATCACCTTTAGACCTGTGCCTCTTAATAATGGAAAGTGCAGATTTTAAGGCTTCTATAATGGCTTTCAATTTCCGGTAAATGATTGTAGATGATTCCAGTGTCAGGATTTGAACCAGCGTCTTTTGGCCTGATTGGTTCTCTACCACTGTACTACATAGCCTGATCGTTTTCTACCTGTCTTTTTGTTGCTGTGTTTCTGCATTACCTTCTGCTGTTTTTAGTTCTCATCAGTGTTAATTTGTTATATCCTATAGGGCAGTGGTGGCGAACCTATGGCACTGGTGCCAGAGGCGGCACTCAGAGCCTTTTTTGTGGGCACTCGGGCCATCAACCCAGCACACCAGACAGGTCTCAAAGAACCTTCCTGCAGTTCCAGCAACATAAAAGATGCTGCTTTCAGTCATATATTAAAGTGATACTTACTTCACTGCTTGGGACTATAGGAAAAGGGAGAATGAGTAGACAGGACCGAATTATCTTTGGAGGACCTTCTGCTGAGTACTGAGGGACACTGGAAAGAAGCTAAAATGATGCAGATTTTCCAAAGAAGGCCAATATGATCGAACATTGTTGAGGAACAGGGAGCAATAAGTTACTGCTTTAATTTTTGGTTGGCACCTCGCAATAAATAAGGGGGGGTGGGGTGTTTGGGTTGCAGTTTGGGCACTCGGACGCTAAAAGGTTCGCCATCACTGCTATAGGGAGTGGCCAGGCTCCATTTAAGGCTGGTTTTGTCTTTCAGTATTTGCAAGGTATTGTTGAATCAGCAGCTTATCTCTGGCTCTGTTCTGTTGGAACATCTATACTTTCTAGTAGCTGGTCTACTTGACAGTGGTGAGAGATTCTGTGAAGTTTGTCTGTTCTCTTGTATTCCTGTCTGTTCCCCTTTGTCTGTGTTTATTAGTGAATGTTTTGTGGATCTGCTCTGATTGTTAGCCATTATTCCTGTCCTCCCTATTCCCCTCCTTCCTGTATTCCGCCTTGGTTGTGTGTTGGTTTCTAGTTTGGCAAGTTTTTCTTACAGCAATCGTTTTGTTAGTACACTAGTCCCTAGTATCCTCTAGACTAGACTTTTGTATTGGGTAAAAGGGAAGATTTGTCTACTATCCACCCCAGTTGTTCTAGGGTTTTCTGAACACTGTAAGCTGTTCTTCCACTGCTACCTTTGAATCACCCACTAAAAGAAAATAAATAAGGTTTAAAAAGGCCCATCATTTCTTATGAATGAGGCCATCTCCAAAATCCTGGGCACTACTGCTATCCCAAAGGGAAGCACACTGTAGATTTTTCTCTCTTTCCTAGAAATAGACTGCCATTCTCAGGTATTTCTGTAATTATTTAATTATTTGTAAATTGAGACGTGGTAATAGAAGTCCGACAGGTCTATAGATGCCATGTAACAACCCTGATATAGTAGATTTATAGTTCATCTCAACTTCTACATTTTGAACCTAATACTTTTCAGGTACTTGTTTAACCCCTTCACGCTCCGCGGCGGATATATCCGCCATCGAGCGCAGTGAGTTAGCGCTCGATGGCGGATATATCCGCCAGCGGCGCGACATGTTCAAATTCGGTCATCCCGTCGCAAGACGGGATGACCGACCGCCGAAACCTGGCGGGATCGCGAGGGGACATCCCCCTTCTGACATCACAGGACCTGTCATGTCGGTCCTGTGATGTCGATCGCTGCGATTGGCCCGTCTTTACAGACGGCCAATTGCAGCGATCGGAGGCTGCAGGCTGGCGGCTCCGGGGTTAATGACGTCATCCCGTCGCGAGACGGGATGACAAAACCCCGGAGCATGCTGGGATCGAGAGGGGACGTCCCCCTCTGACATCACAGGACCGATCTGATTGGTCCTGTGATGTAGATCGCTGTGATTGGCCCGTCTGTTCAGACTGGCCAATCACAGCGATCAGTGACTGTGGAGGGCAGACCCAACACCCTCCATGCTCTCCAACGCCGCCATTCTGCATTTGGTAGTGTTGGAGAGCAGAGGGTTTTAGGATCTGTCCTGTAAAAGTGAAAAACTACTACACCCATCCTCCATCCCCTCCCAGTGTAATCCCACTTCCCTGTACTATCCCCCCCATCATCTGTATTCCCTTTCCCCCCAAACCGCACTTTTAAGTGCGAAGTGTGTGGAGTAGGAGTTTAGTGGAGGAGAAGGCGTTAGTGGAGGAGAAGGCGTGTGGTGGAGGAGAAGGCGTTAGTGGAGGAGAAGGCGTGTGGTGGAGGAGAAGGCGTGTGGTGGAGGAGAAGGCGTGTGGTGGAGGAGAAGGCATGTGGTGGAGGAGAAGGCGTGTGTGGTGGAGAAGGTGTTGTGAGGAGGAGAAGGCGTTGTGAGGAGGAGAAGGCGTTGTGAGGAGGAGAAGGCGTTGTGAGGAGGAGAAGGAGTGTAGTGGAGGAGAAGGAGTGTAGTGGAGGAGAAGGCGTTGTGAGGAGGAGAAGGCGTTGTGAGGAGGAGAAGGAATGTAGTGGAGGAGAAGGCGTGTGTGGTGGAGAAGGCGTTGTGAGGAGGAGAAGGCGTTGTGAGGAGGAGAAGGCGTTGTGAGGAGGAGAAGGCGTTGTGAGGAGGAGAAGGAGTCTAGTGGAGGAGAAGGCGTGTGTGGTGGAGAAGGCGTTGTGAGGAGGAGAAGGAGTGTAGTGGAGGAGAAGGCGTGTGTGGTGGAGAAGGCGTTGTGAGGAGGAGAAGGCGTTGTGAGGAGGAGAAGGAGTGTAGTGGAGGAGAAGGCGTTGTGAGGAGTAGAAGGCGTTGTGAGGAGGAGAAGGCGTTGTGAGGAGGAGAAGGAGTGTAGTGGAGGAGAAGGCGTTGTGAGGAGGAGAAGGCGTTGTGAGGAGGAGAAGGCGTTGTGAGGAAGGAGTGTAGTGGAGGAGAAGGCGTTGTGAGGAAGAGAAGGAGTGTAGTGGAGGAGAAGGCGTGTGTGGTGGAGAAGGCGTTGTGAGGAGGAGAAGGCATTGTGAGGAGGAGAAGGCGTTGTGAGGAGGAGAAGGCGTTGTGAGGAGGAGAAGGCGTTGTGAGGAGGAGAAGGCGTTGTGAGGAAGGAGTGTAGTGGAGGAGAAGGCGTTGTGAGGAAGGAGTGTAGTGGAGGAGAAGGAGTGTAGTGGAGGAGAAGGCGTGTAGTGGAGGAGAAGGCGTGTGTGGTGGAGAAGGCGTTGTGAGGAGGAGAAGGCATTGTGAGGAGGAGAAGGCGTTGTGAGGAGGAGAAGGCGTTGTGAGGAGGAGAAGGCGTTGTGAGGAGGAGAAGGCGGTGTAGTAGTGGAGTGGAGTAGTTGTAGTGTAGGTTGCATACTATCCCCCCCATCATGTCCCAAAAGACGTATACGGATTTGGAGGTCTATAGTTTTATGGCCTCCGATACGGAGTCAGCAAGTGGGGACGAGTTTTATTTGTCTTCCTCGTCCTCACAAAGCGAGTCAGAGGAACCCCCGAGAAGGCGCTTACGCAGTAGTGCCAGAGTGCCCGGGACTCCTGCTGGAGTGCCCGGGACTCCTGCTGGAGTGCCCGGGACTCCTGCTGGAGTGCCCGGGACTCCTGCTGGAGTGCCTGGGACTCCTGCTGGAGTGCCCGGGACTTCTGCTGGAGTGCCCGGGACTTCTGCTGGAGTGCCCGGGACTTCTGACCCCACATGGGTGACCCCCAGTAGTTATGCCCCTCAGGTCCCTGATTTTACGGCCAGCCCTGGGATACACAGAGACACGGCAGGGCTCGGACCATAATGGACATAGGGCATCTACAAATGTTTTTTGATGTAAAAAAAAATTAAATGTCTGTGCTCCAAATACCATTCTATTCCGAGCTCTGCCGTGTCTCCACCTTGTAGCCTATTGCCATACATGGGGTATTGCCATACCCGTAATCACCCGCAGAATGATTTTTGGGGTGTTTATCCACAGTGGCATGAGTTGGGCTGTTTTCATTTGTCACTACAATGACACATTTGAGAAAACAATGCTATTTCTACACTGAACCATTCACTTTGTGTTACATTTGGGCCAGCATCTCAGGGGTTAAAATGCTCATACAACCCTAGATCAATTCTTTGAGGTGTGCCCTTTCCATAAACGGGGTCAATACTCGGGGGATTCTATTGCACTGGTACCTCAGGGGCACCCCAACATCAGTCTAGTGAAAAGGGTGCTCCAAAAGCAAAATCTTATTCCATTCCTTCTCAGGCCTACCGTGTGCCCAACCTGTCAATTATTGGCACATGTGTGGTATTGCCGTACTCGGGACAATCCGCAGAATGATTTTTGAGGTGTTTGTCTAAATTGCTATGGGTTGGGCACAATATATTAGGCACTAAACTGACATTTTTGCAATAAAAACGCAATTTTTACTATGCACCATTTACTGTGCATTCAATTTTGACCTGCTTGTTGGGGGTTAAAATTCTCACCACAACCCCAGATGAATTCTTTGAGGGGTCTAGTTTCCAAAATGGTATAAATTATCGGGGGTTTCTATTGCACTGGTACCTCACGGACCCTGCAAACATGACATGGCACTCCGAATCCAAACGTGTGAAAAAGGAGGCGAAAAATCAAAATTTCACTCCTTTCCTTCTCAGGCCTACCGTGTGCCCAACCTGTCAATTATTGGCACATGTGTGGTATTGCCGTACTCGGGACAACCCGCAGAATGATTTTTGGGGTGTTTGTCTAAATTGCTATGGGTTGGGCACAATATATTAGGCACTAAACTGACATTTTTGCAATAAAAACGCAATTTTTACTATGCACCATTTACTGTGCATTCAATTTTGACCTGCTTGTTGGGGGTTAAAATTCTCACCACAACCCCAGATGAATTCTTTGAGGGGTCTAGTTTCCAAAATGGTATAAATTATCGGGGGTTTCTATTGCACTGGTACCTCACGGACCCTGCAAACATGACATGGCACTCCGAATCCAAACGTGTGAAAAAGGAGGCGAAAAATCAAAATTTCACTCCTTTCCTTCTCAGGCCTACCGTGTGCCCAACCTGTCAATTATTGGCACATGTGTGGTATTGCCGTACTCAGGACAACCCGCAGAATGATTTTTGGGGTGTTTGTCTAAATTGCTATGGGTTGGGCACAATATATTAGGCACTAAACTGACATTTTTGCAATAAAAACGCAATTTTTACTATGCACCATTTACTTTGCATTCAATTTTGACCTGCATGTTGGGGGTTAAAATTCTCACCACAACCCCAGATGAATTCTTTGAGGGGTCTAGTTTCCAAAATGGTATAAATTATCGGGGGTTTCTATTGCACTGGTACCTCACGGGCCCTGCCAACATGACATGGCACTCCAAATCCAAACGTGTGAAAAAGGAGCTGGAAAAGCTAAATTTCACTCCTTTCCGTCTCAGGCCTACCGTGTGCCCAGCCTGTCAATTATTGGCACATGTGTGATATTGCTGTACTCGGGACAACCCGCATTATGATTTTTGGGGTGTTTGTCTAAATTACCATGGGTTGGGCACAATATATTAGGCACTAAACTGACATTTTTGCAATAAAAACGCATTTTTTACTCTGCACCATTTACTTTGCATTAGATTTTGACCAGCGTGTTGGGAGTTAAAATGCTCACCACAACCCCAGATGAATTCTTTGAGGGGTCTAGTTTCCAAAATGGTGACATCTTTGGGGGTTTTCTATTATACTGTTACTTCAGGGGCTCTTCAAGTACACTGTGGCACCACAAAACATTTGCAGCCAAATTGGCCTTCCAAAAACGCAATAGTACGAACTCTGTTCTGGACATCGCTGTGCGACAAAGGAGCACTTGACATCCACATGTCTGGTATTGCCGTACTCGGAGGAAGCAGGACAATAATTTTGGGATGTATATTTACCTCAAATTTCTAATGAATGTGTCCATTTTAGGGCTAAATGAGAAAAATCGTAATCAAAAATTGAAATTTCAGAATTTCAAATCCATTTTTGTTTGCTTCTGGAAAAATAATAAAAGTGTTAACAGACTTCCTAAATGCTGATTTGAATAGGTTGAGATGTTAGGTTCATAAAATGGTGTTACTTGTGGGGGTATATAGTACAAAAGCCTTTGTAGGACACTTCCAAACTGCATTGATCACCACAAATTTTACATTTTTCAAATTTTAAAAAAATCTGAGAATTTGCTACTAACACTTGAAACCTTCTCACATCCGTAAAAAAAATGGGAACGTAAAACAAATAATGGAAATAAAAAGAAGACCAATGGCAAAAGGTTTCTACCCAAAAAAAATTGTGGTGTGACATTTTGTCTAAAAAGTATAACATTTGAAACTTTGAAAATTGTAATTTTTTTCAAATTTTTCCTAAATTTGTGAATTTTTACCCCCCCAAAAAGGAACGGATCACCGAAATGATACTACTAACATAAACTACAATGTCTCACGAGAAAACAATCTCAAAATCACAAGGATATCTTAAAGCGTTGAAAAGTTATTACCACAGGAAGAGACACTGGTCAAATTTCTGAAAAAAGGACCGAGCCTTAACCTACAAACAAGCTGCGTCCTTAAGGGGTTAAAGGTTTCCGATTTATTATCGTCCAGAGGGAGAAAGGGAGTCTTTTTTTTATATAAACAATGAACAGAGTCCCTCTTTCCTGTAATGGGACCTTCATTAGGAGCTCTGAATTTCCCTTCCATGACCCTGTTGAGTTAAACAGTCTGAACGAGTTGTGACCCTGAACTAGGTGGGGGTAGGGATAGAAAAACTAGCTCTAGACCTACCCTGATGATATCTAATATCCAGCTGCTCCCTGAAATATTATGGCATCCTTGTTGAGAGGGGGGCTTTCTAGAGTCCTCGGAGGGCTACTAAAACATAAAACCTCTATTGTGTCTGGAACTTTTCCAACCCTATTCTTTGTTTCCTCTAGGCTTTTGCTTTGAGGGAATTCTTTGGTGAGCATGAAAAGGCCCCTTTTTCTTATCTGATGCCTTCTCTAGGATCTAATCTAATGCTGACCCAAACAAGTACTTTCCTTCACATGGAAGGCTACACAATCGATTTTAGCTGAGGTATACCCCTGCCATCTCTTAAGCCATACTGCTCTCCTAGCTGAGTTGCACAGGGCACAGGATCTAGCTGTTGAACGCAAACCAAAAAAAGCTGAAGTTTTCTGAGCTCTAATAATATCTGCTAACGGATCCTTTTTATGGATCTTGCTCTTAATTTGATCCTATAAGCCACATTCATAGGGATGCAAGAAAAAAAGATGTGTGTCAATAGGGCAATGAGTAATGGAAATTAACTTTATTTGAAAAGCAATACACAAACCTGACACAGAATACATAGACATATAAAAGCATTTAAAAGTAGTACATTAGTACCAGTAACGAACAACCAACCTAACACCCTCTCTAAACATCCACCCCTCCTAATGGAAAAGAACGGTAAACAAATACAGCACTCAGCATCAGCCATCGGTAGTAAAAATACAGTTCAACGAAGATAAGTCATCTGCCTAACAATCTCTAGGATAAGTTAACTCCATAATACATTACTAGTTCCAAAACGGCTGATGGCGAGGTACCCCCTCACAGACAATGCGGTAAGTCAAGGCTGGGTAGGAGATGGATGTAGAGAAGGTGGAGGGCTCCCCACGCGTATCGTCCTCTCTCGTGGACTTTCTCAGGGGTAAAGATGAGAGAGGACGATACGTGTGGGGAACCCTCCACCTTCGCTACATCCATCTCCTACCCCCCCCTTGACTTACCGCATTGTCTGTGAGGGGGTACCTCGCCAGCAGCCATTTTGGAACTAGTAATGTATTATGGAGTTAACTTATCCTAGAGATTGTTAGGCAGATGACTTATCTTTGTTGAACTGGATTTTTACTACCGATGGCTGATGCTGAGTGCCGTATTTCTTTACCTTTCTTTTCCACTAGGAGGGGTGGATGTTTATACCGTTTTGAGAGGGTGTTAGGTTGGTTGGCCTTACATGGCCAATATAACCAGTTGTTTGTTACTGGTACTAATGTACTACTTTTAAATGCTTTTATATGTCTATGTATTCTGTGTCAGGTTTGTGTATTGCTTTTTTTCAAATAAAGTTAGTTTCCATTACTCATTGCCCTATTGACACACATCTTTTTTCTTGCATTGTAGACATTTATAGTTAGTGTGTTGGCATTTTACATTGGTTGTGCAGGGGACCATTTTTTGTATTTGTATTCATAGGGATCTAGCCACAGGTGTAGCAGCCACATTTGGTTTGTACACTGCAGCAGAAGATTACCAGCTGTCTTGTCCATGGGATCGTTTAAGAACCCTCAGTCCTCAAATGGTAGGGAAGATTTCCTAGACACCATGGAGATGGAATTTACTTTAGGTGATCTGTCCCAAGATTCTTATGTCCGCTTAACTGCTCTTAGAACATATCTTTTTTTTCTCTGACCTTTTTACATGAACTAGAAATTATTGCATAGGCATTCTTGTGTACTGGAAACCCTCTTTTCGGTCTTTCTCTTAGACCCTGAAACATGTATTAAAGCTTTTACACCAGTTTTCTGTCTGACTTTGCACAAGAAACAACGTGTAAACTGCTTGCACACGTATTTATAAAGTGTCTGCGCCAGTTTTGTGTCGCGGCTGCACATTGTCCAACAAGACAGAAAAAATGTGCACCAAAAATTTGTGTTATATGCCTTGTATTTATTTATGAAAGAATGGAAAATTACTGAAAATTGTGAAAAATTCGCCATTTTCAAACCTTTACATTTTCTACTTTTCAGACAGACAGTTAACCACTGAAATACCTTGATACCTAACACTTACTGAATGTCTGCTTTTGTTGGCATGATGAGTAATAACATATGTAAATTTTCTTGTGACAGAGGGAATATTTTATTTTGGGGGAAGTACTATTTTTCAGTGGTGTCACTTTGGGGCATGTATTCTTTTTTTGATAATATTTTGTAAAAGATTTTTATGAAAATTCCTTTTTGTCTAGTTTTCTTTTTTTATGGCATTCTCTGCTTGGGTCTAATAAAGCTTCAGATTAATTGTATAGATTTATTAGAGGCATGATAATGTGAACTATATTGGAGGGCTTTAAACTTGTAAATGAGGTGTTTTGAGGACTTTTTTTTTGTTAAGAAACTTTGTTTACACTTTTTAAATTTTATTCATGGCTGGCCTATCTCTAATAACTGGTTCATGTTATTGCCCTGTAATACTAATATATTACAGTGTAGTGTAACTGACAGAACCTTCTTACTCATGCTCAGTCAGTTGCAGTAAGAGCAGATTCCTCGAAAGCATCATAGAGTAAGCAACCAGGAGGGAAAAATTCAAAATCCCCTTACTGTGGTCAGCGTGTAAGGGGTTAACTAAAGGTGTAACTACAGGGGGAGCAGCCATAGCAGCTGCTAAGGGGCCCAGGGTGCCAGGGTGCTCAGGCATCTGACCTACCACACAATCCCACGAGCTGCACATAGTGCAGTGGACAGGGGTCTCTATATTATATCGAATTATAATGCAAGGACTGCTGGCTGAACAGTTGTGCTGGAACTGTTATAGTTTTATTATTTTTTAGTTATGGAATTATATTTCTATATAATGCAGGGACTCCCATCCACTGCACTGTGTGCAGTCTGTGGGAACATGCCACCATACAGCACATTTACACAGGCTGCACATGGTCGTGTCCTGAGTGATTAGCAGATTCACAGTCTCCACAGAGCACTTTGAGAGGTTCAGCCCCTAGCTCCATGGAATTGTCGAGAGATCAGATTGCTCCCACAGAACAGAGATGGCCAGATCATGGCCGCTGATATGGTTGTATGTATGGAACGTTCCATGGGGCCCACCCTCTCCTAGTTGTGCCCCTGGTGTTAATACCCATGATTGGACTCATCTCCAGTCGTGGGTATAAGAAGAGGGTGTCAGCTGTAATAAACATAAAACAACCAAAGCTTTCACTACCATCTCTTGTGAGCTGGTTCCAGAAACTGGACATAAAAGTACTGCATGTAAAGATGGCGTTAAAGTGTCTGAATATAGATTTGTTATCCAGTATTTGACCATCTAGATATACTTTTCCCCCACCTATTAGTTGGCTTCTTATAGGTCAGAAATCTGTGGCTAAATTGTTCTGCATTTATATCATTCTTTCCTACATAGACATGGTCACTTTCTGGAGGATTACAGATTACAATAAATTTGCCCCAATGTGCATCAGCAGTTGCACATCGTGCAAAACAACATTCCACTAAAACTAAAGTAATCTTGCAAAGTCTTTTGTAAATAATATCTCACTCCCCTTGTCCACATTATTGTTTGTGCTCTGTAATGTCTTATTTTATTTCTATATGTCCCCTATAAGTTGTAAAGAACTACGGAATATAATGGCGCTTAAAGGGAACCTACCACCACAAATCTACCTATAAAAGGTAGATCGGGTGGTAGGTGGATCAATGGGACGTGAGGATAGCCCTTTTAAGGGCTAATCCTCACGTCCCTGCACTTTTTTGATAACTTTTAACTTAGATATTTATTCAAATTTACTTATGCGGCTACTGGGGCGTGGAGTAGCCGCATCTGAGGTTACACGAGGCGGCTACTCCACGCCCCGTTAGCCACTTTACCCCTCCTACTCACCCATCTTCGGCGCGTAGCTGCGCGCCCTCGTCCGGCGATCCTGCCGTCTGCGCATGCGCAGAAGAGCAGGCCCGCGCCTGTTTCGGAGTAGTGACCGCGCAGGCGCGGGCCTGCTCTTCTGCGCATGCGCAGACAGCAGGATCGCCGGACGAGGGCGCGCAGCTCCGCTCAAGATGGGTGAGTAGGAGGGGTAAAGTTGCTACCGGGGCGTAACGCCCCAGTAGCCGCATAAGTAAATTTGAATAAATATCTAATAAAAGTTATCAAAAAAGTGCAGGGACGTGAGGATTAGCCCTTAAAAGGGCTATCCTCACGTCCCATTGATCCACCTACCACCCGATCTACCTTTATAGGTAGATTTGTGGTGGTAGGTGCCCTTTAATAAATAAAGATTATTATTATAAAACAATACAGACCAAAAGTTTGCACACCTTCTCATTCAAAGAGTTTTCTGTATTTTCAGGACTATAAAAATTGTAGATTCACACTGAAGGCATCAAAACTGTGAATTAATACATTTGGAATTATATACTTAAAAGAAAAGTGTCAAACCACTGGAAATATGTCTTATATTCTAGGTTTTTCAAAGTAGCCACCTTTGGCTTTGATTACTGCTTTGCACACTCTTGGCATTCTCCTGATCAGCATCAAGAGGTAGTCACCTGAAATGGTCTTCCAACAGTCTTGAAGGAGTTTCCAGAGATGTTTAGCACTTGTTGGCTCTTTTTACTTTACTCTGCAGTCCAGCTTACCCTAAACCATCTTGATTGGGTTCAGGTCTGGTAACTGTGGAGGCCAGGTTATCTGGTGTTAACACCCAATCACTCTCCTTCTTGGTCAAATAGCCCTTACACAGCCTGGAGGTGTGTTTGTGGTCATTGTCCTGTTGAAAAATAAATGATGGTCCAACTCAACATAAACCATATGGAATATGGTGCTGCAAGATGGTGCTGTGGTAACCATGCTAGTTCAGTATGCCTTTAATTTTGAATAAATCCCTAACAGTGTCACCAGAAAAGCACACCTACACCATCAGATCTCTTCCTCCATGCTTCATGGTGGAAACCAGGCGTGTAGAGTCCATTTGTTTACCTTTTCTGCGTCGCACAAAGACACGGAGATTGGAACCAAAGATCTCAAATTTGGACTCATCAGATCATGTAGTCACAAACATGCTGTTTGTGGACACCACTACATGCTGACTGATTTTATTTGATGATTCAATAAAAAAACAAGAAACTTTTTCATATACAAGTGCTGGATTGTACATTTCTTTCTTACATTGTTCATTGAAACCTGCAACCACGGGGTGTATCCTGTGCACTTCCAATAAGATGGAGAGGATCACCTAATACTCACAGATGCAATGAGTTCCTATATAACACATTTGCCGTATGAACTATTTGTCTCAAGTGAACCAACACCATTTATACAGCAAGAAATCCCACTTATTAAACCTGACAGGGCACACCTGTGAAGTGAAAACCTTTTCAGGTGACTACCTCTTGAAGCTCATCAAGAGAATCCCAAGAGTGTGCAAAGCAGTAATCAAAGCAAGAGGGGACTACTTTGAAGAACCTAGAATATAAGACATATTTTCAGTTGTTTTAACCTTTTTTATATATATATAATTCCACATGTGCTAATTCATAGTTTTGATGCTTTCCCCATACAAGAAGTCAGACAGTGGCCCCAATCTGAGTAATGATACTTTTGTGTTTGTTTTAAGCAGCAACGGGACTTGGAGCACTAGGGGGCACTTCTGTGTGAGCTCCTTTCCCTAAACTGCTGCACAACCCCATCTTCTAGTTAGAAATTCTCGTGAGGTAAGGGATACTGGGGCAGTTTTAATGCAGAGATATAAGGAGAATCCCCTAGTGGTCCAAGTCCAGCTACAATCCTGGTATATAAATCCACATTTCACAGTCCTGCTGTTTATATCAACATACACAATTCCATTATTACACATACCATGTCTGCAGCTTTGTATGGTTAAACCTGCTGGAGGACTTGCTTTAACTTCTTCCTGCACAGTAGATTGCATGTATGGCACAGCAGGATCCCCGTTAATGCTCAGCATTGTACATGTGCCCGAGCTGAACTGATATACAGAAGCACAAGTTGTCACTTGATGACATACCAGTAAAACATGCATGGTCGGAGTGAGCTTGAAGATAGATTAAAGATTGAGTAAGGGAAATCTACCATTTGTATTTATGCATTGTTAACCAAACTTACCTTGAGAATGCTGTACGTTAGCTAAGCTGATGCAGAAACACATCTATTTTAACTCCTGAACTGAGTGGTTTTTGCTCAAAAACTATTTATAAAATTCAGGACTTTGGGAAAGTTGGGTGCCCTGGCTGCTGTACATAAACACATTACTTCCACACAGGAGTTGCCTGAACTGTTCTGATAGAATTAATCAACCTGAGCTGGATGACTCATACACAGCTGCTCAGGGATGGTGCAGCAATTGATTAATTCTGCCTGTCAAGGATAACAAAATGATGATGTATCCTTGGCAGTACAGCGCTGAAGCAGTGCATAATTAGGGTGAGTAGATGCACTGGGCAGCCGCAGGAGCACCAGAGCCTCAATTTCATATTTTATAATCGTTTTTTTTCAGCAAAACCACTCAGTTCAGGGATTAAACTAGTTATGTTTCAGCATCAGTGTAGCTACAGCATTCTCAAGGTATGTTTGGTTCATAATGCATAAAAGCAAATGATTTTCTTTAAACTGTAGGCTGGTGGCGCTCTTGGTGTGTTTTCATCATTGATATGGCAAATCCAGGGTCTGATCTTGGACCCCAGGGCTGTCCACAATCAGAGCCTATAAGATTCTGACACAGGCAGAAGAATATTACAGTCTGTGCCAGCCTATGCGTTTGCAGACAATTATGATAGCCTACAAAACTATTGATCTACTGAACTGTCCCCACATATTTGGTATCACTGTGTCCATAACAACCCTTAAAAAAACTGACCCCGTAACAAAATGTTATTGAGCCAGCAAACGAACGTCATAAAAATTGAGAAGAAGTTAACAAAAATTTGGATTTTTACCCATTTAATCCCACAAAAAATGTTTTTATAAAATGTGATTAAAAAAATAATAATTTGAAAATTGGTGATTAACCCCTTCCCAAGTACTAGTACGGCGCGCGCCGGGTCCCGGGCCGAGCCCTCTCCATAGCCGGTAAGTCTTTGCTGCATATTGCAGCAAAGGCTTACCGGTAACACCCACGATCCGTCGCCATGGTAACCTCGGGTGTTCCGAATACCTGAGGCTACTTCGTTTTAACCCATGCATTACAATGTGCTAATTGCACATTGTAATGCATGGGGAGTAAAATCCACATATACTGCCATACTGTAGTATGGCAGTATATGATAGGATCGATCAGACTACCTAGGGTTAGAGTACCCTAGGGAGTCTGAAAAATAGTAAAAGTAAAAATAAAAAAAAGTTTAAAAAAAAAAAAATTATAATAAAAAAACCCAAAAATTCAAATCACCCCCCTTTCCCTAGAACTGATATAAAAATAAACAGTAAAAATCATAAACACATTAGGTATCTCCGCGTCCGAAAATGCCTGATCTATCAAAATATGATAATGTTTTTTCACTACGTTTAACCCCGTAACGGAAAATAGCGTCCAAAGTCGAAAATGGCATTTTTTTGCCATTTTGAAAAATATAAAAAAATTAATAAAAAGTGATCGAAAGGTCGCACAGTCCCAAAAATTATAGTAGTGAAAACGCCATCGAAATTTGCAAAAAATGACACTATTCACAGCTCCGTACACCAAAGTTTGAAAAACTTATTGGCCCCAGAAGATGGCAAAATAAAAAAATATATATTTTGTACAGGAGGTTTTAATATTTTTGAATGTATGAAAACATTATAAAACCTATACAAATTTGGTATCCACATGATCGTACCGACCCAAAGAATAAAGTAGACATGTCATTTGGGACGCAGAGTGAAAGCTGTAAAATCCAAGCCCACAAGAAAACGTCACAAATGTGGTTTTTCACCATTTTCACTGCATTTGGAATTTTTTTCCCGCTTCCCAGTACACGCCATAGAATATTAAATACCGTCACTATGAAGTGCAATTTGTTACGCAGAAAATAAGCCATAACACAGCTCTTTATGTGGAAAAATAAAAAAGTTATAGATTTTTGAAGTTGGTGAGTGAAACATGGAAGTGAAAAAACTAAAAAAGGCCAAGTCGTTAAGGGGTTAATGGGACTTTTCTAATATTAAATATTTCCAAGCAAATCCAATCCCCAATTCTGAAATCTCAATGAAAATACAGAAAACCACTATTAGATTTGCAAGCTGTCTGACATTGCAATAAAATATAAAGATGGTTAAACTATCTTTCTGAAAAGGAGATATTTTAGCATTATCTCAAGAATCTGTGGTCGTAGACATACTTCAGTGGCTACATGATAATTTAATAATAACATGCCATTCATCTATGAGTATAAGACACAAGACTGCATTATACTTACTGTTGCGATATACAATTTATTTTGGAGACGCTCAGGACTGAGACCTCTATTCCTAGGGCATGATATCTTGATATATTCATTATATAGACTTTTAGTTTGCGTATTATTAGTTTTTTGCTCTTCAATCTTTTTGTGGATATTGATTTCCATTGACCAAAACTGTATCCATGTTTGTTTATACGTGTAGATGTGTAGATAAACGCATATACTTACTTAAGATTTACCCATTAGCTCCATACTTCCATTGCATATTGATAAACACACTCTTCATTGTATACAGATATATCATTTTACATAAATACTCACCTTATTTGCTGATTGTAATCCTGTATATTCGTCCTATTTGTCGTTCACAGTTCTATATAGTGTAGTGTAGTGATACTGTAGTGTGCTGATATAATCAATTTCATCCATCTATGATAGAGTCAGTATATTTTGATTTTTGCTTTTTTATAATCCATCATATTTAGGCAATAATACCACTTTAAACTCCATTTGGATCCTCATGTATAACAATATACATTTGTTCTGCACCGTTGTTTGTATACACATGTAGAGCTGGAATGTATGAGTTAGTTGTAGATAAACACCTCTTATATTCATTATTCTTTGGTAATTTTGTACATACTGTGATATAGTTCTTCATAATATATTTTCACAATATTTTTTTTAGATATATTTATCTTTATTGCTTTTTATTGGTATTTGGTGTTCTCTTCCTATTTATTAGACACTTATACTTTATTGTTTTTTTACACAAGGTCTAGTATCCTATTTTTCAAACCAGCAAAACTGTTATTTGCTATTTTAGATAAACTGTCTGTTGAGACAGCATTGGATGCGGTTTTAAATGCGCAGTCTTATTAATAGATTATAATCACATGATTCTTGTCATGGGCACAGGTGCTCCTGCAACCCATATCCAGGGTCACTGGCACACCCGAGTTCCTCCCGATGCCTCCAAACCCAGCCTGAAAGTTAACTTACCTCCCCTGCCTCCAGCTGCGGTCTTCATCAATAATTGCTGTTGGACGGCTGCCTTCCCTGATAAATTCCCAGTCCCTTCCTGTGTCCCCTGCCGAATTTTTGTGCCACACAGCCCTAGAGAAAGTTGTCTAATGCCCTTTGCTTCTATTCTGAATTCCCGTTGTGACCCCGGTTCTGTTATTGATTCTGATCCCATGCTGCCTGTCCTGACCTACCGCTACATCCCTGACTCCGATCCTGTGCAGCCTGTCTCGACCTCCTGCCTGTCCCCGACCACTAGTTCGCCTTACAATTGGCCGCCACCGCAGATAAAGTCATGCCTGTGGAACGACCTGGTGGTACCACACCACAACAAGCCCAACCTGCTCCCAGGTGTCGGCTTATGTCATCGTCCGCGGTGGTACAGAGGATCCACTACCAACTGATCCTGAAAATTCTGTATATATCCTGAATTACAAGTGCTGTCACTGATACATATTTTTTTAATATATTGAACCGCAAGTGACATGCATTGCACCAATTTGTAAATGGAACACTAGTAAATCTCTTCCCACTTCTATTTAGGTGACACGCACGCAGGGGTTGGTGAGCATGATGCATTTCCGGTGAATACACCGGAAAAGCAGTTTTCCATCTCCCATTTGTGCTCCACCAGGGCAGCCATATGTATTTAAGGTGCTAAAAAGCATATTACTAGTATCCCATACGGAAGCCGATGAGACGTGTGGGGGTTTTTTTTCTCCCTACCCATGGATCATATTATGTGGTAAAGTTATTTATTTCTGATTTGTTTTGATGTTAAAGTGACCTATTTTTTTATATATTAGTGATTAGTGGTTGTATAAAATATATAATTGTGACTTGTTATTCGTATCTCTTTTACCTTACTACTGGGAACACCAGTTATATCAGATAATTGGAGGTTCTAAAAACTATTGTGATTTATTCAGTTTACTACTAATCTTTACCTTATTGCCTCTCTTTCTTTATTATGGGAAATAATAGCTATGTTATATAACTGGAAGGTCTGACTTTATTGAGATCTATATAGTTCAATAACATGACTAATGAATAAAGTATTTTTTTCAATATGCACATCTGCTTTGTTTCTGTGAAACTTGTGTATGTTTGTTTTTTTCATGGAACTGTATTTCATATCAGGTTTTTGTTCTTATGTTTTGCATTTACTTCTAAAAAACAATCTTAAAATCACTTTGGTAAAGTGTTAAAAAGTTATAACCATATAAAGTGACGTCAAATTTGTTAAAAATGGGGTGCACATTAAGACTACGACTTTCTGCATCCTAAAAGGATTACATTTTGCCCTATGCTTTTATTTTTGTGCAGTTATGCTGTTATTTTTGCTTTTATCTGTGTACAGTATAAATAGATGCCTATTTATTTGAGGCAGCAATAGTCATATGTTCTAAAAAGGAAGAGGAAAAGAGCACTCATAGGGCAACCTTTTGTCATATAGTTAGATGCTGACCTTTTTGAATTATGCTAAATGAATAACTACTTTGTAAATCAAACAATGTTATGGTCATTGATGTCCCTGGATGGCTCCAATAATCTAGATCTCCTATTAGGGTGCATCAGAAACGGGTTCCAATCTAAAGCAATGTAGATTGGCCGCATGGCGTGAAAGGAGGACTGGCCCCATTGATGCATTTTTTGCTTTCGATTGGAACCTATTCATAATTATTCAATCCTTCTTTCATATCAATGGTTAAAGGGGTTATCCGAGTTTAGGAATAACTTAGGGGGTAGGCTATTTGAAAATAATAAACCTGTACTTACCTCCTCCAGCGCCGTGGTCCGTCTGATCTGTGCGCCAGTTTGTTTACAAGGGCGCATAGGGAGCTTCTGGCCGGCCGGAAGCTCCCATCCGACACCATCTCCCAGCGCATACAATGCTGAGAGATAGGGATGGATAGGCGTGGCCTCGCCAGCCGGAAGCTCCCTGTGCGCGGTAAACAAATGGGCACAGATCAGACGGACCACGGCGCGGGACATCAGCGGCGCCGGAGGAGGTAAGTACACGTTTATTATTTTTAAATAGCCCGCCCCAGCCGGCCCTGAGTAACTTCTTAAACCCGGATAACCCCTTTAAACATATACAACATTGCTAGGAAATAATATTTTAGTGATAACTGTGAAAACATCCAGTATGAGATAATGAGAGCAGCACATAGGGTGGTTGTATTGCAAAACAGTCTAATTGTGTATTACAAATAGTCATAGATATGATTTACACTTTTACATGAACATGTGACAATAGCATTATTGCAGTAAATGTAGACACACTGATTGTGAATAGAAAAACAGCACCAGAAGCATCTGTAAACAATGTTACCCTTGAAGATCACTGTAGATTTGTAACAATTATTGATGAGGAAATGTAAAACTATGTCCAGAAAATTTTACCTGCAACCTGCAATATTCTCTGCAACTGCAAAAAATGTTAATAACGGAAAAACTTTTGCCAGACTAGGTCGCATATAGTGCCATATTCTTCCATTTTCGTAGAAAATGCTCTTGACATTAATGCAGTTTCTTTTTCGTCGCCTGTAATTTCTCTGCAATCAGTTGTTGAATCCTCTGGTTTTTTGTCTTTTCATACATGGTCCTTCTGCGCGGTAGGAGATTAGGAGGGGGGACTTCATTTTCAGGCCTATTGTTTTTGAAGAGCACATCAACTCTGTTTGAATCTTGCAGATTGTTACTTGCATTTCTGGACATCTGTGTAGTGTAAACAGGAGTAGGAGGCATAATGGATGGGATGCTTGGAAGAGTTGGATTTGCCGGTGAAAAGGTTTCAATGCTGTTATTTCTCACATTACTGTCACTTGAGTTTTGAGATGAATTGCAAGCCTTACAGCACAGTCTGCTATATCCTCGCATTGAGCAATAACGGGACAGCACATCCAAACGACAGAAAACAGATTTATCCCCAAGACAATTTTCTTCTAAAAGAAAGTAAAAAATATTATATACATTATCATTTAATAAAACACAAATATAAAAATTGCTTTGCATCTTTCAAAATTTTTGTATATTCACCATTTGCAAGTTTTTATTTAATACATATTTAAGAATTTTATGAGATTTCTGAGAAACGTTCCAATGTATATTTAATAAAAAGGAATAAGTCCTATTAATAATCCTATTTTTTTCTAATCATTACAGGTTTTTTTTACAGCAGTCGCCTCATTTACATCACAGGCAGAATTACAGTAGAATGAACAGTATATATAAGTGTATATATATATATATATATATATATATATATACATACACACACACATGTATATATATATATATATATATATATATATATATATATATATATATATATACACTCTGCTTCATTGAGTAGAAACAAAGGGGGAGATTTATCAAGCTGTATAAAAGTAAGATTATTCTTAGTTGCCAATGGCAACCAATCACAGCTCCCTTTTAAAACATTCATGAGCATTGGTAAAATGAAAGCTGAGCTGTAATTGGTTACCATGGGCAACTAAAGATCTCTTCACAGATGCAAGAAAAGTATGGTCCTTTACCAAGAGCTAAGGGCCTTACTTTTCTTGTATGCATGACTCATCTTTATGTAAGACATGTTAATTCCCAAATAATCAATAATTTTTTGGGGATACCCCACCTTTTTTGTTGCTTTTGTTCTTTGGGGTCGTTACCCCAACTTTTTTCAGGGACCTTCCCTCTCCTACGTATTGGTCTTTGCCAGGTGGCATGACCCTGTTACATCACCTTATTGTAACAGTGATTACTTGATATTTCTAACACTTATGTTACATTGTAAATATTGTTAATTCTGTAAAAACTTAAAAAACTTTACTAAAAATACTAAAAAATGGGAAAGGGGTTAAATCAACACCAATGTTCATAGCATTATTTGCATATAAAACACCTATTGCTGGGAAACATAACAAATTAAAAAAAATATTATGGAAATAAGAAATTTGAAAACATAAGAGGATGACATACAGAGTAAGATGCTAAAAGGAACAAAGTATGTAGGTGAAGCTATTAAATTTACGTTATGAAGAGAAACATTTTAAAGTTATAAATTGAGTTTATTATAATTTTGCAGCTCCATTAGGAAAGTGTATGAAAGGATATAAGCCTCAGTGTCCAAAATGTGGTGAAAATAGAGCTACATTGTTACATTGTTTATGGTCATGTAATGGTCATGTAATACAAGAAAACATGGATATGGTAAAATAAATTATTTGGAAGACAGCAAAAAGCAGGAAAAACAAGTGACCAATAAGGGTGGGGTTGGGTAGGGAAAGGGAGAGATGGGGGGTATGGGAGAAAAAGTATTATACACTTGAAATGTATTTGTAAAACCTCAATTATATATATAATAAGGAATATGGTTTATATTTGCATAGGTGAAAAATTGAGTCAAGAAATCGTTGTGATCTGCTGATCCCCCATTTGTGTTCTTGGACTTGCAAAGGCATTCAACACTGTCCCCCATAGATGCCTAATGGGTAAAATAAAGTCTATTGGATTGGGTTGGGTTTGGTTGAATCATTTACAATTATGAGTGGTGTACCCCAGGGTTCTGTGCTTGGCCCACTACTATTTAATACATTTATTAATGATATAGAGGTAGGAATTAATAGCACTGCCATATTTTGGTTCTCAATGGTAGTCCCACATTGGAGCAAGAAATTGCAAACAGGTTTAAATATGTAATTGCAAAAGAAAGTTTTGCCTATCTTGGGATAAGAATAGGACGGACCATAGATTATACAAGAAGAGTGAATAGTCAGTTTTTACTAGACAAGGTTAAAGAGATGTGTAAAAAGGGCTCACCTTTAGTGACAGCTTTACTAGATAGAGTCTTATATGTCAAGCAAAATATTTTGCCGATAATCCTGTACACCTTTAGATGTATTCCGGTTCCTCTAACTAAGCATGTTATTAACCCCTTCCCGCCGAGGCCCTTTTTCGATTTTGCGTTTTCATTTTTCACTCCCCACATTCAAAAATCTGTAACTTTTTTATTTTTCCATGTACAGAGCTGTGTGATGGCTTATTTTCTGCGTAACAAATTACACTTCAAAATGGTGGTATTTAATATTTCATACCGGGAAGCGGGAAAAAAATTCCAAATGCAGTGAAATTGGTAAAAAAACGCATTTGTGCCGTATTCTTGTGGGCTTGGATTTTACGGATTTCACTGTGCACCCCAAATTACATGTCTACTTTATTCTTTGGGTCGGTACGATTACGGGATACCAAATTTATATAGGTTTTATAATGTTTTCATACATTTAAAAAAATTAAAACCTCCTGTACAAAATTTTTTTGGGGGATTTTGCCATCTTCTGGGGCTAATAACTTTTTCATACTTTGGTGTACAGAGCTGTGGGTGGTGTCGTTTTTTGTGGATTTTGATTACATTTACAATGTTATCATTTTTAGGACTGTACGACCTTTTGATCACTTTTTATAGAATTTAAAAAAAATTTAAAATGGCAAAAAAGTGCCATTTTCGACTTTGGGCGCGATTTTCCGTTACGGGGTTAAACGCAGTGAAAAACCGTTATCATATTTTGATAGATCGGGCATTTTCAGACGCGGCAATACCTAGTGTAATTATGATTTTTACTGTTTATTTATATCAATTCTAGGGAAAGGGGGGTGATTTGAATTTTTAGGTTTTTTTATAATAATTTTTTTATTTTAACTTTTTTTATTTTTACTATTTTTCAGACTCCCTAGGGTACTTTAACCCTAGGGTGTCTGTACGATCCTATCATATACTGCCATACTACAGTATGGCAGTATATGGGGATTTTACTAATCATACATTACCATGTGCTGACAGCACATGGCAATGAATGGGTTAACCCGAAGTAGCTTCGGGTCTTCAGCGGTAAAACACCCGCGATCGGTGCCGGCACCGATCGCGGGTGTTACCGGTAATCCTTTGCTGCAATATGCAGCAAAGACTTACCGCCTATGGAGAGGGCTCAGCCCGCGAGCCCTCTCCATGTACCGGGACCCGACATGTGACGTAGTACTACATCACATGTCGGTAAGGGGTTAAGGAAATAGAGAAATACCTAGTTATATGGGTCTGGGCACATAAAAAACCAAGAATAGCGAGGAGGGTCCTGAACTGCCCCAAGAGTTTGGGAGGAGCAGGACTTCCTAGCATAGCACTCTATCAAGAAGCAGCACTATTAGAACCTGGTGGTCCGCAGGGAGAGTACAGGATAGGTGGGAAAGAATAGAATCAGAGGTAGCAAATGTACACTTATTAAAGCCCTGTTGTTGGATAAACTTTTAGAACTAAAGGGGAAAAAAAGACTAGGTACTTTAGGGAGGGATATGTTAGAAACGACAGGTGCGACGCTGCACGCATGGAGCAAGTATTGTTATCTTTTTAAGGACAAAATAAAACTTTCCCTACATGAAATAGATCTAATATCCGTAGAATGTTTAGTAGATGACCTTGATTTGACAGCATGGATACAGGCAGGAATTAAAAATCTTAAAGCCCTGAAGAGAAATAGAAGCTGGATACCATTTAGAGAACTGAGACAGGAATTTAATATACCCTCATCGGATTGGTTCAAACATTTTAGGCTGAAAACCCTACTCCATTCAGTAAAAGATCTTTCAGAGGAATCGGTGTACACTAGTCTGAGACTTATAACATATATAAAGTCATCCAGATCAAAGGGAGGCACCTCTGCAGCATATAGGGATCTTATCCACTGATATAGCAGGGGCAAACTACCGTATATGGCAAGGTGGGAAAAAGAACTTGGACTGTCTTTCTTAGAAGAACAGTGGAGAAAGGCAATAGAGGATTCAAACAGGAACCTGCTATGCACAAATCATATGGATAATTTGTTTAAAATTAGGAGTAGGTGGTATATAACCCCCCAAAAACTTGCAAAAGTTAATCAAGATTCCAGCGAGTACTGCTGGAGGGGATGTACGGCCATAGCATCAACCTTACATATGTGGTGGACCTGTGATCGAGTGGTGCATATATGGAACTATACTTTTGAGCTTATCTCAATAATGAGGAATACCTATACCCCACCTTGCCCCGCCATTGCTCTACTGGACATATATATGAGGGGGTTCTCTGAGAACGAGAAATGGCTAACAAGTAGACTATGTGCGGTGGTGAGAATGACTATTGCAAAGCAATGGAAATCTGTTAGCCATGTCAATATAGATACTTCATAGAGAGTATGAATGAATGCCATCGCTACGAAATGTATATGTGGGAACAAGGCATAATAAGAAGTAAACATTTTAAAGATAACTGGAGTGCGTGGCTAAGTTTGAATATATGAACTTAAATATGCCCCTCCAATTTTAATTCATTAGATCACATATACCCTATAAACTTAGGAACTGAGATGCCTCCTCCGGTCCAATTGTAGCAACCCGACTCCTGTTAGTATATTAGTGTATTAGGACAGTAGAATACTATACCTATCCTTTCTCTCTTTTCTTTTTTATCTATATACTTATTCATTTATTTATTTTTTTTTCCGCTTTTTGGTTAAACATGTGCCATATCTAAGTATTGGGAGAAGTACGGTGAAGGGAGGATTTCTCCTCCCCAAATATATCTGCTGACATTTTCATGTTTAGGAAATAATGTTGATCTCATTTATATATTGTAATAACCAGCAACTTATTGCAAGATTCGTTGTTTTGTTTGTTTGAATTAATCTATGTATACTGATGACTGATCAATAAACATGTTTTTGTCTGCAAAAAAAAAATAGCACTGTGTCTATTTTTTCAGATGACACCAAGCTGTGTAGTATAATTCAGTCTATGGAGGATGTTCAGAGGCGGCAAGGTGACATGTTTCCTCATCAACTTGGCAAATGAGGTTCAATGTGGATAAATGTAAGGTTATGAACATAGGGGCTAATAATCCACATACAACATATGTCCTTAGGGGAGTAAATCTGGCATTATCTCTTGTTGAGAAGGACCTGTGTATAATAGTAGATCATAGATTTAATAACAGCATGCAATGTCAATCAGTGGCCTCTAAAGCCAGCGGGATTTTGTCATGTATCAAAGTGGTGTGGATGCTCGAGATTCAAGCAGTTCAAACAGTTCTCTACTTAAGAACACCCAATTTACAGATGACCCATAGTTACAAACGGACCTCTGGATGTTGGAAATTTACTGTACTTAAGCCTTAAGTTACAATAAACAGCTATAATTGCAGATGTCTGTAATTAAGTTTTATTGTTAATCCTGGTTCTTATGACAAAGATTTTTAAAATCTAATAGTCACAGAGACTAAAAAAAATTTGGCTGGGGTTACAATCATAAAATATACAATTCCGACTTACATACAAATTCAACTTAAGAACAAACCTACAGAACCTATCCTGTGCGTAACCTGGAGACTGCCTGTATAAGCCTAGGGTGGGAAATGCATTGGTCACAGCCAGTATATAGATAGTCAGTCCCCCTTCCCCCCTAGTGTATAGCCATCCAGCCCCTTGCCCCAGTAGCTAGCCCCCTTGCCCCAGTAGTTAGCCAGCCCCCTGCCCCAGTAGTTAGCCAGCCCCCTGCCCCAGCAGTTAGCCAGCCCCCTGCCCCAGCAGTTAGCCAGCAACCTGCCCCAGCAGTTAACCAGCCCCCTGCCCCAGCAGTTAACCAGCCCCCTGCCCCAGCAGTTAGCTAGCCCCAGTAATCAGACAGCCTCCTCCCCTGTAGTCAGCCAGGCCCTGTTTGCCCAATTCCTAAAAAAATTGTCAAAACATACCTTTCCGACGCCCCTGCAGGTCTTCTCTTCTTCTCTTTTGCGGACATCAGAGTGCGTGCCTGCACACACAATATTATGACAGCAGCAGCTGACGTCATAGTCTGCGCCAGACGGCATGCACAAAGCGGACGCTGCTGGACTGAAGAAAAGAAAACCTGCGGGGGACGTCAGAAAGGGGAGTTTTGACTTTCGTTTTTTTTCTTGACTCAAGTATAAGCCAAGTTTGAGTTTTTCAGAACATTTTTTGTGCTGAAAAACTCAGCTTATACTCGACTATATACAGTATGTAATATTACTAACTGTACTAGACATTGGTTTTAAATATGTGTTCAGTTCTGGGAAATAGTCCACAAAAAGAATGCCCTGGAGCTGGAGAGGGTACAATGAGGAGCCATGATTAATTTATTTAAGTACATGAATGTTCCATACTTGTCATTACATAAGTGTCATTGTCTCTTTCTGGTGAAAACAAGTTTTCACCAGAGCCCGCTGCAAAGTGGGTTCGACAGGCACGACTTTGTCCACATGTCAGCCAAGGTGAAGTACAGAATCGTAAAGCAAACTTGTGGTCGGGGACAGGCAAGAGGTCGAGACAAGCACGGACAGGCAGTCAATAACGGAACAGGAGTCACAATAACAACGCAGGGCAAAGCTTTCTCTAGGGCACAAGGCACGAAGATCCGGCAGAGGACACAGGAAGAGGCTGGCTATTTAACAGAATTGGCAGCTGGCCAGTGCCAATTAGCGGCGCACTGGCCCTTTAAATTTTATAGAGTCGTCTTAGGAGACGGGGTCACGCAAGCTGGGCCACAGGAGAAGGCGCCGGAACCCAGGGAGGTCAGGGAGTCAATGGGGCACACGGAGGCACACAGGTGCGCCTGCGTCCCGAGATATGGGTCACAGGGGCACCCGTGACATTGCCCATGTGGTTTGCTACAGCAAGGAATTGAAGTGGATCTTTGTATTATATACCGTAGAACCAATGGATTAAACGTGGACTATAAATTAAATGGTCTATAATA